>NC_141703.1:74262639-74862639 GCF_971803275.1 Cyanistes caeruleus
CTGGAGCATCAATTTCCTAGCAGCTGCTGTCTGAGAAGCACAGTAGGAAGAAGTTACTTGTTTGGGTCCTTACACCTGGTAAGAATAATTATTTTTGGCACAGACTCTCCCTTCCTGCCTCCATAGACATACCTATTCTTTTTGTAGCTGTTCCTAGACCAGTGTTTTCTCCTGGTCTGTATTTCACACACATCTTCAAAGCCTGACCAAAAGCCAAGGTTGACAACAAGACAATGACATATAGGAACACAGCTGAAAGGAAGGAAGGAGACTGAAATGAAGGGAAGAGTTGCTCACCTCAGAAATGCTCTCCCACGGAAGAAGACTGGGGGATGATATTCATTGTAATAATGTCAAGGTCTACTAACAACACTGCAGGAGGCATGCTAAAGAGTCTTTAATAGAGACACTAGTGAAACAGAGATGTCATGACCCACAGATCCAGGGGAGCAGAAGAAGTGGAACATTGTACTCTTTATGCCTCCTGTGAAGGAGAGAATATTTTTGGGGGTAATTTACAGCTGACACATATTACAAGTTTTATAAGAAGTAAGAAAGTTTCTAAGTTTTCTGATTCATGTGCTATTGGTATCATGTGATGCAGTTATGTAAGTTGCACAATCAGTGTGATTATATATGAAATTTAAACAAATTTCGCATAGTTATGTTATTTTGGAAAATTTTAGATGATCCTTGAAATTTTCCATTATACCAAAAAATTGTCTAATTCATTAACATTAATTAGATGCATATCTGAAATGCAAAGCCATAAAATATCGGATAAAAAACTTCATTTCATCTACCTTGCATCTGAAGTGCCAGACTAAAATCATTAACTTCATTCATGCCAGTGGATTTTCAAAGAGAAATTATGGTCTTTATTCAACTGTGCATGTCACACTGCTTTAGAGAAAAGATTCAGCAACATTAAAAGTAATGAGCAGGCTTAGAAGTGAGTGACTAAGGTGACATGCATCCAGAAATGATTGCAAAAATTGTTGCTGTGTGCCTGCTTCCAGACAGAGCACTAAGACACAAAACTAGTGCTTGTCTTCCAAAACACGTGGTGATGTGGTGGGTGAATGGAAAAAAACATAATTTCACCTCAATATCTCCACTGCTTGTTTTCTTGGCCCACTAATGATTTTTACAAGAAGTACTTGCCTGGCATTTCTGCAGTTGCTTACTCATTTTCTCTGAATGACATTCCTACCTGTCCTCTCTCAAAGTAGCTGGGTAGCCACTAGGAAAAAAAACACAAGAGAGAAGAAAAATAAGGAAGGATCATTCTAAATTATCTAAGCATGCAGAAATAACACCTGCAAAACAATATTCCTTATGTTTTAACTTTGCTCAACTGCCAGCCCTCTCTAAGTGGGACAGATACAGTGAATCATAGCAAGCCTTATAAAACTGGTTTTCTCTGAGACATTTTGCCCTTATTTTTTCCAGCATCTTAAAATCTGGAGGGCTATAACAGCCTACAAAGAACATGCATGTGCATGTCTTCAAACACACATTCACTCATGTGAATGCTACCTTTGCCTGTCATATTTGCCAAGGCTGGAAATGTAGAAAGGTACACTCTATGTAAATAAAATTATATTGCTCCTTCAGACTTCTGAAGGAGGTTTGTGCTGATTTCATGGGGCTCAAATGGATATGTTTCTTACATTAACCATTTATTTTCTTTACATTAGAACATATTTTTTTAAGAAGAGGTAGAATACACTGCTAGATTCAAAGCAAAAAATTACAGTACTTCCTATGGCTAATTATTTTACAGATATAAAATTAGTAGATGTACCTACTAGTATCCATGTTAATAAAATACAGCTTTAAATTCAACCAGTCAGTCCGTACTGTAAACAAGAGCCATGTCAACAGTTCATTTTCATTTGAATTCCTTTTGAATGAAAAAATAATTTGCATTATTTAAGTTTATAACACCCAGTTCTTGAGAAATAAAAAAAAAAAAAAAAAAGAGCACTATACTCCCATGATAAAAAGGATCTTACTATTTTAAACAAAAATATCAACACATGAGTCAATGTAATTGAAGTTCAGCATACTTTAAGCAATAAATGCTTGAAAGGTGCTTTTAATATGTAGAGGAAGACTAACCTAAAAAAACATAAGAAAAATAGGGCAGACAATTATAATGGGTCCTGTCAGACTACTAATAATTTTAAAAGAAAAAAATTTTACATGAATAGTCAGAAAAAAAATCTCTGTGCATCTTTGAGGCTATTACTTGAGATAAGTAACTTTCTTTATTCACATCTTTATAATGAAATATCAGGAGTTATGATGGAACCCCTTCATCATACACTGTCTTAAAAATTGCTAATTATGAAAAATAAGTGGTTAATCCCAGTGAATTAATCTCTAGTTTGCTCTGAGGTTCATATAAAGAATATTTTTAATGACCACACTGTAAACATTCCAAACTCTCCCTGACAGCAGGAGGGTACTTGGCTAGAAATGCACACGGCTTTCACGTGACTGGAAGTCTCTTGGTGAAAGACTCAAAGAGCTGTATGAGACTTACGAGTGTGCATTTTCATGAAACTGGATGTTTAATATTATTTCTGCTGTTTGTGTTACTGAATGATCCAGCCATATAAATGATACTATTTCAAATGTATCTTCTTTATAATGTAGATGCAGCCTCTTGAGACACTAACAGTAAACACTATTATCGAAATCCACCCCCAGCAATGCACTTTTCACAATCATCCAAGGACACCAACTCAAAATTACAATAACATCGTTTCTGCCTTTTCTTTTCTCCCTTCCCTCCAAGGGCTCAAAACAATCCAAAATCCTCTCAACCTCTGACAGTGAGATCTTTTTAGTTTGGTTTTGTCTTTATATTTCCCCTATGTACAAGTCCAAACAAGACACGGTCCCACTTCATTCTATTACAGTGGCTAATTGTGAAAACAACAATCAATAAAAGCCCAGAATCCTTCTAACATGCTGCCCTTGAAATGAGAGGCAGCCAAAGAGGAGCTATAGTAATGTACTTAGAGATGGAAAATCACTCCCGGGTTTCAGTACCTCTTGTATTAAAGAAAATAACTGATGTATGTTTACTCCACTTTCTTGAGAGTATACAATTACAGACAATACTGTATCACACACAGAGGAAAGAGGGAGAGATAAACACCTACCTTTTGTGTTCAGTTCTCAGATATACAGTTCTCAAATAAGTTTGATTCTGAAGTAGAATGAGATACAGGTGCACAGATCTATAGCTGACCCTTCTAACATTAGGTTGGCAGATACATGTCCAACCTGCTTGCACTCTGAGAAGATCACAAAGTGTTTTGCTACACTTAACACATGAAGTTACTGCCATGCTAATTATGAACACACCTTATTATCAGCTTGAAGTGGAAAGGCGAGCCTGTGCCCGTATGTGAGCAGTAAGGTGGGGTGGAACAGGACCAGAGAGTGTCATCACTCCATGGATGAAGAGTGAAGGCATGCAGCTCATCGTGTGCTCCTGAGTCCTGAGCCAAGGACATACTCTTCAGGATGTAAAAGTCAAGTGAAATTAAGTGAATGACTGCCTACAGAATTATGAGGAACTGAAAATCTCTGCTCCAGCAGATATGCCCAAGGAGGAATAAATACCCACTGTGGATTATTGTGATTTTGTAAATGACTTTGCTAGTGGTTTGCACAGAGCTGGAGTTATTTTAAAAGCCAAAGAATACATCTGCTATAATACCCAGGTCAATTACAGCTCTAACTCACTTCAGAGAGCTGACAGCAGATGGTGTGGGCTCAGGTATCTCTGTCTGAATACCATTGGTTTTGGCATCATGGCCACTAGACATGAAATAAAGTAAACCTTCATCATGTTAAGTCAACAAGTTGATTGCAAGTAATGGAGGGCACAGAGCAAGGCAATCTGGCCAGTCATCATTAATGTTATTCAGTTAAACACTATAATATAAATATAAATATAAATATAAATATAAATATAAATATAAATATAAATATAAATATAAATATAAATATAAATATAAATATAAATATAAATATAAATATAAATATAAATAATATAAAACCTCCATAATCATGCTCAGACACAATAAGATATCTCAAGATATTCCAGTGAGGGGCAGACCCAAAGGCTACCTTCACCTATAAAATGCAAATATTTTGAAGAATAAAGTCATGGAGACTGCTAAGTTTGCTGAAAAATGATCAGCATATACCCTTCCATTGACTGTGGGAGGCACAGTGGAGACTGACAAGACATGGTATGCTTAAATCTCACTCCCATGTCTTCAATGCTAAACAACTCCTTATACATAACACTTTCTGAGAAGATTTAGCCTTCACAGATGTTTTCTTTATCTCTGATACTGAAAAAATATTTACTCCCTGTTCCATACTGTGCTGTTGATACTAATGACCTAGGGTCATTCTTTCTTAAAAAAAGGTTGAATATTATTTAAAGAGAACTGAATAGCTACCGAAGATGTCTTATTCTCTCTGTGTAAAAGACAAGTGCTTTCCTTCTAGAAATAAGAAAAGTGTGAAAGTTCAAGTAGAATTTGGTTCCTCTCCTTGACATAGTCAAATTTGCCTACCTTTTGCATTGGTTGGCTCAGAATCTTTCTGTTGTGCAAAATTAAGATCCCTACTTTGTTCTTTCTCTCTCTTTGTTGCTTATACGCAAACTAAATTAAAAGATATGAATTATTCAGGTACACACAACATATATATTTTAAAAGCTCCTATTGCAATTGTTGCTACGTGGAACAGCAGTTACTTGTTTTGTGAGTCAATAGAGCTCAAGTGGCATATATGATAAAATCAGAACTTTTAGCATTTTCCTGGATCAAATCATATATTTTAGTTTTAATGATACTCCTTCTATTTCAACTATACTCTTATTTTAATATTAATTTTTAACTTGCATGGCTATAAATATGGGTAGAGCCTTATCAGAGAAAGAAAACATATAAAGGAATAAAACTGGACTACATATAGTTAAAAATTTTAAATTTTGCACTTATTGAAAAATCAATATAGGAGATGATCATTTATTTTGCTTTCTGGAAGCACTGGTTTTCAAGCCTAGGCACATCTCCTTCATGAGAAAAACTGTAAAGTAATTTTACCACAAAATATACTGTAGGATGGTGTTGCAGTAACTAAGGAACCAATTGTAGTAACACAAAAATAAATGTTGGAAGAATAACAGGACTGAAATAAGAAAATCATTTTTAGACATGGTAATTTCTGTCAGTTTGCTGCAATTTAAAAAGAAAATCGATGATGATGATGATGATGATGATGATGATGATGATGATGAGACTTTAATATGAACAGATAAAGAACTGAACTTCTCTTGCGTGAGTTGGACTACTGGTATGTTAAAGTACAATGTGTGGACACCTTATAAAATAAAATATCAGTATAATCACATCCATACTTCATCTTTAAGTCTATATACTACACTCCTGTGACATTTAAGATAAATGACAGAATAATTAATTCCTTTTTCAACATTCAGAATATGAGTAGCCAAAGATTAATCCTGTGTTTTGGTTAGTTTTCATTCAAACCACTGGTTTCTAGTACATAGATTTTTTAGCAGAATGATTGTGATATACTTGTGTGGTGGTTGTGATATTCTCAAAAGCAATCTCCACTTATCTATTTTATGTAATATTCCTATCATTGTATCTGAATGCTTCATTCTCTTCAGCCTATAGTAGAAGAATAAAAAAGAAAAAAGGGGTTTAGAAGAGGTCTTATGAGGTCACTCAAAGTATCCTATTACAAGACTGTTATTTATGACATCTTTGTGTTAAAAGTTTCTGATGGAACTTCCTTCTCCTTCCTATATAATTGATTCAACAATTTAATTGCATTTAGACTTAAAAGTGATTTCTTATTTCCTAACCAAAAAGTGCTTCATGGCAATATAAATTTACTTTTTCATGTCTTGTTGTGATCATAGAAAAAAACGTTTGCTCCTCTTTGTGCCAACCATTTATGTAGTTGAAGTTAGTTATTTTTTCCTTAGATTGATTCAGTCCTTTCATGTTGTACATAGACCATGTTCTGTATCCCTGTGTTCAGACTTATCTCTCTTCTCTGGACCGTACTGCAGGGAAATATCTTGAATTAGATATAGCTGAGGTCTGCCTCCAGACAGAATGAATGACTTCTTATATCTGTTATGCTAGAAATAGAAGTATCTCAATAGAAGTTTTCTGTTTGCTTTTTTCCTGTACTATGGTGTTGCAGCTACTAACCTGAAGTCATTGTTTCCTCCTGAACCTTTACTGTGTAAGATGTGCAAAGGAGTTGAAGAATTGTGACTACAATCTTCAAGGGGAAGAGAAGTCAAGAGGATCCCCCTCATTCTGTGTACTGGTGGAAAAAGAATCTCCACTAAGGGCAAGGGCTACCATTTAGTCTACAAATTTGAGTGCCCTTCTTCTGCTCACACAACCACAAGTGAACCACAGTTTCATTCCTTTTGCTCATTCTTCCTGACTCTCCTTTTTTCCCTACTTCTTGAGTTACCTATAAAATGCTGAGAGTGATACAGATTGGTCTCCTAGGTTAAAAGTGGCATATAAAGCACTCTGACACATTCAGAAAAAGTTCTCTAACTTTACAAAAAGGTTTAGTTCCTATTACAGTATTTTTATTTTAGTTTATTCCTATTACAGTATCATGTGCATTATATGTATGATAATAGCCCCATGTATTTGTAATTCAGGGAATTTCTGAGCTGGACATGATTTCCATATGTATAGGAAACTTCAAAATGTTAATATTTCATGAATTTGTCCTCACTCTTCCTGAGCACAGGTATACTCTTAACAGGAGTAATATCTGGTGACAAGGTATTCACTATATTTACATTATATATTCTTATATCTTTTATTTTTTTTTCTTTTAATTGCATCTGATGTGCTCATGTGCTGGAAGAGGGACTGAGAATCCTGTTTCTAAAAACCTTCTCCAAAGCACTGTGTTTTTGACTTTGCTGGAAGGGAACCAAGCTGCTGCTAGGTCAAGGTCAAGTGTGACCTTTTAAGACAGAGGAAAGCAAACACGTGTAAAATAACAGAGCTCTCTAGAGCCCATCCACTGTGGATAAAATCACTAAAATTCTACAGTCCTAATGAAAAAATAGGACAGATAAAGACTAATAATACAAGACAATGTTTAATCGATGGAATAAATGAAGTGCCATATACAAATAGGGTTAGAAAGAAATTCAAGGCCTGATACACAACTTTCTGCATGCAAGCTGGAAGCTTAAATAGAAAAATGGGAGTATTGTGCTGGATGGAACAAAAGTATGTTGGAAACTTGGAAGGAGACAAATAGTAGGACACACTGTTACTAGAGTACAACATATGTAAGGAACCTAAATCTATCTGGGAAGTACAAAGCTTTTAAAATGTCCACCCTTAGGTTTTTGTCTATTTTCAGAAATAAAGAATATTTAATTTCAGATTAATTTTTTCCCCCATATCGTGCAATAAATGACAAACTTTTATAGAGGGTTGGGACCATGTGTTGAATTGTTAGAACAAGGTAAAAAGTGGTGGAAGAATGTGACTCCAAAATGATTGCTTGTTCAGAAGGACATATTTCTAACTGCAAGTATGTTGGCTTCTATTTCCTTCAAATGGGACACAGATGCTTTATGCTACTCAAGCCTTTTTTAGGAACATAGAAAATGGGAGAAAATAAAGAATTGCTGTTTGAAGGAGATTATTTTATACCTAGAGCTAGAGGGCATGACTACAAATTCAGGTCTTTACCAGATGAGTTCAACTTGGCTGAAGGGTGTGTTTCATACCTGAAACTCCTACAGACACTCTGTGTAGAATATACACATGAAAGAATAGGGAGATTTTCTTAACTGAACCTGAATGAAAGATAACTTTGAAAAAGAAGGGAAAATAGAAGTGTCAAACACTCATTTGAAAGAGACTCCAGAGGAACATTTTATTCTCAGAGAAAAATAATTGGAGGGCATTAATTGATTCAAAAATTGGTCAAAATAATGACACAGACAGAAGGATTGTGGAGATCTCATGAAATACCTGTATGGATCTAGTAGCAGAGTTGCCTTGGTGAATTACGCTTAGTGAATAAGGAGTAATAAACCAAAGGATGTCTATCAGTTTTGATCATAGATATTGTTCTAAACTTTTGCTGTTAGAAATAAATGTTTACCAAAAGGGCTTTGGAACCTCTCTGCAATTGCTGTGGTTGTTATGCTGGTGCATCTAAACACAGAAGTGAGAAGTGCATTTTTTTCTACACAGGGAAACAAGAATCTATAAAAGAATGAACTGATGACCAGATGACCAATTGACTGAAAAAGTAACATTCACAGGGTATGTTCCAAATCCCTTGTTCTAATAAAAATATTGTATTATGGATTAGAAACGAATGTTATGAAATGAATAGTCTGTTAAATATTTTTGTGTGCAAATGTGGGGTGAAGAGAGGGATCTTCGCTGAACAAGTTTTACATCCTGGGAAAGAAAGAAGAACTTTATAACACTGACCTTTCTCTATGTGCATTCTTTATAGATAAAGGAAAATATATTACTTAAGTTACTAACATAATCTTTAGAAAAGTAATATATAATAAAAGAAGGTAAAGAAAGGTATGTTCAACCGAGGAGGGATTTGTGAACAAATAGTCAAAAAATGAATCAGAGGGGAAAATAATTGGCTATTGAGGAAATAGCCCAGTTATTACAGTTATTGAGGAAACAGTTACTAATTCCATAAAGAAATGCTTTTGCCTAAAATTTTGACCTTTATTTATCATAGTGTAATTATTTTTTTTTAATTGTTCAGTCATTTGCTATTTTTAAAGTTAAATTTATAGAATTAAGACAAGAGAGGGGAAAAAAATCACAGCAAGAGGTCTTTCTGTTGTTGTTCTCATTTTATCTTTTTCTCCATGTATTTTGTGGGGTATTTTTTTGTATCACTGAAGCAGTTCTGAATTCTAATGATAAAGCACTTGGCTCGAACCCCATATCTGCAATAATAGGCTTAGTTACTCAGTACTTGTCCAGAGTCTTGAAGAATTTCAAACCTTCACATATTTGGAAGCAGTGCATATCAAATCCATGGTTTAAAACAATAAGGAATATAGTGCATGCCAGAACATGGAAGTTTTAACTTGATTTCCAAACACTTAAAGCAGGAGAGACTGATTCATTTATTTATTTATTTTTTAAAAAACAGAATGAAAATAAGTTGGAAAGTAAAACAAGGAGAAAAGAACCTTTATCAGAAGGAATATGTCTGGCTAATACACTCGATGGGTGTGCTGCTGTTCAAAGGGACATCAAGAAGCTGGATAAATGGGCTGGCAGGAACACTGTGAAGTTCAATACAGGGAGATGCTGAGTCCTGCCCCTAGGGAGGAATAAGCCCAGGCTCCAGCACAAGCTAGAGGCAGCTGGCTAGATATCAGCTCTGCAGTGAAGGGCCCTAAGGGGTCATGGTGGAAAAGCTGAACATGATCCAGCAGTGTGTCCTTGCTTTAAAGAAGGGAAATGGCATCCTGTCCCCAGCATATGTTGGTGTCCAGGGCTGTTCCTGTCCTCACTCAGGACATAGCATTTTCCTTAGTTAGACTTGACGGGGTTCTGTCTGCTCATTTCTCCAGCCTGACCAGGTCACCACGGGAGGCAGCACAAGCCTCTGGTGTATAGTTTCTCCCAGTAACCAAAGTAGGGAGCTGCATTCTGAAATCTTGCCAGATTCTGAATCTTGGGGAGCTTAAGGCACCTGAGGTGACAAACAGCACTCTGCATAACACTCTCCTCTGGCTAGCTCTGAAAGAAGATTGTTCTCACACAATATGTCAGACATGATCTCTGGCATGCTAGATTATATGCAAAGGTTAGATATTTTCCCATTCAGTTGGAGAGGTCACACTTACAAAAGCTAGGACTAACTGCGTTTTATCTGTAGGAGATTAAGTTCCTTTTAGTCACTGGAAATGACTTTTTTATCTGAAGCAGAAAAGAAGTTTCTATGACTGGAGGCAAAAGGTGAACCAGTTCAGGTAAGTCTCTTCTCCTCCATCTGTTGGCTGAGCAGCTTTTTTAAAAAACTCTTCCAGCCCACAAAGCAAAGCCGGTGGAATTGAGAAATTCACCTGGAGGCAATCCCACCTGCCCACACCCAGGCCATTACCTTCCATAACCTCCACCTGGTTAAAGGTGGACAGGTAGCCAAGGTGTGGGACTCAGCCACCATCTCTCCCCAGCAATTTAAAGTCAAGTATCCTCAGTAGTAAGGTGCTCCTGGTCCTCTGCACAATAAGCAGAACCTTTCATAACTAAGTTACTAAAACAATGTTGTAGAAAAAACAGTGCAAAGATTACAAACAACAGTGCCAATGCTAATTAGGGTTAGCCAAGGTTTTCTCATTCATACAACTAAGGGAACATATGGGAAATGTCATGTTGTCAAAGCAGATTCTTTGCTTCTAAAAGTTGTGTGAAACATCAAAGCCAAGTAAAATAATAGCTGCATGCAACAAATGTGAAGTACAAGAGCTTCAGATAGCATATCTTTTTCTTTGCTGCCTGACAGGAGCTGCAGTAAGAATGCGTGCAAAAATTAAATCTACTGTGATGTCTATTGTCAAGCTGTTAGTCTGACTCTTCTTCTGAGACATTTCTCTAATTTTTTTGTGAAAGCATTTAAAATATGATTTTTAAATAAAAGTACTTTTATTCAAGCAGCACAGAAAGTCCTAGAATTGAAAATATTATTAACTGAAAAAAATGATGCCTCATAAAAGCTTAAGACACTTCCTCTTCTTACAGATGTAGCTCATCTCCCTTCCTGTAGTCTGCAGGTTTGAATTAGAAGAGTCAACAATTCTGATTGTTAATTACTATTTGTACATAGCCATCTCTTTAATGTGATGATTCTGTAGAAATAATAAAGAGGCATTCCACCTTCTGTGTTAGGACTCACACAAGAAAGAAATATTTTCAGATGTTGCTCCAAGTGGTCATGTGTATAAATATAACACTAATATGATTATAACTTACATAACATGAATATAACACTCATGTAATTTCAGTGGCTCCTGGCCTCTCTGAAGAACACTTTTCAGGAGACCAAGGGAAACTGGTGGGAGGAACCCACACAGACTGAGATGGACATCTGCTTACCAGAAGCAGATTGGTTTTTATTCCAATAAAAGAAGCAAGACACTGAAAAGTGTGTTAGATACAAAATGTGAATGAGCTAAATCTGTAGTCTTGAATTTCTTGGTATATTTTGCATTAACAAAGTTTCTGGATTCACTGTTCACAGATCCTCTGTGAAGGGAAACACAAGTAGCTGAAATGTAGACAAAGCCAGCCATTTCTCTCAATTTCTGATTTTCTACCTCTAAAACATGAAAAAGTCACATTTGCAAGGGCAAAGGTTTTCTCTTTGTATTCTGGATTACCTCATGCCATATGACCCATCCCTTTGGGCTGTGGTTTCTGTTTTTCAGCCATTTTTTTTCTTCCTTTTGCTTGGTGTGTGTATTTTGGTGAGGTTTTTTTCATTTGTTTCCCATTTAACCTGACAGAATAGAGTCAAAAACATCAGTCAACTTTAACAATGTCTGTGGTTGTACAAAATCCTATCTGCTGGCAAACCTAACAGGATGGCAAAGATGGGTCTTAAGATGTGTGTGTACCTTCAGAAGTTCAAGCCGTACGTGAGATTGTGCCGAATGATTATCAGGGAAGCTGAGCTGGTGTGGGAACTTCTGGGTAGTCTGAATATCTGAATTTGAGGGAGTAAATCAGCAGGCTGTGTTGAGACAATACCCCAGTGAAGCAGTGGGACCCCTTGGGAGCTGTTGTCATGTTTTGTGAACCACAGTTGGAGCTCTCTTCTTCCCTCAGCTCCCTAGGATATGTGATGCCTGTCCTGTGGCACTTGGGTACTTGAAGGTTTGCTGGCTGGTGTTCAGGATCAGAAAGGTTGGATGTATCTATATTGCAGGAATATCAACCACTGTAGATCATCATCCTAGCAGTGATTTTAAGGATTGAAAATAATGCAACTTCAATGTGACATTCAGGACAGCTCACTTGTTTATATATTATCTTACTTCTTAACTGAGGCCATGGTTTAGAGTTGATAAATACTACATGAAAAGCTATGTCTGCATTGTTCCAGGCAGAAATTACTAGAAGGATGGTGGGAAAACTCATTATTAATAATTCTAATATAGAAATTTGTTTGAATTACTTATGATTTGACTCACAGTTGGAAGGGTTTGTTATGATTTCTTTTTCTACCAACCCTTTCTTTTAGTTGTCTGGTGGAATATGGAAGGCAGGGTCATCGAGTGAAACTGGGACTGTTTAGGGCCTGTAGATGGCATTATGACATTACTACATTTCTGTTGACTAGCTCTGAACACATTAAAAATTATAAAATACCAAGGGGTCATAAAGGTGTACAGCAGCTGTGTCACAGCTGATGAAGTTACATGACTGCCAACCAGCATCATTTAAATCCCTTAAAATATATCAGGTGCAATGCTTAGCTGCAGTTCAGTGTAATAAGTGAATGTCATATAAACTATGAGTAATGTACTGAGTAATGCAATCTAACTGTTTCTCAGGAGAATTTGGCTGTGGTTTTAGTCAACTAAGATTAGCAAGTGGCAGATCAAAACTGGAAGCCTTTGTGTAGCCAACAGTGGAAAAGGCCAAGACGTGCCTTAGGGCCTTCACTGTAGTGGCATATAGAAAGCAAAATGACCTGGTTACATTATGCTACTGATATTATGTCCTGGAAGTACCAAAGACATGTCACTAGAATGTTATTGCTCTCTTATTTATTTTTTTTTTCTTCTCAGAATGCAGGACAGAAAATGAAGATCAAGCTAAAAATGGAAATATATACTTAAAGGAGTGTGGGATTCAGCTAGCATGCTCTCCTTCCTTCTGTGAATTAAGTTTCAGGTCAGTAGTCTGTAACAAATCCTCTGTTCCAGCGGGAGACAAGCTAGTACATTACAACACAGAAACCAGACTACCTTTTAAAATGCTTGTAAAAATGAGATTATATCTACCAGGATACATGAAGGTATTTAGCACATTAAATCAATAATATTATTCTGACATTAATCTATCCTTTCTTATTTAAAGGACATACCCTTTCAGCAGAGATCAGCTACCCTGAAATTACCCTCAGCAAGCACAGTAAACACTGAAATAACCATTATGATCTGAGATGAAAATTGTACAGTAGAGCTTATTTAAATCATAAAGCTTTCTTTTATGGTACAAATATGTTTATAGTTTGCTAGTTAATAGTTGAAATTTTAGGCAGAATTATGTATGTCAAGTATGGCTTACTATGGGGAGAAATGGAATTGCTTACCATAGGGAATTAAAAGCAGGATATCAAACTGACTGTTCTTCATCTGTAACTTGGGGGTTATACACATTTTTCATTGATCACAGGCATATTTACATAATGCAGACCTGCACCTGTGGTCTAGTTTTCTACCAGAAAAAAATTCTATCCTTATGCTTTTTGATAAGGTCAGTGATAATGTGTCAGAGGAATTAAATGGTCCTGTTGAGCCAGAACCTGAGCAAAATACAGCTGTTATCAAAATACATCTAAGAGCAGAATCATTAGTGTCCTGCTGTGGGAAAAAAAAACCCAGAAAAAACATTTTTCATACTGTTAGGTGACTGTTAAGCAGAAGTTGTATTCATATTGCATATAGACATTTGTCTATATGAAACATTTATATTTTCAGAGTTTCCACACAAGATTTTGACAAGATTAGGTTTACCTCAGATGATTTTTTTCCTGGTGTCCTTTGAGCCATGTCTCCCAGCTGACAAGATGCTCTTGAAACTGTTAGAGCTTTCTGCCTTTGAAACATGGAACTGCATTCCTGGTTAACACACAGAGAACTGGAGCAATGAACTCTGTAGGGGCATGAATCCATAAGAATGAGCAAATTGCTGTTAGGAGAGACCTCAGAAACACATCTCTGTACAACAGTAAGCACAATCCATCCTCCATTCACTACAGCGGCTCCCTATGGAGTGCTGAATAGGTGGAGCAGAACTTGCATCTGCCTGTCATAGCAGCTCTGTTGGCTTTTTCATATTCAGCTGTCTGTCTTGCATTTGTGGTGAAACATTGCTTCCTATGAACAAAGTCTGGAATCCTGGACAGCATTATCTTGCTTAAGTTCAATGTGGATTCTTTTGCCAGCTAATAGGTTATCAATATATATTCATTAAAAGTATGGGATATAACTAGAGTGAAGAAAAATGAATACTCAAAATAATTGTATTTGATTTTGCTTGTATTGGTACTATATATGACTATACCCATTAAAAGCCTGTTTTGGCTATTACTCATTTTATGCATTTTAGAAAAACTGTTTTGAAATGTACAGTGCAATATTCTTCTCAGAAAGAAGGTTAGTAAATGTTTTGCTGTGAGAAAGGGAGTTTGTCTGCAAGATAGATAGTGACTTTGTGCCTGAGCATGGTGATTGTGTCTTAATGCTGTTTCTTGTGGTGCTACTTATCTGAAATGCAGCTGATTTTTTGTGATCCAGATCTGACACTGAACAACACTGCTTCTCTGCTGTCTATCAATCTGTGCAATTTAATCAGTGGAGGATGAGCCTTGCAAGTTCAAAACTATTTAGATCAAGAAGTCATTTTCCTATGTCAAATACAACTGTAACAATTATATATATAATATATATTATATAATATATATTATATTACATATGTATATATATTATATATATATACATAGCAGTATATATAACAGTTCTTGCATACTCACATATGCTCTAGATGACTTCAGTGTTGACTGCTCTTAAATTTGTTTTGAATAAAGTCTGATGATAATTTTATTACCTCTGTAAGAGCATGTTTGTATTTAGAACAATGAAGCAGGCATTCATGAATGAGTAATAATTAGACTGAGGTATTTAGGCTCTTCTTCTAATAGAATATATAGCAAATAAGATGTGTACTAATAATGGCAGGGAAGCAATATAAACAATTCCTCTATCATATTTAAAACCATTGGGAAACTGAGGTGAACAAGGTCAATCTTTAATTATTAGTGTTACCTTTAGTGCTAAATTGCTGAAATTTCAAGCAGTATCTTAGAGGTTCTGTCCTTCTATATACTTTATCAGTTTCTTCTTCCCCTTTTTCCCCTGCTGCCTTCAGCCTAGGACTCTATGTGGTAGGGGAAGTCTTCAACTCACTTAGTGACAGCAGTCCAAATGAATGGCACTATCCCCGCTGCCTGGAATGGATGACATTTGTCTTTGGAAGTGGGTGGTTGCAAACATGCAACCATAAAACCTCCTAAGTTTTTTTTCTGAGTTTTCCCCAGTGCTGTCTTGATATCTTCCACTAATTTATTATGGCACTATGGTCATTTGAGCTCAGTCTGACCCGCTATAATATTTATTGCGTTTCTGCCGCAAAGCACTTCTCCATAACCATAGCCAGGCACTGCTGCACAGACACAGGGAACGGGGGTCCATGAAATTAAAGATGTTCTGCTGTACAGTCTCTGAAAGCAGCAGACATCACTGTCTTCTTCTCTCCCCCGCCACAGCTCACGTATGGTGTGTGGGCCTTCACAAAGCAACCAACCCTCAGATCTGCAAATCCACCAAGCAGCAAAAAATGTGAGTTACAGCAACAGTACCTAAAGAAGAGAAGTTTGAAATTTTCTGTGTAGAATAAAACAAAACTCCCTACTCTACTTACTCTACTTCTGTGTAGAGAAAAACTGGAGATATATCCACTCCACTCAGCCAGCACATGTTTTCAGGCACCTGGGGAAAGACACAAGTTTTGGGAACTACTAAACAAAACACAGAGCCTGGTGCAGCCCTTGAGCATAGTCCTATTAAAATCATGGGCTGTTGGACACAGCAAAAAAGAAGCCTGCAGGCTTTCAAAAAGAGTTAATTTTCAAGAAATTAATTGAGACTTTTCCTCTCAAAATGTTGACTTCAAACTCCGGAATTGCCTGAAACTCATTCTTAAGTGAAGTGTGGAACATTGGAAGAGGGTCAGCACAACACCTTCAGTATTCTTCTCTAGAGATCTAATTATATTCATAAAAATTTGGAACCACAAAGTGGTTGAGGTTGGCAGTAACCTCTGGATGTCATCAAGTCTACCTCCACTGTTCAAGCAGTGCCACCTAGAAGCAGGTTTCTCAGGACCATATCAGATGGCTTATGAACATCTACGAGGATGAAGAGTCTACCACCTTTCTGGCAACCTTTCTTGGTCACTCTCACAGCAAAAAAATGTTTCTGCATGTTCAGAATTTTCTCCCATATCTACTTTATTTTCTTCAGAGACATTTAATTTTTTTAACAACAGAGGCGTATTTTCTTTTGCAAATATAGATGCAAATATAGATCATGAAATGATAGGTTGATGGCTGGAGAAATGATCAAGTCTGAAAGCTCACTACAGATTGCTGTCAGATACACTCGTTACTCAAAGGAGGCCTGTCCCCTTCTCTGGATCTCCCCACAAGTCCATTCCTCAAAAAATTCAGGCAAATAGCCTCCATTTAGCTCCTTGTCTTCTTTTTCTAGCACCAAAACTATGCAGAGCTGGTTTCTCCTTGTCTTTCCTGGGGGTTTCATGGTCATTGCAATCTTCTACTTTCTTAATGGGAATGGCTAGAGAAGGAAAGGAGACCCATCTGAGGTCCTACACATACAACAGCCACTTGCCAACTTTTAACTTAAGTCGTAAAAGACAGTCACTCTCACTGACATATTATTCAGCTTCACTTCAGGCTTTATTCAGGCCTTTTTAATACAGTCTCATGACAGTACCATCCTCCTTTTGGTATTTTGTGAATTTAGTGAACCGCCTGCCAAAAAGATCCCACTTTCTTCCCCCATCAAGTTAGAAAAAGGAATGAAGCTTCTAGAGCAGATCTGTAGGCTGTTTTTCAGGCACAAGTTAAAGTACAAGACATGTTATTTGAATAGAAGAAGGAAACTTTTTCTACTGTGAGGGTGGTCAAACACTAGAAGTAGGCAGCTTTTGAGATGTTCAAAGTCTGACTGGAGGTGGTCACGGGGAGCCTGCTGTTAGTGATCCTGCCTGCAGCAGAAGTTTGACTAGTGATCTCCAGAGGTGCATCCCCAGCTCGGCTGCTCTGTATCGCTGTGATTTTCCCACACTCCAGCTGTATTTCACTTGTTTTCATTTCTACAGGAGAGTCTGGGCTTTCAGTTCTGGTTGAAAACTCTTCCAACTACTGAATTTTCCCTACAGTATTGTGCATAAACTTATACAGTACAATCTTGATTTCTTCTGGGCTTTGGCCTCTACTATGATTCCAGTGTTATTGATGGTTTAGTTTCTTAAATGCCATGTTCACTTTTAAGTGACCACTTGCATTTTTTTTGTAAGGGCAAGATAGCATGAATGATGGTGACTCCAAATTTATCCTGTTTATGTTAAATAACTGTATTAGATTATAAAATACCAAACTGCAGTTATTCTAAATGTAGTTTGTACCCTTCTTTCTAATAAGACTACTAAATTTTTTTTTACCATGATTATTTTGCCTTTAAGACTGAAAGGTGTTACATTTTTTATCAAGCCACAAGTCTTTGCTGGGGAATTTTTGGTGTGTATGTTTGTATGTGTGATTTTTAGTTTAGTTTTGTTTTACAAAAATATGTAAAAATAGAAAAAGCAAGAATAGTTTCTTTTTGATAATTTTCTTTAAAATTTGTCTTAAATTCCTGTCTTAAGAAGCACATTAAATACTAACATATATACTAAATACATAATACTAAATACATAAATACTAAATGGGGGTATATGTGTGTGTCACAGAAATTTCAGCTTCCATTGTGTAGAGAAGACCCCAGGAAGAAAGCTACCAGGGTAAAGAGATTCACATCTTTGCTTCTTTTACTGTGATGGAGTTATAAATTACTTTTAAAATTAATTTTTCTGTGTAAATTTCTCTAGGAATATTTTGCAGGATACCAAAATATCAAAATACTGTATCAAACTATGTCCTGCAGGACCAGTGCAGAGACCATCCCCCTGTACTCAGCACTTACATATTTAATATAATATGGTATGTGATAATATAATGTGATATACTCAGTATGGTGAGACAATTCTTCAAATGCTATGTTCAGTTTTGGACCCATCACTGCAAGAAAGACATTGAGGTACTGCTCTCAGTGTTGTGGTCTAGTTGCCAAAGTGGTGATGGATCAAAGTTTGGACTCAATGATCGCGGGGTCTTCTCCAACCTAAATGATTCTATGATACTGTACTTCTGTAAAACTGGGCATCCAAAAAGACTAGACTTGGATTCTAAGAAGGTGTTCTAAACTAACACTGGATACCATCAATAGGTGCTGAAGCAGGAAACTCAGTAGAATTGAAATAAACTGTTTCTGCCACATTCTGCCCATTCTGCACATAATTCCTGTTCTTCTCATTTAGTGATTATCACACTAGGAAAAAACATTTCCATATCTCAACTACCTATTGAGGCAATGGGAAGGAGACAGAAAGCAAGAAGGGATTCACATATGTTAGTCAGTCTAAACTGTTGTCATGGACTGTGAAAGGAAACTGACACTGTTATGAATTAATTTGATTTAAGTTGAGAAATTCAAATAGTTTGAACACTCCTTAGGACACATCCCAAGGATTTCAAGAATGTAGAAGAGGTTTTGCCATTCACTGATAAAATTCTAGCTGCTCTTGCAGCTGGAATAGTCTTTTAAATTAAACAAGAACAAATGCTAGAGATTTACTGTTGCAAAATAGGCAAAAATTCGTGAACAAGCAGGGAAGTATCCTAGTTTATTTCTATTGAGGTCTAGTTTTTAAAGGAAAAAAGCCAGCAAATATAAACAAAAAAGTATTAAATAATCCTAATTTTCTCTTAATATATAATAATAATGTAATATAATATAATATAATATAATATAATATAATATAATATAATATAATATAATATAATATAATATAATATAATATAATATAATATAATATAATATAATATAATATAATATAATATAATATAATATAATATAATATAATATAATATAATGTAATATAATATAATATAATATAATATAATATAATATAATATAATATAATATAATATAATATATAATAGATATAATATATAATAATCCTAGGTTTCTTTTATTTGTTTCAGCAGACCTGAGAGGTCAAAGATTCTAACAGAGATGAATACATTAGAGATCACAGTGAGGGTAGCATGGGCAATTTTTAAAAAGTGTAAATCACTTTCCATCTGATTGTTTCATTATGTATTGTATTTCATGTATCAATATGTGTTTTACTTTTCAGTTTGTAAATGGTATATATAAAAGTAGTTAGTAGGTATTCTACTGTAGTATATAGTAGTTACTACTAGTAATAGTAGTAGTTAGTAGTATAGGCTACTTATATATTACTACTATATATAAGTAGTAGGTTATATAGTATATATAACCCATAACTGGTTTTCATATACATCTTTGCTGAAATTGTCTCACTGATGGTAGCAATTTGTCAGTATTAGACAAGAGAATTAGATCTCACCCAAAAGTACTGGAAATCAAAAGCAGATTGTTACATAACACTATACTAATCTTCAGTAGTAAGGCAAAAGTTTTCCTGCCTTTATTAGCTGTAAATGAAAAATGAGAATGAAAATAAGTTCCTCTGACCATATATGAGGTTCTAGGAAGTATTTGATAACAGCAGTTAGCATTAGATTGCTCTTTCCTCCTTCTATCTAGGACAGTGAAAACCAATGTCCTTGTTATGCAAAATCTCTCAGGCTTTATTTGCAGTCCAACAGATGGTCAAGACTATTTTATCCAACCAAAAAGCAACAGAAAACAAAACTTTTTTAGAATACGGAAGAAGTACTTTCTAGCCCTCCAGAAAAATTTGCTCCCTTTACTTGGTCAGCTTTATTCACTTCCATCTTTGTTCCCTCTGATGTCACACTCCCTTTCCAAGCAGTGCCTGTCTAACCTTTTCCCTTCTTTAGGGCTGGAAATCTTCTTAAAGCCACAAGGTGACCCGATTCCCAGCACTGTATTCCTTCACAGTGAAAGAAGTTTTTCCATGTTGTGAAACGGTCCAAGTGTTTGGTTCTAGTAAAAACACTTCTGGATTCCACTAATGCAGTATTCTTTGCTATTTCAGTCATTGATATGTTACTCGATTGGATGGGCATTCCCAGAATTCCTCCCAAATCTCACCTGTTTTATGCAGTTGGACAGCATGGACCTTGGGGAGCAACAGTCCTGCTCATGATGCACAACATTTGTGCATGTCTGTTACCTCAGATGGAACTATTATGTGGGAATAAAAATCTGGGCTTTGTCTAAATTGGAAAACATGCTACAGATACAATATAGGATTACTCGATCCCTGGTTGCTCCTCAGGATCACATCAATAGCAATTATATTCAGTTAGCACAATTTTGCAAAGTAGTTTCTAATCCTAAAAATTCAACTACTTAATAAATATTTTGCTAAAAGTGTTTCAGAGTCATGTTTACTGTACATATGCATTCACAGCATAAGCATTTGCTGTTGATTTGGCAAAGCATACTCAACATACATATACATACATATTTTTGCATTATCAGCTCAAATATATATTTGTGGATATTTCATACAGTAAGAATGAGAATGTACATAATGTTTTGAAGTGTCTGTGTATTATTTTCTCCATTTATTTCACAGCTAGCGTAGCTGTTGCTTTAGCAACAGAAAATCCAGTGTAGACTCTCAAATCAGATAGAATGATTCAACCCAGTTCGACAGATATGATATCATCACTATTTCTTTCAATATTTGTAGGCTTATACAAATAGAACATTCATTTTGCTTTTGCTAATGATGTAAAAACGCAGTACTCATTGTACAGAGGTTATTGCTTTAAACCCTCACTCCCTTTCCCTGAGCACTGAAAGTCATAGTTCATGCCTTTTGAGGCTGGTAATATCTGAATACATTGTGTTCTTGCTGAGCCTTTACAGTGTTCTGCATACATTATATATCTTGTTTAGAATAATAATCTGGCACTAAACCATCTCTAGTCAGTTGGTTTCAGTGTAGTAGTCTGTCACTTCTTCACCTCAGGCCAGTGACGTCAGGTGACAAGATTATCCTGACTTACCACATTCTATTGAGTATTCTTGGGCTAATTATTCTAGTTCATACCATCTGCATCACTGTGTGACTGAAGGTACACAAATATTTTCATGTTTTTCATGTCATGATGATTAATTCCTTTAATTATATGAAAATAATGATTCCAAGGGGAAAAAATAATGCAGTGCAAATAATTCAAGGATACATTTATTATGTACCTGGGATTCAGTATTTCATTGCTTAGGTACTTACATCACTTAGGTGAACAAACTAGAAAATCAGTTCAGGGTAAAGAAATACTACATACCTCCTTCTGTGAAGGAGGCTGTATATAGTGTTTTGGTTAAAATTGATAAAAATGTACAGTAAATATTTAGAAAATATATGGATACTGAAACTTTGTTGCAATCAGTCTAGCCCTTTGATTGGCAGTAGAGTAGACAGCTAAACTAGTCACCCTAAGTGCCCTCTTTAGTAAAGAAGAAAGGAGTTTATCTATCCCTAAATAGGATATCTAAATAGGTCAATTGACTAAGTTTAGAAGACAGGAATAAAAGACTAACAATAGGGCTAAAGTGCAAAAGTTCACCACTTACTCTGAAGTTTCATGGATGAGACACTATTGCAAGGAGGGATATATCCACCTCATATCAGGTGGATCTTCCTGTGCATCAGTTTTGCCCACTTCATCTTGTTCTATTGCTTGACATCACCAAGCAGAGCCTGGCTCCTTCCTCTTGGCACCCTCCCTTTGGATACTTGTATACTTTGATGAGGTCCCCTCTCAGTGGTCTCTTCTTGAGACTGAACTGGCCCAACTCCCTCAGCCTGTACTTGTGAGATGCTCCAGACCCCTCATTCTCTTTTTCACTGTTCAAGAAAAAGTCTTCCTTCCAACATTCCTTTACCCTGTGCTCCTGAGTAAGGATCTCTGGGGTCTTGTCTTGTTAGTGAAGACCAACATGAAGAAGACATTCAGTAACTCTGACTTCTCTGTGTTCTCTATTACCAGGATGCCCCTCCATTTAGTAGTGGCCCTACATGACCTTTTGTTTTCCTTTTCCTGTTGATGTACTTGAAAAAGCCCTTTCTCTTGTCCTTGACATCCTTGGCCAGATTGAATCACAAATAGACCTTGGCCTTCCTCATCTCATTTCTACTTACTCTGACTACCTCTCTCTCTACACTAATTTCAAGTGACCTGATCCTGCTTCCATCTCCTTTATATGTCTTATTCTTCAGTAATTACAAGAGTTCTTTATTCATCCACATGGGTCTCTTGCCCCCTTTGTTTATTTTTGGCTCAAGAGAATTGTTTCTGAGATTGGATAAAGTAATTCTTGACTATCAACGAGCTTTCAGACTCCTCTACCCTGCCGAACCAGCTCCCATGGGATTCTTCCAAGAAGATCCTAGAAGAGGCAAAAGTTATTTTTTCTGAAGCCTATGATTGTATCTTGCTTGCTGCCATGCTTCCTCCTCACACAATTCTGAACTTCACAATCTCATGGTCACTCAGCTAAGGCTGCCCCCAACTTTAAATATCCAGCAAGGCCTTCACAGTTTGTTAGATAACCTTCCTACTCTTGGCAGTTCTACTCCATGCCTCTCTTTTCCCCTTATTCTCTGATGTTCAGCTTCTTTTGAATATTTTGATGACTGATTGCAGGAATCTTTTGCAATTTTATAAACAGCATTCAATTACCAGCACTTGCAGAGTATCTAAAAAATATTTCCTCTCACAACTTAATGAGCAATTTTGCAGACTTCCTCTGGTTTTGAGAAAGTCTTCATAATATTGAAATGAGAACAAAATTATAAAAAAGTCTTCATGTTCCCCCATTATTTTTGACACAGTTTGTTTGCTTTTAGTTTTGTTATCTCTATCCAACTTTCCTGTAGCCACCCCCAACTAAAAAATATCAGCCATTGGGACTAATCATTTTGTTAAGGGCTACAGATCCAGTTTAAAATCTATGACAGCTGGTATTATGTGTGTACTGCTATGAAAGTTTAAACAAAACTGATTTGCAGCTCCAGAGAATAAAATTTTAGCTTGATCTAACACAGAAACAAATTGATAAATTAGTTGTAAAGCACAGAGCCATATCTCTAAAATATCTCTAACTCCTGCCTGGAAGTGTGTTTAGTGGAAATAATTGCATAAACCATAAAATTGAAAACTTGGCTTATGTAGCTATATAATTCTGTGCAAACATTTTTTTTTTTTTTTATAATCATGTTTTATAATCATGTTCCAAAGTGCTGTACTAACTTAGATATGCCTATCTGAATATGTTTAGCAGCATTGGAATTTTGTATTACCCTCACTTGTGCGAAGAAATGTTCACAGTAGACGAAGTTCTTAGGTATAGAGATTACTATCACCTCATCAATTTACCACTGGCATAGGTATGTTGTGAAATAGCTAGAGAAGCCATCATTTATAATCACCAGGCCTGATCCTAATTGTGACTTTCCAGCTTGGCTTCATGGATTTAGTTGATGATCTGGGTTCCAGGCTGTCTCCAGCTGCCAGTCCCTATCCTGTCTCCTGGCTCCTGTTGTGCTCAGCTCCTAATTCCCTGTCCCTTAGGGAGCAGCTGGCCCTTGCTGGCTGTGTCCTGGTTTGTTCTTCATACCTAATGATCCTTTTGTTTCCCAGTCCCATAAATTGTCTCAGAAAGGTTTGGCTAATAGTGGAAAGGCGTGTTGACAGGTTGAAATAAAGCTTCACTGCTGTTCTTCCAGGCTCATTGGTCAGATCTTTGTGGGTGAAAGACTGATCTCTTTCTGGTTGGTGGTGAGTTTTTCAGCATCCCTGAGGAGACACATCATTTTCTAGTGCAGTCTCAGACATGAGCTCTCTGCAGAGGGATTTCTGAAATGTGAGTTTTCAAGAGTGCTTAACTGTAATAAGCATGTGACACTGCATGTGACACAGTCACATTTACAGCTCATAATTGCTGGCCCATTGTAGCAATTGTTATTTTCAAATCTTCTGGATGTATTCACGCCTGTATGTGCAATCCTTCCAGAGAAGGAGGATACTACAGAACTCCTTTTAGGTCTGGTTGACAGCCCTTTTTGTAAGCTCTTAATGGTGTGGCCAGGCCAGCATATACAAGTGTGGTGTTGTGAATGCCGGATTTTTGAAGGAGAATATCAAATGTAGAGGTTTTCCAGTGCAGAGGCATGGCCCTGTTTGTTACACTTATGTAGAAGCTGGTGAACTTGAAACAGTTCCAAGGTTAAGAAATAGGCATAACTTCTGGGAGCTGTTGGATCAATTAGACATTGAATTTCTTCTCTGGACTCTTTCACATGGCCTGGAGAAGAGCACAAAAATTTTCATTTCCCTCATATTATTTCCCCTATATCAACTCAAGTTGTTTTATAGGGTTAAAATAGAATTTTATTGAAATTTTGGTAAATGAACAGAAACAGGAGAAACTTAAAATTTTCAAAGAACAACTTCCTGTGTGACAATGAAAAGAAGCAGTGTTTGATCATATGCCAGCAGAATTTGCCTTTGACTTATCTATTGATAGATATACCAAGATTATTTAGGTCACTGAAGGAGGAAAATGAATTAAAAATACACTTTTTTTCCTGACCATTTTACAGTGTAAAAGAAAAGTCACAAAGAAGTTCACTGCTCAAAAAGACAACTTTAGTTATGCATTACAAGAGACCTTTTACCTCTCTTTATTTATATATTTAAGGAAGAGAGGGAAAAGATGGCAAGAAAGCCAGTGAAATAGGCAAAAATCTGTCATGGTATTTATTTTCCAAAAACCATTCCTAACAGAGAAGGCCCATAAAGCTTCCAGCTGTGTCTCGTAATCTTTGTGATTATTGACATTCTTAAATAAACATTTACAAGTTTCAGCCATGGTTTTATAATTTGTTTTATTTTTTATAATTAATTTTTTCTTTTAATTGCTCTCTGCACCATAAAGCTGGTGAAATCTATATACATTTCTTATTTATTGCTGGCTATGTTCCTTTCTGTTATCACATCCTTATATCTTTCCATAGATTCTATCCAACCTCCACCCAGGATACAGGCTACTTTCTATCCTCTCCTGGCCTGGTAAGTGATCCTGGCTTTGGTTGATGTTGCTCAAAATAAAGCTTCAATTCAAATAAGAGAATTGTAGAGTACACACTTTTCATTTACCATATTCGGCTGGAGATTTTCAGCACTGCATTCTCTGTAATGCAAGTCAGATTTTGTTTTGTCAGTTAAGGTACAGGAGTTATTCTGGGGAAGTCCACCACAGAAGCCTTGATAAGAAATAATAAAACATGTCAAACTCATACAGAAAAGGGTCTAATCAAATGTGACTTGAAAGAGTTTATATAGAATCTATTTTCACCTGGAGCTTGATGGGCTGACAGTAATGATTATATGTACTTGAGTGAAGAAAGGTTCCAAAGAGTATACTGTTATTCCATCTTGGCAGTTGAAATATGGTTGGAAGGGAGAAAAGACCACATATCTTTGGATTTGTAAATAAAGTGAATAGTTTCTTTTTACCAGTTCAATTTTTTTCTCCAAATAGCCCATGATCTTCTATGTAAAACTGAAATTTGATGTAGCTGCAAAACTGAAGGTTTTTGGCAAAAAATGTCTGCCAAATTCTGGGAAGTGCTGTTTAAATTTTATTAGTAATGCCTGCAGAAATAAAGTTATATGTAAAATTGCATGCAAAACCTCGTGTTTAAATATTTTCCCCTTTTGGACTCTGGAGCAGTAATCTTGCCTCAATCTACTTATGCTTGAAAGACTGTAGTTACAGAGAAGGTTGTGGTTGAGACAGGGAAATGTGTCTCCCTGTCACAGCAGATGTTTGTTTGGATTCTAGTCCTCTTAATGTGAGAGACAGAGAAGTCTGTGGAACAGTACTTTATTTTGCCAGCCTTCAAAAGCAAGTTTTACAGCCATAAATAAAAAACTACTAAGTAAAACCTATAAAATTTGAGGACTATTGAAACCTAATGTGCAGATTTGGCCATTTGCTTCCAATCTTCCCTTTATTGATTCTATAATTTTACTGATTCCTTTCCTTGATTCCAGGGGAACTTCTGGACACACACTGGAGGTGCACTGTACGTATCCATAGCATGACTGACTAAGTTCTGCCTTAGGAGGTGTATTTATTGTAGGACAGAAGACTTCCTTCCCTCAGTGAGTGAGAGTGTTTCAGGCCCCAGCACCAGTGTGCCTGGCAGGTGTCTGCTCTGAGCTGCTGTGGTCAGGTGGAGGGAGGGACAGCAGGGGGAAATTGAAGAGCTGTCTCATTTCAGAGCAAGTAAAGACTATCAATGGTCCTGGGTTATGTGTATGCAAGAGGTATGAGGTAGGGGAGAGAAGAGCTTCTGTGGTTGCCGAGAGGATAGATTCAGAGAAAAAGAAAAGCAGATAGAACCCAGAAAAAGAAGCTCTGGAGTCCATCCTTTGTGATTTATGATAAGAACTCCCCTCTGCCTCTGCTGTGGACGCTGGGCATATATGTGATGGAAAAATCCGAATAAACTGGGCTAAGGAGTAGAAAATCAGCTTCAATTGCGCAGGAAAGGAGGTATTGCCTCCATCAGCAGTGGCAGTTGAAAGGTACAATAGAAGCTGAATATTCAGTATCTTGTGTTCTGGAAGAGATTTGCCTTCTTACCCCCTTCTACCCTTCCTTCAGTCTCATATATATTTATCACAATTCCCATCTGATGCACAGACTCTCCCTGTCTTGTCCTAGAAAATCCTGTCAAGCTGCTAGAACATCTTCTGCCCCAAGCTGCATTACGCTTGTAGAAATTTGTCTTGTAGAGGGGAGGTGAAAATGTTCAGGTTGCTGCTTAAGATTTTTATTTTTCCTGGAAAGAGGAAGGATTTTATTTTGGCTGAGGGCCAAGGCTGAAACACTTGCTGTACTTGAGTAGGACTTTTTTAGAATGGTGGGAAAGAGGCAATGGCAGGCTGAAAATACAGTTGCCTGGACATGCTCCTTTTGACTCTCAATGGAGACTCCAAATCAGCAATCCTGCAGGAGCAAATGAGGTTATGTGATCATCAGTTTTTTTTCTCAGCTGAACATTTTCCTATTTTTTAAAAAAATATGTCCTTTACTTGGCTGAGGAAAAACAAAAGAAATTTCTCTTTAATTTAAAAACATTTTTATTATTGCAGGACAGGTAATATTGTTCAGGGTTCGCTACTAAATTTTAAAGGAATTATAGCTGTTACTTTATTCTTTTTTAGCTATAGATCTCAGCATCTTATCATAACTTGCATCCTTGGAGCTAGCATGTCGTTATAGTGCTCTGATTTATCCACTGCACTTTTTATTGGGCTAGCTTTTATTCCACATAAATATCCATTTGCTTCATGATGTTATATGTTTGCCTGTCTGTGCATTTGGGGGCCAATGATGAAGCCACGATGTCCTGGAATCACCTTTGCTGTTTCTTGTGGCTGGAGTTGTTGTAAGGACTTAAAGAGCACCACTGCCCATCTCAAACAGTGTCAAGGCCACAGGAGGAATTTGCTGTAAGAGAAGCCACCATAGCAGGACCTATGCTAAGATAAGCACAGAAATGAGGAATTTTAGACAGGAAGGTTCTAATTCCAGGCCTGGTGGAGGTGAGATCTGGTTAGCACATGCTGGCTAATGCATAACAGACTATAAAGTAAAGACATGAGATCTCTGGGGGAAAATGGAATTGCAGCTGACTGGCATCAATTGTGTGTGGCTGTCTCTCTCTTTCAGACTTTTTCTCTCATGGATCAAGCAGTTAAAGATGACTGCATAGGCTGGAAATGGATTACTGGGGAGAAGTAATGTGTCAATGACCACAACCATGTCCTTAAGAGACTCAAGCATATATTATCTCTTTTCTCTTTTCAATTTGTTCCAGACTTTTCTGTGATGAGGAATATAGGGTAAAGTGCAGGAAAAAGCTCTCACATCAAACCTCAGTGACCAAAACAAAACTTCAAATACATGCTTATTGTGTCATTTGTTTCTGAGTTTTTATTTCTCTTGCCCACCTTCAGCCCGCAACACTTCTTTTAATCCCCAGATCCTTCTCTTAACTTAGATAAAGAAAAAGCTAGAGTCACCCCCTTACTTTGTTAGGAATATCTTTTGGAGCATACTTCATATTTGGGACAGATGCCATTTCCACTTTATTGAAAACCAGATGGAAGTTAAATCCTGCATTTTCCTTCCTGACCCTCTGCTGGAAAATGCTGTTCCCCAGGGGAGAACAAAGTTGTTCAAGATATCTCTCTGTATCAGTGGTTCTGTAGTATCAAGTATGATGCTTTAAATAAATTGATAAAGCCTGGTAATTTACACCCTTTAATGCTGGCTTATCATTGCAGTTTGTCATCTATCTCTGTGTCTGTAACCTGTAGGAATGTAAGTTTTATTTTCTGTTGACATTTCATGATTCACATGTGTATGAACATCTGAAATCCCAAAAGAAATGAAAGAGATTATAAAAACATTAAATGAAATTCCAATGGGCCTGAGCTAATATTTATTCAGACTCCATGACCTTAACACTTTGTAGAATGCCTTCCACTATTATCTCTGCTCTGCACTTCACACTACAATTGGTAAGAGCCAGAGGATGAGCTTCAGTTTGCTTGTGGCAAATACTGGCATAGTGACAATTTATATGTTGTATCTGGCTTATCAACAGGCAGCAGGCAGGGCCAGATTGACACCCACAGATATGTCCCACAGTATCAAGAAAAACAGTACTTGATAATGTTTTCAGAGATGGTTTTAAATGAGTACTGGCAGTCTTTCTCTGAGACAATAAACTATAGATCTTAAAAATGTTTTCAACAGGTTGCAAGCTTGAAAGATGGCAAGCTCAAAGCATATGGACAGAATAACAGTACAGCTGATTCAATGCCCATGAACCAGTGGTATAAGTGAACCTATTGTATTTACACTGAACAAAATGAGTTTGTAAATAAAAATACACCACATGATATAAAGAAAACATATTTTGTGCTTCTGTTATTTCTGTAGGATATTACCCATATATTGCATGGTTTAGAAATCCCTTCTTTTTCTGTCTGAAGTTGCTCCTATTAAAAAAAGCAACATTTGCTCACAGATGAAGCAGGTTGCAGGGACTCAAATTTTGGTTTGGGGTTGGAAAGGAAAAATGTTTCTGTATCTTGCAGCTTTGCATTTGATACCTGTGATAATTGCTGATAGAGTCAAATTTGTGGATTTCATACTGAAAATGAAATTCTGTGTGTTCCCTGAACAACTGCCCCTTTCTTTACTGATGTTTAGTTTATTTTCTCAGTATTAAGTATAAAACCTGAACTTTGCATATTGCTTGCACCTAAAATGTACTTAATTCCCTTGTTTGGGTCTCAGCTTCTCTTTGTTCCTTCATTCTTTTTCTCATACAAAATATTAGCATAATCTTTTCACACATAACTGTATTTAATAATATTTTCTGTACCACAGACTGTCTTTACAACTGGAAATATTGAACAGCTTTCTTGCCTAGTGCAAGTGCACTAGGGCTAGTGCAAAAATCAGTAGCTAGATATTTATTTATTTTTTTTTCTCAATCTCTCTATGTCAGATTTCTTTTCAGGGTAATGGACTTTATGACTTCTTTTACTGTTGATACTCATGTCCAGTTACTGAAATATGGTTGACGGATTAGACAGCAGGGCTGCCTTAGTTTCTACTCTTTGTTTTTGGCTTCTGAAGGGAAGAGCAAACTGGATAAGCAGGGAAGTAGAAATGGACATAAATTATGATCTTTCAAGCAAAATATAATATGGGTAGATCTGAATTTCCTCCCGGGATTACCCACAGACTTCCATGGCACATCTGAGCATCTTTTGAAACCTCTCTCTTCCCCATTACTCAGGGTGTTTAAGGACATTTACTTAGAACATAAGAAGCATTATGGCACTGAATTTTAATGTGCTTTGTTCTTCAAGAGGAAGATCTGTACAAATATAAATGAACATGGAAATTTTATTTTTCTCAAAAGTAAATAGAGAAATGATCAGTAAAGCTCTGCTTTTCCACATTTGATGTTGCATAGTCTTTATTAGATATAAAGATATTTACAGTATTTGTAAGGTTTGGTACTTAACCAAAAAAAATAAAAGCAAATATTTTGGAGATCATCTGTTACTAAAAAAGAGAAAAATTAAAAATATTTAATATTTAACATAAAATAATATAATTGATTCTTATAACACTACTAGGTAAAATACTTAAGGATATGTATGGGAGGCTGGAGAAGGAAAGTACTCTGAGCGTAAATTCAGTTCCACTCCTCCTCTTCCTCCTCTTCCTCTTCTTCCTCTTCTTCCTCTCCTTCTTCCTCTTCTTCTTCTTCTTCTTCATCCTCTTCTTCTTCTTCTTCTTCTTCTTCTTCTTCTTCTTCTTCTTCTTCTTCTTCTTCTTCTTCTTCTTCTTCTTCTTCTTCCTCCTCTTCTTCCTCTTCTTCTTCTCCATTATGATTTAGCATTGACTAATATCTCTGATTATTTTGAGTGAGATAGAACAGTGCAATTTAACTGGCACCTTTTTGTTCCTTATTTTGTGTGCAGGGCTGAAGGAAAACATACAGAAAAGGGTAATTTTTTCCCCCTTGATAACATTACATCTCTTGTGATTAACTGCTGATATTTATTTAAGTGATATTTTAGCAATGTTTCTGTTGAATGTCAAAAAGCAGTGAAATCTGAGTCATACATTATTTGTTAAGCTCTTCTATAGCTTTGTTATCCACAATGAATTCATGCCATTACATCTCTGTCATTTAAGCAGCAGACTTTTTTTCTTAGTAAATACAAGGTCATTAAGTAGTCAGATATCTGTCATTTAGTAACTCTGATGAAATTAAAGATCTCACAGTTTCACCACAGTAATAATAAAAAATTTATTCAATTTTACAGTAGGATGGATGGGTGCCTGCCTTTCAATGCAGGACTTGAACAAAGCTGGAAATGAAATATCTTTTGTATGCTGAAGAGTATGTCTTATTCCTTTGCAAGAGTAAATACTGGTTTTGCTATCAGGATAATTTTTTTTGTATATCTCTGATTACAGGCAGCCACAAAGGCTGGCTGTTTGTTTCTGTTTTGTCCCTGCTAACAAATTAAAGCATTTTTTAGGAGAAACTACTCAGAGCATCCAGATGGGAAAGAAGTGGCTGAATTTCATCCCTGAGTTCATCACTGAATTGCCCTGCAAGTGTAGACAAAGCAGTGAGGTGGATCCCACTGTGATGCTGAAAGGTGGTACTCTACTAACCTGAGCAGGAAAGCTGGTACTCAGGAGTTCTTGGGCCTAACCAGAGGTCAAGTCTAAATATCATGTCACCATGGAGCAAGGAAGTAATTTTCTCCTTTAGCAAAATGTGAATCTTAAGACAAAGTCCAGTGCAAATGGATATGTGTGTAGTGAGATAAAGACACATGGACTGAAATTCACTACATAATGGTTTTGTGGTGCTCCCTTCAGTGTGACTGAGATACATTATATTAGAACAATTATAACTGTGTCTGCTGCCATCTAATAAATATCCATATAAGTGCTACTTAAAGAGAATTTAGAAATAGGATTCTCTTTTTTTCCCCTCTTTCTTTCTTTGGCTCTGTTAATTACTTAGCAACAGAGCTTCTGCCATTGCAGAAAATGAGGTCGGCAAGGCAACATTCTGTAGTTATTTTAGCAGTTTATAAATGTTGCTTTTTAATATTCACCCTCTTAAACACTTTCCTCCCCCACCCCTCCAGCCTCAATAAAAATACATATTTAAGCCCTATGTGTCTCTTTAAGAGTAAAAGTTTGCTAGGATGAATGTCCCCTAAGCCTGTTCCACTGGACTCCTGCATACCTCCAGTCTTACTGGGGATCAGGGACAGCATCTGTAATGTAAAACAAATCTGAAATGTAAACACAAACCTGAAGCACTTCATAAACTTCATAAACATTGTTGTCAAAAAATCCTGAGTTTAGCGACCTGTATTTTGATTTTTGCTCAGTATCAAGGCTGAAGTCTTTGAGATACTAGTACTAAGGAAATATTTTACCTCTGACTCAAAGCTTCCACTGTAAATTATCACAGGTGGAAAGAACCACTGAGATATAGCCTCTTCTGTGCTCTTGTCCGTGCTTGCTGCAGACAATCAGTGCTAACAGGGGCTAACAAGTCTGTTCAGGGGCACTAATTGCAGCCTTCCAGTACCTGCAAAAAGAAAAAGGAAGACAGAGACTGTTTACAAAAGCATGTAGTGACAGGACAAAGGGGAATGGTTTCAAACCGAGAGTAGGTTAGATTAGATAGTCAGAAAAAATTATTTTCTGTGAGGGTGGTAAAGCACTGGAACAGAACCTGCAGATGCCCCACCCCTGAGAGTGTTCAAGGCCAGGTTGGATGGGACTTTGAGCAGCCTGGTTTATGGAAAATTATTCCTGTCCATGGCAGGGCATTGGAACTAGATGATCTTTTAAGTCCCTCCCAACACAGAGCATTCTATGATTCCATGATTTTGATATAATAATGAATCTACTACCTGGTGTTAGTAGAGATCTCTGTAAGAAAGGTTACTTCTACTTCAAAATTCACTTCTCTGATCCTTAGCTTGTACTGAAATTGCACAGAAACCTTAAGTTCATTGATTTATGTTGAAGATGTTATTTGAAACATATATGTGTCCCTTTGAACACATGTGGATGCATAACTATATAATCTTACTGACATCCTTGCAAATTCAGTTTGGTGTTAATAGACAAGCTGTGCTGTTTTCCTGTCAATCATCATTACTACTGGTATGAAATGATAGGTTAGAAAAGCTGCATATCCTCTGCCTAACAGGAGCCAGGAGATGGCAATTTCAGAGGGAGGTGTAAAAAAGTATAAAAATAAAAAATAAGATCCTACATGCCAAATGATTTCCATAGTTACACCTCTGAGCATTCAGTAAGATTTCACAGCTGTCATCAAGAACTAAAATTGGCCTGTATGGTCTTACTGGTTGCGATGGGAGTAAAAGAAAGTGCTCTTGTTCTCAAGATTTATGAATTTTACAGTGGTCACCACTCTGAAACTTTATTAAAAAGGAGAAAAATGCTATGAATACTGTGTCCAAACATAAAAACCCACCATGACTCAGAGGTATGACTGATAATCTCTCTATTATGACTCTCTAAGTCATAACTAAGTGTGCTGGATTCTTCTTCTGTGCAAATTTACCTTGAGTCTCTACTTGGATTCATGCCATATACACACAATTGTGTCAAGCTTTAGTCCTTCCTAGTTTACCCCCATTTAGTCTTGGTCTAGAAAACAGATTGCATTTTCTTCAATGTCTTTCTGATGGTACTTTAAGAAAAAGATTTCAAATTGGTATGAAAGCATATGGACAATATATTGAAGTTCATCACACTCATGGATATGATAAGGATGTGTTTCAGGAGAAGTAGAAAATAACTGCATAAGCAGTTTTCATCCCATCTAACTTTAACCATATGTGTTGGTCTCCAATTTCACATGTTTGCTAAAGGTAATGGAGAAAGACAGAGAGTAAGGAGAATACACTGTATTATGGAAAAAAGTATATCCACATTAATCACCTTCCAGAGGTATGTAATTCTCTTCACTGAACTTGCAGGGAGATTAGAAGCTGGATTCATCTTTCCTAATGCAGATCCTGCTGTTATATATATATACATGTCTGCAGTTCAGTTAGGCTTTCTGTGTAGTCAAAAGGGATAAATGGGTGTTTCTTCAAGCGATTCGTCAAACACTAAAGTAGAGACACAAGTAAGGTGAATGAATTTTTCTTTCCATATAAGCACCCTGGAAGGTTATGTGTTCTACACAGTTGAGATAACTACATTATAGGCATGCAAAATCAGGTGAAATAGGAATTTCAGTGAATTGGAAACTATATGAATTGTTTAAATGGAAGACCTTACTACCATGGGAGATCAATTCTCTACGATCTCTTCAAGTTCCAGTCCACAGTCTATATTCCATACATAAGCAAGTTAATAATGTGTATTTGCAACCTTTTTTAAACTCTTTTCACAATGTTACTGTGATTATTGATTACTAGCAGAACAGAGAGGTCTGAAAATACTTTAGAGAACACTTATGGAATGAAAATCCTATGTGTGAATGACTGAAGTAGAAAAATAATACAATTAGGGAAGGTTATATGAAGGTTCATCCCAAAAGGAAGGTGAAGAGTCCAAATTCCTGCTGTTGTGTTCAAACATAGGAGCATGCAACACAAAACACAGGACCAGGCAACACAGACCTCCTACTTTCCTTATGGGTTGCAATCATAATGGGCCACAAAGTCCTTTATTCCAGATGGGCACAAAAAATATTATAGATTTGGGATTTCTGCTTGGACCCCTTTTAAATGAGAAATGAGTCCTAAATGGTCAAAGTTGGAGAGGATGCAGAGGTGGCTAGGATCTGTGTTTTACCCTCTTCTGAGCAGGATAAGTAACTCTGCCAATTGTTGGAAGTCTTCTCCTTTCTTTGTGGTGTTAACACCCCCTAGGCACCACACTGATGTGTTAGAGTCTAAGGAAAGGAGAGTATAAGCAACAGTCCTCAGGTCTAAAAGCTGAAGATAGATAGCTAGAGTACATCTACTGTTTAATAACTGGATTTATCTGTAATAATTTTCGGCTGTATTCTCTTTCCAAAGAGCAGGTTTCATGAGTCAGGACTTTGTCCCCACAGTACATTTTTAGTTCTCCTCTTTAGAGAAAAAAACCCAAAAAACCAAACCCTCCAGTTTGTTCAAAATGCTGATCAGCAGTTTCCTTTTCATGTAAAGAATGGGGTTTGATTTGTTGAGACATTTACAGATCTTTTGGCAGATGTATTAGTGGATATGAGATTCCTGCCTTCAATGTCTTTTGGACCATTTATTCTATACATCACATTTTTGCACTCAAAATAAAGAAACAGCTTTCTCTCAGATTTATTCTTCTTAACATAACTTCCTCAAGATTTAAGAAATAACATTGTCCACTGCCTGAAATCTGACCAAAAGTACCTGGACACCAGGACATATTTTGTTTTTTGGGCTTTTATGTCAGAGACACTATGCTGAACAATCTTTTTTAGGGAACATGCATGATAAGGGACCTATCTGACTTCATTTCATTGACAAATATATTGCTTATATGATTTTGGTGGAAGGAAATACTCCTCCTACACCAGACAATACTTCTCAGCATCTGGCTGACAGCTGTCAGTAACGAAGGTATGAAATTATTAACATAATGGATTGTTTTTAGAGGAATTCATATAAGAATTAAAGGATTTCTTTGGCAATAAAGAAATAGCTCAGAACTGAACATAGTGTATTCATATTTTTCCATGAAAAATTCCTATTATTTTAATGAATCAATATACAGTTTTTAAAATTTTTTAAATTAGCAAGAATTTGCAACTTCAATGTGAAGCAATTAAATAAAATGTTTTGTGGAAATAGGGCTAATGAACTGAAGCCACCTGAGTAGCTGTAGCCTGACATAATTTTTCCTCTACAGTTAGGACTGATGTGCCCTCAGAACCAAGGAATATTGGGGAGGGCAATGGCTTGTCTGGAAATTGCCCATCTCTGTCCTACTAGCAATTAACAGATGTCTGTTTGTCAAATCCATTTGTTTCAAAACCCATGGGCACTCCCTTCAGGTAAAGATGGAGTGACCTGTGTGCAGGTGGGTTGTCTGTTTCTTGGTGGATGTTGGCATCATCGTGCAGCCAATGAAACAACAGAGGAGGAAACAGAACCATTGGGAACCAAAGCTGCAGTCAGTCAGAGGAGCACATGCCACCAGGGACACACTTTTAGGGAGGCACTCCAAGCTGAAAGAGGTAGGAACAGCCCCCAAGGAGCTGTGGCCATGGGTGACCCACTGTGTTAAAGACACAAAAGGATAAAGCAGAAATCCCTGCTACAAACAGAGCAGTAAGAAATCAGCTGTGTACAGACAGCCAAAACCATCAAACACACTCAAACTTCTGTGCTGGCCATCTCCTTCTCAGAGTGCAAAATAAAGGAAAATTGGGGTGGGAAAGAGGGAATAGAGGGCAAGTGTTTGTGCTCTTTTACTTAATGCACAAATCAGCTATGGGAGATTTATACTGCTTGCCAATCAAATAAGCAAAATGCCCTGAGCCTAAAATCTTTTGCCTTAAGGGGTATTTAAGAATATCTCAACAATGATGTGAGTATATATGTTTATTTTTATAACAATAATTGAGATTAAAATATATTTACTCACTACTGAGAATTTCCAGTGATTTGGTGAAACTTAAGAACATTGTGTTGAAATCTAGTAGGGAATGGAGTATTTTCTAGTACCTTTAGATTCTCTGGAATTACTGTTTTCACTTTACCTGCCATAGTGCCTGAAATCAAAACCTTTTACTAGCACCAGGGGAAAAGTAAACGCACACAGTGTAATTTAAATATCAATAAGATCCGTGCAAGTTCACAAGTAAGCTGCAAGTGTGAGTTTAATGAATTCAGGTTCATGCAGATATTGGATTTATGGATGGTAATAGAGACAGTCATGTGCATCTCAAGGATTGCCACAAGCCAGGAGGGCTTATGAAGTACTTATAACATGCTGACTGAAGGTGGAGGAAACAGAGAAAATAAAATAAATATGGGCTCTGGTTTCAAAGTCCTGACTAATGAAACCATTGCAGCTCTGCCATCCTACAGTGAAGCTAAAATCAGATGTGAGCTAAGTGCTGAAGGTGTTTACAGAAACTTGCTGCTCCTGATTGCTGTTTTCATGGGCGCTGCCCCCATTAAAAAATATTTCACTCAAAGATTCTGCAGCACAATATCTGTATAAGAAGCAACCATTTTAGCAGTCTCTATAAACAGAGAAAAAAAAAAGTTATTGTTACACCAAAATGATTGTCTTCTCTTACAGAAATGTATGTTTTGTTTGTTTTGCTCAAATTGATCGCATATTTTAGAATGTAAAGAACTTTGCCTAAGCACAGAACGCTCATATAAAACCTGGCCAAGTAGAAGACAATGAGTCATATAAATGAAAAAGATGTCCTTACAGCAATATGGTAGATTTTAATGTATAAAATCAGCCCTTGTTCCTTTGCAGAAAAGTGTGTAAAGACTGGAAATTTTGTACCTTTAAACTATACAAAGCCAGACAAATGCGGTATGATAAACCATAGCATAAAACACTTCACCACGTTTTTCTGCAAGACAGAACCATTTTTAGATGCAAAACTGATAAAAATAATTTACTGGAGGAAAATTATTAAAATGTTTTCTTTTTTCAGCTTTCCCACAAAAATGATTGAAAATTTTAGGTTACTCATATTTTAATTATGTTTGAAGTTCTCTACGATTTGTCCAAATGTCCTACTTGAACAATGCCTTTCATATTGGAATAATTACATTTCTGCAGCTCTGCTTACGTTCAGTTATATATATATATATACACTCATATATATATATATAATACAATATCAATATTATATATTCAGTTTTATATATATATATACTCATAAGAGAATGTTATTTCAATTTAATCACTGGCCCTTTTTTGTTTATATATACATATGTATGTGTGTGTGTGTTTATATATTTCTCTTGAGATATTAAAAACTTGATTAAATAAGTCCACAAGGAACCTGATGCACTGGATCTACTCTGAACAAAGCTGGATTAGGTGGTCTGTAGGAGTCCTTTATAGTTTAAACCATTCTAAGATTCTATAAATATTATTTCTAAGGACAACTTGGTCATATTTAAACTAGTTAGTCGTGTGCTGGTTTGCTCTTGGCTGATGAGGTCAATCAGAACAGAACACTGTACCCACCTAAAATCATCTTAATCTCCTGCCTGTTGAGAATGATGAGAATGATTGTAGGCTCTGTGCCGTGCCTGAGAATTGTTCTGCGATTCTGTGGAAGGTACTGGACTAGGCCCAAAAACAGACTTCCAGGGACCATGTGAATGATTTCACTGGGTGAATGGTCAAGTTCCCTTACATGGGAATGTTCCCTAGCCTTTTTTGCTTGACTTGTACAGAAATAGCTCTTGCATTTGAAAGCAGTTTAGTTTAGTTCAGACAAGTGTTACAGATCTGGACAGGCTTCTTGCCAGCTGTTGTATGGTTGGTCTTTTCCCTTTTGTGAGCTCTCCCACTGTCTTGGAGCCAGGTGAACTCACAGCCCATGCTTTGAAAACTAAACCAGATTAATCACCAATTTGATTATCAGCAGTGATACTGTTGTTTTAACATGTTGGTATGATTTTAGCCTGAGCCACCTCACACTACACAAAGCCAAGGAATAACTTTGGATAGTACTAGTAAAGGTCTGCTCCTGATGGGCAGTAAGTACATGGCCATCTTACTCAGAGGACAAGAGAGACTTTAATCATGAAAGCCCCTGTCTTGTGCTTCTTGCTTTCAGAATGGTCCAGGCCAAATTTGTTTATTAACATAAATACAACTCTAATATAATTTGCTTAGAACTCAAAAGTGTTCAACAAGATCCACAATCATCTGCTTCTCTTCATTGAGAATTTTTCAACACAGACAGAAAGACTGAGTTTTACTGAAGTTTGGTATTTCTTGGGATGATTAGTACAAGAGCTATATGGTGAACAAGAGAAGTTTGAAGTCTTGCAAAGATGTATAGCTCAAAATACAAGCACTATCTAAAAGATGACCATTTGCATTTCCAAACTTGCAATATTCCAAGACAATGTACGCTGGTTACTTCTGTGATACCTCTTTCCACAAAACACAATTTTCCTAAATTTTCTTACACTGTAAGATTGATGTCTTGTAGAATAACCGATTTCTGTAATTCTGCCAATTTTGTAACATACCTCATTACTCCTTTAAATATTCTCTAAAGACGTAATGAGTTATCTAGGTATTTTATTTTAGACTTCCTGATTAAACCTTTCATTTTCAATCTTGAAATTTCTTTAAAATGTTCAGAACTCTGTTCAGAAACAGGAATATTTTGGCTTGCCCAACAATTTTTTTTTATTTTTTTGACCAAACTGTGAGAGATTATTACAAGGTTAAAGTGTTATGTGCCTTAAAGTTTTTGAAAACCTTCAGCTGCAGCATCTTGAATTATGTTTTCTGTCCTCCTAAACATGCTGTTTGGAACCCCAGAATAGCAGCAGTACATTTTGTTCCACTTGGCAGCTGGGTGAACAACATGAACAGAGAGCAGACACTAAAAGAGGACTCAGGACCAAAAATAGGCTTTTTAATTTTTCCTAGTTGTTTGCTGCCAGATGGTTTCCAATAGTATTCCTCAAGTGTTTCCTCTGATATTACAGGAAAATAAAAATTTGGAGTAGCCTTAGACCAATCTTTGTGCAGTGGATTGATGCATTCAAATAGAAGGTATGACACAGTAAAACAAGTCTGAAAGTGTGTTTACAGGAATCAACAGTATTGTTGGATATTCATCATAATAATTCTGATCATTCTGATGTTTATTTCTTACCCTTTTTTTCATTTTTGGAGAGGAGTTTATGAAAGACAATGAACATGTTTAAGTTATTGGTGTGAATTTTCAACTAAAAAGTATTTTACAGAGAAAGTAGTGCAAGAAAGGGCTGTTTGCTTGCTTATATTTTCATTCAATTGGACGTGGTAAGCCATCTGAAATAAAAAATTTGCAAGACACTGACTGCTGATCACAGCTAAATTCAAGTCTTCATTATTTATAGAAAACCAAAATACAGCTCAGCCGATGAAGATCCAAAATTCAGATCATTTGCTTGCCAAATACACTGCAATAATAGATTTCTACAGAGCTAATTGAACCTTCCTAATGTTGACGTGAGTTATGAGAGTACCAAGAATTCTCATAACATTGAAACTGAATGGAGTGATATCTGTAGAAACATAACTTCTGAACTGTAATAACTTGGCATCGATGATAATGACATTTCAAGACAGGAATTGTAATGCTGGTGGAAAAATGCAGAAATAATTTAATTTAAACTCATTTTTTCAGTAGGATGGGATTTTTTTAAGCCCTTCTACATAATGATATTAAATTAATTGAAAATATTTGTTCTTTCTTTTCAGTTCACTGCATTTATACTTAATAGATAATATGCTTTGAACTACAACAAAGTCCTTTTTCAAAAGATTTGATAGGGTATTGAAGCACTGTCATATCTGAGGGCAGCAAGATTTAAAACATTCAGTATGTCTCTAAGTATTAATAAAACCCAGCAATACTTCAAAGTTTTCAAGTAAATCATAGAATAGTTTGGGTTGGAAGAGGTCTTTAAAAGTCATATAGTCCAATTCTCTTGCCATAAGCAGATATTCTCAGCTGGATCAGGTTGCTCACAAAGCTCCATCTAATCTGACCTTGAATATTTTCAGGGACAGAGTATCAATTATTTCTCTGGGTAAACTTTTCCAGTATCTCATTAACTTTGTTGTAAAAAATATCTTTCTATAACTAATCTGAATCTACCCTCTTTCAGTTTGAAACCATTACCCCTTGTCCTGTCACAGCAGGCTCTGCTAAAAAGCCTGTCCCCTTCTCTCTTCTAGCTCCATTTAAGTACTGAAAGGTCTTCCCCAAAGCTTTTTATGTCCAGGCTGAACAGCCCCAGCTCTTTCAGCCTTCTGTCTTGAGAGATATGCCCCAGTGTTCTGATCATCTTTGTGAACCTTCTCATGAATTACTCCAGGAATTCTGCTCCCTTGACCTGCTGGCCACTCTTCTTTTGGTGCAGTCCAGGGTACAGCTGGCCTTCTGGCACCAATGCACATCCCCAGTTCATGTCCAGAATCCCCAGGCTCTCCTTGTCAGGACTGCTCTCAATCCTTTTATCTCCCATTTTGTATGAATACTGGGGATTACCCCAACCTACACGCAAGACCTTGCCCTTGGCCTTATTGAACATCATGGAATCCTCATGGGAGCACCTTTTGAGCTTATCCAAGTCCCTCTGAATGTCATCCCATCCTTTGTGCATGTCAATTGCATCACTCAGCTTGGTGTCATCTGCAGATTTGCAGAGTGTGCGCCTATACTGTCTATGTCATTGATGAATGAGCAAAAAAGTCACAGCAGTCAAGTGAAATAACCAATGACTGGAAAATAGGACACACCACACTCTTTTTCTGAAAGGATAGAAGGGAGGACCCTGTGAACTACCTACCTTGTGCATGGAAACATCATGGAACAATTTCTCCTAGAAGACATGTTAAGGCACATGGAGGACAGGCAGGCAGTTCGAGGCAATATGGCTCCACAAGGCAAATCTTGCCTGACACATGTATGGAAGCAATTCATATTATTCCTCGCATTGCCAAGGTCAGTTCCAGTCCCACTTCTTGATCACATTCCTACACAATTACTGTGTCCCTACACTCTTCCTAGGACACCTGTCCCCATTTCCTCTGCCTGTGCATTTCTTTGTCTCCCTTTAGTTTGACCAGATGTGGTCAAACTGCCTCATTGTGCCAATCTTATCTTCCTTTCCTGATGGCTTACACCTGGAGATCAATAGCTCTTACACTGTCTGGAAGATGTCCTTGAAGATCTCCAACTCTGTTCTGCACCCTTGTCCCTGAGGGCAGCTTACCAGGGGGTCCTCTTGACTAACTTTGTGAAGAGCTGGAATTCTGCTTTCCTAAAATTCTGGGTTCTTGCTTTATTCTTTTCCTGACCCATACCCCTCAGGACTGACTCTACCAGTGCTAAAGACAGGAAGTGAGAGATATCAGTTAACACACATTAATACGGATGAAATGCAAACATGTGCCTACAAAACTAGAAGAAATTTAGAAAAGAAGGTATATGGTTCACAGTTCTGAGATTTTTATAGATTAAAGAAGGGACATAGTAGTTTACCATGTGTATGAATAACTGGAGGCATTCTGACTCTAAAAAGGTGAACTACAAATAATTTAATGGCTCAGAGTTTACATCCTGGACTCATAAAACCAGATTTTGATGACAATTTTCAGTTAATTGCAGGTATTTTAATCTTCCATTTGTTGGAAATCAAGTTTGTTTAGGAACAAAGAATTTTAATTGTGTTTAACTGTCATGTTTAATATCTGTGATTAATACAATTGACATTGTTGGTGTTCCAATTTTCTAGAATTGTAGACAGTAAAATTTTGGTCCTTTAGGTACAACTAAACAAAACTACAGCAAAATTAGATGTTTCCTTATGAATACCTGAACCACCTACCTTTTAGGCCCTCAGAACAAAAGTTTGCTTTTGGTAAGAGCACTGATGCTCTCCAGTACACAGAGGTGCGTCAGTTCAGCCTATAATATGAGACATACCTAAAATGAGACAGCACAATGTGAAAAGACATGCTTTTCATGTTTTGTAGTACTGCAATAATTACAGATTTCAGCTAAATCAAAGAAACAAATATTGACCCCAGAAGCAGAAATAAAATAGTGCCATACTAATTTAAAGAAAAAATTGTGTATGTGTTGATGACCTTAACATACAAAATTGGTTTGGTTTCAATACTAAATTAATTAGAAGATTTGTAAAAGTGAGAGTGCGAGACTGACTTTCCAGCTATGCAGTTTCCTCCAGTTGTCTGGGAAAAGATGACACCTAACCTCCTGCTGCTGAGATCAGCTGGCTTTTCAGCACTGATTTCAAGAAAAAGAGGAGTTTGATATCTGCTATGTGCAGTATTGCAGTTGCACAATCTGTTGCAATTGCAACAATCTTTCTAGAGACTTCAAATAGCACCAGTCTTTATAAGGTGAAATATCTAGATTTAAGAAATAAAGTTATAAACTTGTTATTAAAGAGTAAAATCAAAAATTCCCTCTAAGAAACAACAGTGTCACAGACTTGAATTCCTTATTTATATGATATCAGTGATACAATACTAAAGCCATCTGGTAATAAAATGACCATTCAGCTCCAAATGAGACAGAAGGCATAATGCATTTTTAAAAGAGACTGAAATGCAATTTCTCAAAGAATGTTCTCTGTATTTTAATTGAAATTAGGCCATGATTTCCCCATTTTGCTATCAGCTAATATAAGCAGCAGTTATGAGTCAGTCAGCTACATAATGTGAGCAGGCATAAGTTCATCCAATTAAATTATTTGAACATAAGACTCTAAGAAGACAAAGCTCTACAAAACTTTACACAAGCATATGTTAATGTACATGGAGAAGGACGTTAACCTGTCGCCTCTTCATGCCTCGTGAGGGCAATTCTGCATCTTGCTAAAGTCTTATATATTTTTACTGACAGCTCTTCCAGTGTTTTGAAGTTTAAAAATATAAATTAATGAGAAAACAGTTGTTTATTCTTGTTTTGTATCAATACCATACCGTCAGGTCAAATTGCTGCCATTCTGAAACACACACTTATTTGGCTGGCCCGTGTAAGTTTTTCTGCTCTTCCTTTCTCCCTCAGATTTTCTAGCATTTTCCATAAGAGTAATAGCCAAAATGTTCAAGATATTGAGTTACATATGCATTTAAATAGCATGCAAGTGTCAGATAATTTATAATTTTCTTAATTAAAGCAAGACATATAAAAAAGTTTAATTTTTTCTGGAAAAGAAGTGAGGAGATTATTTATCAGGCCAATAAAACTTGACTGTGGATCACTTTTGTAGAACAAGGTTTGACATACAATGGTATTTTCAAAAATCTAAAATAAATGTAAAACTAAGAAAATTATTAAACTTTGAGACTGACTGCCATTAAAAAGGTGAAAGATTGGTTAAGAAACCAATAAAGTCAAACCAACAAACCAACCAACCAACCAGTTAAAGATATTGATTAAAATAATGATTGTAAAAGAATATTTAAAATGGATTCAGGACATTGTGTTATATTTTCTCCAACAATTTGTCAGACAGGAACTTCATGATCAAATACAGGGACTGATTCACAGATCTTGGTAAATCCAATGCCTTTTGTCCTCACACACCCCATCAAATTTCATCACTGTATTTTGTCGTGAAAGTTAATGGATTAGTTTGTATCTTGGTTACACCAGAGAAACAGAAAAAACTCACATTTGTTAACTAAATTTAACTAAATAATAACAACTGAAATTAGTAAGAAATTAAAATAAATTAACACTTTGTACAAAACCTCTGTAATCTCTCACAAATTCTCATGTATCTGAAAATTAAGAAAATTGAAGCTTATTAAAACATCCACTCTAGATACTTTATTTATACAAACATTATCTTATAATCTAAACACAAACTTCTAAAAATTCTGTCATTCCAGGACCAAAAAGATGAAGCATATTTTGATCTTTACATCTCTTTATTTCTATATTTATTATATAAATTATTATGTAAACAATTACAGAAATAATGCTAACAAAATATTGTTACTCTGTGTATATACTAAAACATAGAAAATTATTATTCAAAAATAAAGAAAAAAATATCAAAAGAGCTAATAAAATTCAAAATAACAGTATAAATAAACACTAGAAAATTAGTATGGGAGGGGAAAAATATTGAGACTGGTCTTACTAGCACAAATTCTTTTTTTTAATCTCTTTTTAATGTCTGTTCTCACAATGTGTAGTATGAGAATAGATTTATGTCCTTTGGGGAAAGTATAATCACACTTTTTTTCTAATGATTAAACACAAAATTTTAATTTTTACACAGCAACCCATGTCTTTTGGAAAATATCTATCAAAATCTAGTGGTTTCCTAGTATAATACATTTGCAACAATGAATAAAGGTATACCAGTCTGCATTTGTTCAACCTGAATATGCTTCCTAAGGCAAAACCAGTGGAGATGTTATTTTGTTTGTGAAGAATCTTCCCGTCAGGTAAAGTTCAGATATCTCTGTTTGGACCATGATCCCATGTTTCTAAAGCTTTTCTAAAGATGCAAGTGTCAATACATAATCTTTTAAAATCTGACAGAAGGAGCAACACAGGAATGTTTTGATTTTGAGTTTAGTTCCTAGCACCAACAGAGGGTCGTGGCCCCAGACCATGGAGCACCAGATGGGGACGACATCATTCACCCGGAGGTAGCTGTGCTGTTGTGGGGGCAGAAGCACAGAATGCAAAGCTGAAAAAGAGGAACTGGCAGGAAGGTTCTGTGGCCCAGTAGATGTGCTGCTGGTCTGTGAGAGGGCAGATAGAGCTTCTTGATCATGCTCTCGGTGCTCTCAGTAGTGTCTTATTTTGGTCCCACTAATATTTGTAGTATTTCTGGTACAAATTTCCACTGTAATTTTTGCTAACCAAGGGAACACAGTGAGGAAGCACCATAAGCTCATGAGCTAGAAGCTGGACAGAGTGCAGACATCATTGTCACAAAGCTGCATTCAAAGCAGAGATATTTTAAGAATTACTATCTTGGATTTAAGGTCCTACATTTTATGCTCATCCCATTTGCTGAGCTAAAGCCTTCTCTCTGGATCTTAATCTCTGTAATAATATATCCCATCTCTGTGAAAAGCAAAGAACATCTTTTCCTTGCAGCTTTTAAATACTTTGAAGAAAATTCCACTGAGTACAAAGGGGTCCAGACTGAAGATACCTTGAATACTAATAGGACTAGTTGTATTGTTTGCTTTTAGTATGTTGATATATAATGCAAAACATAAGTTATAGAAGAAAGAGCAGAGGAGTACAAAAACCAAGATCAGAACTTTGAAAAATCTTAGTTAATTTCAATTAGTGGAATGTTTCAGCTTCAGCATCAGTTTTTTAGAAGACTTGGAGAATGAGTTAACAAAGATTTTTCAATTATATGATTCCATGAGGTAGGGTTTGATGACTTTTTAAATTACAAATCTCCCTCCATTTTAAAGGATAAAATGACAGTTGAAGTTTGTTTTCCTCAACTGAATGTGCTTTTTCTCCCACAGCATTAACTACATAGCATCCACAGTACTGACAACACGCTTCTTGAATACCCAGCCTTTCAGTGCCAAAAGAAAATAAATTATGCGTTATTAAGAAAATCCCCAAAGTTCTCTAGCAATGAGGGAGTACACTCATGGATGCTGTAATTATGTAAATAATCATTTATATTCAATGTTGCCCAAGTGCCACTAAGCTATTATATCTGCATGCTTGTAGATATATCTGCAAACATATCTGCATGCAACTCATTCATAATCAGAATATGTATTTGATCAGTTGAAGTGCGCTTTTGGAAGGCAAATGCCTTGCTTATTGGTAATGAAATGAAGGCCTCAGAGTAGCTAATAAAGACTTAGCTAGTGGAAAGCTTTTTTTTATACATCCATGTGCCCTCAGAACTCCTGATGAACTGTGTGGCCCAGATGATCAGACAGTGTCACACAGACATTGATTCACACTACTTGTGATTCTTCCCACATGCTTGATTTGCTCCTGTGTTAACCCTTCTTACAGCCATAGTCCAATGGGAATTACATCTTCCACTGACATCTTCTTGTGAGATAGGAAACTAATGTCTTTTTGCCCTGTAGATGAAATTTTACACTTTGCCTTCAATAACATTTGAGAAATGGTTTAGACAACCTTTTATTATATACTGTGTCCTGGGCCCTGGACATATAATACATGATTCAGTTGAAAATGAGAATATTTAAGTGTACATATTGAAATAGAACTGTAACTGTCTGCATAGTAGTACTGGGTTTGTGAGGACAGCTTCTGGGAGCAGGGGATCAGTAGAGGCACCTTCTGTGGGAAGCCACCAGAAGCTCCTCCTGTGTCCAGCGGAGGACAAGTGCCAGCCAGCGGGCTCCAAGACAGACCTGTGACTGGCCAAGGCTGAGCCCATCGGCGATGGTGGGAGCAACGCTGGGATAACAGATTTAAGGAAAAAAATGCTGCACCACAGCAGGTGGGAGAGAGCAGTGAGAATGTGTGAGAGAAACAGCCCTGCAGACACCAGTGTCAGTGCAGAGGGAGGGGGAGGAGGTGCTCCAGGCACTGGAGCTGGAGTTCCCCTGCAGCCCATGGAGGAGCAGAGATCCACCTGCAGTCTCTGGAGGACTCCACACTGGAGCAGGTGGATGTACCCTGAAGAAAGCTGTGAACCTGTGGGGAGCTCATGCAGGAGCAGGCTGAAGCAGGACAGGTGGACCCCAGCAGAGAGGAGTGCATTCTGGAGCAGGTTTTCTGGCAGGTTCTGGGATCCTGTGGCTGGGACCCATGCTGGAGAAGATTTTCCTGAGGGACTGCACCACATGGGAGTCCCCATGCTGAAGCAGTTTGTGAAGAACTGCAGCCTGTGGGAAGGAATCACACTGGAGAAACTCCTGGAGGACTGTCTCATGTGGGAAGGATCCTGTGCTGGAGAAGGGGAAGAGGGTGAGGTGGAGACAGCAGTAGAGACAGTGTTATGACCTGGCTAGAAGCCCCATTCTCCACTTCCTTGCACAGCTTATGGTGAGTGGTAGAACAGTCAAGACTATGGAAGTTGAACTTGGGAAGGTGAGAGTGTGGGGGAAAGATGTTTTAAATTTTTTTCTATTTTTCTCATTATCTTACTGTAATTTACTGGCAATAAATTTAATTAACTTTCCTAATTTGTCTGTTTTGTCTGTGACTGTAACTGCTGAGTGATCTCCCTATACTTATGTTGTCCCCATTAACTTTTGATTGTATTTTCTCCCCCTGTCCTGTTGAAGAAAAGGAGTGATGGAGAAAGTTGGAGTGCACTCAGCAGCCTGCCAAGGTCAACCTCTGTCTCTTCCACATTATTCTGTGTTGCAGCAGATATTTTGCATCAGGATTTCTGATAGGGAATATGATCATAATATATATAATAGTTAATTTTCCCCATCAGTTTTAATTTTAATGTTAATTTTAATGTTAATTTTAATGTTAATTACAGTATTAGGAGTATGAAACACTAAAAATAATTATTACTATTTTTGTCTCTATAGTTATTTTTGTCTTTTATTATGCTTTTTCTCTGTGAATTGGTTCCTTTTCCCATTAACTCTTTCCCTTCTCCCTTCTATTAATCAACCATTCTATAGTGTATGTTGGATCACTAGAGAGTAACTTCACACTAATCTGTGGGACACAACTAGATTTGTATGCATTTACTGGCTCATATTCTTGGTATCCACAAAGTAATAATTTCTGGATTGCAGTTATTCAAATGGCCAAGTGACATTAAAGTGACACTAAGTGACTATATCTGGGTAGAAAACACATGGAACACAATATTTTCTGAGAAACAGGGCCACTAAATTCTCATAATTGTTAACTGTGTAAAGGAACACCAATGACTGCTAAGCTGAAGGGAAAAAAAGGAATACCACTTCTGTAGGATAGTATCCTAGTTTCAGCAGTTCCTCTGAGCTGACCCAGTGAAAATATGCTCTGTGCAAGACCATGTCTTGTGAAACATCAATGTTCTGTGCCTTGTGTGTTCTGCTTCAAAACAGAAATAATTTATAACGGGGGGAAAAAAGTTATTACTGTTATGAGCAACCTTGTTTAATACTAACCACTTTGAGACCCACAGGGAAGAGGGAAACATTAATATTTTTCTCATGCATCCCAAGCATTAATGTATAGCTTCACGACAGTTAATCTTTCCCTTTTTTGCTCCTGTCAGTCCTACAACCTTTTTTAGGGAAAGATGTATTGCAACATCAGCCAGGAAAAATGAGTAAGTCATTTCTTTTCCATGCAAGAGGAATGAGCAATCTATCTGGATAGGCTCAGGAAAGAAAGATGAATAATGAAATGAATTGTTAGTTCACTAAAAAGTGCAGTGTTGAGGTCATTGAAATGTCACTATTCCTTGAAATGACTTTTTAATAAAGATTGTTTTGAAAAGCTCATGTTTTGATCTTGATCTTTTAAAGCAGCATTTTTCAGCTTTTAATTTTACCATTTAATTTCAGGATTCTGTCAGTTCTGGTCAAGAATGTAAGAACTGGTTATAAAAAAATAACTTCACATTAAATTAATTGATTTTTTTTTCTAAATTATGTAAGAAATAAACAAAAAACATTTAATAATGGCATAAAGCTTTACCGAATGTATCTCAAGCAAAAGTATGTGTTAATGTTATCTCTCCAAGAAGTATTGTAATACAGTTAAATGTATAATATACTCAAAAGATTTCATTTCTCTAAAATGCTGATAGCAGAGGAAAATAATGAACAAAGTAGACAAATACATCTAAACAAATAACAATGAAAAATAATTATATTGGTTCTATCTTACTAATTTTCTCATCTAGTTTTTAATAAGAAATATGTTCATGTAAAGAAAAAGGGAGCAGATAAAGACCATTAATTCATCAGAAAATTAACATGTCAGAACAATAATATCTACAACAATAAAATCTTGGAAAAAAAATTCTATTTGCTTGTATACTGACTTCAGAATCATTGATAAAGACTTGAAATGCTGCTGTATGCATGAAAATTTGTCTGATATTTTTAAATTCTGATGGGAAGGCTTCCTTGGAGTGTTAAAATCACTAGGTTTAAATTCATTTAATAAGGACGAAACATATCAGAACATCAATGCATTGTTACCTTTTTTTCTGAATCCAAAACAAGGTGGAAGTAAAAGGTCTTTCTGGTCTTGAGAGTAGTCTTCTAACTATTAAAAGAGAAGATGAGCTAGTCTGATGTCAGCCAAAGCAAGTCAAGGCAGAACAGAGAGAATGAGATAAGTAGTCAAGCAGGTCTAGAAACTATGACTTAAAATTAAAAATATATAGGAGCTGTGAATAAAAACACACTGGAGTTGTTTTTTCTTTTAATATTAACAGCATAATAATTTCTCTAAATTATTAGTGACTGTTTTCTTAACTTTAAAATATAACATTGCAAGTTAGTAAATTCTAGAGTAGTATTCTATTGTTTTTTGGGGTTTTTTAAAGATACTGAAGAACTGATTCAAACCTAAAAATTAATGATGATTATCATGAGCCGTCATGACTCGATTATGCTTCTGTGGAAACCAATAACACAATCTCTGGTGCATACCAGGAGCTAGTTTCACAGGCATACAGATAATTATAGGCTTAGTCAACTGGTAAATAGAAATTAAAGAGAAAAATGTGAATAATTATTGGGAATTACTTAAGAAGACTTACCAGCTCCTCAAAATAAACAGCTATCTTAAGTCTTGTGTATTATTTACAATTATTTGCAGAGAATTAACACCTGTACGTATATTCCAACCAAAACACTCAATTGTTCACTCTCGTAATATCCTCAAACTCCAAGCTAATTTTTTCCATCCTCAGCTTTCACTCTTTCAGCTTCACGTTTTCTGCTAAAATCCACTCTTATGTGCTTCTTTCCTGTAGATGATCCAATGACCCATTTGTGTTCTTCTTGTTGGACTGAGCTCCTCATGTTCTTCTTTCTAAGGCTTTGTTCAACCCTTTAAGAAGCCTCGTTGCACTTCCCTGAGTCCTCCACTCCACCGTGCTATGAGAAATGTCATTGCCTTGGCCACCAGCATTAGCATGAATACATGCAGGGGTCACATTAACTGTTTAGGCTCTGGCACCAGAGTGGACACAGATCTTTCAGAACACCATCCACTGATGTTTTAAGTCTTTTCAGGTGTCACTGTTTTCCCATGAAAGTCTTCTGTGTGCTGCTATGAGAGGTATTCCAATCTTGGGCCACATCAAAACTCAAACCTACGAATATGTATATGTGCACATTAAGTTGATCAGTTTTTTGGTTATCTGTGTCTGTCTGATTTCCTCCTAGCCAAACACACCTCTTTGATGCTATCTGTGGATGGCAAAATCCCCTTTTTTTTAACTGACAATGATTTTGCTTTTTCAACAATAGCTGACAAAAGCTTTAAATTATAGTCTGATCACTTTCTTTCCTTCCTAGATTCTTCACTAATCACCTAATTGATGAGTTATTAAAAGCTAAAAATAATCTTGACATACAGACCTATTATTTTTGAACATGCTGTTTTATTAGTGTTTAAACCATATGGTATGCAGCACACTAATTTTGTGTTGCTCAAGTTTCTTAACCCTAAGGTGTGATGTAAAATGCATTAAATAATTCTATTGCATTATCACTTGTGCATCTGCCAGATAAACTATACTCACATAAAAGTGAAGTGAAGCTGTTTTGGAATACCTATTTCTCAAAACGATGTGGGAAGTAACACTCATTACATTAACATCTTATCAAGAGTCAGATGCTCAAATTCTGAGGCAGCACAACAATCATTACTATTTTCAAATTCAATGACTAAACAGGAGTTGGGAGCTCATCTTTGGAAGTCATTGCTGCTGGTATATGTGAGGTTAGATTAGATGGTTGCAGTTACTCTTCATTTGCTTAAAAGAATCAGGTTAAGAAGAGTTCCTTAGATAGAAGAATTTACAACAAAACAATTTCAAAATTTATGAGTGGACAGCAAAAAGCCTACATACCAGGACACACTGAGCATACAAACTATCATTTCTGGTTCAAATCAATAGTTAGTGATCACAGGAAAAAGACTCCTTCCAGTAACTGAAAAGCTTTAAAAAAGAAAAAATTCCCAGCTGATTTTCAATGGGTCTTGATTTTTCAATGGGTATCATGATTTTGCCATACATTAAGCGTGCTTTCATACATTAAACGCGTTACAGTAAAAGTAAGTGATGTTTATTAAGCATATAGGAAGCAGCCTTTGAGAGGAGGTGAAAAGTGATGTGCCTGGCAGGATATGCTGAACACCGGCCCAAAACAAGGTAGTAGGTAAATACAGGTTTCTTTCAGCTCTCCCAGCTGAATTCAACTCTATGGGTGTGATTTAAAACCTATTATTTTTAAATTTTGGTTGAGAGCAGCAGTGTTGCAGGCAGCTGGAAAACTCTGGGCTCTGCCTGTTTTACACATAAGTGTCGACCAAGGCCAAGCACTGGACTTGCATGAGCTGCAAGGACTGGTGTGTGTTGACCAGTTGTGCTTTGGCAGCTGAGTCCCAATTACTCTTTCCAATATTTTGTACTGGAATATTTGGCCACAATGGTTTTGAAGTGTTAAATCATAGTGGGGTTTTTTTCCACATACTTTTGCATTTCACCAGCAGTCAGAGTGATTTCCATGCATTTGCCCATCTGATGCATTCTACTGCAGAGTTGTGCTACTCTTTGGTCCCAGTGTATTAGATAATTGCTCTATTACATTGGTGAATATTAAACCTATAATTTTAATGCAAATTTTAATTTTCCCAAGAACATGCATCTTTGGCATAACCTAAAAGCAGCAGGCTTTCTGCTCAAACCGTTTGAAACTTTGATTCCATCAACAATTTAAACATACTCTTTAATCAGTTTTTAAAGTTAAGCGATACTTTTTGAACACATTTATGGCTTAAAGGGTTTTTTCCCCCTAACTCTTTGTCAGGACAGGAAAATTCATTCTTTATGGGCAGCTTTATTTTTGAATCCTCTGCCTATCTGCAGGCAGGAGAGTGTCTTCTGGATTTTCTTTAATTCCAGTTCCTTACTGAAATTATACATTTTAACTAAACCAATCCTTTCAGTGACAATTCAGATCTAATTTTTCCAGAGCTGGAGAAATCTTGATGTGAGGTGAATGTATACTGGTATAAGAAATTAGTCACTTTCCTCAATATATTCTTCCTGATGAATTTGTCTTTGATCCTATCAAGACCTTCAAAGCTTTAACATAAGTTAAAGATCTTCAGAAGAAAGCAGCCTGAAATTACATATAAAGGAAAATTATTAGACTTTTTCCTAATTACAGTTTGAGGCTCATTTAACAGGCATCAGGGGATTGAAGCATTTTAAAATAGGCTGAGAGGAATTACAGCACTTAAAGGCTGTATTTCTGCCTGCTAGAGATTTAGTTGTGATTTCAGTGAACTCTTGTGGTAAGTTAGAAGATGTTGAATATCTACCAAAGGGACAGAGACCCCAGGCAAAATACTTTGGCAGAAATCCTGTGGGAGGAATTGTATATGTAGCATGGGAATGTGCCCTGACATTCAGTGCACAACCAGGTTGAAAAAAATCCTTTCCCTTATCTAACCAGAGATTCCTGCAGGAACAACCTCTTCACAAATGAGTCATGTCTCTGGAAGGACACTCATGGGGTGTACACTGACAAAAGCTGCAGTAAGGTATCTCTAAGTATCTGAGAGGATCATGGAAAAAGAATAATTTTATGGAAATAAAAAGCTTTACCATGTTTTTTTTTTGTTTGTTTGTTTTATTTTTTTGCTTAAAACACAATTCTTCACAGAGAAAAATCAAACAAAATAATATAACTTGTGCCTGACACTTCATGACCCTACCCATTTTTCTTTTTTAGACTGATGTCTAATATAGTCCAGTTATTAAAGGTTAACGTTAACACACAGGCTAACTTACATCTTCTGATCCTGAAACTACATGGACATGTCTAGGAAAAATTAGATTGGTTTTATATATTTTCTCAAGTACAGCAGAATGTAGAAGTAGCTCAAAATGTTTTAATAGTATGCTGTATTTTCAATATTATTTTCTTTCATCATACTGTTTTCCCTGGCATCAGAATTCTGTCTGTTATTGAGGTGGAGTTTTTCCACTATATAGAATTTAATTTCCATCGTCTGTGTTACTGTGTTACTGTGTTACTGTTTTTCTTGACCTCACTTCTGTTTCCTTTCTCAAATATAGTTTGCAATTTCAGACTGTCTTTGTGAACAAAGTTTCAAATGGAGATGACTCTTAGCCAAAGAATAATTGCAATATAATGTCATTGCTTATATTCTTTAAAAGATTTGGAAATAATAGTGATGGTATTGGAATGGACCTGGGACAAGAAAAAGTACAGAAGTCTCCACCCACCTTGAAAGAAACAGTGGATTTTTCAGAACAAACAGAACATATATATGAAAAAATATTATCCAGTATAGTTCATGGTAAATGTTTTTTCCTGTTTTAATTTCATGTAATAAATTTGCAGTCATTTCCTTATCCTAAAAGTTCTTGAAATTATGTTTTATTACAGAAAAGAAGGAAAAATTACTTACCTTAGCTTCTTTCCATACTCCTTTCCATACTCAGCTGCATTTTCTTTAATTTTCTAATATGCAAGGCTTGTTACAATCTCTGCAGCTGTTAGTCTAATTGGATGATTTCCTGTTTGAAATGCAGAATAATTTAAAGTGACTAGCAGTTGTTCAGGGAACCTCCCTTTCTAGGACATAACTTAATCTGACATATTCAACGCTCATCAGAGATTCAACATCTTTTCAAACTGATTACTGCTTCCTCCATCACACTCCAAGTTCCTTGACTTCCATTTAAGTGCTCCAATTTAGAGTTTGATTATTCAGATGAAACTAAGAGGAAAAAAATCAGCCTTTTTTTTATTTTTTTAAATGTGCTTTCTCAAAATGTATACTGCATGCAGTCCTCTGCAATATTTGCTAGATATTTCATCTTCCATGATGCAACAGCAAGCTCTGTGTTGAGGGTTTTATCTTTTCTGAGATTCAGAACAGTGATGTGGGAGAAACCTATGTTGCATATGGCTAATATCCACCAGAATTTATCATCTAAGTTTGAATTTTATCACCAAAATTTAACCACCAAAGTTTAATTTTTTATAAAGGAGCAACAACAGTTTCTCTTGTGTCATGAATTTCATTAAGGTGTAAGTTTTGCAAAAAGAGAAAATGATAGAAAAATGTTATTTCTTTATACAACCTTGAAACATAAAACTTTGAGTCTGATTTGTCAGGCCCAAAACTTCACATGAGTCAGGACACTCTGGACTCTGAAAATGTTGACTGTTTGAGAGAGACTATTCCCCTTACTCAGACAATTACTCAGGCACATGTTCTTCCAAAGAGCTTAATTATATCAGCCTCCTGACAAAATGTTGCCTACCTTCTGACTTGTTTGCTTCTACTGGTTTATTTTTGTTTGGTTTTTTATTTGGCTATTTTTACTTTTTTTGCTATATTGTACATGCCTACAGAATTTTCCTCTTGGTAAAGACACAATTTTTCTCCAGAACTCCCTGAAAAGATGAAAATTTTTCTCAAGTAGTTGTTCATTATTTTTAAGGAAGTTACTTGGCTTAAGAATTACACCTGAAGAACAAAATTTGAATGGTATGTAAATGAAAAAACACTTGCAAACAGACTATGTAAAGAACTCCAAAGGAAGAAATGAGGTTTCTTCTGTGTGGAAGAATCTGGGAGGCATTTACTGAACCATAATGGGAACAGTTCACTTGAGGTTTCGTCTGGAAAATTTCATGCTTTGCAAGAATGTCTGTAACATGAGCAGGTCACTCATAAAAATGACTGGAGAGTTCTTGAGACATACACTGAGTCCATGGATATCACTTGAGCTCAAACAAATACAACACATTAAAAGATTAAATTAAATTAATGCATTCTAGTACAATGCTTGCACGTGTGCTCATGGTGAAGGAGACCAAAACACCACTCCAAGGACAATTCTCTAGCTGGTAATATTTTCTGGCTGTCAACTTGGCAGACTTATGATGAGAAGTGGCAATCCTCTCTTGTTTCAAGCTGCCATTCCCTTTTTACCTTACATTGCTGTGAGGCAAGGTTTTCCTCAGAGGCAGCAATGAAAAAAGGAGTTCAAAAGTTGAAAATAAAAGCTGCCTGAGGTATAAAATATTGCGGGTGATTTTCTTCTTTATTCCTGGTGGGTAGAACATGTTTCAACTCTTGGCCATCAGTGGACAAGTACATATGCATTATATATATAGATTTTCTGATTAGTTGTATGCATTTATTTCTTACCATAATGACTAAATTTTACCAGGTCAAAACTAAAAAACCCAGGGAAACCCAAATCCCTTTTGTTGGTGCTAAGCATAGTGTTTACCTGAATAATGCACAGGCAGAGGGTGTGCAGAAATCTCATTTTTTTATGGTCATCTTGGGCAGTCAAACTTTTTTATTTAGACTTAAAGCTGTTATTCATTTTTAGTAATTTCTTTTTTAATTCAATTTTGGCATCATGCATGATGAAAGAAAATGTTTGTTCACTGTTGAGGCATGGATTACACCATCTGTAAGGAAAACAACCGGCAGTGAAATTCTGGAGAGTTGGGTTTTTTGCAGAGGAGCGGGGTTGTTCATTTGTTTTGGGTTTTTTTTTGTGGGGGGGAAGCTTTTTGTTGTTTTTTCTTTCTTTACTTCAGACTAATTCTTCTTTAGCCTGATGGATTGAGTGACCATTGGTTGACAGAATGAGTGCACCAGCCATTCTCCTGGAGCTCCTCTTCCAGTTTAGTTTCATCTAAGGTGAAGCTTCAGCATCTCCATGGACCACTCCTTGAGAATCCAGAAAAGAGCATGAATCTCACTTTGGAAGCCCACTGCTGACACAATCTATTTAGATCTAATCTGTTAGCCCAGAGCTCTACATGGCAGCTGTAACACATTGATACTGACACCTCTACATAATATTTCAGGCCTCTTCTCATGAAATTAATCAATTTTCTTTCCTATATTCTCTTTTCACCATATTCAAAATTAAGGAAGTGTCAAGTGAGCTGGATTTCCACCATTATTGATGATGGGCTAGTATTTTGGCTTTCTATTTCTGGAAAGGAGATAAATGGCATTTTCTTAGGAAAAATTCTTATAAAAGAATGGGGTTTTTAAAATTTTCATCAGTTTCTTTTGATCCTCATAATTTTTTATGAGGCATATTTCAGATGTGGTTGTGCATGGAAAGATTTAGACAAGACATTTAGAGCCATTTAATTGACACTGCTTTACAGGGTTTTTATTTAGTCAAATTAGAGGGCATTGCTTTAGTCTGTTTAAAGGGCCCATTATCTTGCAGCTAGCATCCAGTAATTTGTCTTACATAAACAGTTAAAGGGTGTCGGGATCTCAATATAGCAGTTTGACAGAAGTGTTAAATATAGGTATCATCTAAACTCACTGGAAATGGTGCTTGCTTTTCCTAAGGACACAGTCCAAAAGCGAACAAAAATGAAAGGGGAAAACTTCCAGCAGGCTTTCTTGGCTCAAATCATAACAACTGTGTTAATCAGAGCTTTGTTTTGCACTGCCTGCAAATTGCCTTTCAACAGTCAGTACAAAAGTTAGCAAAGCATAAGCATTCATGTGACAAGAATAACTCCCCTAGGAGTGGGAGCTGAAGCTGACCTTCTGAGGAGAGGACATTGCACAACTCCAAATGTAAGTAGTTGGGGAAGGCTTGTAGCAGGGTAATTTTTGTAAAAGGCTACAGGTATTTGGGTCTAATTTTCATGGAGAAGAACTTCATTTGTTTCTGTGCACCATGCAGCCTAAAGTGAAGAAAAAGGAAAATATCTGTTATCAGATGACTGTGGCATTTTTTATGGGAACAACACTATCTCAGATACAATTTTGTTTTTGTTTTTTCCTCAAGTCTCTGAAGCTCCTTGGTATTACCAGAAATCCCTCACCTTAGAGATTGCTCACCTTACTATTGTGAGGTCACACAAATTGATCAGAGCAGAGACACAAATAAGTATCCCACAATATACTGGGGGCAGAGGCTCAGAGTGTTCAGGAACATTTAGGCTGAGCTCCTTTCTTGTCTCTAAGCTATTGAGTGGGTTTCATAATAAGCTGAGAAAATACTATTTTTTATAATATCATAAATACAATAAAAGGTACCCACTCTGCCGAATCAAGATGAGAACAGCACTGATCCTGAACTGTCAATAAACTTGTGCATGCTTATAACAAGGCCTGCTTCTGTACTGTGATGCACCTTAATGCTTGAAAAGAAAATTTAAAATCCATAGTAAATAAAGCAAAAAGCATCCACAAGGTAATAAAAATAACATGCTCAGAGTTTGAATAAATAAAGCAAAAAAAAAAAAAAAAGCAAGCTAATAAAAATAACCTACTTAGGTTTTTATTTTATTAAAATTTAAAAAGGCATAGATAGCAAGCTAGACAAAAATGAGGCATATTGTCTGTGGTGAGGTAATTACATTTTAACAGAAGAGGTGGGAATCCCTATTCTGATTATGATGGAAGTATTCCAAGTTCCCATAATAAATTCCCTCCTCCTTTTGTGTGTGTAGTTGTTTCAGGCAGGAACTTTTCTGGAATGAAGAGATAGGCATTCAATCTAAAGCAAGTAAGATAACAGATAAATAAGAAAAACTACAATCAGAAATACAGGCTTTCAAAAGGAAAGCTGGTAGAAGTAGAAAACTGAACAAAGGAAGGCAAAATTAGTGGGTGGAGTAGTTTTACCAATTAAATGTTTTATCAATTAAAACAGCTTTCAAAATAAAAAATAATTTCTGATGGAAAACATCTAGAACCTTATTACTTGAGGAAAGAACCTACCTTCACTTCACCAAAAACTGAGTGGCATTTATAAGTAGTGCAATTTCTGCACTTCATACACCGAGTAATGTCAAAAGTAAGTCGTGTCCTGCTGATGGTCCTTTACTCCTTAAACAGTGTCTGGCTATTCTTAGGTGAAAAATAAAAACATGCTGAAAAACAGTCCCTGAATATCACCTCTGCAAGAAAGACTATCTCTTGTGCCTGAAACATATTAAAGACCAAACTGAAGAGCAGGAAGACACTTACAGCAGTAAGAGTTCAAGAGCACTTCTGTAAATCAGCTTTCTCTGAGCTACTTTCCCAAAGAGCACAATAACTTTTAAATTAGTAGTGATTAAAATATTTGGTATTTTTTTCCTTTTTGTTATAATTGATACAGGATTTTTTCCGTTCTCTCACTAAGCCACTGGAATGTTATATCAATAATGTCTTTTTAAAAAAAGCAAAAAAAAAGATGTTAAAACCTATAAATCAAACTGTACATTTATACATTTACTTGAAGTCTGAAATCTCCTTACAAACTTACTGTCTTTGATGACAATTGTTTTTTTCCGTAACAGACTTCCACTCAGAATGTGTCCCTTAGACTTTCTCTGAATACAGTACTGGATCTTCCCATGATAATTTGCAAAAGTAGGGTCTTCTTTTGGCCCCTGTTTTTGATATAGACCTTAAACTGCATTATTACCTAGTAAATTGAGCTATTGTTAGAAATTACTGGAATATGACAGCACCTGTGACAATTTCTGAGACTTTAAAATGCAGTTATAAAACCTCAGAGAAAGAGAGAGAGAAAAATCTTGTTTTTATGGAAAAAATAATTGGTGTAAAAAGGTTTACTTTTCTTTCACATTTTCATTCTGACCTCTCCCTGTGTCTTCAGCAGTGATCAGAGAGTCTTCCTGGAAAGGCATAAACCTTTCTTTGGCTAACATCACCAAAATCTGTGTGACTAAGAAAAGACTGTCTTTGCAAAGTTTCTTTTTGACAGTCAGAGGGAAAAACAGTTTTTTAGCAAAAACACTGCTGCAACTCTTTCACAGTTTACTATTCTTCTGCTGGATAGCAGGTGGCTTTCAAAACTTTGTATAAATTTCTCTTCAAAAAAAGGTGACTTGCCAATAATATTTCATTGAGTAAAATCAAATAAAAAAAATCAGAAGATTAAGATTTTTATTGCACATTTAGTTGGTCCCTGGGTACTTGTTGGTAGGAAGGAAGGAAGCAAAGTATACAGAACAAAAAAATATAATAAATGGTTAGCATGGGAAATGTCTCAGCACAACCAGAAGGCAATCTTTCTAGGATAATTTGTAAGAGTTCTGCCCTGAAAAAAATCCAGAAAATTAATTCTTTATGTTATTCTCAAGGGATTAGGGCTTACTTGGAACAGGGAGCATCCCTGCAAACTCTTTACTAGTCAATGGATTTAGGCTCCAGTGTGATCATAGAATAAATCTGTCTTTAGGTCTTGTGGTACGAGATCAAAAGGAAATCCCATGAAGGAAAGTAAGAAGCCAATTTAAACTCATTCTGTATGGTCAGTTTTGCTCAAAAGATGCTGCTTTGCTGACTTTGAAGTCTCAGGCTTTCTCCTGGAATAAGTTCCAATGCATTATCTCTTCTCCTACATGCCTGAAAATAAAAGGGTTTAAACACTGTATTGTATGCTTCAGTGCTCATTTGAAGAAATGCCAGCAAGCCTTCCTTCCTGCCCTTCCCTGCCCTCACTCTGGATAAAATTTGTATTGTGAGTTATCTGGTAGCATACAGATGCAATATCATTGGTTATTGAAACATGAAAATAAGGGATAAAAATTACTATTCTTGCTATATGCTCAGCCTTTTTGCAAACAGAACTAAGCAAATGCCTGTTTATGAAGTTGAGGGACTAAAGGTAGTGATTCTGCATTGTTAATTTTTTTATATTGCATCTTGGTTTTTATTCATGAATCCTGTGTCTTGTCTCATTTGCTTGTTAATGAAAGCTCCTATTAGAATTTTTCCAGCCTAATGATGTATTTTTTTATTAGTTCTGCAGTCTCTGGACTAAAATAGGGTGCTGTGTATGCCTTCACCACATTGTAGAAAGAGACAGGTAATGAGAAATGGCCAGCAAATGAAGAAAGAGTGAATAAGCACTGCTGCCAAGCTGACTTCACAAAAAAATTTCTCTCTTTTAAAAACCGAGTAAGGAGAAAAGTGGTACGAGTGCTACAGCTGGGGTTGTCAGAGAAAACCCACTTCAGAAAGTAAAACATACTGCAGAGATAAGGCTTTTTTTTTTCTAACTCATCAGAAAGGATGTTCCAAAAAGAAAATGCAGACCTCACCAAATAAGTAGACAAAAAGAGAGAACCATCTGTTGTATCCCTTTCCCCCTCCCCTTCAGGGGAAAGGGAAGACCTTCACAATCTGAGTCAGAAACCAACAAATAGGAGACCTATGGAAGGGGCTTTATTTCCTACCCCAGCTTGGAGAATTTAAAACAGGATGGGAAGAGAAGAACTAAAGTTAGAGGGACAGCATGAAAAAGCAATGAAATAAAAATAATTTAAAATTATGTTAGTTCCTCTTTATAGACATTTGAAGATGCTATTTATAGAGAGCAGTATTTACAAACCAGTATCAAAAAAGATATATTAGGAGATGCATCCATTGTTGCAAATTTCACAGGAAAATCGGTAATTTTGCTAAAAAATTGATATTACCTTGGGTCTATCAGTTTACAGTGAACTAATGGCATCAAAGAGTGGATTTCTGCTGAGAAAACACATTTCTTGAATGATTGAAGACCATTTGAAGATGTAGTTAATATTATGCCGTTGTCTGGAACATTCTTTAAAATCTTTAAAAATGTAGGATAATACGTATTTTCTGGAAGCAGTAGTCAAGAAAAGGGGTAATATTACTGAAGTGTGAAACAATCAATCAATGAGAACTGCTGTGAGACTGTAACCTCCATTTCACCTTGAGGCTTCTGTAGATGAAATTTCAGAGTATAATGAGATAAAATATTTTTCTTGAAGAGCTTTCAGCTTATGTCCCACAACTACAACCAGGTCCTACAGGGCAACCTGGTTTGAAGCTAATGGAACTCTGCAAGGATGTCTGAGGTCACCCCTTGCCAAGCCTCTGGGAGAAACTCAGCCTGTGTCAGGGCTGACAACAGGAGTGATGACAGTAGACAAAGCAGCCCTGAGGCAAAGTCTGAATCAAAACCAGGTCGCATGTAGAGGAATCATTGGGGTTTCACTTTTTGCATCAGCTGGGAATCTGGTCCTCAGGGAAAGAAGGGTAGTGGCAGATGGCAGAGGTTCTGTGGATAGACTTCAGAAGGGCAGCAAAACCACACAGCAATGATGAAGATCTTCGGAGTCAGAATGAGTAAAAGTGAAATACTGGATCTTGATTTGTCATACTTTTCATTCTCATCTTCATTCCCTTCTTGTACAAGCCTTTTATTTATTTTATATATTTTTTCTGTTTTTCACTCCAAGATCTATTTAAAGGTAAATACTTAGACTGATGTTAAAAAAATGTGACATCTTTCACATTGAGCTCAACTAATATGTAAAGTCCTTCAAATGATACTGCTAAAACAGCAGAAGAAATAAGTACTCTGCTGCAACGGACTTCATAAATGACAGCTCTGCAATGTGGTCAAAATCTGTGATAAGCTATTTGAAAATGAAAGTTAAAAAATGGAAAAGGGTATCTATTTTTCCTTCCAGAGTAGAGTAAATTAATATCACATTCCCATCCTTACAGAGTACTAAACAAATGGTATTCAATTAAATCAAATCTTCTTGAACCATAGATGGCTAATTGACAGGACTAACAAGCAACTATCTGCTATTACAGATCTGCATAGAATGGTCTAAAAATCTAACCTTGAATAATGTATCAAGAAAAAAAAAAAGTCCAGTATTTCAAATTATATCCAGTAGGAAGATTCCAAGGACACTGGCAAGGGCATGGAGCCTGGCAGAGCTGAGGAATCTGGTAGACAGAACACATCAGCAAAGACACTGAGTTGCTTCCTGACAATAAGCCCTTACCAGCCAGCTAAAGAGGTGAATGCAGTTGAAACCTAAATCCTTCCCTATCAGATGTTTGCCCTGAAGATAAAAATAAAAAAATATTACAGGAAAGCTATTTGAGTCTTGCATGGTGTCCTTTTCTTGTGAAGGGTTTTAAGATTCTGTCAGCAGTAATAAAGTTATCACAATCAACAATATTTATTTAATGATGGAGCTAAGGTTGCTATCAGAGGCACCTGTGAAAGTGGTTTTGGTGCTCTTAAAACTACATACAGCTAGAACAATGACCGCTTTCTCTTCTGGAGTATGCTATACATGAGGTCTGAAGCACATGGAAAGAACAGGAACACAACTTTGCAGGCACCACAAGATGCTTTTGTCAAGAGCTCACTCTATGCAGTCATACAACTGGAAATCAAGGCCTGAATGAAAAATGTGTCTGCCTCAGGATGGTACCAAAAATCTCATTGTGAACACTGGAAGCCAGGACAGAATTACAATTAACAACCAAAAAAACTGTCAGGTAAGATCTTCCTTTTTCTACATTTTTTCTCCCTCATATTAAGTCTTTATCTTTCCCTTGTGAGATTTAAACTTTAAAGACTCTTGCTTAGAGTCTGCTTCCCACACTAATTACATACGCTAAGCATCTGTCGGAATGTCCTCTGGTTATCACTGGAATTTAAACTACCACCATTCCCCACAGTATAGTAGTTAAATCTTAGTGGTTTAAGTCTATATCCCCTTGTACTTAGTATGCAGTGAACCAGTAGATACATCTGAAATATGCAGCTGAGTTCTAAACACGTCTTTTCAAATGAAATACCTCAATCTCTCTATTCAGATACATAACTTCTAATTATTGTTTGCCTGAGAATTGTCCATACAATACAAAGTCCTCTTCAGCTTTTGATTTAACTGAAAGAGAAACACCAGATCTCTGTTCAGTACTGCAGCTTAATTCTTCACATCTGTTTGATAGTCTCTGAAAGTTGTTTGCTTTCCTTTTGGAACTGCATAGTGATTAAAGAAAGCCAATTTGCTCAGAAAACTCACTGGTTTGTCTTTCAGATATCTCTGCAAATTTTATTCTGCCTTTAGAACTGCAATTCTCAAAATATTCAGTCTTGGCTTTTCTGTTTTATTCAGATACGGAAACAATCAGAGCTCTATTAATTTTCTCAATTCCAATTCTATTCCTTGGAGTTTATCTGCTTTACCTGAGCATGCAATCTTTCAAAATAAATGTTCCTAGTTACCAGCCTATCAGGCATTAGACACAACATTTTGGATTTGTTGTTCAGTTCTCCAGCTTCCCTCACTCCCAGCTTGATTCATTATCTCTGCCCTAAGCTCATTCAGGTCCTGCCATCTCACTAGCTCTTTCTATTACACTGTTATGAAATGTTGTGGTCCCTTCATTTTATTTTGTATAGGAGCTGGGCTATTACAGTGATCATATCAGTTTTTGCTTCTTGCAAGACATTTATTTTGCGTAAGATATTTGACCAAAATAATTTTTGGCGGGGGTGAAACAATATTTCCAACAAACAAGTCCCCTCTCTGTATCCCCAAATTTCTATCTTAATGGAGCCTTTTCATCTCAGCCACACAGACTCTCATGCAAAATGAAACTTAGGTATCCTAAGTCAGATTTCAAAATTTTCATACATGAATACAAAATCAAGATTTCCCAAATCAGTCACTGAGTTGATAACACATCCTAGGACCATCTGGCCTATATTAATATTGCGCTTTTTAACATTCCTGTCTTTCACAATATACTGGAATATTCTTATCCTAAAAATGTGTAAGACTGTCCTATCTCGGTTAAACCCTCTGCAAAAGCAACAGCAGCAACAACAAAAGGCATTTCTCTTTTTATCTAGCTAGAGGAGCCTGGTTGTGACTTTGTGTTCAAGGATGTCCGTCTGTCTCCCGTGTGGTCCCGTCCCAGGCAGAAGCGGGGTCCCAACGCCCGCCAGCCCCAGGGAGCCCTGCCCGTGCTCCGTGCCCGGCGCATCCGTGTGCTCCTCACACCCGCTCAGCTCCACGACGGGTGGCTTGCTTGTCAGAAGTGACCGCTTTTAGCAATAAATTTGTTTACTTAAGCCTTGGGTGGTGATCCCCAATTACATCCTGCTCTTCACAGCCCTTTCTGGAGCCATCAGAAGGAAGACAAATTAATTAAAAAGACTTAAAGTAGTTTTGAAAGTCGCTTAATCTCCTCAACAACGTAGTGACCCGCATTTTGAAAGCTCCTGAACTTTGCACTGATTAATTTTATAGTCACTCAAAAGTGGCTGTTATAAAATGAGAAATAAAGCATCACAGTAACTTTCTGGAGCTAACTTTGACGGGGTATTGCCTGGCTATATTCTGACTATATTAAACAGTTGTAGGTGTAATTGCGCTTTGCTGTTCCAGTTTCCTGTTCTTCACAGCCAGAGCTGCTTTTTTCAGTGCTGGCCTTTGGATAATGAATGACAATAATATCTGTGAAAGAATCCTAGCCTACACAGTAAAGCCCACATTAGGCTTGTTTCCATTTATATACATTTAAAATGAGTCCTATTATTTCAGCTGTAAATGGGTGCAAGAAAAAAAAAGAACCCACGGGAAAAACATATGAAAAAGCTATTTCTTCAGTTTCTTAATTGCTGAATGAATTTTAAGCTTTGTTTATGAAGTCTCCTAAATGCTTAATCTGTTCTCATTTCTTGAAAGCAGGAAGATATTTAAGGTTTAATGACACAATAAAATATTTGATAGAATACTTCTGTCTGTTAAACGTATTATCTTTTTTAATAATAAAATTTAATAGAATAGAAGAAAACCTTTCTTTCATACATTTTACGTTTACGGAAAATGATTGTTATATTCTTAAATCAGTGAGGTAGCCTGTGATTTAATGAGATCTGAGCTATGAGTGAGGTTTAATGATATTGTAAAATTGTTGTAAGATGACTGAACCACAGCTACTAGTTAAAGGCATGTTCACAAAACTGATTTCTATAATGCTGTGTATATGTGGAAAATGTTAGGTGTATAAAAGAAATAAATAAAAAGATACAAAAGCAAAATATGCTGTAATCACCACATTAATATTCATGAACAGTTAAGTCTTGGGTGAATAAAAATTTTGTGATAAAATTCAATGGATTCATGGTCCTCCCTGTCAAGATGAAATCAAGGATCCTGGAAATGCCATTTTGGACCACCACTAATAAATAAGAGGTTTGTACCACTGAGAATTCCAGCCTCACCAAAGTATTATTAGAGCTCTGAGAGAACAGAAAATGTTCTAAACACATGGGGGCTATGTAGAATTAAGAGACATAGAAAACATGGGCAGAAGAAGCCTGAGCCAGAAGAGGACAGCAAAAGGTCAGATTGTGATGCTCAAGCTGTGACAGATATTTTCTAGGCTTTGGATGGGAGGAAAAGCAATTTATGCGCTTCAAAGAGAAAAGGCATATAATGAATAGTGCATATGCTTTTTTTCCTTCAGGGGACTCTTTTTTCTCTTCCTTGGGGAGTAGAAGCTGTTGAACACAAGGGGAAGAGTTGCAGCACAAGCAAAGGTGAATTCAAGTGAATCCCTCCTCAGGTGACTACATTGTAACTGCATTGTGCCTAACTACTCTGGATTGTTCTGCTTCCTTGGTCTTTGCCTCTGCCAGGAAATAATTTGGAAATTTCTGATATGCAGAGAACTTAAAAAAATTCTCATTGGAATCTGAAATCCTCTACATTTACAGCAGAGTATCGATAGTGTTTGAATCCATATCTCTTATCACACAAGAAAGACCTAAACATTTAAATATCCTACCCTACCCATATCCTGAGGAATGAAGTGAGAGGAAGATTCTTAGGTCCTTTCAGTGAAACTGTTGTTCATCTTGGCACAGTTGAGTGTCAGAAATGAGTGGAAAGAGAGAAAATGAACCACAAGTCTAAAATGTGTTGATTGGATAACCCACCTAGAAAAGGGAGGCAAGGTAAATTCTCTGTCATTGCCTATTGAATACTTAATATAAAATCAAAATAATAAAACAATGGCAAAATTTCAGTTTTTTTCCTCCTCCTGTATCCCAAACGCTTAATTACAATTACTTTTGTGCTTATTTTCTCTTTTTCTCATCTTAGTGTGATTAATATTTATATATTCAAAGTAGAGAGATTTCCAAGAACAGCAACTGAATGTGTTTATTTTCACCCTTTCCTGACATACCAAATAGTTCATGTACAAAAAGATGTTAAAAATATGAAAGGCCTGGGTAAAAGAAGCTTTCAAGCAAAGCAGCCACCTGAATCTAAGAAGTCCTTAAGATGAGTAGTGCCCTAGATACAGTGCAATTGGCAGATGGACATGTGTGCAGACACATTTTGGACAGAGCAGAGTTCTTAGGCTTGCTCTGAGAGCACCAAACAGATGAGACCCTGCAGGCAAGGGTATGATGGCTCCAGAGAGAGAGAGATCTTTACCTCTTCCCAGGGTCAGATGACATTTTAAGAAAGCAATGGAGATTATCACAGAATCATAAAAACACAGACTGGTTTGGGTTGGAATGTACCTCAAAAATCATCTAATTGCAAGCTCCCTGCCATGGGCAGGCTGGGAGAATTAAGGTTATGTATCCAGGCTGCTTGCATTCTGCATAATTTGTAACTTTGTTTGAAGAGTGAATCAATTTTCTTAACAATCCTAAACTTTTGTTTCAGGTACCTAAGATCATTCAATTCAATGGCTCTATTCTGAGTACTTTATAATCCATCACAGCAATCACCTATAGCTGTTTGCTCTAGGTGATAGCATAGACTGCATTCAATTCACTTCCAGAAATCTTTCTCTGGGGCGGGAAAAAAATAAAAAAAAAAAATCATAGGAAATTAAGCAATGGATATCAGCTTTTCACCTTCTTGGCTGAACCACTTATTCCTAGGCCATTGAATCAGGCACTGATTTCTGCAGGACCACTGTGTCCTCCAATCTTCTATAAGATGCATTTTATCACCTACTTGCTCTAGGAATTGGTTCACTAGATACTATCCAGAAATTCCAGATAATGGCCAGATAAGGTATGCAAAATACACAGGTAGTCTTCCACCTGTTTGCTCTGTATGATGCAGAACAGGTCTCAGATGTGAGGTCTGGACCTGCCAGAATTGCTGGTAGTAGCAGTTCTGGACCCATCATTTCCATGTATTATGTTGCACAGAGGACTGGCTCCGATAGGAGGGGTAGACTATCCACCAGAACACAATATAGACTTCATGCACTCTTCTGAAAAGCAAATGTGAGCTGCAACCCACCTAGGAATAAAGACATCAGTAGTAGAATCATGGAATGGTTTGGGTTGGAAGGAACCTTTAAAGATTGTCTAGTCCAGCCCAACTGCCAGAGACAAGGATGCTTTCTACTGGAACTAGTTACTCAGCACCCTGTCCAATTTGGCCTTGAGCACTTCCAGGGATGGCCCAAATTTTCTGGGCAGCCTGTTCCTGTACCTCACCACCCTCACAGTAAAGAATTTCTGCCCAATATCTAATCTAACTCTACCAGATTCTCGATTAAAATCATTATTCCTTGACCCATAGCTACATAAAGAGTATCTTATTGTCTTCCTGTAAGCCCTTGTTATGTAGAATTATGTAGAAATTCTTGCCAGAAGGCACTGAGGAGCTGAAAACACTTGAGCTTTGGTTGAAGAAAAAAGGGTTAGATGGAGAATAGTGTATGGAGAAGGGTTCCATTTGTGCCTACTGAAGTGGGTGAGCCAGTTGCAGTTTCCAGCTCAGGTGTTGCCAGACACTGGGTCTGGAGAGCACCAGTGGCCTTAAGAGCCCTGCCTGGCCTCCTCCTGACTCTGCCCACAGCCCACAGCTGCTCCTGCAGGATGTCAGCTGTTACCCAGCAAAGCCATGTAGGGATGGTCTCCAGCTTCCAGCTGCCCATGAGCTCCCCTGAGCCAATCCCAGCTTGGCCTTGACTGATCCCAATCCTTATCCCCCAGAGCTAGGAGCAGGGGCTGTCTTGGCTGTCCTAGATGCCCTGGTCCCTGTCTGGGGCTGTGGGACCAACCCTGACTGCCAAGCCCTGCCCTGTGTCCTCGGGAGAGGAGCCCTGACAAGAGCTTCCACAGATTGCTTCAGTTTTTCCCAGATGCTTTAGTGTGACAAGACAAAAGGAAGGGGATGGTGACTCTTGTGACTTCGCAGTAAGAACATACTTTTTTCCAAGCAATAAGGTAAGAGACTTTCCATGAGTGATAGGTCAGTGGATTTACAGTCAGATTGATTGCCTCATCATTTCAACAAGAAACTATCAAGGTGTGATGGAAAATCTTTTCTTTAAAGAGCTTAACACAGAACTGATCATAATTTACAGAGGCAAGACTCAAGTTAAATTTTCAAGTAATAAGCTGCCTGTAAATATCCTCAGAGTTCATTCCAACATCAACAAACTGAAAAAATAATAGAAAAATAAAAGTCTTTCCAACATTATATACATAAAATAATAGAAAACCAGAAATCATGTCAGTAATCTTCTGTTCAGATGGCACGAATCAGAAAGGGTACACTGGTTTTCATTTCTCTGAAGCTGTTGCAGGAAAATCTCCTGCAGAAATATTCCACAGAATAAGACAGGCATTACAAGGATTATGTGAGCAACAGAGGACTCCAAAGCCATAGCCATAGACAGAAGTGATGAACAAAATATTGCATTACAAGACACAAGGTCATAACAATAATTAAAGTGTTGATAGAAAATTGGCTCAGACAACCGTGCTGTAACATACTGAATTCTTCTTCAGCAAATCCGTGTAGGAAGGCTACCAGATTATCAAGTATCTTCTGAAAGTTCACTTCAGCAGAAAAAAAAGTGTTATCTTTCCTAATACTGGTATATGGATTGCCACAATTTGCAGATTATGATCCGAGCCAAAGAGGAGACACAAAAATATCTAGGCAAGGAGCAAAATACATAATGGTAGCTGTTCTTCAGTAACTGGGAAAAAAGCCCCCAAAAACACAAAAAGGTACAAAATAAAAAAAATTTTTAAAAAAAGTAAAAAATCCCACCTCTTAAAATACTATGACCTTGCCAAAAATATTTGAGTCTGGAAGATGACCTGAGACTACAGTCTCTGATGATTTCTAATAATAATTAGTATTTCTCTAAGTGTTAGGACTAGTAAAACTTGGAACCTGGTATTGTCTTTCTTTCCTGTGATCTTAGACATTATAAAGGCTTAGTAGCTGAAGGATCTTTCCTCTATGCAACACCCTTTGCATCTGAAGATCTTTGAGACCTCTACCTCTTCAAATTTTGTCCAAATCAGAAGAAAAAAGAAATAAAACAGAATAATCAAGAAAGAACCATACTTGAGGGAACACAAAGAAGAAAAGATGATGGTACAATGGTACTCAGAGTCTTTCTGCATTTCCTTATAAGCTCATGCTTAATAAACAAAGACATTGTGAAGCTTTCTGCTTTTGGCAGGCGAGATTGCCATGTGCTAAGTACACCTTCTGCACAATAAGACAAGGATTTTACAGCCTGAGTATAATGATATTTGGTATCCTCAGGATAACCAGATAAATAGAATTTAAATCTCTTTACACTTGATCTAATAAATGGGTGAGAATTAAGACCTGGTCTCTCAGTGTCAAGGGCCAGGAACAGAAAGGATCAGAGTAATGTTCCCAACTGGAGAGCACTCAGCATATGCAAAGGCCAAGGCACAGGAGGGAAGCAGTTTGTGAGCTTTCCATGTTTTGCCTTTAATATTTATCCTTAGAGAACAAGGAAGACAAATCTTCAACCAGATCTCTTATGCTGAGTAGTGAACACAGTCATATCATCAAAGGTTTGCTACTTTAGGGTGTCTTATAGGGCAGAACCATCAATGAAAAAAAAAAAAAAAGCTGTTTTTTGTGTGTTGAAGGGAATTTAGCTTTGAGAAATTTGCTACTCTACTAACTGCAAACTCCTCCTACGCTTTTAAGAAGGGAACTTTCTCCTAGTGCCATCTGATACTGTCAGTATTACATACAGAATATAAAAGCTTAATGTGTGAGTGACCCAACTGAATTTGATTAAGATTGTAAATGTGTTAAGGTATTATTTTTTTTAACAAAAGAGTTTTAAAACTGCCTATTTGTGATCTTGCATTGATTTACAGCATTTTAAGGAAACAAAACCTTTCTTGAAAAAAAAGTCAGACTGCTTGAAATAAGACAAAAAGACTTAAATATCCATAAATTCTTCAGCATTCAGAATGGAGGGAAGTAAGCTTTGTTGCTAGGAGACAGTGACTAGAAGGAGAGATTGCTTTGTTTCAAAGATTAGAATCTGTAAGCAAAATACTTAGCAGATAAAATAGCTATATATGAGTTCAGTGCAGACCAGGTGAAGTATGAGGCAAGTACTAGAAAGCTTATGAGAAGAGCAAATCTTAAAATACTCTTCAGCTATCTTGGCATAATGGCCTGATAAAAGAAGCTCCTTATTTGCCTGCTAATAATTAGGATGACATTTCAGTTGAGATATGAATTAAAGAATAAATATTGATGAATATGTCAAGAGACTGTGATTTACTTTTGGTATTTACATGGTACTAATTTGTAGGTCTCTGAGTTTTTAAATGAATACCAATAAAACATGTTGCATCTATAGAGAAAGCATGCTGGTTGCAGAGAAAAGAGGGAATTATTCTCAGTTATATCAGATTTGCCAAGTACCTTCCAATAAAGAAAAGAAGTTTGAAAACTTTGAAGTTTTTCCTGTCTACACAACACAAAGATCTTTACACTATTTATATAAAATTTTGACTTTCTAAAATTGTAATTTAAAATGTTAAAAGCTAATTGAGAATTAATAATGCATTTTATTTTGTCTTGAAAAAAACAAGCTCATGGTTTTTGAGGGCTTTTTTGAGTGGAAAAAGGTGTTATTTTAATTAAAATGTTTCAGTTCTTCCACTTCAGTGTGATTCAATGAATGCAGAGGCAGAGCTTTCATGGGATATTAACTATAGAATTAATTTTAAAATCCCAATATCCTTAGTTTGGTAGCTGTGACACATCTCGTGCTGGTGTCCACACCACTTTGTGGCAGGAAATTTTAGATATCCAGGCCCACAGAATATGTGTGGGAACCCTGTATATAGGCATATGTAATTAAGTATTTCTAAAGTTGAAATATTTTGAATTATTAAAATATTATGAAAATAATTTGATATAAAGTTTTGTTGAAAAATTGCATTGCTCCTGAAATGTCAGAACAAATATTTTGCTTAATTGTAATTAGGTGGCATTTTTTCACTCCTCCATCATTCTCAGTTTCCATCTGACATTTCGGATATTTCGCTGGACGATATTAGAGAGGTGTTTGTTCTAAAGATATAGTGAGAAAACTTGTTCATATATGAAAACGCTCCTGAAAGAGCAAAATAAAACCCCAGCGTGGCATATGACTTCCCTCGTGCAGTCAGTCATCCTGAAGCATCAGGGTGGTTACTCATGTTTTCTGGTGGGTGGACACCCTTCTGCAATTTCTCCTTCCCTGCCAAGCCAGCCTGCTCAACACATCAGCCAGACAGCTACACAGAGGCCCCCTCATGGAAGAGTCACTTGGAGATTTTAACTTTGCAGTGTCGAGCCCTTGTTCACAGCAAGCCAGATGATCTTCCAGCACCACATGGTAGTCTGGTAGCTCATTTTCAGTTGTGTTGTTGTACAAGGTGAAATCGTAGCTTCTCTTTGAGTTGTTGTACTTACATCCCCATCTACCTTTTGGAAAATACTTTCAAGTTCCCATTAAGTTGAATAATGGAGATGATTTAAGACTAGTTGCATTTACATTTAGTATTCTTTAATCCTTTCCTATCCTTTAGCATTGTTTTTAGAATGTTACCAATTGAGAAATACCAATATTGAAAAAAAAACCAGAACTAACACAAATTTAAATTCTCTGCATTAGTGAAAATCAGAGATCTACAAGTCTAAATTTACTTCTCTAGACAGTGGTAAGCTGAAGTATTCTGTGATTCTGTGATATCCTCAATCTTCTGCTTTCTGAAAGTATTCATCAAGAGGAGACACATTCTCAGCAAATTATACAAAGTCCAAAATCACTCAAGTGTTTTGTCTTAGTGTTAATTTACTTATATCTTCATTACAGTGATAACAGCACCTAACAGCAAAGTGCAGTACTTGCATTCTCAAGGAGGATGAAATGACAGAAAAATATTATTTTTTGCTTTAAGGTGTGGTTCTAGTTGATGCCATTGGCAGAATGGGATGAGTGTTTTGGAGTATGTCTGGACACTGAGATACCATGGCAACTCACACATATATATAAATATGCCACTAAAGAGAAACTATGTTACTACCAGAAAAGAAAAAAAAAAAAAAAGAAAAAGAAACCCCAGTTTGGGTCAAGAAAATAATATATTAAAATAAATTTAGTGGCTTATTTGTTAAAAATTTGAACATGTTCATGCCAGTTCAGTGCTTGAACTGTTCCACATCAAAACCTGATTTGTATAGAAAATGAGAGAAGACCTTATCTTGGGAACGTACGGTCCATACATGCTTAGAAAATGGAAACAACTGCAAAAATAACATAGTTATCCTCAATTTGCATGCAGGAAATAAAGCACAAATACACAAGTGGCAGGGATCATTCAAAGAGCTGTAGTTGTCCATGGCGTAGGTATTCACCTGTAAGCCAATGACTTCAGGGTCCCTTTTAAATCAGGACTGAAAAACAGGCACTTCTGAGTTATAATTCTACTCAACATCAACCAAGTATCAAAGGATCATATAAATCACACAATAAAACTCTCTTTTTCTCTCCACTGACTGTAAAGGCAACTTAATGACTTTATCTCTGTTCACATTTATTCTTCTTCACAGCTAGGTTTGGTCCAATTAATTGCTTCTGTATCAGTAAAGTTGCCTAATAAACCTATGACAGACTTGAAGATTGAGTCAACCTTGCTGGAAATCCTTATCAGCTCCCTGTCAAGCCCATCTTTTTCTCTGCAAATGATTCTTGATCATTTGAAAGGCAAATTTGGATGCAATGTGTGAATTCCTGTGAATTTTGTCTTTCACAAACTCATTTAAAGATTCTTTAAATTTTTTTCTAATTTCTTAGGAAAACTTATAGAGTGACTACCATTTAATTTTGTTCTTCACCAGCAGGTAGCTGCCAAATCAAAGATCACTCCTCCCAAGGAAAACAAACAAAAATCTTTTTCAGATTCATTGTGTTTGGTAGAAATATTTCATGCTCTCTGATCAAGGTTGTTGGGCACTTAAAATGAGTGCAACACATATCCACATATCTACACTACAATGTGTTTTTCAGAAATTGCAACTAGACATATAGCTGCAATACAATTTGTCTTTAAAAGTGTTTATCTGAGATAACAGGTCAAATTCAATGGCTAACATACAAGGTAAAATTTCCTGTAATTTTAATTGTTCATTGACCTTTGTTAGGACTGTAGCATTTTGGCGTAGAACTGGGGCCATTGACCTGTGCAGATCTCTACCTAGAGTGGGTTTTGGGTCTCAGTAAAGTAAAACACTCATAAGAAATCTTTCTGTCTCAGCTATGAAAGCATTATGCTGTGATCAGAGGATAAAGCCAGCCTGTGACAGACAAGTCAGTCTCAGATTGTTTGTGTCACTGTCACTTATGCATTTTGAGTCTGTAGAAGGAGAAGTGCAGCAACAAGAATAACAACCTAGCTTGTACAATTTTGGTTGGTTTAGTTTTCCAAAAAAACTTATACAGACCCACCAAACAATCAGATATCTTCAGTTAGTCCAGTTAGGAGGAACTTAAAGAGTCCACGAATTCTCTTCAGTCACTTTCAGGGAGACATTATGCCAGAGCAATTAGAAATCTGTAGGAGTGAATTTTCCTTCATTACCTGCAATGAACCATTATGGCAAGAAGGTTCTGTCAGGTAGTCTGAAGTAATTGCATTGCAAAGAACAAAGGTTTTAAGATGAATAAATTAAGGTATTAAGTCATCAAAATATATTGTCTGAAATTTCCTATCTGAAAAGTTGTATTTTCTGCATCAAAGGAACTGAGCTGATAACAAAAACAATTGCAGGTATATGGCAGTATTTGTTGCAATGTGTATGTTTGAAATCCAATAAGCCTACCCGTGTTGTATGGTATTCAGAATTACATAAAATACAAATTTTGATCTAACTTGCATCTCAAAAGTTTGCTAGTTGATGTATTGCTTATTTCATGACTGCTTTACTAAAATATTCTCTAACAAAGAATTTGTTTGAGCAAGTTTCCTGAAGTAAAATGCTTCCTCAGGTTGCATAGATGTAAAGCTAATCAAAAGACTTCAGCTCAGTAGCTACTTCAGATTTTGTGATTTATTGTAGACAAATAATTTTCAAACATTGTTTGGGTTTTTTTTTAACTTCTAGAGGAGTCAACTCCAGCTATGGATTATACAATAAAAAAGAAAAATTACCAGTATTATTGCCATAACTGATACTGATAGTCAGCAGTTATCAGAGCATATTGTCCGTGTTGTTGTTTTTGTAAGATGTGCTATTCATGGCTTCAGGACAAGGGTGTATGTGGTACTGTGCTGAGCTAATAAAACATTTGTTGTATGAACTGAGAGAAGCGTGGAGGATGCTGGAAAAAAAAATATTTCCATGGACACTCAAAACACAAGGTTATAAGGCCTTGAAAGTATGAGCACAAGATGGTAGAAAAGGCCACAGAGCTCTAAATGCAGATCACAAATTATTGATCACTCACTGATTATTAAAGGAATACATCCTGGAAACTGGGTAAAACTGGATTTAAGGATAATAGAAAAAGAACAAGATAAGGTGATATTTGCAAAAATATTAAAACTTACCTAAAGCAGACTCAGTATCTTAAATGAAGACAAGATCAGTTTCATAGTTCTTTAAAAAGTTCAGTAAGAACTTGGGTTGGAGATGACTCACCCTCACTCCAGCTCTTGGCAAAATCCTTTTTGCCAAGCTTAGGATCTATGGCAGAAGTGAAAGGCTGAGCATAGTATCACGGAAAGAAGGCACAGCAGGAAGTCTGTTAGTATCAATTTAGGCTAAATTATTTTGGAGAAAGGGAGGTAAAATCAGATTATTTGAATGGTAAATTTTACTGTCACTATAACCCGGCAAATAACTATTTTTATAAGAATTTTTTGACAAAAACAAATTCTTGCCTTCATACCTAAGGTTTATTACGGTAGCCCATATAAGTTGTATGTAATGTTTGGTATGGTACCCTATCCTTGAGGCCTGACTGTTAAATCTGAATGCAGAAATTCATGGAGAATATGAGCAATCCACGCTTTAATTTGCAAGTAACAGCTGGTGAAGGATATGGGCATCTTCAGCTGATAAAGTTTGGATGACAATCAAGAAGAATTCCTCTTTGGCCCAGTGCTAATCAAGTACTTTACTGGAAGCAAACATAAAACCGTAATGAAATTTGCAGATGAATGAAGTTGGTTGAGAAAAAAGGAATAATCATGTGTGAAAATCGGTTCCTAAGAGCCCCTTGATGTGCTTTTCTCATTTGAAGCCAAATACAAGTCCATATGCCTAGTAACCTAGAATATAGGTCATACGGGCCTGGTATGCACTTTCCTTAGTTGTGGCTGAGGTAATTGCTGGCATAGAAAGAGAATGTTATGTAAAGAGTTACTAGGCCAATTTCTCTGCCACATAAACTGATTAAATCAATGGCCCCTATTAAAGGAGGTCAGAACAAATGTAGAAAAAAAACTCATTTTTTTTATAAATACTTGTAGGACGAGATATCTCTGTCCATTTAATTTAATTTATCAAAGAAGAGATTTAGTAGTCATGAAATGAGGACAGTACTACTGTCCAGAGCTATCTCACAAAGCAAAGCATACTGGCATCCAAAGGCTGACAGAGAACACTAGGTAAATTCAGGCCAGAAATCAACATCTATGAGACAACCAGTGTGATTAACTACTAGAAATACTACAAGAAATTCGGACAGAGGATCTGCCACTAAAGTTTAAAGTTTAAACGAATGCTGTTTGCCTGTTTAGGAGAAGAACAGTAGCTCACCCAGAGATCAGAAAATTACTGGGTGAAAAGTTGGTCTGGGCAATGTAGGAGATCAGAATAGATTGTATAGTATGCCCCTTTGTCCTTAAATTCTATGATTTATAAATCAGATTTTTCATTAGCTGCTGTCAGTATATTAATAGATTTGAATTCTGTGTGCCTTGATTTTAAGTTTTTTTTTGCTATTATAAATTTTCATGACTGTAAATTCTGTTAGACATGTACTTTTGAATGAAAGGTTTGGCACACACTGACCTATAAAAGTCAAGAAAGTGATTTCAAGGTACTGCATGCTAAAAAAGACATAAATCCCACAAAGAGTTTATCAGTAGTCAGAATTAAAGACTATGAATTTCACAGAGGACCCAAAACATATCACGTTTAAAACAGACTTCTTTCAACTACCAGTAGTAGGTGACCATTAGCTGCCCATGTCCATTTGCCTTTGTGTTCACTTGTTGCCCAGGAATTGTGGACAAGTTCTCATTTTCAGTGGCCTAACATTGCAAGCCACCAATCATTCATATAATACACAAGAATTCTGCTGCTGAACTGTGGAAGATTTTTTGGTATGCTTGAAGTTACATGTAAAAAAATTCCTATAAAGCTTCAAAACTAACCTGTAGTGATAATAGATGGGCAGTAGGCAGGAAGAGAGATTCATGGGAAAAAGAAATGCTTTAAAGTCTGTGTAGAGAGTAGCAATTCCCCCACAATGTTTCTAGTTGTTTAGATGAAAGCTAATGCAATATAAATGTACCTCTACCTAGTATGATATCATATTACATTGATATGTTTCTATTAAGTTCAAAAGAAGACATGCCATCATGTGATTTTTCTTTTGTGGAAATCCATACTCTTATTTTCAAAGGTACTAAAGAGAGATGTAGCAACCTTACAATGATTTTCCTTCCTCCTCATAATCAATGTGTTTCTCTGTGTCTGTTTGAAGGCTGTAAAGGAGCACCCAAAGCACTTGTGGCAAATACAAAGAAGTTCAGTAAAAATAAGGTCTGGAAAAAGGGGCTCTTTCTAGTCAAACAAAGATTTAACCACCTTTCACTGTGCAGAATTTATAGGAACAAAAATCCTCAAATAAACTGGATGACTGCTGCCTTTCACTTGTATTAGTTTCAATTAAGTTGGGGGAGTCTGACACATTTAAACTTAGTTCTGTTCTTCAGTCTCCCCTGTGCAGAAGAATAGGTTGTGTTTGTACAAATCCATTTAGGCATTTTTGGTCTGATATTTTCCTTCTGTCTTCTAAAAAGAGTGAAGGTAAAAGTTGCTGATGCACTTTCCACATTTCACATATGGTGCTAAAAATCCATTAGCTGGAGAGCAGTGAAGACACAGGTTGATCAGAGAAGGTTGAAGGTCAGATTTAAATAGATGTATAACATCATCCAGGCTTGATTGGCCATGGCTTTAGCATGTATCTCTGACTACTGACTATTCAAATATTGATGCTGAGCAAACAGAGAATACTGAGTGCACTACTTGAAATTAAATCAAATACAAAATAGTAAAACATTATCTTTGGACAATATTTTGAATATATTTATTAGAAAATGGTGGGTTAAAAAAATATATGCATTTTGTAACAGAAAAGAGGATCCTTCAATATGGAGCATGTACTCTTTTTCTGATGTGGTTTTGCTGGTAAGACCCTTTTGCTGTGCTCCTGGAAGTTAGCAGGAAGACTTTTTTTTGCCACTGGATGTTCCTAAGGGAACTATGGAAAAGCTGACTCAGTACATCACTTCATTAAACTTTGCACTGCTTCTTAAACCTGACTGCTAGGAGGTCATGAAGGAATCCCTTGTGTCACCTCACAGTGTCTTGTATCATAGTTAGCTTTTTTAAAACTAATTTGCTGATTAGTACTTCTTAAGAAAAATCAACATGCTGGGGAAGGACTACAGGCAGAGTTGAACTCTGAATAGTGAGAAAATAATCATAAAACCTAAAAGGATTATTCAGCTCTCCTTTAAGAGCTGAAACCTTATTATAATATCTTTGATGAAGAAAAATATTTTCTCTTTTTCTTGTCTATTTATCTGCATTGTCCTTCTCATGGGCTAGTCCCTGGTTTCTGCAATTTATTTCATTATTTTTACGATAGCCTTTTACTGTCATGTTGATGGACTGGGCTTCTTTCCCTATTGTCTCTTATGTTTTCTTAGCTCTCATTCATCTTCTATTCTGAATGGCATTCATGTTACTGCTTGAAAAAAAGGTCATCTTGATATTACTCTTAAAGCTCATCCTGAATATACTGGTCTTCGTTCGTCCCTCATGGCTGATTAATGACTTTGGTTTCTTACCTTAGAAATTACAGTATAATAAGCTTCTGAACAAGTTTTCATAAACTCCTTCAATCAGAGCTTTTGAATTAGTTAGTACTTTTTTCCTAACAAGTTAAAATCTTTATGAAATCTTGAAAAAACATTTTTGGGACAAAATGCTAATCATGCTATTTTTCCAAATATTTTCAAGGTTATAAAAGCAGGTAGAAGCATTTGGTCATCTCTGCTGGATTTCTACCACAATGTAATTTTTGTTCCAAGACGCCAATCTTGATAGGAAAACTGACTTATTTCTTTTAATATTTCTCTCTCTGAAGTTATCTTCCTTTTGGGACATTAATCACATTATTCTTTTGTCTTCCTTTCATTGATGAAACCACTAAATTGTTTTGTTTTGCTTGCTATTTGGTCAGTCTTTAGTTTACCATCAATACACAGAACTGAGATAGGAAATGCCATCAGAAAAATCAGAACTGTAATATCCTCATCAATCCTTAAGTTAGTTTCTTTATCATGAAACACTCAAACTCCATGAACAGAAAAAGATACAGAAAAGCCCTAAACTGCACTGGTTGTCACTATAAACCACTAAAGGATATTTTCCACCATCTTTATTCACAGTGTTCTATTTGTTACAGCAGAATATCTTTCCATGTAGTCTACAGCATGCCATAATTTTCTAGACATCATCTCATGTATTCCATAAAACTGCTTGATAAATGCAGATATTTTATCAAAAAACCTTCCTGTTGATCTATATCCATTTCAGTCTAAAATGTCAAGAATTTGCTCTGCATACATAAAGCACATACTTTAAATAACTCCTTTTCTCTACTTTTAGCTTTAGAAGATCTATTTACTTCTTTATATTCTGTGATGCTGAACATTTTGGACACACATTGAATCTTGTTACAGTAGGTATAGTCATCTATCCTTCAAAATATACTATAAAGGTGTTTTTTTTTTTAATTTCACATTTGGTTTGAAAGCATATGGAAAGTCTGGAGGATTGTTTTTCTCACTTGCTTTAATATTTTCTGTGGTTAAATGTATCAAATCTGCAGTATGAAAAATTCAACTTGATCAATACAGAAGATCTGATCTGAGTAATGTTGCTACACATTTTATCTTCATTTTAATTTTTGATTTAAGGAAACTATAATTCAGCTGTTCAAAAATCTCATGCATTATATGTATAAAGTAAGTTATATCTTGGCTGATATGGCAGTAGCACCACAGTATAAACATAGGATACATTATTCTGAACCCTGCAGACTACAGTGAGCTTTGTTATATATCTGAAACCAGTTTCAGAGATGGGAGAGAAAGGTAAGAAGGAAGCAAAGCATGCAACAACACATGGCTGCTGACATTGCTGAGATTTCTTTCCTGGTCCATCAGGAAATCAAGGAAACATTTTGAGAATGGACCATGGGGAGAGCCTCAGATTCTGGAGAGCCCTTTGAGCACTGTTTTCTTGTTCTGCTCTCAAAGGCTGTATTGCTTCTTGCCAGGACTTCCATTGGAGCAGTCAGTTGAGGCCAAAGAGAACACGGTGATATGTTGTGCCAAGCTGGGTTACAAGGTCTGACAGGACTCAGGTCAACATCCAGGAGCCAAAGGAAAGTGGAGACAAGGCAGAGGTTTTTATGTGTGCAATATTAGGTATCTGAAAAAGACGGTCAAGGTTTATAGTAATTTATCTAATCTGCTGAGATGCACTTCTAAGTTCATAAATGAGCATACTACATTTTTTTTAACCTAATGCTAATGTGGAGGAGAGAAATATCTTGACAGTAACATAGTAGAAATAAACCTTGGTTTCTCTGTCCAGTGACTTCATGGATGTGTACAGACATACATCTCCTACCCCAAAAATAGATTAACATAGAGTAATTTTCACCTTTACTAAAAGGGCAGAAATGAAGCTGGAATTCATCTAGTTTTAGTTAAAACAGAGTTATTCTTCTGAATCTCCTTTTGCAAATAACAGAAAATCAGGTCCCTCTGGTGGGCTATGTAAATAATTTTTCTCTTTTTACCCTTCTGATTGTCTCCTCACCCTGCTGGGGTTTAGCAGCCAAATCTGGGTAACCATCAGCAATCCCTTTTTTTTTTTAATGTGGGGGATAGACCTATCCCATTTCAGACTTCAAGAACTAAAAAAGTATTTGAAAAGCTGATAGCCTTATGATTATATTAATGGACTCCAGGAACCAGGTACAAGCAAAACTGTTGTGGGAACATGGTTTGCCCACAAAAATGTTAAGTCCAGCAAGATATTGGCTGATTTTCCTTTTTCTCCTGCATATGACCTATTTTGAACCTGAGCTAATCTTGTTTTCAAAATTGCTCTGTGGATTCCATCTGATCAAATACAGTCATCTGCAATATAGATTTCAACTTTCACCTCAAACTCTCCATTCCATCCATTATAGTCAATGTATAACAGGACCATATTTAGGCTGACTAGTTGTCCACCTACCTCAAGGAAGAGTAAACATGTATGTGGCCCTGTTCCTGTTTGCTTTTCTGGTCTCTGGCTGTTTCAACTCAAAGAGTTTTCATCCTGTGCGTGTTATTTCGAGATTTTAGCAAATTTCAAATTATTTATTTTACATCTACTTGTACAACCTTTTTTTAACATCCATACAGTCTTTAAGTTTCCACACAGTCATTTGGCATGGAGATCTACAGATCTCTCTTAATTCCACTTCTTTTTGTTCATTTTTGGTGCCTTTAATTTAATGAAGCTACAATCATATTTTTAATGTCTTCTATTTTTAATTTTTTAAATTCTTTTCAGAAACATTAAAGAGATTATCTCATTTCACCTTTTTGCAGGCCATTCATGATTTTGTTGCTCTTTTGCATTTCACATCCTTTCTTCCTGCTGTCAGTTTTCCAGACTAAAGAGTACTAATCTAAAACATTATTCTCTTCCTCAAATAGACATCTACAGCAGATAAGACAAATCACACTTCAAAAATGCTAATTTCTTTTTACTGATTTCCGAGGCAGCCTAGGATGAGTAAACCAAAACCAGACATTTATGCTGGGTACTTTTAAATTTAGATTAAATCAGTCTCATCCTCTGTTTCTGGGAGTTATCTCATTGTAAATGAGAGATAAAATGTGGAAATTGGTGAGGAGTTTCTAGCATGCAAGAAATGAATAGAGCTGGTCCAAAAAAAAAAAAAGTAACTATTAAGCAATAAAATTGACTCAAGCATTGTGTACAGAGATATGGAAATGAAAAATCCAGGCTCAGCACTCTATCAGCTATAGCTACATCTTCCTTCATGGTTTTTGCAGCAGAGCTATTAATAAAGTTTTCAGCTAAAATTTCAAAATAAATACCAGCATTAGAATATGAATAAATTTGATAAGTATTGTTCATAACTACTACATATTTATTTAGAATTATGCAGCTATAATTGTATTCACTTTTAGTATCCTGATTCTCTCTCCATCCCACCCAAGGGAGTGAGCAAATGGCTGCATGAAGCCTGGTGTCTGGGGTTAAACCATGACAATAAGTAAAAAAAAAACCAAAACAAACAAACAAACAAAACCTAACCAAAAAACAAACAAACAAGCAAAACCAAAAAAAAACCCAAAACAACCCCCTGCAATTTTCAATTAATGAATCCTTTTATTTAATTTGGGAAGAGGTAAAATTCAAGAAAGCTGAATTTTCTTCTATTTGTTTATTTAAAAGAATCAGTTTCCCAATGGCTTAATGCTTTCCTTGTGCTCTCCAGTCACTAGCTAGAGCTGCACATGATGCACAGGACTACCTGGAATCCCAGGTGTCAGCTTGTGAAATATGTCCCATCAGTGCCAGTGTCTGGCCACTTGGCAGAGCCCTACATTATCAGCAGTCCATCATGCTAGCAGCTCTCAAAATTGCCTCTGGGTCAGTCATGTGCTCTTGGCTTTTATTAAATCTGTGAGGGGATTTGAGTTCTCCTGGTGCTGTGTTCCATTTAGATTCATAGATGTTAAGGCCGGAAGGGACCATTGTGATCATCTAGTCTGACCCCCTGCTTAACACAAGCCACAGGATGCTCCTGATTTAATTCCTGTTTGAAGTGTATATATTTTAAGGGATAAAAAATTCAGCCTTGTTTAATATTTCCAGAAGAATGTGCAATGACCTAAGGCAGGTTATTTGAAACATTATTTATCTCCAGTGTTAAAAGTGTATACCTTATTTCTGGCAAGAATTAGCATGGTTTCAACATTCAGCCCTGGGCTTTTGTTGTGCTCTGCTGGATCGAAGAAGACATCCATATTTTGTCCTCCTGTTATCAGGTCATGCCATAACTTTTCCTTTGTTAAACTATGCAGATAGCTCTGCCAATGCTTAGCCATGAAGCTGTTTTGTATTAAATTGACATGAATGTTTATAGATATTATGGATGGTTCCACCAAAATCCATACTGAAAATCAGTGAATATGATGCTAAAATGGTGGCTGATGGAAGGGCTCCCTAGTATTTAAGCAAAGTGGCTATTTTTTATGTGCAAAATACAAGAATGTTTAATTGCAATACAACACTCAGCACCTTGAGCCGAAACTTCAAGAAAGTGTCAAGGATAAGGAGCCAGGCAGTCTAGAGAGGTACATGGTACCAGGACAGGAGACAAGCAGGGTCATTTCAAAATTCAGTTCAGGCTGGATGGAGAAGGTTTTTCCCACTAGGACAGTCAGACAGTGGCTGCCCACATTGTGCAGCCTCTGAACTTGAGGGCTTTTAAGTCTCAATTGAACCAACCTGTTCTGATCCAGTAGCTGACCCTGCTGTGAGCAGGAGGTTGGACCGGGGACTGCCTGAGGTCCTTCCCAGTTTGAATGATTTTATGATTCTACAGTGTCATAAGATGATTCAGGACACAGTGATATAAAAGTTTTTTCAGCTTTTTTTATTCTTTTGTAAGTATAAAAATACTATATAAGTGCCATAGCAAAATGGTTTCTAGAGTTACATTTGCATTAAATGTTTAGTTTCTTTTGGTAACATTGATAATGTAGTTTATGAATAAGTTACACAATATTTTCTTACTTAGATGTTTGATTATAAAGCAAAAAAAGGTTATTTTTAATGAACGGACAAATTTGGCAAAAAACACGTGTGCTGTTTTCTTTTGCACAGTGTAATGTCTGTATATTATTATTGATGTAATTAATGAAATAATTAAGACAACAGGAAGAAATTGTTTCCTAAGGGAATATAGGGACTATTTGATTATAATATAATAGAATATTTCCATTTGGAAAGAACTTACAGTGATCATTTAGTCCATTTGTCTGTCTGCTTCAGGGCTACCAAGAGTTAATTCATGTTGTTACTAAAGGCATTGTCCAAATGTCTCTTGAAAACTGGCAGGCTTGGGTACCTTTTTAGGAAAACAGTTCCAGTGTTTGACCACCACCAAAAAAATAATCCATAACATAAAAGCTTGCCTGATGCAGTTTTGAACCATTCCCATAGGTCCCGTCACTGAACATCAGGGTTAGCACCTTATATTATATACAACTGTGTAGAAATTAAACACTACATGCAAAGAAAAATCCCAGAACAAAGCTTAATTATCAAAAAACACATTGTGCTGAATTTTTACTGAATTTTCACTCATTCAAATGAGACCATCAATGCATATTTAAAATTTTTTTTGGGATTTCTGTTGCTTGAAGTATGTAAAGGTCTGCTGAGTTGTGCACTACAGCTTTTTTCCACTTTTCCTGATTACAATAAACCAGGAGTGGCTTCACTTTACTAAATATAGTGGGAAAATGAAATGTCTTTTCTTGATATTTTGCTGTTTAGTTGGCCAAGAATAAAGAATCAGATCAGAGGGTTACCATCATCTGGACATCTGCTATATCTGACAAAAATCCCTTTGAAAGTCCTTTGCAAGTCAAATTCTTTTCAGAGCAGACAGAGATGGCCTCATATTTAACTGCATTAATTTATGTGCAGACAAGCAAATAATCCAGATCTTTCTACAATGATGACCCTCCTTTGCTTTCTACCCCTCCCTTAAATTTGTTAATTTGTAAATTTGATCAATAGTTACTCTTTCTTTTCTTTAATATTGATTTGAAAAAAATTTGTTTCTTCCACAGCGGATGTCTGTGTGTCCTGCTGGAAACCTTTGCCCTCAGATGATTCCCTCTTTACAGTTAAAAGTAGAGGCAAGTCAGCAGTTCATTTGTATATCTAATCTGAATCTGTTAATTTTCTCATGTTTAGTGTTATCATTCAACATTTTCCTTTACGTGAGAAACCAATAAAGGGGTTTGTGAACTTATTCCAATGATTGTTATACCATATATATCTATCACTTTATTTAATGGATGGAATTTGCTACATATTCCAAATTGAAACTTCCTCACGAAGGCCTTGATCCTGCTAACAATAAATTGTCTTGGGATGAGCTCTCAGCCTGTCCTGGACTGTGTGTGACTCCTGGTGTGCAGAGCCTGTGAGGAGGTGGTTGGAGGAAGGCCCAGGGTTTTGGAGAAGCTACTGCCATCCTCATACCCCCAGACACTCCCAAAAACCTCACAGAGGTTGCAGCCAGGGAAGGGCTGAGCAGGAATCAGAGAAGGGCAGAATAATCTTTTGGTCTCTTTCCCCATGCTTGTGCAAGGCTCTGCTTGAAGGAAAAGGCTCTTTGAGACATACTGAAATAAAGATTATAAAGAATAGAGCTAGCATTTCTTCTAGCAAATGTATTTGAACAATGCCATCATATGCTTGATTGAGACTAAAGCATAAATTTATTGTAGATACAGACATCACTAGCTTGCTCCGGTGGTATCGAGATGAAGTACCAGATAGCAGTGGCTTAGTACCTGCTGAGCACTTCACTAATTTATACATGTTGCTTTCACATTCTAGCTGATTCAACACTGTTTGTACTTGTTTATTTGACAGCCCTTTAAGAAGTTCTTAATTTTCATTTGGCAGGGGAGTTTTTATACTCTTATACTCAAAATACTCGTATTTTGTGGGAATAATATTTGGCAATTATGCAACACTGTCACTTAAAGCTGGCTTTCAGGGGGAAAGATTGAAAGGAAGGAAAGAGTAAAGAAGGGTTTATTCTCTGATTTAGGCTTTCATTGGAAGTCTTCACACCCTCTGTGAGCAACTGCTGAATTAAGATTTTTTTGAGAAATAACTGCAGTAGCTGACCACCCATCAATGTGCATACCAAGACTGGTACATATGTGTGCAAACATTTCTGGATAACATTGCAATTAATGTTTCTATGTCTTCTACTACCTTTCTTATTAAATTTGACTAGCCATAGATAGATGATTTAATTCAAAAGAGGATGAAAAGCAGTACCAGGATATTACAGTGATGTAGAGAGAAAAAAGTACTCAGTTATTTACTAAAAGTAATTTAATTTCTCTCAGAATAATGTCAAAGTACATTTCAATGATTTTTCAAAGGAAAATAAAGACTTTTCCTTAGACTAAAGAAAAAGACACCTAAATACTACAAACCAATGTATTTTCAAGGTGGGAAAACTGAGCTTTAATGGTATAGAATATTTCAATTGTTTGAATTAAATCCTGAGAGTCTTTGGTGTTTGGATTCAAAATCTCAAGGGCATTATTGTAAAAAAACTTTGAAATCACCACAGTTGGCTACCCATAAATGTCATTTATGAATTTTAACCTGATCTAGATTAATGTATAAATAGCAGCACTGATCTGTCAAATCTGAAGGTCTTTAAAATCAGTCTACTTAGGGATACCCTGCTCCTTTATCACATCTTATCCAAACAGTCTTTAAATTTCCTAACATATTTTCTATTTGATATCTTATTTGATAGTGGTGATGTGGGAAGTTGGAAAGTATGTGGTATGAAAGATATTGAAGGAATCTGTGCATATAAAATATTATGATATTGTTTGGGGTTTTTCCTTCTAAGATAAGCATGTGTCTTTAGCATTCAGAAGATAATTTAAGCATTTTTTTCTGCCTTTGACTAATAAATCATGAGAAAATGTATCATTTACCATAATGATACCTGATTCCAGTAATGCATCTGAATATAATGATTTGGAAATTGAGAGGCTATTCCTTCCAAGACATCCCAAAGTTAATTTAGGAGCCATTTCTTTTTTTTTTTTAAATTTTAGTTACATTTATAATAATATTGCTAGTGACTCCTTGTGACTTCCAACAGTCTTGCAAACTGGGACATTTTCTGAATAGGGGAGAAAAGATATAAAAACAATTTTATCATCTGTATGTGAATCATTGTTAAAACTCTATAAACTGGACTGATAAAATTTCATCCATGTCATTCAAGAATGATGTGAATGATTTTTAATCCTTAGAATTGCTTTCAATCACAATAATGAAAAAATACATTTTCAGAAGTAAACACACTATTGATTTAAAATTCTAAAGGTTGTCTGTTATTCAGATCACCAAATTTCAAAACTCCACAATAAAGATTAATTTTGTATAAATTTAAGAGATTTTACATGCATGCTGGGGGTGGAGGGTGTGTGTGGAAAAGGAAGGGGTAGAGAGAGACACTTTAGATTTAATTGAAAGGAACAGGTACTCTCATAGATAGCTGACCCATTCCTTTCCCAAATATTTAGAATTCAAGACATATCAAAGCTCCAGTGCCTGAATTCCAACATATGAATGTAGAATTCCCTTCCTCCCCATAGTCAAGCTAGAGACACTTCTGTAACTGGCAATATAACAATTATTATTGTTATAAATATTATATATTAAATATTAATTATTGTTGTAAAGAAAATGAAATTTTTATGCTGTAAAAAAAACTCAATTTTTCTTTCTTGGGCCCTGCTTCCTATCCTGCTCATCTCCAACACAGTAACAGCACAAGGACTCTAAACCCAATCAAGAGAAGTCAGAGCTGCCCCTAGAGATGTAACCAGGTGGCATTGGCAGCCCCTTCTACATTTTCTTGTGTGATCTTGAAAAGATGGTTGACCTTGATCTACTCATCAGCCTGACTTGGTAGAAGAGATCATAAACTGTGACAACACTCTTCTTCTGAACCTTTGCTTTGCATGGGTAAATAGGCCAAAATTCACTAGTGTGTCAGTACAATGATCTTTTCCAGAATTCAAATGAATGTGAGTTATTTGACATTCTTTTGAACTTTTTCCATTTCAAAAAATGCTGCTTTGGAGCTCAGAAATAATGATATTCCAACAAGATCACTGACACTAGCAATACTAAAAACACCATATAATATGACATCTTCTTGCTCTTCTCTTTTTGTTACAGATATGTTTCAAACCTGTGTGGATGCTAAGCAAAATAAATTCCATGAAGTTACCATTTAATTTAATAACTTATTAGTTTGCTGTTTGATTTATGTTAGGTTGTGGTGCAAACTAAAAATAAAAGGTCTGTGTATCTTCGCCTGCCATTTTCTGTAAAGCTTCCCAAATTTCAAAAATGGACACTGATTTTAAATACCCTCATTTTAACACTGATAAGCCTGTGGGGATGAGAGGGGGTAATGCTGACCAATTTGTAAGCTATTTCTGAGTCTAAATTCATCCTTTCCTTCCCCTACAGACAGTAAATACAAACAGGCACCTTTAGAGCCTGGAGGTTTCATCATAAAGCAAGACCTAGAATATTCCTGGAAATACCTACCTAGAGCTTGCATAATTATTTCATATATGCAGAGTGTACTTTTTTTAAAAAAATGAAGTAGATGAAATTAAGAAATGCTGAAAACATGTCATTGTAAAACATGTCATTGGGATCAGGATATGTCCAATGGTTATAAAAATGATGCTGTCCATGAATAAGCACGTTAACAATTAGCCCATTTCACTATCAAAACTGCTTGGTGATATGAGTCATAGCATTTCCTTCAGATTTTAGTTAAAAACAAGTTTACATGTTCTACCTTTTACTTTCTACAGAAACAATGTAATAATACTATATTGTTACAACCTTAGCAAATACATATTATGATTACGATATGAAAAATGGAAACTCAGCATCTGAAATCAATATTATCCAGGATGTAGAGCTGTACTGTATCTATCTGTTCTGGCAACAAATACTTCAATTGATTTTTTTAAATACCTTTGGGGCTGTGGGGTGGGCAGGATAAAAAATCCTTTCTTTAACTTCAGCTCAAAATTGCTGGGTCTGTGTCTCAAAGACCTTTTGCTGTCCTATAAATCAGTGGAATGAATGCTTCAATGACTGTGTGTAAATAAGCCTCACACTGCTTATTTGCTGTGCAGCTGTCTAAAATAATCCCCTAAAGGAACAACTTGGCCCATATTGTGTGTTTTGGAGAGCTATTTGTTTATAATCTTAAAATGAAGGGGGTCCAAAAAAGAGAGGTACAACATTCATCATCAAAAACTAGGACATTTTTCGTAATAGATATCTGTAATGAAACAAAAAAAAAGATTGAGGTTGTAACATTTCATCATAGGAAATCTTTAGAAACAATGTTGTAGGTTTGAGAAACATTTACATAGTCATTGATATAAATCAGAAATGATCAGCTGTTCTACAGAAACACAGCAAAGATATTATTCACCTAAATTTCTTTATTAGATATGACAAGAAAGTGAATCATTACAGTATTAATGGTTTTGCTTAAACATATATAAAACCTCATCCACATTAAAAATAACTATATTTACACTTAATTTCTTCAGAAAGCAAAATACCTGCAGTGATCAGGCCTCCTGAATATCAAAAAAACCCTTAAAGCATTCTTCAAAATAACATTATTAAGGCACAACAGACTTTGGGTCATATGAAAGTAAATCAAAGTGTGGTTAATCCTGGAAAACAATTTAGATGCTATTTCTCATAAAAAATAACTGTGAAAAAAAGTGACTGGCAAGGTACCTTGAGAAGTTTTCATATTTTAGAAGCAATTATGAAACAGAATTTTGCAGTACATGAAGGGCATGATTCCCAAAATAAAGAGAGTTGCCATGAGGAGAAATTATTCCCTTCATTGTGCATTCCTTTTATTTACAAGCTCCATGTGGTAGTCCTGGGAACCATTTTTACTGCTGTGAGAATTTTACTGCTATTCCACTGAGTCAATATTTGTTTAATATTTACAATATCAACACATGCTGAAGAAAAGAGGTGGCGTTCTAATGAAGATTCTGCAAACCCAACTCCTAGTTAATAACTTTGCTTGAAATTAGAATGCTGTAATTTATTATCATTATCATTAATTATTATTATTACTATTCCTGGAGACCTATTAGTACCTAACTTTAATTGGTAATTTTCTGTTCAATATTTATAGTTTAGATTACATAACATTAACTTATTCTTTACTTTTAGAATACAGGACTAAAGTTGAAGCATTCAGCTCTTTCAGAGACTGCCAGTAGAAGTAATTACAGATGTACTAATCATCCTTGTGTATGTAAACAGTTGTGACATTGAAAACAATTTAACAAGGGCAAGCTTCAGAGCTGAGATTCCTGTAATTCATTGCTAAAATCCAAATGCTTCTGTACTTTCAAACAAAGATAATGATTTTCCCTAAAACTTTCCCATCATATTTTTTAACTTTTTACATGAGAGAAGAATGACAAAATATGGTCTCTCATATTCACAACTATTCTTTCCCTGATACTCAACAAGACACAATGTCAAACTTACACCAAAACAGGACTCCTCTGTCCAATGGACATTCCCTTTTGCCCATATTTTATACAGTATCTATTTTTTTGAAAAATACCCCTTCATGAGGTATGTAGATGAATTGCAGTAAGTTTAATAGGAATTAGAAGAGAATGGTAGTAGTTTAAGACAGTGTGATAAGTGGGAAAATAATTAAATACTTGTTTCTCTTAGAGAGGATTCAAGGGTTTCCCCTAATTTATATAAAGGATTTAAAAACACTGTGATCAGCTTTTTACTGTGTCTGTGAGGGATGTCAAAGCTAGAAAACTAACCTGTGACAAAAGAGACCTGGGTTAAATATTAGGGAAAATGTTCTCACTGTAGGGACACAGTACAATAGATGGTGCTTAGGTACAAGGCACCTCTTAAATAGGTCACATTAAAGAAAAGTTAAGAGAAAAGCATTTCCAGATGGCCTATTTAAAGTCCATTCAAGGGATGTACATTGTCAGATGCAGACAAACTCTCAAGGGGTCTTGGCCAGCCTGGATTTTTATTTGCCACATTACATGCAATTTGAGCTGGCAGAAATTCAGAGGAAGCCAGGAGTCCTTACCACACAGAGTGAGTAGAGGCTGGCCACCTTTTTGAAGGCATTTTGTTGCTGCACACTGTACCACTTTCGTACCTCATCCTGAGTCAGCAGCTCAGACAGCAGCAGGAAGTGGAAAATATCCCCTCTATTGCATTTTTCTCTTGCTGACTCTTAGAGCTTGCTCTGATCCCGGGTGCATGCTGCATGAAGTTTTCTCTAGATGCTGTGTTGTGAAGCCAGGATGGGAGGAAATGACACTTGGAGTGAAAGATCTCATCAAATCTCTTGTCTGCCTCCACTTCTATAATTCAGTGAATATACTGAACAGTGAAAGGAACAAGTGCTCTGCAGATGTACGGACTGTTCAGGTGTATTAGTGCAGCTTCACTTGGTTTTCTCCATCCATGGACCTCCTAGGCCTAATCCAAGGTTTGAATCTTATTTTTAAAGCTGTTATTTTATGAGACTGAATATTAAAGGTCCATCCTACCCCTGATTCTTAGCTATGTCCTAGAGAATCCACCGTCACCATTGCAGAGACAAAACTGTCATGAGTCAACAAAACCTTTATGAGCACTAATTCTGGCACAGAGGAATAACTTTTGATTTTTCCTGGTAAAATTGTGTTCAAATTTTATTTTCCATTATAATCTGTGAAAGAGGGAAAACAGGGAATATATAGGCATAATACTAATACATAATACATATATATATTATATAATGCATAATACATAATAATAGGAATATAAATTCTGCAGATTTAATCTAAAGAGTTCTTAAGTACTTATTGCTGAGTAAAACATGGAGATCTAAAGAAACTTGCTTTTCAGAGGTCCTCAATGAGGAGACAATCAGATCAACTCACCTGAGTTGACCTTAAGACTCCACCTTACAATCAGAAAGTCTGACCAAACCTATTTATTATTTTCTAGTATTCACTGAATCATTAAAATAAATTTAACAAAACAACATTTTCTCATGCAGTGGCATTTTGATAAAAAATCACATCAAGTTGCTATAGCAGAAGCAAAATTCTCTTTGTGTCTGAAGTGCTTAAAAGAGCTGGCTACCTTTATAGATGCATTTGAACCAGCATGGGTTCTATAAGTAGGATGCAAAGATTTTTACAACTTCTAAAATTTTGTTCTTCAGGTACCAGATTGTATCCTATTGTGTTATAAAGGATGCATTTAACCATTGCTATAACAACTCTTGAAACATTTTCTGCTGCTTTAATGTTTGGCTGAATTTTGTGTAGATGAAGGCCATGCTATCTTTACTACAAATGATGCCACTTTAATTCATCACATCCAGGTACTTTTCTATTACACTGTTTTAATGCTGTCATACTTTAGGATTTATTTTCTCTTTACTTATCTTACCTTGTCCACTGTTTAAAGGCATTAAGCTCTTCTGGCCATATTTCAGCATTTTAGTTCTCTTAATGTAATATACAAGTTCACAACAATTATTTTCCAAATTACTATAGACAACTTTCAGCTGAGAAAAACTGTGTTTCCTGGGCAGAGAATTCTTGGTAATGCTAAGAATGAGATTCATTCTTAAGAATGAGATTCAAAGAGGGACGTTTTTTTTCTCTTTAACCAACAAAGGCATAGTAGAAATTACTCAGACAGATAGCATGCAATTTAAATTTATATTTATATAAATTTGATAAAACTACATAACAGGTAACCTAAGAGCTGGGGCACTGGGGTGAGGGTCCTGTGGGTGGGTCTGTTTCTTGCTCTGGACACAACCATGTACAAGAGATATTCAAAACTCAGCAGTAGCGCAGCTTCAATTTTGGCCTCACTTTCTGCCTCCCTGATCCATCCCAAATCACTGTAAAAGTATCCCAGTGTGGGCATTTGGGTAACTTCCTGATGTATTAAAGAAAAATATATGTACCTAAGGAGGACGTGCACTCTATAAGGTGTAGCTAGCCATGGGCACCATCACTGCCACAGATAAAGGTACAACATCAAATCCTTTCCTGTCAATTTTGGGTTTCCAGGCAGGGATTAGCTTGAGTCATGTGTCAGATAATAAATATTTGTTTGGTTTGGAACGTATTAAATGTGTTGCCAGGGCCACAGAAAGGTAGTTTCATGTAGCAACTTCCACTTAGCGTGCATTCCTTTCCTCCTTCCTGTTTTCCAGCCTCAGTTCACATCACTAAAAAAACAGAAAAGGTTGGAATAAGTGGGCATTTGGGGCTTTGGAGCTTTGCTCCCACCACTGCAAAGCAACAGGAGAGCTTATAGGGTGATGGTGAGAGAAATGGTGCATTCAGGTGTGGGCAGGACCCTCTCCTCCCTCCAGCACATCTTGCAAAGAGCTGCTGCTTCAATCAGGAGGTACCCCCACTATTACAGGCAAATTTATTCTCCTGACATGTGAATTTCTGTAGGATTACGTTGCCTAAGCGGTAACAAATATTTTTGATTTGCTGGGTACACAGACTAATTAGTCAGCTGTAAGAAACAGCTGGTTCACAATGTTCCAATATTAGTTCTTTCCATGATTTTGATTTAATTTCAAGGGCAGGCTACGGAGACCAGAGTTGTAGAAAGAGGATTTTTTGTTATTGCTGTTGTCGGCTCACTTGTTTGTTTCACTTCTTTTGCAAACCTTTATTTGATGCCTATTCATAAATTATATTGCTATATTATGGTATCTCATTATCCTTTATTAGCAGAACACTACTAAATTGAAGCTGGAATTATATATCATGCCCTGCATATAGAACAGAGCAGCATATGGAGACTATGCCTGCAGTTTTCAAGCATAAAAAAGCAGGAAATTATACAGGAAATTATACATATTTCAAAGACTCTCTGCCAAGTGCTTCTGTGCTGTATCCTGTAATTCAGAGTCATGTTCATCTTTACTGTGTCATTTAAAATTCATATGGTAGAAATATTGTCAGGTCGTAATCCATAGAGTAAGGAAGGAAAGCAAATTATTTTCCTGAACTTAAAATAGAACAAATCCCAGTAGAAATGGTTATTACGTCCCCAGCATCACATCTATCGAAATGGTTTCAGAGGGTATGTTCCAACCAGTAAGGACAGATTATTTGTTTAATATCAAAGCACTCTGAGCAATTCAGTCTGAATGATAAAATATAAAGGTGGGAGTAATGTATCCTCTTTACTATCATGAATGTGATTGGGAATCTTTCCCTTAAAAAGAATGTTGTCTCAATAAAAACATTCTCAAAATGAACACATTTAAAAGTGTTCACATGCTAATGATATTGATTAAAGCATGGAGTGAATCATACCCTAAGGATTCTGGAAAGGAGTGAGGTTCTTTTCTTTGCAAAAAAACATTTTTGCCAAACAATAAAAGTCAAATTTGAGCAAAATATTTCAGTTACATAGACATTTCAATCAAGACAATTTTCTCTCACAACATGAATTTGTTGATAGTTTTAACATCTTAAAATTTTATTTCATTATGTATAACAAAATATGTGATGACATCATACAACTTTCTGTGAAAAATGATTTTCTTTGTGTGTCTCCTTTCCTTGCACAAAGATATAATAAGATTTTATGCTAACTCTGAAAGAAAAAAATACTTGTCTTTAAGCCAAACTTCACCATAATAAACAAGGTAACATAAATACTGGTTTCACTATGTCCTATTTTGTCAAAATTCAGTAGCAGAGACAGACAGGTGAAATAAATACAGGAAAAAAAAAACCCACTCTGTAGATTAAAATCAGAAGCATCTTAATCCATAGTGACAGGCTCTGGTTAATGAATAATGTCAGATCAAATTTTACTGTGCAGTGGACTGTCCATCTATTTTTGGATTGATGGGCTCACAGTGACATCATGCAGTACTATCACCTTTTTTTTCTGAGATGAGTATTCGGTGGCCTTTACAATAATTGGTAGGGGGAAAAGAATATATATATATAAGCAAAAGAAGTAGAAGATGACACATGAAGGTCTCCTCTGATTCTGTGCTGAAAAGAAACCCCAGAAAAATGAGTACAGCCTCCCTCTACTGAAGAATTCTATGTGATTTTCTATTTTGGGACGCATCCTTCACTTTTTCCCATGGCAGTCATATAGATGTTTCTTCTTGCAAAGCCTCCTAGGGGCACCTCAGGGAGAAAGGGTCATCCCTCAGTAGGTACACTAAGGTTCCTCTCTAGATGATTAGGCCTGGATTGGCACACACCATTCCCAGAGGGCCAGTCCAAATGGCACTTTTTTTGTTTTCTCAAAAGCCACACTCCCAGCTCAGGAGCCTTCTATGCATGAATTTTATGTTTAGTTTAACTACCTGCCAAGTACATTAATTTAAAAGTAAAATGCATTATAAGCATACCAGGATGGGAGTATGTATATTTATGTCTGTATGGAGTGAAGAAAAAACATGCTGACTTGCTCCAGATGATCCTGCAATGATCTGCTCTGAAAAATGGTTGGAGCCAATGCCACTTTGACCAGCTATAAGATGATTAATCTTCTTCTCCTCAGGGAGGAAGATCACCAAGGTCTACAGAAGATAATTTTGGCTGAACAACGATTCAGCTCATGGAACTGCACTATGACTATACTATGGAGTCACTCAGAATTTATTAGAAAAGATCATGCAAACACTATCACATGATAATGTGAGGATCTTCTATGCAATAACTCTAAAATATATGTTGCATCCTTTCAGTGCAGCCCTTTTCTGAAGCCTCTTACACAATGAAGATTGCCTCTCTCCAGTGCTTTCCCTCAAAGAAATTAATCAGCATCTTCCTCTGTTTCAGGTTTGGACTATTTTCTCATGACTGTGGAACAAGTAGTTTCTTCTCATAACAGTCTATTATTATTTTTATTCATGATTATTAATCCTGTTTATTCAGGACTCTGGAAACTAGGGATCACAGAATTGCCACTGGCCATTGTTTTCTCAGCTATTTTTTTTTTTTTTTAAACTGAGGAAAGGGCCAAGAGTTTCACAATGGTGAAAGAATTATCAACTTTTTTGGCAAGTGTCAGCTCTGACTTCAGGAAAACAACCCTGCCTTGGATAGTTTAATTCATTGTGATAACAGAAGCAGACAGGGCTGTTTCCTTTCCTCTCAGCAGCCAAAGGTATTTTGGAAGAAAAGGAAGAGAGAAAGCCAACATTAGTTTTACAGTATAAAAGAAGGAACCCAAAAATGCACAGCAATTTAGCCTGTTCCACACTCTGCTCTTGTGAACAGTGTTTGATGTAGCTGTCTGATGCCCTTCTGTCTCTTCATGAAACCCACCAGACCCTGGAAATATCACTTTCCCAAGTACAGAAAAAGGTTCTTGCTGAAAACGCCTCTATGCCACTTGAACAGATAAGGTCAATAGTTAGAGTATGGTGAGGGATTTTCTGAGACTTGAATTGTGATTTTGGGTAGGGGCATGATTGCTGGGCACTCAAATGGGCTGCTATGAGGCAAGGGGACACAGAAGTCATTGGCATTTAGAGGCAGGAGAAGCTGGAAGCTGTGCTCCTTGAGGCACCTGTGTGCTGTGTCAAGGGACAGTATGTCCTCTTTCATTTACACTGGGCAGTAAAGCACTGCATACATACCAAGTACAAGATGGAGAGGAAAAACTAAAGTCAAGGAAATGAAAGAAAAAAAGAATCAAGAGAATGAAATTACAATTCAACCTTTTAATGAAAAAATGTCTCAATTTTCATAGGAGCTTCTAAATATATGATCTTCTATACTGAGGAGAAAAACTGAAAGGTTTTTATATGGATTTTGAGAATGATGAGATTAAACAATCATATTCTAGACAAATATAATGCATCTGCAGTGTTCATGACAAGTTGATCACTAAACAAAAGAGGTACTCAGAGCTAGATGAAGAGGATGCATTGTGTGAGATTCATCAACCTTTGCCTTTCTAGAAGCACAACTCTTAGGATGCATGGCCTGCATCTGCATGTGCCATTTGAACCTTTGGCCTTCAAATGTCACTCTGTGCATTAGCCAGAGACAAGGAGAGACAAATCCTGTAGGATGGGAAAAGTTACAAAATCAGCATTTGCTTGTCAGAAGAGACAAAGACAGTAATTTCAAGGTCAACATTTTCGTTGATTTCTTTACATATGACTTTTCATTAATGAGTTTTGGGCAAGCAATTGCTGAGCTTTTGGTTTTGGATTTATTTTTTGGGTGAGGGCTGAGGTTAGTTTCCAGTTCATTCTCTCCCTAATTAATGGCATCTGATACATTTAGATTTAATTGGAATATCTATCCATTCCCACTTTATTCATTAAGATTGAAGAAGCTACAGACAGTGGTTTGCCAAGAAAGCTGACATCTTCCAGGCAACCACTCAATATGGAAAGGATATCCTCTAACAAAGTTTTCTTGTGTTGATTTGGCTGTATGTAGACAGTATTTGGCTTTTTGTAGGTCAGCAAAGAGGAACTGATATATTTTACCACCCTGCTTCCTTACTATGGAGCTTAATATTTTGAAAAAAGTGTAAAACCAAGGTTCAGGAGGATGAGCAGTTTAGAGAGAGGCTAGGGGAGAAAATTACAGGGTTGGAATAGATCTTCAAGATCATCATGAACTTGGTTGAACACCAGGTTCAACCATTGGTGTAGCACCACTATGAATCACCCCTAAATCATATCCCCAAATTCCATACCCAGATGTCTCTTGAATACTTCCAGTGACTTCACCACCTCCCTGGGCAATTTATTTCAATGTCTAACCACCCTTTCAGTGGGAAAAAAAAAAAATAAAAAATTCTAACATCTAATCTGAACCTCTTCTGATGCAAGGTGATGTCATCTCTTATAGTCTTTCTTCTTGAGATGTGGCAGAAGAGCCCAACCCCCACCTCACAGCAATCTCTTTTCAGGTAGTGCAGAGCAGTGAGACCTAACCAGATGCTCCTCAGTCAGTTCCCTCACACTCCTCATAAGACATGTTTTCTTGACCCTTCACCAGTTTTGTTGCCCATTCTCTGGATGTACTTCTACACCTCAGTGTTCTTTTTGAAGTGAGACACACTACCTGAGGTGTGGCCTCAGGTAGGACCTATCACCAGTGCCAAATACAGCAGGGCAATCACTTCCCTAGTCCTGCTGGTCACATTATTCTTTATCCAGGCCAAGATGCCATTGCCCTTCTTGGCCAGCTGGGCACATTGATGGCTCATTCATGTTCAGCTGGCTGTACCTCCGAGAACCTTTGTGCTGAACAGCTCTTAAGCCACTCTTCCCCAAGCCTGTAGCACTGCCTGGGTTGTTGTGACCCAGGTGCAGGGACCAGCACTTGTCCTTGTTGATCCTCATACCATTGTCCTCAGCCCATTGATCCAGCCTGCCCAGATCCTTCTTCTGCCCCTTCCTTCCCTCATCTTCCAGCAGATCAACGCCCCCACCCACCTCACACCAAACATCAGCATAGATACTGAACAGAACTGGATCCTCTTGTGGTTGGATCAGGCATGAACACTAGCAGTACTGAGTTTCCAAAATCTTATTTCCTTGTGTTATAATTGAGCTTTCATTTGGAAATGTAGAAGAGTCTCTGTATCATCTTTTCTTTATTATAGACTCTCTGTAATGCACCATCATCACAGCTGTGGTACAAGAGAAAATTTTCTTTACATTACTGCAGTGGAGGCAGCCTCTATGCCATAAAACGAAAACTTTCTTCCACAAAGGAATCAGCCAACTCCATATCTTATCTGGTTTTCATTTCCCTGGAGAAATAAAGCTCTTCATGCATGTGACAATATGTGTGGCTAATCTTGCTTTATATCTGAATTGGTAATAATTGTTAGAAAATGTTTTTTTATAATGAGGTACTATTATCCAGATAGGATTTGTAATATCTTTAAGGAGCATATGTTTTTTCAGGGTTCAGAAGGTGAAAACATGTACTTTAAAGGAGGCAACTCTCAGAGTAGTCTCATTCTGTAGGAGGTAGAGGATCTTTAGCTTATTATGGTTGTTACTTTCTCTTTTATTTGCTAAACCTATGATATTTTATTTATTATTTTAATGTTCTATTTCTTATTTGCTTCCTCTGAGCTGATGTGCATTCAGAAATCTGAGTACCATTTCATTACATAAATCTGTTGTGTTTCTTCATATTTTACATCAATAACAAAATATTTGTCCTGCTCGTTTTTGCTAGTTATCACAAATACTGATGAGATAATCATTGAATACAGTTTGATTCCTGTCTCTTTTTGATAGAGTGCGTAATCTTACAACAATTACTTTTTATTTGCATTTGGGATTCCTTTTTGTCAGTAGTTTGCCTTAGAAAATTTTTAAAGATAATTATGCCCAAACCGTGTCCAAAATCTAGCAGTAATCACTTGTTAGCATTTTGTCCTTTAGAATATTTGGAATATTTGCAAACACGTGTAACTATTGCCTTAAAGTTTTATATTACCACAAAACCGTGTATTTCTAAGTCCCTTCATGGTTTTAGCCTGTGAGAAGTGACAGGGTCTCAGCCAAATGCCCACAATCAGCTTAGGAGCTAGCACAGTGCCAGGGCTGCTCCCCACAGGTGTTAGAGATGAATTCACCCTCTGCAGCAGAGCTTGGGCCCCAACTCTTTTCAGCTCACCACGAATGAACTGCTGGAGAAGACGACTCGGCAGTAGGATGACACGCTGGTTAAAGAGCAGAAGCGGTTTCCATGGAAGCACTCTTGACCAGAATTTATTTCTGTATCTCCAGCCCTCAGACCGCTAAAGATCTGTTTAGTGTGATTGTAGAGGATAATGCAGCTATCAAGACATTTTGCTGAAATGACTCCTGAGATGTGTTTACACTTTCTTTCCTGAATAGACTGATGCAGAAGTCAGATGAGCCGCTTCCTGCAGTCTCCTGTGTGGAGTCTGTGGATGGGATTGCAGTGGGACCCACTGCTGAGGGACCTCCTTGTGAGCTTCACACCAATTGTGTAGGGTTAGTCCTAGGGCTCACCTCCCCCTTCCACCGAGATGAGGAGCCCTCTGGAGATGTTCTCTAGGTAAGTGATATTACTGTGAGGAGAATTGCACATATAATGCAGTTTTTTCTGATAATTCAGGCACAAAAGGGAGTCTCAAGGGAGGAATCTCTCTTTCTCATAAACTCACCATATGTCAGTTGCTGTAACAGCCTGTGTGCCTCAGTCCACCACACACGTAAACCATGCAAACACAAAAGTCTTTTACTGGATAACTACGAGTCTGATGTCATTCAGCTTCTTCTTTGTCATCACATCACAATGCATACTCTAGTGCTTAAGTCTCACACTACCACTGTTTCACTATTTTCTTTGAAATCATTATTTAAAATTTAATCCCTTACAGACTATTTTTGAGGCAAAAACAGAGGGCTTTATAAAGCAATTTCGACAAAGAGACTCTTCTCCTTTTGTCTGCCTTTTCAATCTGTAAGAAAAAGGGCTGGTGCTTTTGGAAATTTCAGCTATTTTAAAAGAAATCGCAACTGGCTGTGAAGTTTTTAGAAAGACTTTTTAATAGGAAGTGAAAGGATTTATACTTTAAAAGATTTCTCTTTAAAAAAAACCCCTCTAATTTCCTGAAATAATTTCAAAGAAGAGTTCTCTTTTATCATCTGAGCAATTTTTAATACATGCATTAATGAAAATAATTCAATAAAATGTTCAGGGATGTTAATCAAATATAGATATATACATAGATACCTTAACTATTCTGTTATCTCTGTGGCTACTGGCAACTTCTTTAGCAAAGATTGTCCAGTCTTTGTTGAATTTTAATTCTTTGTATTTAATTTTCTAGTCTGCCTTTTTTTCTTTTTTATTATTTTTCTTGACTCAAGCTTTCAGCAAAATAACTCAACCATTCCTTAGGATCAAAACTAGGAAGGAGATTCTCTATAACTTTCCAATATCTTCTACGTGGCTAAGAACAAGCAGCCAAAGATCTCAGGCTTGACTCTGCTCAGTAATTAAATCTAATTTACTGTGAAGAGAATGAATGAGAATGACTATTCCCTGATGCTCTAGTTCCAATGAAACTATTTCACCATTACTTATTTTATTTGAAATGTAAGAAATACTTTTTTGTTTTGTTTTGTTTTGTTTTCTGTTGTTTTCTTTCCAGGAATTATCATTAACTATAACTACTATATCCAATTCTTTACTTTATTCAGGTTTCTGGATGGAAAAGATGAAATTGTAAGCACTTTTTTCTTTTCATCTGAATGTAACTTCCCTTCTTTTCTATGATTATGCAAAGAGGAAAGTTTAGCCTGTGAGATAGAGTACCACAGGGAATGCAAAATAGGTTAAATAAAACACTAATTATGCACTTATCTCTGTCAGAACAAGACTTTTAGAAGGGAGCTGTTACACAGTTAGGAGGATTTGTCCCAGGACAACTTCATGTGAAGAAATCTATTTAAGAGTTTGTTGGGGGACTACAGGCCTTAGGCTAGCACTTATAAGCCATTCTCAGATTTGACATATTTTGGGAAGAAAGGGACAGAGGAAGGTAAGAGCACCTGAGTCCATCCCTCCTGTTATAGTGCAGGGCTTGAGCTGCTTAGAGAGCCTAATCCTGACTCCAGTGGCAGACCCTGCATCAGGATCACAGGAGATCTTGTGCTCCATCATGGCCAACACAGGACGAGAATGCATACTTCCACAAGCTATTCATAGTGAAAAAAACACAGAAGTTCATTATCAAACCAAAAACCTGTGGTTACGTTTCAAAAAAATCGTTTTTATTTGTGGTGTGCTGTCAGGCCGTGTTAGCCCTCTGCCGATCTCCTGTAAGCACGATCAGAATCAATTTAGTGTTCATGTAGAGTAGAATGAGAGAAATTCATTTTTCCTAGGGGAAAACAAACAAAACTACCCAAAGTAAAAAACACCAAGGGCTAGACAAAGAACCCTACTGGTGGTTTAACAATTTTTCTGAATCAGCTGAACTTTCTGAGGTAGCAGACTTAAATTCAAAGCCTTGGTCTGAATCAGGCAGAGCAGGGATTGGCCTTGGCAGAGAGCCTCCCAAAAGATTTGCCTAACTGCTGCACTGTAGGATTTCAGATGTACCACCACTATTACTCAATAATTCTGTGAGTGGTTCCCAGATTTTATGTCATTCCAAAATCAAAGCATATTGGAAAAATATTGATAAAATTGATGACAGTATTGAATTATGGTTTATGGACTTTAGGAAGTCCATAAGCCATAACTGACCCTCAGCACCCTCTGGTTGGAACTACAAATAAAAAATACATAACATGTCTCAGAAGGCTTTGCTACTGTGCAAGAGGGTTGGCTGCAGATTTACAAGTAACTAAACAGGAGACGGCAGAAAGTAGGAGTGACAAAAGTAGAGATTTGTGGAAGACCTGGGGACCAGGAAAGAACAGAAGAGACAAAAGAAAGGCAGCAGATAATATTTTTATTACTTTACTTCACTGAGAAAACTTCCATAGTAAATTTTAATTCACAAGTAATTTGGAGAAAAAACAATTCTTTGTTTGAGGTTTAGTTTATTCACTTGCTAAACTTTTAAAATCCAGATAGATACAATGGTAATGGTAAAAAAATTGTTAGTTTTTCTGAGGCTGAAGCTGTTTCCAAACCAAAATAACACACTATGAAGCTTCTTCATGTTGAGAATTCTGTTGGAGAAGTTCCATGTGCTGAAGGTTTTACTGAGGTACTACTTGTACCTTGGAGTGCTACCTGAATTGTTTAGGTCTGCTTCAGTGCTACCACTGCTCTTTGCCTTGCTCCACTTAGGTCTGGCAAAATATCAGTGATGTGTTTGATACACTTTTTATAAAACCATTAACAAAGGCTGCAATGGACAGTTCAGCTTTGTCCATGGATTTTGGGTGAACAACTACCCAGCCAGTTGTTTCTTCTGATTTCAGCACGTCAGAAGGGACAGGGAAGAATTTGGTTACAGTGTCCCAGAAGAAGCTGCCAGTCTCAGAGGCCTCTGAGGAGGAGATGTTGCCATCAGTGTCTCTGTCAGTAAGGGCTGGGCTGCAGAATCTGGCATATGTTGTAGGTTTTTATTTTCATGAATTTGCAGGGTAACATCAGCCTCACACTGATAGAGAAACTGCTGAATGGAATTTGTCTGGATATCTCTTTCCTTGGTGACTTTCCAGTACCACTTCTGTTCATAAAGCCTGTGGGTTTCCTTTCATTGCTGGCATAGCAAATATTTCACAGTACCAAGGTCAGTGTGCTTGAAAATGCCATTTTTCAGACTCCTCTGCCTCCTAAACTCTGTGATATAGAAAGAAAATTTCTTTCTATTTTTTTTTTTTAAATTTCAAGAGATGTAACATTTATCATGTGTACTAGTATATTACAGTATATCAAACATTGAAAAAAAAATTGTGCACCAAAAATTCTCACTAAAACCAAAAAAACTACTTGAACAGGGAATTACGCATGTATCTAAGAAGGTATACAGGGGTGCTTACATTTCACAGACACAACTGTGCAGTTGAATCTAGGTTTTTGGATTTTAAGTTTATTTGTTATCATTCTCTTGCTTCCAGAAACTGGGCAACTGCTTCCACGGAGGTTTCACAGCATAGCATGTCTAGCTTTGTGTCTCTGACTCTTAGTGCCAGAGAAGTAAAAGAAACATGTTTCTGAGAAGCTGCATGGAACATGTTGTTGTGTGCATATAATTTAGGGAGATATTCATGACCTGGTAATTTTGTTTATGCCTTGAGTGTCTCTGCCCCTAGAATACTGTCATAAATTGTCACTGGATTAAGGGGACCAGTTCTTAAATTGTATTGCACATTTGGGGGCCTAATTACATTCAAGTTCCACCAGAGCAGGTATCCAAAAATGGCACATGGACTTTGAAGAATTTAAAGCTTAGAGGAGACTTGAAAGACCATCTGTCCCTCCTAAAGCATCACAGGAGTCCTAAGACTCTACAGTGAGTAAATCTTCTCTGTGATCTCCCCTGTTTTCAAGCCTTTTCATTTCAAAAGAAAGTGCTGTAGTTCCCATCCTGCACAAACTCTTTGTCTGCTGTAGTAACAGAGAAATTATATAGGGAATTCTTGTGAAGCAGCTATGAAATACATTCAAAACACTGTTTCTTTACTTTCTATATTATTTCATGAGCAACAGTAAGGCTGAGTTGCAAGTATGCCCTGATACAGAACAGCTACCTGGTGAGTATTGCCTTCTTGCATTTTGCCTGACAACTTAGCTGTGACCTTGCAAACTAAGGCACCCATCTGTCATTTATAATTCATGTATCACCATCAGTTTATAGATGGCTAGGCAGTTTGCCCTATGTCTCTAGCTAGAAAGAAATTAAAAACAGCAAATCCCTCTTGATTTTTTTCCAGTAGAATTGTTACTGAAGACAATGATACTATTAGTTACTTCTTGTACGCCACTAGCCAGACATCTGAGGAAGACAATTTTCTTCTCTGCAGCTTATTTGAAATCAAAGCAGATTTCTTGTGCTTCTCTAATAATTTCTTTCCCACAGGATGTGATAGGATGGTTGATGTGGTAGAATATCTCAGTGGATGATTGGTTATTTATGGATATCTGGTATTCTAAATTAAATTTTCTGAACAATATTTTAAAAGTCCCAACATATGAAGGATCTGTCAGTAATTTTAGAAATCTGTCATTAAATTTTCTAATTAAAGAGAATTGCAAAGGTGGCAAGCACTACTTTTTTACTTGTTTCTTTGCTACTTATTTGCTTGTCTCTTGAAAGTATTTGTGTGAACTGCAGTTCTAAAATTTATATTTCGGAATAAAACTAGCTATCAGTATTGGAAAATAGCAGTTTACAACTAAATCTATCTTTAGTATTTCACAGAACCAATGAGGACAAATCCTGTGTCTGCTTCAAATTTGGCTCACTTTTTTAGGGACAAAACTAGAAGGAGTAACAAGGGCATCAGAAAGCCTAAAACCTACTCAAAGCTATTTTGGACCGGATGCAATACAGAGCAAATGATGGGGAAAAGAAAACAGGAAGAAGGCAAAGAGACACGAGAAAAACTGATTTCCCATTAACTAGCAGATCAATGGCAAATCCAAGAAGCAAATCCACATCACCTAGTTCCTAATATACTGTATCATGTATTAATTGAGGTGACCAACTTAACCCAACCCATACTTTCACCTCCAAGATAAACAAGTAGAATTTGCTTGGCTAAGACCATACCTGTCTATGAAAATTGTGTGCAACATCCCACATAATACGTGTTCCCAATTAATCTATAACTGGTGTACCACAAAGTTTACAAAGATTCTGCCAGAGGACACTCAAGCAGACACTTCTGATTTAATGTGGGGAGGAAGGGGCTGCCACTTTCAAAAGTCTTGCCAGTGGATGGTTTTTTTTCAGTAGTAAAAGGCTTCTTGGAACTTGTTCCTGGACTATAATGGCATACTTGACAACATTCATTAGAACATGCTTGAGTCTCCCTCCTACCAGATTTCATCCCTTAAAACATTTAATTCTAAAGCTGGATCACAAGGGAGATCAGATTTAAGCACCAAAACCAAAAGCTAATGAAATATTATTGTTTTGAATGAAACAACAGAATTATGTCAGGTCATAAAATTTCATAAACATTTACTCTTTATTGAGGTTTTATTTCTGAGATACAAGTTCTATGCAAATTTCAAGAAGAGAATGAATCTGCTGAATATTTTAACACCTTCCTACATGCTCTCGAAGAACATTACAACTTCACTGGAAAGTTCCATTATGAAGACATTCAGTATAAAATTTCTTGTCCTAGAAAAGACCAGTACATGTCTTTAGAGAAAGTTTTCAACTTCAGGCTGAAGAAAAAACCGGTCACAGCACATATTTGAGGCACAAGGATGAACAAGCTATGAAATCCAAGTAAACGCGCAGGCAAAACTTAAAGGAGCAGCATTGATGTGAGCAGCCACTGACCCTCCAAGCAGTGCCATGTGCCCCGTGCAGACACGTGTCCAGGCACCCCCAGGAGGAAAGGCTGGCTAAGAATGCTGTGTGTGGCAGTGTCACAGAGGCTGGAGGAGAGTGCTGCTCTGTGGGCCATCGTTAAAGGAGCAGCGAGTGCCACGGGCAGAGCCCAGGCTGCTGGCATCGATGCTACTGCCAGTGAAACACTGAAGCCTCTCTACACCAGCAAAGCCATACAAAAATTGTCTCTAGAGTTCCATCAAACCAACTGCTGGGATCCAAAATATTCCAAAGGTTTGTCTGAAAATAAGGGAGAGATGAACAAATATTTTCATTTCCCTTACATAATAAGAATAAAAACCTGGGAGGTGGCATGTTTAATTCTGTAAAATTATTGAATCTGTTTAGCCCTATTCTTCACTTTCATAAATTGATATTAAATATGTTTTTAATCCAAAATTTAAATTTAATATGGTAGAAACACACACGGGCTTGTTGCTTTTTAATTTAATAGACATGTTTCTGCTTCAGCAATCATTTTTGGAGGTTTTAGAAATGTTTCTACAGATTCTTCTAGAAGTCCATAAAAAATTGTTTAGAAGGTGAACATAGTTCAAAGTGAATATCACAACTGGGCAAAGAAAGATGAAAAGTGAGAGACGCTCCATATTGCTATGGCTGCATACTTAAAACATTCACAAAAGTAAAGTTTTCTACATAAATTATACTAAAACCACCATGCTTTATCTAGTTTATAATTAAAATGTGTTTGCACACCTCTGGAAAACTCAGTATAGGAATAGCCTGCAGAAGGAAGGATATCTGCATATAAAGTAATTGTAGCTATATATGCATGTCCTTTATCTTGACAGATTCTAAATGGCTTTGCCAAATAAAAAAATAAAGAAAATGTTTAATATTAATTGCCAAATAAGTTTGAATTTAAAATTAGATAAGCTAAATCCAATTTATTATAATGAAGTTTATCCAGGACATGCTATCTCTTGTAAAGAAAAGTCCTTGTTGATAATTGTAATTGGTCTACTTCTGAACTTTATACGGTACATGAAAAATACACCACATCCGATTCCAGGCAACACTAGTTCCTAAAAACTGAATAGGATAAATTCTCTGCTCAATTTCCTACTGAGAAAGGAAGGTCTCTTTATGTCTTGTTCTTTCTAGATGTATTTTACTTGGTTGGTGTCTCTTTGCTCTTAGTTGCTATTGATTTCCATGCAGTCCTGTGTGCCACATTTTCACAAGCACTTTTTTATAAAGTGCTTTGTCTTCCTGTCTCCCTTTTAGAAATACTTTCTATTTTCTCATAGCATATTGGGTATTATATTTGTGTAACCCCCTAAAAACTGCAGTGGCAAATCTTCCTATTCACAGGGTGTATTTCTGCACAAGTTCAGCCTGTCCCTGACATTTCACTTCACAGGAAATTTGGAAACAATTGCTTAACATGCATTTTTTTGCCTAAACTGCCTGCACAGTGCAGATTTGTTTCCAGCTTGTCTTCCAAAGTCATCCTTGCCTTCTCTGACCCTTTCCCCATGAGCTGTCCCCTGCCTCACCTTCTCTGTGTCATGGTGAAGCTGCCATTTAACAGGTTTCTCTGAACTGTGCTGTGGACTATCGGAAAATCAAGCACCAAGTGATTCAGCAGAAAAGGCTGTCACCTTTTCAGACCATAGTGTCATCTCTTATGTCATGTATTTCCCTTGAACTCAGCAAAGATGCTGAACCATTACATCTCAATAAGAGCAGCTAATTAAGTATCTACTTGGAAGACAGTTTGCACTCAATACAATTCACTTCCATGAAGAAGATCTCATTTCACGTATCTGTGAATTATCTCAGTGTACAGTGGAAAGAAACATAAAATCCCCACACATCAAGAGAAGGTTACATCCAAATGTGTGTATACAAAAAGCAGTGGACTTTTATTACATTTCTGACAGTTTAGACATTTATTTTATCTTCAATGACAACATGTGCATGCATTTTCATTTAAATTATTACCATTCAAAAAAACTATTAGTCAAAAGACATTGTTCACATTGTTCACAGCAACACTGTGTTTGCTCTCTCATACTATTTGAAATCAACATTCAATACACAGTGTAGTATGCAATCATAATATAATGTGATACAAAAACAGTGCAGAAGTAAATATTTATGATGGTTTTGAAGGTTAGTAAGTTCTTCAGACATTCAGACAAGAATCCAAACTGTTTGTGTGCCTTTAACTGAAAATCTTCAATAAAATCCTAAACCTGCTATCTCTGCCTCTGAAAATAGCACCAGCATCAAAATATTTTTTAGATAGAAATCTTGGCAGAATATTATTCTAAGAAAGCTGGGATTAAATACACAGAGTTCAAATTACATTCACTAAGGCTTCTTTGAGGTCACAGTCATAGTCACAAAGGCATTCTGTTCCCCAGAACAAACAAACAAAAAAATAAAAATAAAAAGAGCTTCCACCACAAAAATATAAAGGGTTAATTTTACCTTTGAAGAAAATGTCTTTACAGATACCTTTTCAATAACACAAGGGCAGTTTAATAAAATAGAAATCCAGGAAAATAGTTTCCATAATGGAACCACCATTGTGCCTTGTTCTGCATAAACAGGGCTTTTGTGGGAAATGACAGCTTTATAGCTTCACTTGCCCCAAGGTATTTGTTCACCTGGCAAAACCATCTCTGTATAAATATGATCTCTGATTCAGTGTTGCATGAAGTCAGTAGCCATGCCATACTTTGGATTGTTTGTTGACTTCCTTATCTGAAGTGTTGAAGTATTCCAAGTTTAAATTGCAAGTTTAGTTTATAGCTTTCAGTTTGCAAGGTGGAGCGTAAAAGAGCAACTCAGAAAATCTAAGTTAATAAACACTGCAAACAGTGAAGCAGTGTAAAAAGAGAAAGTCAACATTTCTTTAAATTATAGCTAGCTTCATACATACCAATAATTTTTAAGCTTTCATAATACCAGGCAATTTAAAAATACTCATTCAAAATTTACTGTTCGTGGTTTGCATCTAAGTATATTATTCAGATTAGATGCTATAATGTACAATTTTAGAGCTGCCTCTGAAGCAGTTTATGATCCTGCAGTCTGAACAGTTTATTGGTTTATGCTTCTTAACATCTTGTTTTCATCATATTCAGATGACAATGTCCCATTCCTTACCCAATTATTGGCTGAGATGAGGAGAGGAGTTAAAATGAAGAGGCTATGAAAGAATCATCATATGTGGAGTTTAGTCACGACACTCGTTTATAGGAGGCATGAAATCATGGAGGTGAAGGTCTCAAGGGGAGTGAATAAGGCTGGAGGAGAGCACTGACCCTGGACTTCAGGCAAACACACTTTAGATCAATCAGGGAGCTATAAAGCGTCATCCTATGGGAAGCAGATCAGAGAGAGGAGTTGCTCAGGAAAGCTGGTAGTTCTTTAAGGACAGACTAGGTCTGAGGGCAAGAATGATCTATTCCAATACTCAGGAAAACAAGTAGACATATCAGCAAACTGGTGTGGCTAAGCTGGAAGTTGGTAGCCTAACAGCATGGGGAAGGCAGAAGCAGATTACAAAGGAGGACTTCAGAAACATTTCCCAGACACACAGGAGTGCTGTCCACAAGGCTAGTGCTCTGCTGGAGGTGATGCTCACAGGGGAGAAAAAGGGCAATGAGAAGAGCTAATTTTAGTGGGAAAGGACAGGTAGGTGGGGCTGTGGCTGAACAGCATGATTGGTTTGGTGACAGTGAAAACAGATTAGTCTGAGGTAGTCAATGCCTTTTCTGCCTCAGCCGTGACCACAAGGTCTCACAGGCTTCTGCTTCTTGAAGGGGCTCAAGAGAGAGGATACAGGCTGGCTGTGGCTGAGTAAAGGGTTGCTTGAGAGAAATGATAGCATGGCTGTGGTTGGAAAATAATGTTGAAGATGGTCTAACCCAACATCTCTGCTCAAAGAAGAGTGACCTATACCCAGTTTCTCAGAACTGTGGCCAGTCAGGTTTTCAAAATTTCCAAGAGTAGGTATTCCACAACCTGTCTGGACAAGCTGTTCTAGTGTTTAACCAACCCCACCCCCTCCCTCCCCCCGAAAAAAGTGGGGTTTTATTTATGTTTAAAGAATATTTCTGGTATTTCAGTTTGTGGCAGTTGTCTCTTAAGCTGTCAGTGAGCATCACTGAGAAAAATCTGGCTCTATCTCCTTTACTTCTTTCCATCAGGTATCTATACACACTAGTAAAACCACAGAATGAGTCCTCATAGGGTACATCTCTGTGAGCATGAAGGTGAAGGTGATCAGAAATGGACCGAAGTGATTTATCAAGTGCAAATCATGCCTGACCAAACTGCTTGCCTTCTGCAGTCAAACAGAGAACCTCATCACCTCTCATAATAAAATGAATGGATTTGTGGACAAGGAAAGAGCACTAGACATAACTTAGCTTGACTTCAGCAATAATTTCTGCATTGCTTTCTGCAATATTCTTGTATACACATAAAAAGGAGCTTTGGTCTCTGAATAAAGAATGGATGGACAAGAAAATGAATAAAAACACAGATGAATGGTCAGAGGGCAATAGTTATAAACCTTACCTGGAGGCCAGTATCAAGGGGAGTAAAGCAGGAGTCTGTCCTGGTACCTGCCTTGTTTAACTCCCCTATCAATGAGCTAGAGGAGCTTACAGACTCCTTGTTCATCATGTTTGCTCTGGACTCCATAAAGGGGGTGGTGGCAGCTCCTGTGCTAAAGCACAGGGCTTCAGTGGTGCAGTGGGAAACTTACAAAATTCAACAAGAACGAAAGCAAAATTGTGTATCTAGGGAAGAGGAACCCCTCCAAGTGATACATGCAAGGGATCAGCTCTTTGGGAAGCAGGTCTGTGGGAAAGGCTCTAGGCTTTTTTGGGGGAAGTAAGATGGACACTGAGCAGACGTGTGCCCCAGAAACAGAAACAGCCAGTGGTATCTTGGGCTGCATGAGCTGGAACAGAGCTAGTGATTACTTTCTCTCAACACTCACTGCAGCACACCTGCACACTACATCCATCTGTCAGCCCCCAGTACGAGGAAGACATCAGGGAACTGGAGGGTGTTCAGCAGAAATCACCACTGTGGTGGGAGCTGGAGCATTTGTGCCGTGGGGAGAAATTGGGGACCTGTATATGCTCACCTTGGAGCAGAGATAACTTTGGAAGTGCCTACCAGCAGCAGCAGTGTTTGCAGAGTTCACACAGGGGACAGAGTTGGGCTCATCACACTGGTAGAAGGGTAAGAGAGAACTGACATGAATGGAAACTAGAGAGAGTCACAGATATAAGATAACAGGTATAAGGAGAGCTGTTTTCCCATGAACACAGTCAGGCACAGGTTGCCCAAGGAGGTCATGCAGTTTCTGTCCTTGGAGGTTTCCAGTCCCAGAAGGGATGAAGACCTGAGCAGCCTGGTCTGACCTCAGAGATGACGCTGCTGTGAGTGGAAGGTTGAACCAAAGAACTCCTGAGGTCCCTCCCAGTCTGAACGATTCTCTGATCCTTTGATTTGTGGTAAACAAAAGTTTCTTATCGTTTGGCAGAATAGGTCAAATGCAGTTATGGGAATAATTGCTTCATTACTTCATCTGTGGCTTTCAGACATTTTTCCTGTTACAGTCATTAGAGTTTCTGACTTGTTTTTCTTGTTTTACAGTCATCCATAGATCAAAACAGACTCAGAAACTCACTGCAGAATGCATAAATAATAACTTTCTACGCTGTGGTAACTCATTGTGTGGCAAAGACACTGTCAAGAGGGTACACCGCTTGATTCTGTTCTTTACTCCACTGAACATGTTCACTAGATCCTGAGCTTGGAAGCTTTGAAAACATAATTTAGAGTTCTACTTATTTCATTAGGGTGACATGCATTTGCATTAATTTGGTTTGACTTGATTCCTGGCAGACTGATGTATCACAGTTGCCATTTATACTAAAGGTGGCAGTCTGTCTTCTCCTTTTCACGTGACTTCATCACTCGGTACAACAGAATTTCACTAGTCACTGGAAGTAAGCGCAATTAGTTCACAGAGAAATAAATAAAATCGCATATAAATAATATCGATGAAAATAAATCCCTGTATTTTAAACAATAAAACTTCAAGCAGCCTTAGGAAAACGCATGTGGGCCAAGTCACAGGTAGAATGTGAACAGTGTCCTGCTAAAGACTTGTTTCTCATACACCAACACAGTAATGTTTGGTTCATTGTTGCCTTTTAAAGATGAAACAGATGAAAATAGTGCAAGAGTACATTTATGTAACACCATGTCTTCTGAACATTGTCATCTTGTTCTCCGAAATTCTAAGCTTTAATACTGACATGCACATGCGGGCTGTGGGCACAGTGATTCATCAGTGCAGGAATGAAGAATGAATCATCCCAAAATGATCATGGAGGAGGTGGATATGGTGGTACAGGAGGGCACACCAGAGGCAGCATGCTGCACCATCTGAAAAACATGTGCTGGAATGATTGAAGTGCTCTCAGATGAAGTCTCTCTTGGAGTATTAAAATTAGAGCAATGTGATTTCTCTACCATGTAGAAAAGTATATTCTACAAATAAAACCAAATTTTCAGTCCAGAAAAGGAATCTGGGATTGTTCTTACGTTTCTACTTTCTCAGCTTATCTTGGTTTTAAATAAGGGTGTAAATGTGGGAGTGTCACCTGTGATGTCCAGCAGTCTTACCTTGCACCATGCAGCATGAATATTGTCATCTAGCTGCCCCCTGTTGTAACTAATAATGACATCATAACATCATATCCAGAGAAACTCAGTGAAGAAATCATTTTTAGCTGTACATTTCTATTCCTCACATCTGTCAAGCCCTAGAAAGGAAGAGTAATGTAAAGAGTCTGGTCCAATGACCTGCTGTTAATATGGGTTCATTTAACCTGATTGCCTGTATTACTTGCATTACTGTATATTTGTTTCTTATTTCCACTTTATCTCTCTGTAAAAGTATCTCATAATTTATAACAGATGCAGTAAACGACAGTGCATTTATTCCTCATTCATAAGCATATTTCCCATTTCCATCACTTTTGATGATCAGGTCAACTTTTGTGGCATACAATTAAGATACTGTCACAAAATTAATGCACAGTAATAGTATTTTGAGTTAGAAACATTAAAATTTCTTTTGTGAGGGTTTTTTTGGTTTTTTTTTTTAAATTTAGTAGATTAAACTACACTCTTTATTGTTTTTTCTGTGGGTCCCCAAGACACTGGCATGAAATTCCTCAAATATACCCCACTCTTGAGGAGCTAAAAAAATATGACTTGCTCTAACAAAACAAGAGAAAACTAAATCTGGTTAATTCTAATTATAGTAATAAGTCTCTCCCTAGAATAATGTTTTGATGTTTCCAGAAAGAATTCTTATTATTTTTTATGACACTCATTCACGAAATAAAATGCCAGTTTTGGGCAAGCAGGAATTTATACTCCTTGTGGAAACAGCTGTGCCCAGTATTGATCCAGCCAATTGTTCTGGAGTGAGATGTGAAAGCATTTCAGGAAATGTAATGTCTTACATTAAATGATACCTTGCCGTAATATCCAACACTGTGTGATTTGGGCATCAGGGAACACGCTCAGTCCGCTTTTAATGTGTGACCATAGCCCACACAGCTAAGAACAACTAAACAGTGTAAACAACAAAAAAGGGTATCTTCCTAAAGGGTATCTGCAATAGTATTCCATACAAAGGCCTGAGGCAGCAACTGAAGACTTTATATATATTTTCTCAATGAAAGTGAAGGATAAAAGCATCTCAGGAAGAAAATTGATAAATTAATGGATAAACTTGGTTGTTTTGGTGGTATTATTTTAATTATTTTTATTTTTTACAAGCCTTAAACTGTAACAGACAAAAGCTCCATCTGCATCTATTTTGGCCCTATTTACAGCTTCCATGCCCTGGTGTTTTCCCTCCTCTAATCTTTCAGAACTGCACTAGACCAAAGAATATAGTAAATTGAATGATTTTCCAACTTTTTTTTTCAGGTTTTTTTCAATTTTTACTGTTCCACATATAGAGAAAGATTGTTTAAACTTCCCAAAGAGGATCTGAAGGTGAGAAAGATATCTCAGTGTAGCTAAAAAGGTTAAGGGAGTGACAAGTGATGCCTAAGTCAAAGTCCCTACTCCGATACTAACTTGCAGTCAGGACTTAAATTTCACAGTCCAAAATATTAAACAAATACCTGCAAGGCTTCTAAAATGCAGATGTCTTCTGGTATCTGTCCTTTTACAAGTTCAGTTTAATTAAGTCACCTAAACAGGCAATGGATTTTCAGAGCCATAGCTGAATTTTCTGGGCAGCAGTAACATTGAATAATGAGGGCATCTGAGAGTCCATGCAGCTCAGCGTGAGAGCATCTTCACAGGGCTTGGCTGAGGCTTGGTCACTGCTCATCTGCCTCATCCTGTCCCACTTATGACAGATATGGTTCTCATGGGGTACCCTACAGATGCCTCACAGCAGATCAGTAAAGAAAATAAGGATTCAAGATTTAAAAATATTTAATCAGTCTCTCATTCTAGATGCTCACAGTTTTAAAGTTTTGTTTCTTACCTCAGTGGGGAGATCCAAGACATACAGAAAGAGCAACATGGGAAAAGTAGCAAATAAATTCACCTTTAAACAAATAAATGTAAAAGAGCAGAGGTTATCCTAATAAGGGTACTTTAAAGGAAACTATTTGTTTATTTTAATTGTATGTATCCTTCCCTTTGTTCTCTCTATTAAAGGGCAACCTCAGCTGGTGTAGAGAGAAGGGCACGGGGGAACCAAAGGAAATGAAATGCTCATCTGAGTCATGCATGAACTTTGTCTTTCAGAATTAGTAAGACATTTTTAACTAATCTCTCAGATACTTTAAAGGGCTTACAAAAACATTGCTTACATACTCAGAGCTTTAAAGAAGCTTGCATTAGTTAGAAACCCCATACATAATTTAGTCAGTGAATGCTATTTATAAGAGTATAGCTATCATCACGTTTATAGAGCTTTCCAGACATGAATATGTGATATACTATCTCTCTGCCCAAGTACAATGGCTGGATAAATGAGGCCCAAACCAATGAAAACAAAGTGCCACCACAAAAGTTTGGTGCTTTGAAATCAGTGACAAATTGCCTGTTCACTTGATTTCACTGGGACAAGGATTTCAACTAGAAATATCACCAGAGTAAAAAAAATCCATCAAGTACCAATTGAAAAGGCACATTAATCATTTCCATTTGTGAGAGCAGTAGTTTCTGATCCATTCATTTGGGCATTTCTACAACATATTAAAATGAGTAACATGCAATGTTTCAGAAAGGCAGTAAAACAGAACCAAAGAGCTTAGTCTGAATATGATAATTTTAAGGACAACTTATTCATCCTATTCCTTGCTACATAATAACAGCATGGCTAGACAGTCATTCCTTCTCTCTTTCCCCATCTGCATGGCTGCTGTATTTACCCTGTGAAGGGCCAGACTGTTGAATACACACAGATTAGGTTAAATAGTGAGAAAATTGTTCCAGTGATTATCCAGCTTCTCAGATGTCACAATTATTCCAAAGATTCAACAGCTGTTTCATATTTACCAGCTACAGACTGGTCAGTAGAAAGAAAGACTGCATTTGATTTTTCTTTTTTTTTTTTTTTGTGAATTGTGGTACATTGCACTCAACTAAAAAGCTGATTGGAAGCCTTAGCTCAAGTAATGAAGCAAAGAATTGAAGAAAGATCTTATTCTCTAACTTGACATTCAAATCAAGTGTTTGGAAAAAAACTCAAAACATGCAACCTTAATATAGGACTCAGCAACTGGGCTTGAATCAAACCTTATTTCCAGAACTGCCCTGACTTTCTTAGCTGTTGAGTCAAAAATCAATTATTGGAAACTTGGCTGATCCAGGGAAACAAAGCAGTCAATGTTAAGTTGTTGTCTTGCTACTTTATTTCTCCCTGCTGCATTGGTTTCAAGTTATTTTCTGCATCTTATGACCATTCTCTTAACCTTGTTTGGGTTTTTTGGGGTTTTTTTGGGGGGGTTTTGTTGGTTTGGGTTTTTTTTTTTTTGTTTGTCTTTTTGTTTTTCTTTAACTTCATTTTGAGTGTCTCTAGGTTTTGGGTCAGTCAGCTTGGTTTTCCCACATGTCAAACTGTCAGGAAGAGGCAGGAGCATTTTACTGTGGCCCGACAGATTAAAGACAACCTTGTTTGCTCTGAACAGGGTGCATATTAGTTATGGGTCCCTTTTTTAAAAAAGCAGTGGGTAGGATGTTACAAGGGAGGGAAATTCCCTAGAAATGGGCAGCTGAGATTTCATGTGTGGCATATGTTCTAGGTACAGCTATTTCTGTTCTGAGATTTTCAAGAAAGTTAAGCAAAGTGCATTTCCATGCTACACCAGAGAATCAAAATAGGACAAATACACACTGAAACTCAATAACTCCTTCTGGCTTTCCCAGCTGGAGAGCGCTGCTTTAGCCAATGCCACCATACCCAGCACAATTTCCAAACTCCAGCCTGCCTCATTTCTGCCGTCTTTCCTGACCTTCCCATGGACCACTGCAGATTTAGCTGCTGCAGGTGGTTTGTGTTTTCATGCCATTTTATTCTCTGCATGCCTCAGCCTCAGATATAGGACCATATGAAGGGAGGGTGGGGTCACCTGGTTGTGTTTGCCCCTGTACCTGCACTACAGGGAGCCCTCTGGCTGAAGACAGCCCTTCAGGGATTAGCAAGTTGCTCTGCTCTCTCACACAGGGTAAGTGGGTGTAGGACCTTGAACCATCTTTCTAACTGATTCTACAACAAAGATTCAATATGGTGCACTCCCTTGCTTTCCTGCCAGCCTTCCAAAGCACTCATCACTTATACACCACTTCATTTTCAGATTTTGGTGTCTAAACATGAGTGATGTCCAGGCTTCCAGTACAGCTGTACAACTGTACCTAATACAGGTGATGGACTCCATGGAATCAAAGTAGACAAGTGATCCAATAATTAAAGCCTAAAATTCACTTCTAAAATATGGTCAGACTAATCCTACCCCACGACTCTTCCAGTTTGTTGCCAAGGTTGCTTGTTGCTATATTTTTAGCTTGCTACTTTTATATCTAATTTAGGAGCTTCATTTCAAACATTTTCTCAGAACAGAAATTCTTCATAGGCAAAGGCTATATGGGAAGTATATATAGGGCAGCTAGTTCTTTCCCATGCTTTTAACCAAAGACAGTTTGTTCAGATATGATTTGGTGGGCTAGTTCCTTCATCAGCTCACTTTAGTATATCTTGAACCAGTAGAAAATATATCACTATGTCATATTTTAATTAGCACAAATAATTGTTCATTTAATTGGCAATCTCATCAGTAAAGAGACTTTAATAAGAAGATGTAGGCAGTTCTAAGCTTGCATGCTTTTCCACAGTAAAATTCTCAAGGGCTATTTTCAATTAAACATTCTGTTAACTATCATGAGGCTTTCTGAATCAACAGATTTCACTTTTCTATTCCAAGGTTAGATGTAGTCTGTGCTTTTCCCCACCATTTTATCTCCCTGTAAAAGGCATAACAGGGGAGTAAAAGACTCAATGAAATAAATTTAATAGATTTTATAATTAATGGGAACATTATGATCTTTAATAGCCTGACTCCCTAAATAACGCAGGCTGAAGAAACTCTCCCAGCGATTCCTGCATTCAGCATAAAATGTCTGTTTAAATTTTAGCACATCCATGGGATAGTTATCCAGTCTCAATGTAAAAACTTCAAGAGGTAAGATCTAGCACATCCCTAGAGATGCTCTATTTGGTAATTACCCTGAGAGGTTAAACCATGTGCCAGACAGATTTCATCAGGTTTCCATAACACTTTTCATGGTAAGCAGACATGTCAAGTCACTTCCCATACTGTTGTTACTTGTAGATCAAAAGCAGGTCACCTCTTAATCCCTTTTTGAGCATATTACATGCACTGATCTTCCTATTTTCCATAGTATAAAAATGCTTTACAGAGAGACATAACTAATTAAGTTACTCTCTGAGACTTTTTCACTTTTTTTTTTAACTATTTTTATTCTGGACATCAAAATGGGACCTAGATAATGTATGCAGAGGTGAAATTTTCTATCTACTTCATTTTAATACTGTGCAACTTGTATTTCAAAGATAGCATTTTTTTTTCCTAATTATAACAATGTACTGACAGTTTCCCTTAGGATACCTATCAGTACAACTAAGATCTCAGTACTGTCATCAAATTCCCCTGTCAACAGTTATTATTCTTAGACATGTGGAGCTCTACTTACTTCTGTTAATATTTTTTTCAGTGGAAATCACCTCATCAATTGATCCAGACCACTATGTAAAACAGACATGCATTAAAAATTTTTATCAGCCTAGAAAGTCTAGACAATCTGTCACTGACTACATTGATTTTCTCCCATAAATTTGTTAAAAACATTGAGCTACTATGAAGGAAAACTCAGATCTCGCTGTCAAGATTTTATCTGAGCTATGATGATGCATTGGCAAACTGCTTTTATTTTTGCCTTTAGCTAGTCTTCATCCAGTTTTTATGTTCTACTCTGATTTAGAGAAATTATTTTTTTAACAACTGTGATATTAAAGTAAAATGTCTTGTCAATATCTGCTATAATTGCTGAGAGGTTTCTTGGCATCCAAATTTTTTATATCATGGTTGTTTGGCAGAGTTAAATAAAAGTTACATAAACCCTTTTTGATTGTCATTAGTTATTTCAGCATCCTTTTATTTTTATATGAATGACTTCTATATTAGACAATCAACTGGACTCACTGGAGCTTTGAATGCCCTATCTTTTAATGACTGGGCACCAGATTTTTAAAAAGTGTCAGAATGACTGATTTTGAACATAAGAAAAATCTACTGAATATTCACTTCAAATAACAAGAAAACCATCAATAGCTTCACTATATTTGGGGAATAAAGGACTTCTTCAGAAAACTAATACATTAGAAAAAATTTTGCTCTTTGACTAAAATTTTAGAAAGAGGAAAAATAAATGCTTTTCTACATATGGGTGGCACAGCATTAGGCATATATGTGACCAACTGATTTATTACAAGTATTCAGCATTTTCACAAAAAACCTCATTACTTTAACCTATTGCTAGACAAAAATTATGAGAGTCACATTATTACTAAAACCAGTTTTCCTGTATGTTTGTAAAACATCAGTGCCAATGTGAGTAAAATATTATCCATTCTTCATGCATAAATTGTAAAACTATTTTTTTTCTCTCTATTTTTCTCTGTGAAAACTGGTTAATTACAAAAGCTGATGGCCACTTCTGGTCCCTGATTAGCAGCTCTTATGGTTTGGTTGGAGACTTGTAAGTGCTGCAGTTTCTCGAAAGGCAGTGGGTTTCATCAATTGTCAGTGTTGCAAAGTGTGTGAATAAGTTTGTATTTTGGAGAGTGAAATACCATCTCAATTCATATGACAGTACCACTTTTCTTCAAACTAATAATGGGAGAATTCCTTCACCACCAGTGATAGAGGATTATGATCCTTTTTTTTTCTGTTCTTATTTAGGAGTTGTAGCTGTGTTCCAGAGTGAAGAAATAATGTAGGTCACTAAAGACTAAAACAACAAACTACTACCTGAGTCTTCAGTCTCTCTTTTTTATTTTTTTTTTTTTCAGAAAAGAGTGTTACTTGGGAAAAATATAGACCATTAAGGCAATAAAGCAATTTCCTTCATCTTTCTAGTGATTCCTAGTTATTTTCATAGAAAGTGAGAAATTAGGTCCATTTTTACTTACAAAATGTCACAATTTTGCAACATAAAATTTAGCTTAAGAAGAACTTTCCCTTTAACCTTGCATTTTTACCACCAGAATCTTTCTCATTTCTCTAGTTTTATTAAAAAATGTTAATTAAGAATACAGCATATGTGTCATTAGAGTTTGTTTCAAACAGGTTCAAATACAGAATACAAAACCCCTGCTAATACTGTTTCTTCAAATACCAAAAATAATCTGACATTCAGGGCTGTCTATATTAAGAGCTTTCAGTTTCAAAGCAATCCTTCTTTTGGCACTCACCCTTACTTAATTATTTCTTACTTGAGGAGAATGATTCTTTCTCCAGCTGAGGCAGCAGCTGCATCATATTGATGTAATCCAAAAAAGGGGAAAAAAAAATTAGTTATTTTTGCTTGGACAGATGACTTGAGGAGACTGTATATAGAGAATGTCACGTAATGTTGTCTCTTTGAGGCAAACCCATCTGCCACTGCAATTACTAAGTTTCTTCCACACACTGAGCTTTCTTTTGATTTTGTACATTATACACTTGTGTTCCACTAATTATTCTTACTAAACAGAAAAAAAACCACCAAAAAATCACAAAACAAGCCCAAAAATCCCATGTCCTACAGGTAAGGTATTTCATACTATCCAAATTCCCCAGAACAGTAATTTGATTTTTTTTCAGGGGAGATGGTATATTCTGGCTTAGTGGTCATGGATTTACTGCTAAAGTATGAAATTTTGACCACAAAATTTATTATTGACACTGGGAAATTGTTTGGTAAATTTCTCTGTGTTTTGTTTTGGGGTTGTTTTGTTTCCTTTCTCCCCCAGCACTTCTTTGTGACACATTACTTGTCAAGTCTGATGTCCTGTCTCCAGTGGTGGCAAAATAAACAGCTGTAGCTGAAAAGCACAAAGCTCTGTAGGAGATCCTGATCATCCTAATGACTGCCTCTTAATTTCAAGAGCCCTGAAGACTTAAGCTTTTTATTCTCCTTCACATAAAATAGTTTAACAGTAAACAGTCATGCAACCTATGTGAATTTCAAGCATGATTTTGGATCCCAGCTTCACTGTCCTTGTCTTCGCCTTCAGAAGAGGCCAGGTTCTGGATATCTACACTTTCAGCCACTGCCCTGAAAGCTAATGGAAACAAATAGTTTAAGTTCCCAGCAGTACCTAATTTCCTTATCTGCAACTTTAAATTCTTGGTTATGGAGCCAATTCACTGACTCTTTTCCAAACTCTGGAGTTTCATTAAGGAAAACAATCTGTTTGTTTTATATCTCTGGCTATTTTTATAATTTTCAGTCAATTTATAATAGCTTGCAGTAATTTAGGCTGCTGCCAATTATGCTCACTAGAGATATTTTAGCTAAAGTAACCTCATATGACTTGCTGTTAAATCATATCAGTTTACTTTCTACCTTCCAGTTTTCTCTCTTATTTTTATTTATTTTGTCACAAGAAGGTAGCCTTACTGTGGTATTTTTGTTAGGTTTATTTTCTGTATACAAGTTTTTTTTTTACTTTACATTTTATTGTACTTGATTCTTTAAGCTTCTCTATATTAAATACCCATGAACTCACTTATATTGCACATTTCTTGAATAATTGCTTGCTCTGGTTCTGAGGTAGATTAAGCTGTCTCACATGATCTTAAAAAGAACAAAATGTGCACTCAATTTGCTACTGAAGACAAATTAGTATCTTGTAAATTTATTACATTTTAAATATACTATGTTAACTCACAATGCAACAGCAATGATCTGCCTGTTTCATCACCACTGTGTGGAAATTTGTGACTTTTCAGAAGCAAATGGAAACGGATGATCTAGATGGTGGTACTGCACAACCACAAAGACTGGCAAAATTGGAGCAAAATAAAGGATTTTATAAAAGAGGCAAATATTTCCATTATTCCATTAACATACTTGATAGTGATTTACACAGTCTCAGCAGCATTTTTTAATGCATCACATCTTTTTCCCTCCAATTTTTTTCAGCAGATTTTCTTAATTGTGAATATATCCCAGTTTCTTTCCTTGCATGTGTTATTTCTCAGACTGTATCTGTTTGAAGGTCACTAGGGATAATTAAATGATCCTGTTTGCTCTTTCTCTGATACTTCCTCCTAGCCCAGTCTTCCAAAGAACATTTTACGATTATAAAAGGATCTTTTCTTTCCTGTCTTCTCAGCAATAAACACAGTGACTTAAATATTTTATAACTGGAGTTCCTGCAGTGTTTAAGAGGAATGTTCTGCAAATACAACATGTGCTTTTACATCTCCTAATGTGTGCAAAAAAAAACCTATTTCTTTGATTTTTCACAGCTTCCATTATGGACTTCTTCCTTTATGATGACTGCATAGCTTAGCAGCCTCTACACATTCCATGGTCCTGCCTACACTGAGCAGCTGAGCCTTTATGTTTGGAATCATAAAAGGCTTCCCACATCCTTTGGATCTTCATCACGGTACTAGATTGCACCTAATGTAGTTCTGCTTAGTAGAAATAATATCTTAGCACCATCACCTGGAGCCAAATTCCACCACACTGTTCACATTAATTAATTCTCTGCCAGTGGTCCCTAAGTGCAAACACAGTGTAAGTTTATATATAAACCAGGTGTGTCTTCTATTTAGAAAAATTAACTATAAATTAGTTGGATGTCTCTTTAGTACCCCTTGGACACACACAGAGAAATATATGCATCAGGTTCACCAAGCTCCAGCAGGGAAGGAGATGTGTCTGATACTACCCACGTGGTGGACCTGACCATTCATGATCTGAAAGCTTTAACTCTGCTCCTCCTCCCACACACCACATAACTACACATAGTTATTAGCACAAGAACCCAGGTGCTGCTTCCTTCATCCTCTGCCCAAAATCTTGCCAGCAGTTTTCTACCAATTTCTTTACTTGATACCTCCTAAAAGAGCACAAAATATCTTTGCAGCCACTCACCGAGCCAATGTATGTGTAAAGTCCATTCGTGGCATAAACATAAAAGATTTTTAGTAAATTCAAAAATTATTTTATAAAGATTAATGTCTTTTTACCTTGCTTGATTAATGAGACTATCTGCTTTCTAATTGCAGAAGCTGGCTACTTCTCACAGTCTAGGTACATACTTTATGCTGGCACCTTCAGATTTGTTAGGTCACAACCACAAATGCTTTAAAACTTAATCTAAGTCTCACAGATTTCATGTTGTATCTTCATGAATTTCCAGAGGCTGCACGAGGGGCATCACACTCCCTTGCTGCATTAGCTGGAAAGGTAATCACATCGCAGTCCAGTTGTAAACACCTCATTTTTGTGAGAAATACCAGCAAGCCAGCACTTGTTTTCTTGAACGGAAAGGAAGATACAATTAAAAAGTTAGATACGTGCACAAATGTTCTGTAGCCCAGCATAAGTCATTGCAGTTCCTTTGTGTGTAGGATGGAGAAGAGCACAAACATGGAAATGGGGAAGCAGGGAAACTGGGAAAAGGGAGAGTGAAAAAAAAGGGAGAGAGTACATTTCTTTTCTTCCGTCTAACCCCGTGCCAGAAGACTCATTTCCAAGTGACTATATGGCACCATTTTGAATAACATATGTGCTTGTAAGTAGAGTAGGGCTCTGTATAAAGATGGTCCCTTCCCAGAGGAACCATATGAAAACAAGAACTTCGGGATGGCTGTTCCTTGGCAGATGGATCTAGTGCCACTTACTAGAAACCATCTTTCCTCCTCAATATTACAGAGTATCCATTTTGCATGTGACACTACTACTAAACTTGCTGCAGAAAACTGTTAAAGTCCTTCTGAAAATAAAAAAAATAACTTTTCTAGAATAAACTTGCTAATAAAATAAAAACTTGATCTCTGAGTTGGTGAGTTAAAAATGCTCCAAATTAAAAAAAAAAAAAGGAATACAAAGTTATGGAAAAATTATTTTAAAAGAAATCTGTAATCCTGACAACTAGGGGAAAAGCAGTGCCTAAAATATAAACTTAGAACTGATACTGAAGTCTTTATAGAGCTTCCTTTTTTTCTTTTTTTCTTTTTTTTTTTTTTTTTCCCAGTGCATTCCCTTTTAACTTTCACAGAGGAAAACTTTCAGTTCTTTTCATAGAAGCTAAAATTTTTTACTGCTAGTACAGGGAAAGAAATTAAGAACCCTCCTGACTTTACTTTCTTTTGGTCTCAGACACATCCAGGTTCCTCAAGCATTGGAAGGAGAATAAGGTGGGACAGGCAGTGTGACAAATGAGGTACAACTAAGTCCAAATTACAAAAGGAGAAGTCTTGTTTAGTTTTCTGATATATCACCTTTATTCTGATAGTCTGCAATCAAAAGCAAATACTTCCATCAAATTACAATTTAGGGTCTGTAATTAATATATTTCTGAAGGGTAGATCCTCATAATAGATGAAGCATTTTTGCTGAGTTTTTCTACCTTTTTTTAAACATCCTACTAAGGAGGTATGAGGTACCTTTGAGTTTCAAGCAAATGAAGCATAGTCCTTGAAATACATAAAGATACCAATCACTCCTGAGTTAATAGTGCTAATTGCTGATAATTAGTAGTGTTATTTTAATTATATGCATTTTTTCAGTAGATTCCATATACCTTAGGAATCTGCATAATTTATCTTACTACACTGCTACACCTGAGACATTGGAATTTTAACCCGCAGTCTCAGCAGCTGGACCCAGAGCAGCTGTTAATATAATGAAATATTTTTGCTTCAGCAGATCCCTTTCATTGTCCTCACCAGCCATTTTTGATTTTCTGGTTAACAGGAATACACAAATTCTTATGCATTACAAACAAGAGCTCTTGCTTTTAGTATTTAGTATAGTATTTAGTATCACAGCACAGAAGGGCATGATAAAGCATAAAGAAAGGTGGAGGAGATCTTGTTGAAACCGAAGTATAAAAATGTACTGAATTGCTGATTGGTTCTGTAATGGAGTGGTCTGACAGGAAAAGTTCCTCCAATAAAGAGGCTGTGGTCAGTCAAAGGTGCAGCCATTTGCTCTCCTTGGATGAGTATTACCATATTTAATGGAAGCCTCAGTGTGCTGAACCACTGTATCTCTCCAAAAGTCCCAGGAGCATTTACAGTGGCCATGAGGGGAACTGCAGCATCTTGTGAAATCTGGAGAGAGAAGATGGGAAGCTTCTAAGTCGCTTCAGAGCTGCCATTACCAGTGTCAACACATTTTTGCCAGTCAGAATGCTAGAACATAAAACCCCTTTTTAACTGTTGACTTCTGGAGAAGAATTCCATACCTTTATGTTTGTTTGTAAAGGTTTTTATGTAAACATCTTTTTCCATTTGTGACCTGATCCAATGGGGACTTAGTTAACGTTGTTGTAGCACTGAACTTAAGTTAGTATATTAGCTTTTCAATGGGATCTAAATTCACAGGTACAGGAATATTCAATCCTGCTCCTGCTCCAGAGGGAGCCCCTGCAGTAAGACAGTTGTCTACATTCTTCTGCAGGGGCATTTGCTAAATTATTCAGGTTTATGTGAAGATGGTGGAGAAAAAGAGAAGTTTCATGTGTAAGCAGATGAGTGGAAATCTTAACAGTTGTCATCAGATCTGAATTTGTTAGCCAGTTATATCTGAAGTTTTAGGGATAGAGTCCTTTCTACAGGTTTCTTATAAACTTAACAAATATTTCCCCCAAGAGTTTATACCCATGAGTGTGAAACACTTCAGTTTATTTTGCAAGATATGAGACAAGTTTGTCTAATGGAGATAAAAACCTTCTTGTTGCTACTGCTTGCATAATTATTCAGTGAAGATTTTTGAAATATCTTTATTTTGCTGCTTTATGACTGTTAGTTCGCAGAAGGACTTTTTCTATATTCCCCTACATATAACAATCAACTTCTGACCAGAACAAATAAGTTAAGTTCAAAGTACAGTCAAAATTCTCACTTTCTATTTAAATTCCCAAACTTCATTGACGAATCTCTTTTCAATCTATGTTTTTTAAGGAAAAAAAAAAAAAAAATCAGTGTCATGTATGTTTGTGGAGTTTCTGCTAAAAATGGAATAGTGCTATACTTGGTCCTATAGTCATAAAGAGGAACTATAACATCTGCCTCTGAATCTTGAAATATCTGAACAAGCAACAGCTACTATCTACTGCCCTACTATTGAATGAGATGAAATGCAAAAGGAACTGGAAATTTGAACATGGTCTTTGTCATTATACTTCCCACTCTCTCTAAAACAATTGTGATTCTAGTGTTGCTTATTTTCTTAGGTTGGCAGCACAGACTTTCTTCCAGAAAGAAGAAAAATCAGTGATTTTGCTTCTAAGACTCATTCTTTTTCTAAAATAGCTAGATTTTTTTCTGGTTCAGTGCCTGACACAAGGCTGTAGTTTAGTCCAAAATGCCATTGTCTACTCCTATGTTTTGTGGATATTTTAAATTTTATTCCTGAATTTACTTCTATTATATGCCTTATTTGATATATCTGCTGTGCATAGACTAACAAAAAATACAGGAGACCCTGCATGGGTTCACCAGACAAAACCTTGGACAGGAGAATCTGCATGGATTCACAAGAGAAAATCTTGCATAGAATCCTCTAGGGAATATTGCCAAAGTCAAAAGAAGACTCACAGAAATGAAATAATTTCTTCTTTTGCCATGGATCAGTAATGAAGCATAAATGGATAAAAGCATTATCTAGAAATGTAGAATTGTCTCATTTTGAATTTTTTCCAGCATATAGCAACTACAGATAATCCATTCTTGTGAGATTTAGTGCATGTTTCCAACAATTAATTGAACATTTGGTTGCACTTTTTTTTCAAAATGTAAAGAGAGGGCCCAGTCATGTAGGAAAAAAGTTTCTCCTGATTTGTGCTGGTTTTGACTAGGGTAGAGTTAATTTTCCACAGAGTAGCTGATATGGGGCTGTGTTTTGTATTTATTTTGGAAACCATATAGGGAAGTCAGGAATGTTTTAGTTACACAAAGCCAAGGCCTTTCCAGCCTCTCAGCCCACCCCACCAGTGGGTGAGCTGTGGGTGCACAAGGAGTTGGGAGGGGACTCAGCTGGGAGAGGTGACCACAAGTGACCAGAGGGACATTCCAGACCATATGGTGTCATGTTTAGAATACAAAACTGATCGAAGGAAAGAAAGTTTGCAGTGACAGTGTTTGTCTTCCCAAGGCACCATTACACATGATGGAGCCAAGGAATGGCTTTCATGGGAATGGCTGAACACCTGCCTGACCATTGGGAGGGATTAATGAAATTAATTCCTTGTTTTGCTTTGCTTACGTGCACAGCTTTTGTTTTAGCTATTAAACTGTCTTTATCTCAACCCACAATTTTTCTCAGTTTTACCCTTCTGATTCTCTCCCTGATGCCATTGCTGTTGGAGCGGGGCAGGAAATGATCAAAGAGCTGTGTGGGCTATTTGTCAGATGGGAATAAAGCCTGACATAAACTGTAAAGTAACATAAAGAAAGCTGTGACCTACAAAGTCTTACATGCACCATGCACCTGCAGTCCAATGACTTCCATATAATTCTTCTCCTTAGAAATGGCGCAACTCATGTAGAAGGTGTTGCTAAAGGTGTTAATATCTCTTAAATGTATAAAGATACCTGGAATATGTTTGATTTTTCCTATAACCAGTAAGTACTCTATACTCTCTTTTCATAAATTCAGTGTTTAAACAGTTATGATCCTGAAAACTTCAGCAGTGCTGTGTCACAGGAGATAGTGTGTAAATCTTCTGATATATTTTAAAATGCAGGTTTTATGAACTACGTACAGCATTTTAGAGCAACAGTCTGAATTCACCACAAAAAAACCTTATATACAGTATGAATCTGTACATCTACAGTCCTACCACATCCAAAAGAACTGTCAGTAGTAAATTTGACAACAGTCAAATGTATGGGCTTGGTGTCACAATTAAAATTAATAAAATGAACCTGGCACATACTTTCACTCCTTTGAGCTACAGAGTTAAAAAAAAAGAAAATTATTCTCCTACAGCAGTAAAAGGTTTTTACATGACATTAAGAGGGGTTTCTCTTGGTGAATATTTGTCTGCATTCAGCAACAGTAATACTAACTGAAGAATGCAAGGAAAGAGATGAAAGAAAGAATAGGTAAAATGTTATTTTCACTGATATTGATTTTTATCTTGACATTACATTTGCCAGTTATTATGGGTTTTGTGCAGCTGGAGATGGTAACTGGACAATGCTATTAGATTTTCTGCTGATAAATTACAAATATAATTTTCTTAACCTAAATATTTCCCCCTTTCCACTAAGTCTTGACCATCCTATGCCACCATTAGACATTAATGAAATCAAGAAAAATTTTGAAGAATGATATAATCTAGCATAGTTTACGTATGGTAATTTAATACAAGATGCCTTATTTTTTTAAGAGAGGAGTAAATCCTTGTGAATAGCAGACTTTGTAATGGTATTGTCTTATTGTGTTAACTGCTCAAATATTTTTTAATATTTCTTGAGAAAATATTTTTATCTTCATACATATCACATTGTATGTGTGAAAGCAGTTTATGGACTTCCACACACAGGAATTTATTTAAAAGAAAAATAAAAAATATTAGCCCTTTCATATTCAAAAAAGTTTTATTCTTGTCTTTTATTAAATGAGACATACCAGAATTTGAACAGAACAAGCTGTAGTTTCACCTTCATGTCCTCTTTAAGTAGTGAGTGTTTGGAAATTCGATACCAATTATGCTCTCCAGTATCTTTCCTCATATCAGTTTCTTTAGAGTAACTGCTTTTCTATTGGTGCATCCCATCATGACCTTTCAAACTGTGTTATCAGATCCCTTTCTTCATTTGTGTCTTCTTTCTGGCAATACTCATCTGAAATAGAAAAAGCTGCCTCTTCTTTTTTCATCATTTCTTTTTGCTAAAAAAGATTTCATTTTGATAACAAGTTATTTTCCAGATCATAGTGGCTATATCAAATATATATTTTAAAGCACAGTTTTCTGAGTTCCAGTTCTTACATTAAAAGTGAGTTAAGCCAAAAAAAAAAAAAAAAAGAAAACCTTCATAGGTTCTCGCATTCTTTTAATATCAAGGCCTTCATTTTTTCTCACAATGTTTACAATATTGATGTTATTTTGTGGAATAGCATGTATTTAGTCTTTTGTTTTAACAGACAGTAGAATAAGTTACAACAGCTTGACTGACTCAAGTGAGAAACTGTACCAAAATTTATTAACTGCAGGTGTGGTAGGGTGGGGCTTGTTAAATTATATTTAGAGGATGAAGAGAGACAAAGACAATGGTGTTTTTTTCAAATTCCTTTTTTCCAGAGCAATTAAGATGACATTTAGTTTGTGCATGCCTTATGATTCCTTCACAATTGAAGTGATAGGAAAGCTCTCCAGAGCATTATGGAAGAGCAGGAGTTATTAACAAGCCCAGCCTTTGGGAACAGACTGTGGTATCTGCTGTGAAATTTGAGTTTATCTTGACCACTCTGTCTACAAGTCTGGGAAGGGTTCCTGACCTCCTGTGAGGTTTTCATCTGAACTGTCAGCTTCTAAAAAGCTGTGCTTATGTCCCAATGAAAGCAGAGTTTACCAGGCTTTCTTTGTTTTTCCTCTTTAATAGAAGCAATGAATAAATCAGGCCTGTTAGTGTTGAAGAGATTTTAGAATGTTAAATTAGTAAGGGGAATTTATTTGAGCTGTTAGGTGCCAAATTGCCATTTGCAAATGCCAAAGCATTACTGCATTGACTATAATGATTGAGACACCTTGCAATTGAGGTCTTGTCTATTTATGATGAACACTACAGCTTTTGGTAAAAAATATGGGGTTATTAGTTGTATAATGTTCTCTAATATAACTGAGTGGGATCATGAACACATTCCTCACAAACACAGTGGACTTTTTTGGACAGAATTGCATACACTAATGTGATAATTTCCTCATATCAATATGTCACGGACAGAGTTTCATAACTGACTTCATGGAACACAGAATTAACTAGATTGGAAAAGACCTTTGAGATGATGAAGGTCCAAGATTTGACCAAAAGGACCATTGAAGACCGTTCCTGAAATCTGCTCCTGGGAGTTTTCCACATTACCAGTTTCCACCGTGCCTGGTGAAACCATTTCTGTGTGTGCTGAATGCACGGTGCCCTCACAGCTCGAGCACCAGAAGAGCCTCACAGCGCTCTCACACCAGTCCCTGCCTGTGTACAGCCTCACAGTGGGGCCTGACAGCAGCCACAACCCACTGCTGTGGCTCAGCTAGAAAGCATTGTCAACCATTCCTTTCATGCTAGCGTGGAAGAACAGTCACACACCTCAGCAGCCAAGGATAACCCATTAGAATTGCATCCATACATTGGACAAGGGAAATTGAAGATACTATCTAAGATAGCATTGTGAAAAGCAACTCATAAATGCAAACTTTTAAATCAGAATGTCTGGCTACGGTTCTGCCATAGTAAGCAATATTTTCCATGCTGTTTGTAGCTCAGGACATGGCTGGGAAGCACTGCAGCAGAGAGAGCATATCCATTCAATTAATGGAAAAGCAGTTCAGAAGTTGAAAAAAACCACAGATAGATTTCTGGCTATCAAACAGAACAAATAATAATATTTAAAAATTCTGCTGTTATTGGCAACTGATTTCTGCCTTTGAGCCAGGAACAATACTGTCAAATTTTATCATGTACCACTGCAAACACTTCAGTGTGTGGAGTGTTTACTGCTGGTGTCATTTCTGACCTGTTACTCCTCCTGATCACAAATGTCACACTCTCATTTATGGAAACAAAACAGTTTCTGTGACAACACATCAGTACAGATTTCAAGAATGACTAAGGGTTTTGGGACGAGTCAGGAGGGAAAATTACTGTTGATCAATCAAAAATCACTTAAGAAACTTTTGCACGTATTTTCATGGATAATAAGTGTGCTAACCATGTCTAGCTGCCACCCAGATGCTCTCCTACTACTTTTTCTCTCCACAACACAGAGAGAAGATGGAAAGGTCATTGCTTGAGATAAGGACAGGAAAATCACTCACCAGTTATCATTATGGGCAAAACCCCCTCAGCTCAGAGAAGATTATTTTAATTTATTGCCAACTAATAACAGAGTCAGCACAGAGTGATGTGGAATGAGTGTTGTGGTCAGACCATAACACTGGTTCCTACCATTCCTTCCTTGTCCAGAATAGGGCCTTTCCATGGTATTTTCCTTTGGGAATGAATTGTGGTAGTGTCACAGCTCTGCCAGAAACCTGGTTCTGTGTGGTCTTCTCTCCACAGGCTTCCCTGATGGGAAGGAACACATGCCAGTGACTTTGGGGAAATGATTAATATATGTGTGTTTTCTTTGGAAAAACTATGAATATGTATGTAAAATACAGTATTTAAACAGGAGCTTTTTCTGTACTGAGTATTCACGATGTTTTGGAGGAGATGCCCCCACGAGCATCCAGCCAAATAAAGAATGTCTCCTTCTTAATATTACATTGGTGCTAAAGCATTCTGTTTTTACTGGATTTTGGTAACAATGTCTGACTGGAACAACCTGGAGTCTGAGGAGAAAGTTTTGGTCTTGTTTTACCTCCAAATTTGGTCCCTTCTGAGTGATGTTTTTTCAAGCACAAAGGCTGTTGAATGCTTACACTGAAAAACAAAAATTGTAAATTTTTTTCCTTATAAATAGTTTATTTTCTTTAATGGTCTGATGGCCTCCTTTAAGAAGTTTATTAATTAAACATAGTGCTGTTTTAGCCCATATATAAAAATTGATGGAATTAGAATAATGTAAATAATTTACCATTTGTCAGAGAGTGTATTGTAGTATCTTGCTGGAGAAAGTGATTTTTGACTGGCAGAACTTTCAATTTATGAGCCAGAATCACTCAGAGACATGGAGAAAAGAAAGAGAATTTTTTGTTTCTCAACAAGAAATTTAAATTAAATAAAAATAGAGTACAAAGCTAGGTAACAAATTATTTCTTTATGAAATATACCAACTGGCAATGCAAGAAAGTGTTTCAAAATGTTCTAAATGAATTCAGCATACTACAGAATTCAGCATACTTCTGCTCAGAGCGTGCTCCTTATGAAGGTGGCCGGAACTGAGAGAAACATGGGTCCTGCCATAATATCTTTTCCCAGTTGCACCTGGAACAAAAGACAGCTAGTGCAGAAAGCACAGAAATGACCAAGCCTTGACTGGAGAACATGAAGGTGAATGGTCCTTCTTTGTGATTCACGTAAGGCCTGACCCCCATTAAGGGCTTCAAGTGATAGCAATATTTATCTTCTGCTTATATCAAAATCTCAAGTAACATATTTTGTTAGCCACTTTAATAATTTGTGTTTATTTGAAGAATAGAGCTGCTCTCTTATGGTGAAATGCTAAAAGTATTGTGATTGTTCAGCCTGGAAATGAGAAGGCTTCATGGTGACATAACTGGAGCCTTCTGGTGCCTGAAGTGAGCCGACAATAAAAAAATTGAGAGAGGCTATTTATAAGGGCTTGTAGCGACAGGACACAGGGGAATGGGTACAAACTGAAAGAAAATAGGTTTACAAAAGATGTTAGGAAAATATTCTTTAATGCGAGAGTGGTGAGGCACTGGAAGTGGCTGCTCGGAGAAGTTGGGCATGCTCCATTCTTGCAAGTGGTCAAGGCCAGGTTAGATGGGACCTGGTCTAGTGGAATATCTCCCTGCCCACAGCAGGAGGGGCTGGGACAAGATGGCCTTTCAGGTCCCTTCCAACCTACTCTATTATCTTTCTATGAGTCTGTGATTCTATGATAATGTCACTGTCATTTATACATTTTCCCTGAAGATGACTTCAGTGTTTAATTCCTGAATTTTCAAAGTAGGAATGAATGGGCATAAAATTCACACATGCCAACTTCCCTAAAAGGTAAGACATTTAGCTACTTCCAAAACCAAGTTTCAGGTTGGTTTTCAGTCCAAATCAAATGTGAAATTGTGCCAAAACTGAGGACAAGATGAAATCTTCCTGCACACAGTTAATATGCATTTGTCATTTAAGCTGCTGTACTAATGTTTTGCATTACTATTGAAATGAGGTGATATGACTATTGAAGGAACATTATTACATGCTTGTTCTTTCACATACTTGGAACACTGTAATAAAATTAAATATAATAAATTAAATCATACAGTATTATATAATATATTGTGTAATTATATAATATTTAATTTGTTATATTTAATTTTATTAATATAAATAATAAATAAAATAGAAATATTTCTTGGTATGCCTATAACTAAACATAAAAAAAAAAAATCACAGGCAGCTTTATTTCAGACATTTTCCTTGTTTTGTATACTTGATTGTGAAAATGTAATAGTTCTTCCCCTCCGCCTTGTTGTTGGTTATCTTTTTCTGTCTTTTCTTCTTTATTTTTAAGTGTAGCAATGTACTTTTTCCTAAACCTTCAAGTAATTTTGTTCAAAACAAAGAGATGTCTTTATATAAAATCACACATCTATGTGGATTGATCTTCAGTGGGAATGACATCTGTAGGTACAGCAGTTTGTCTTGTTTGAGCTGTCTGGGGCAGCAGCAAGCAGCTGTCATCTGCATTCTAGACAGTAAAGGGAAAATGAGAAGAGGTGAGGATCTGGGGGCTTGATTCCAGATGAGGGAAAGGAGTGTTCCCTAATAAAGGAGGAACTTTCTTCTCCACCAACCCCATTTTCCCCCAAAGTAGTCCTGGCACTGGAACTGGCTCTCAACTTCAGCTACCTTGTTTTGTGGGATTAGTAAATTAAACAGGGCCAGAACTCAGGTCTGTAAGCACTTTCCTGGGACTGTCTGTAATGATTTATTGCTAGCATTCTCTCTGCCGTGGTTTTAGGCAGACATCAGACCACCTTGGAGAAAACTCACTTAGGGTTCAGGGAGCAGTAATTGGGACAGGGATAATTCTGGAGGCACTCTGGATAAAGCCACTCTCCTTTGAATGAAAAGGTGTCTATTCTTATCACATCATGCCTTACTGCTTTTCTCCTGGGCCAGAGAATGAACTCAGCGCATCTTTCCAAAGTGCAAAAGGCTCGTCTATAAATCACTAAATTTATTCTGTTTTACTTTAGACAGAGAGCTGTGGGGAGCACTCACACAATCAAGCATATGTGGATCAGAGGAAAAGGTAGTGTCTAGTCTGGGAGCTGTAGTAAACAGTTAACAAGAACCTAGTTGCCCAATTGATACCTCTCATTCCAACAGAATGACATAATCCCAAAAAAGAACATCTATGCATAGACTAAATTCCAAGGTGTAACTTGAGGGTTTTATAGCTTTTAGAAAGCAATCCATAAATGGAGTATTTAAAGAGAAAATTAAATTGTGTTTCCAAAGAGAAATTAAGTGTTTTTTTAGTGCATGAATTGCAGCTTTGATTCTGTGATCACTATAACATTAACATTAAAGAAAGAATCAAGCCATTTGCATAGTCTGTTATTCAGAGATTGTCCTTAGAGATGGCCTGTCAGGCAGGCCATATACCTAGCATTCTTATAAAATATTTATTTTATAATTTATAAATTTATAATTTATAATTAAAATTCATAAAAAAACGTCACTATAGCTAGTTATGGTTATTACTGAAAGTTGAGTGTAATAGGGGGGACAACACACAATTCTACATTATTACTATTATTTTTATTCAATCTGTAACCTGTTCAAGATAGAAATTTGCAAACATATCATTATGACTGACATTGCAGGGCACCCAGAAGAGTTACTTTTGAACTTTGATGTGAAACCACAATGCCTCCACTGATGCAGAAGAAGCCGAACAGGTCTGTATGCAATGAAGAATTCTTTCTTTTGCCCTTTATTTTTACAATGTCTCCCGTCCATGGGGGGTTTGCTCTCAGTAGCATTGTCAGGAACTGAGAAGGAAAATGAAGGATTGAATACTGTTTTCCTCACATAGCCTACTTTGTATTTTGCCTCTTTACTGCAGAGTTGGACAGCTAAGGAACCCAAATAATGGGTGTGTCTGCAGGTATAAACATGAGGGAACAGCAAGCATATGATAGGGAACATTTCTGAATGCCAGAAAAATGAATGATGAATTCCAAATTCATATTAATAATGTCTGTCAAAATTAGATGTGCAAAAAAATCTCATAAAACTTTATTTTCATCAAACCTTGTCATGAGCATAATTGAAGACATTTAGCTGCCTCATATAGCGAACATTCAGTCCCCTAAAACTAATTTGTTGTACAGATAATTACCACTTGGCTGAACCATTGTTTATGGCTATTAGATAATTACCCAAGTGTACAGCTTTAGATACATAAATGTTCTGTATCTCCTGATGAAGAGGATCAGGTTAAATGCTATATATGAAAACTACAATATTCAATTCACTTACCGTATTCTGGAGTGGTAATAGTCAACAAAAGAAATGGTTTGGTTTTCTGCTTTTATTACCATCTTTTTTTATGGAAGGAAAAATAGATTATATTAGTAGGCTTCACTTCTTAACTTTATGAGTGACACTTTCCTTTTTTCAAGGGGTAACAGGTGATGCATAAAGTAATAAAAGATATGTCCAAGCAAATCAAAAGAACTGAAAGAAGAGCTGTCAATGAAATAAAGTACTGATTTTTCTTTCGCAGTTATGTTAGTCCCTCAGACCTCCTTTATTGTTACTTTTAGTCTTATAAATTTTATATTTTATAAAATGCTTTACCTCCAGTTAGAAATCAGCATTGCTCAAAGGCATTTCTTTTTCTCAAAGAAACTATTTCTTGGTATTAGTGAATTGTTCTCAACTAGCCCACCCTGTTTGATGAGATTCTCATTATTCTGTGCTACCATTTAGGTGTGATTTTTCTTTACCCTCCAACCTGGCACCTAGTGATTGACTGAATTTCAAGGGGCATTCAACTTACATGTTATTTGGTTTGGTTTTCATTCGTACAAAGTAGTAGATACTATTTGGTCAATCAGTTCATGTATAAGACTCAATCAGGCACAGAAGTCTTTGCAAGACAGACATGCCTGAGAGTTTGTATCTTCATGATTTGTGCTCCTGTACTTGAATTTCAATTTAGTAACTCCCAAGGTAAAGCATATTTTTAATCATTTAATCATTGAGGAACAAGGAAGAGTAGTCAGCACAAATCTACAAATGCATGGAAAGGGTAGTTGATCTGTCTGTTTAATAACTGTTGGCTTCCTCCTTCTTGTGTATCCAGACACTCACATGAGCACACACCCTTCAGTGTAGGAGTGGTCTGGTCAGTCAGCCATCAGTGTCCTGTTGTGCAGATGTCACTGAGCTGCTTTATGAAGTGCTCCTTGTGTGTCCAGGTATCATTCTTACTGTAGACACACCATGTACCAAAGCTGAAGTTAAAATCACAGGGTCATAGAGGTCTACCGTCTTTACAAGCCAAACTTCACCATAAATGCTTTTTGTTACATTTTTGAACAAAACTACAAACTTTGTGGAAGCTTGGAAAATTCATTAAAATGGAAATGTAAACATTAGAACAAATTAGCATGGCTTGTCTTAGGAAAGCACGTAATTAGCTGTATTTCTCAGCTTCAGGCTAGCCATGCTTTATTTACATAGCGTCACAGTGGTTTAGCTTTTTGGAAAGCTAAAGAGTTAAGAAAAAGTTGCACCATTTATTTTCTTGTCTTTTGCCTAATCAGTCAATGTTATGGTACGTTTCAAATCATTCATCATCATATTTATCTCATCTTACCACAAGAGCTGTTCTTGTTCTCATGTATAGCTGGCACTGAGAATTTTTACAAAAAGAAAATAATTTTACTAATTAGGATAATTTTGTCCAAAATAGCAAGTAGTTTTGAAAGAAATTTCTGTGCTACATCTGAGAATGAATTCCACAGCAATGATCAGAGATCAATAACACGTGTATTCCTTCCTTTTCAGATTAAAATTTTTTTCTTCATCATCAAAGGTCTCATTGAACACAAAGGAAATTGTCATTTGGAAAAAGAGGAAAGGAAAATGAGGCCTGGAATGAGCAATTTGTTTAAGGTGATAACAGTCAAGTAGAAGACATTCCTGAGAATTTGTAACTTTTTTGTAATTTTTAACTTGATTACATGTGGAGGAAGGCAGAAGTGAATGAACAACACTTTTGCAAGAATATCTACCACCAGCAATAAAACCAGAGCTTCTGGGACTGAAATGGACACCATGACAGACAGACTAAGAAGGAAGGTCCTCACGAGAGAACCTTTGTGTCAGGAGGAATATCCTCTTCTACTGTTCATTTCTCCCCTCTCAACTCTTCTTGCCTGAAGAAAATGAGAGGAAAAGGACTAGGAAATCAAATAAAAGATAGGAGAAGGATGACAAAGTTCCCTAATCCATAATTACCTTGCACCAATGCTTCTTGTGTGCAGGTAGAAATGACCAATCTAAAGCAAGAATATGGAGACAATTTTTAGTGGTGGCTTAGCAGGTCTGTGACCTAGAGTGCGGTGTGCGTCGGTGTAGAAGTGATGAAGTGAACAAAAATGTCTGCCTTTGCCCAAGCTAAGGACAAATCTTGAATTCTTACCCACAACAGTAAACATTCTGGTTTTCCACCTGGTAAACTCAAGTCAGTATGACGCTTTCTGGGGAAGGCTACTTATTTGGAGCAAGATGGCTTGGATATGACTCTCAGGATTAATTCAAACTACTGGTTACAAAAATCCCAGATCTTCAGCTAACACCTCAATTTTCTTTCAGCTATAATTACCCACACATACAGAAAATGTTAATCTCTTACAACCTCAGTTTTGACAACACACTTCTTTCTTCTATTGTTTCACAACTGATCCCTTGTCCTTCATTATTTCAGTAGCATAAGTTACAATTAATGTAGTTGTTTTCAGCTTCCAAGTGCCTTGATCCTTCCATGTTCTATTTCAGATTTGTGATGAAAAGTTCATTCATATTTTCTACCTATCCTGTGTTTTAACCAAAGCAAATTACTTCTTCCTGTAAGCCTTAGCCCAATGAAAAAAATGATAGAGGTCCAAGTCCTAAAGAGCTGCCTGAATGAGCATAAGGCTACACTGGCATTGAGAATTTCAGAGGAAGGTCAGACTTTCTGAATGAAATTTGAGAGGTCTTATTTCAAGTCCTGTTGCTTGGAAGCAAATTAAAATCTACATCTCACAAAGAACATGGAAGGATGCATCTAATTTGGAAAAGTAGTACCACTCAGGCAATCTCTCTCCATCCTAGTGATCCATGTCATTTGAGAGTGTAACGAGAAGAATTTTACCAAAACACTGACTTTCTTTCTACTGCTAGATGCAGCAAAATACTAAAAATAATCATATGTTCAGATATCTGTACTATCAGTTGTTCCTGGGGCTAATGTTTTGGAGGCTTTTTTCCTCATGGCTGAGACTTACCCAGATTTTGGTAAGCCATCTGTCGAATGAAAGAATATTGAGCCCTTTCCAAACTGCAGGGATAGTAATTCCAGTAGCTAATAACAAAAGATTAAATAATATGCACTGAGCTAGGCTAGCAGAGTAATTATTGCCTCTTAATAAAGCTAAAGTAGAGAATAATAGGCAACTTATTTAAAATGAAATTATATATTTTTCCACCAATGACAGCCAGTTTCTGGACAATACCACCATATACAAATCTGAGTACATTTGTCCACATTCTCTTAAACATAAATCATTGCTGACAATGACACTAACAATATAGTAGGAACATCCTCAATCTGCTTAATGGATGAAATTCAGTTTCTCCAGAGAGCCTGAATGGGTCTAGGCAAGAAATATGACCACTGCAATTTTAGATAATGAAATAACAAGGGATTCAGAATATGCTCAGAGAATGTATGCTCAAATTCCTCTTGAATCAGACGCAGTACTAGTCAAACACTTCCTTTTTTATCTTTAATAATTTTCAGAATTTATGTTGTGGGCATATAGCCATCAAAACAAAGCAAATTAATTGCTGTACGTTATACGTTTCTGTAAACGGTCCCTGAACCTCAGGAGCTGAGCATACATATGTCTCCAAAACATCATTTTTTTTTTCCTTCACTGAAATTTATTTTTATTTTTAGTACAGTTTTACATCTAGGATTTGCATATTAGACTGTGCTGAGCACCTCATATAAAATTTTTCACTCCCGTTGAAGGCAATGTTTTGAGATGACTGAATAGCAGAGGGAAGTGCAGGTCTGGGGCTGATTCTGGGAAGGGCTTTTCTGAGCAGACTCATCTGCCACTGACCTCTTGAGAAGGTGAGGACATGGCAGTGTAACACAAGACAGATTTTTAAAGGGAGCAGGACTGTGTGTCAAGCCAGGGGAATAGTCGAAGATATGGGGGCCTCTTTTAAAAACAGTACTGATGGCATTTTAGTTAAATACTGCTATTAAATAGCACAGAGGAAAAAAATGCTTTTTTAATTCATAGGCACAATTCCTCTCTTATCTTCATGAATATGGCATGTTGCATAACATATTTTTTTCAAGTACCTTTTGTTTTTAGAAAGGAGCTGGTTTTCCTAGGTTTGGTTCTTCGGATACAGTTAAAATTTCATCAGCCTTGCTTTCATTGATTTTTTTCATTGAAATTGTTCTTTTTCCATTGAAAATCATACTTAGCAAACTGTAATATTTTTGTGCTTTCATTTGTATCATGGAAGTTACATAAATGATCAATTTGAGATCCAAAAAAGGAGCTTTGAACTAAACTCAGCTGGACGGACATATTTTCAAATATTTTCCCAATGTCATAAAAATTGGAGATTTGTAAAACATGATGTCAAAATATAAATGATCTACTACAATAAAAACCTACCCCATTATAATGCAAAGTCATAATCTATATGGAGGTTTGGAAATTAGAAAACACCCATTCATACACTTGTGGTGAAACAGATGTGAAATCTAAATTGCAGCCACTTGCAGAAGATCACTTCCTGCATAGCTTTAGTATAGTGATATGTCCCTGCACAAACTCAGCTAGTTTCTTTCAAAGTTAAGCCTAGGATAGGCTTAATTCTGAGTGACATCAAATCTCTTTGTTATGTATCCTGATGATGTCAGTGGAATTATGCTAGTGTAAACTTGGTATAAGGGCCCTTAAATTTAAGTTCTGGTACATATAAGCTATTTTGGAATAGTGTATCTAGATGAGGGATTTTAAGGACATTTTCTACTAAAAATTATTTCATTTTCAACACTGATACCAAAAACTTTCCGTGACATTTAGTCTTTTGGGCTAAACCTCTTTTATTCATGGGTTCATATATATAAAGATTCTGTATTTCGTTACAGGAATTTTTTTTTTTTTTTTTAAAGGCTCCTATCCCCAAAAAAATTCTTGGTGAGAAAAAGGCTGAAATTTAATTCTGTATGGGGATACAGGAAGCAAATGGTATGGAAACTGTTTATTCCTCTTGCATAAGTACTGGCTTACCATCTCATCTTTTTAAGGACTACAGAAGTTATGTCCAACTACAATCACTACCTTTTGTAATAATGTTGAATACCCTTACTGAAATACACTGAAATGTGTGATCTTTTCCAGAACAGCTGTTATTAAACACTGTTGAAATGCTAGGATTTGGTTTCCAGAAGTATTCACTTTCTATTTAAAGTTTCTGTCTTTTGATACCTATAGTTTTGTAATTTCATGCTTCTGTTTTATTGATTCCCAGTCCAAATCAATGCCATTTGTTTTAAATTATTGCAGAGCTTATATAATTCTTTTCCATGCCAGCATGTTATACATTTAAAAGAATGGGTTTATTTCCCTGTTTTCTTTTTTCTTTTCTTTTTTTTACTCTTTTTTTTTTTTTTAATTTTTGAAAACCACATGAATCAGACTATTTTAGTCCTTATATGAAAAAAGCTCAGTTCCCTCGATAATTTTGACAGTTCTCTCAGTCCGAATTTTTTTCTTCCTGAAGAGAATGACTAAAATTTCACATGATATTCCTAAGAATGTACTACCACTGTGACGTGACTATTTTCGTATCTCAGATACAAATGTCCCAACTGATGCATCCTGCAATCTTTTTTTTCAGTACCAAATGGATGCTTTGGTCTTGTGATTGTTAATGTACCTTTTTTTCCCTTGGCAAATTCCAGAACTGAATTCTCAATTTATAGCCCAAAGTTTTGGGTAGGCATGTACATAATGAATGTTCCTTGAGCTGATATATTTTGTTCTATTTACATGATTCCTACACTTGAAGGTGTCTAATTTTTTCTCCTCAAGTGTATTACTATTATTTGTCTCAGTGTACAGGTTAACAAAGCTGACACATGATCTTGGCACTTTGAATATTTGCATAAGTACAAAAATATCTCATTGAAACATACACAGCAAAATTCTTGAAAATCCCTTAAGAAAACCTTCACTGAATACCAGGAATAATATGAAAGACAATTAGCTGTGAAGTGTTCTCTGTGCTCATTTTTCTTATAAACTGTTCAAGATATTGTGGCTGATTTTTTTAAATTGAGTAGGGAGTAACGTAGTAAATGTAACATAGGAGTATTAATATTCCTACTGGGAATGTAAAGCTCACATTTCCTGCTTAGGATTTGATGAGATATGAGCAAAACACATATGCCTAGTTCTGTTAGAAGCAGTTCTTGCTAAGATTTTTGATATGCTGAAGAAAGGAAGTAATGATATTTTTGGGACTGGGACTGTCTCTCTCGTTCATGACTGCAATGGTGAGTACTGACTGGGGCTTCTCACAGAGGAGCCGAATGCTGATTTATTAGGTTAGAAATGGGTATATCCTTGTTGCTGTTCAGTGGGTTTCTGGGCTGTAGAAGAGATACCCAAGGTATTAGAAACAGAAGAAAACTGTCTCTAAAACAGCTGAGGTGAGACCAGATGTACCGCTAACAACACTTCACTGAGTGAGGAGGCACCTCTTTTCTTCCTGTGCTGTAAAATCACCCAAGAGGAGACAAGAAGAGCCTGAGCAGGCATGTCAGATTGGGATGATCATAAACTGACAGTAGGGAAGACAAAAGTAAGAATAAGTATGTTTCTGCTAAATAATTCCCAGATTTTAATCCCATCTGTCACTTGCAATTTTTGTGTGTCTAAGACAACAACAAAGGATGATGCATCATCACCGATCAAATCTTTATATCGCCTATTGAAAAATACAAATCAACTCTGGCTTGGGAGATTTTGAAGAATCAAAGCCAAAGGGAAGATGAGAATCACATCAAGACTCACAAATAAAGTTTTGCATTCCTCAAAATTTGCACACTAAAATATATATCTAAATGAGCAGTCCAGGCTCTTCAGAGTTCATTTGAAATATTTAAATCCCAAAAGCCATAGATTTATTCAATTTCTTCACCCCAACTAAAACTTATTTACAACAGATTTATTGGGAATTAAGAACTTTAGAAAAACATAAGAGACTGAGTTTTTGAACTGGATTTTATATTCTTTTTTTGTTCACTCCTTTCCTTCACTCCTTATTTGACCATCAAGAATAATGAATCATACAGGTGATGTTATGGCATGATGACTATCACAATGTACAGGCCCCCTTTTTCACTGACACTGGATGTTGACTCTGTTCACTACACTATGCACACTTTTGGTCCAGTCCTAGCAACCAGAATGAAAGGTGACCTCCCTTAGAATGAACATCCTCTCCAAGGGGCTGAGCTTAGATAATAGTGTCCCCAATATGACCTAAATATTAGGTCTAAAATACCCAGTGATCGAACAGTGACCAGCAAAGCTTCTCATACTTACCATATCTGCCACATTTCCCCCCTGTTTTGTGCAGATCAAATTCACATGCAGTAACTGTGGTTTTTCAGTGGGTTTTATTTTCTGTCCCAGCATTCTACTTTTTATTTTTTAGATATTCTCCTAGTTTGGCAACATGGTGTAGTGTTCCAAGTAAGACTTCACAAGAAGTAAAAAGAGAACAGGTTGGCTGCCTGTTTACGGTTTTCATTTTGTTTACACAGACTATACCAAAAAAGTAAGGGAGAAATAGTATTTGCTTTTATGAACCATACCCTTTGTTGTTAACCATTGTTTTTTGCCTTTGTAACTTTTCTGGTTTCATGACTTCAAGTCTATTTCCAAAGCCGACTTTTTATTCTCATTCTGATCTCAATCTAAAGGGTTCACTAGCCCTTTTTTATACCTACATGGTATCAGCTGCAAAAAGCATAAATTAAACCTTTATACCATTTTCTGTTACTATAAAAAATATAAAATATGACTGAGCTCCAAAGAGTACCCCTAGAGCTTTGAAGTTGGTGATAAGTATATGTTATCTGTGATTTTTTTCTGGCCAATTGCACACCAATCTGATGAAGATTTCATCTTCACCTCACTTTCTCAGTATGCTTCTGAGAATCATATAATCACAGAATACCATTTGAGACAGTGCCAAGAATTGTGCTGAAGTCAAAGTATCTTACATTTACCACCTTTTCTAAAGCTTGTTTTGCTTGATTTACTCAGGAAGAACTATAGTTTTTATCACTGTCTACCTTCTAGATACTTAAACTGATTGCCTAATGATTTGTTGCAGGGATTAAATTTAAGTGCCGTGAGCTATAATTTTCCATGTCCTCCATACTCTCCCTTTCAAGGATAAATAATATGTTTGGTATTCAGTCTTTCACAATTCTTAAACATAATTGCTAGTGATTTAACTATTACTCTGTCTAGCTCCTTTAGGGCCCTGTGGTCAGTCAGGACTTCCTCACTTGGATACATCTATTTCATCTAAAACATATTTAGCCCAGGTAGAGAGTTTTGCACATTTTATTTTTTAAAAAAAATATATAATGATCTGGAGCCGTGTGTTCTCACAGTTTTTTGAATCTTTTATGCAACAGAAGACAGTTTAATATGTAATTATATAGAGATCATTGTATCCTATATATTTAAAATTAACTACTGGACCCCCACCTCTTTCTTTGTAAACATGAAACAAAATATCTACAGGATGAATGCAGTACACTTTATAGCAAGGGTGATCCCCTAAACTGATAACACTTTAGAGTTTGTACAGTAGTCTAACTTAAAACACAATTAAACCCATTAGTCTTCAAGGTACACACAAAACTCTGAGTTATGAAGACTAGACTTTAAACACTGAAAGGCAAATCAGAACATGACCCATTACTGCAGCTGCTGGCTTGAATACATCCTTTAGATTTTTTGGATTTTTTTGAGTTTTGTTTGTTTGTTTGTTTATTTCTTTTTGGTTTATTTTTTTCTTTTTTGTTTTTTTTTCCATACTCTTTCTGCCAACAAATCTCTTGCTGCTATACTGTATTTCTGCCAGGCCATAGGCAATGCTGATGAGCTGTTCTATCAAGAACAAAACTGAAACACTCAGGGTCACATTCACCACCTTTGATCTGTGCTGCTCAGATCTGTGGTGGCGGTGGTGCTGTCTCCATAGGATAGGAGCAATTCATCCACACAGAGGTGTGCTGTGCTGGGACTGTAGCTCTCTCTCATGCCCACAGCACGGCAAGGAGGATGACCTCCTTCTCTTGATCCCTCCCACACACTTTCTTTAAAGCTCATAAAAGCCTTGTATACATTTTATCCTTGGAGTCAACAGTTTAAAAGCAACCACTGGAATGACGAGATTTATCTTTTCTTGGAGCATGAGATTACGGCTTACTTGAAAGAGTTTGCACAGATTGCTGCCTTTCTCTAAGCAGGTGATAACTACATGACTGCATGTGAGTATTACAAATGTTTTTCATAAACTAAAGGTTTCAGCTATAGAGTAGGTGGTTTTAACAGGATAGCACGTAGCTGCACTGAGTTATGTCGCTGGCATACCTGAATGCTACAGCACCAAATGAAATTATATGAACACATGTTATAGAAAAAACACATCTCTCACACAGGTAAGAAATTCCTCCTTGATTCATATGTGACCTTCCAAAAGGCTATAACCATTTCTTGTCCAATTGAATTGACAATGGTGGAAGTGAATGTGATAAGTCAAGGTACAGTAAGCAATGTTCGTGCTGTGCAAACATTACAGATGTAGGTTAAAGCATGCCCTACAAAAATGACAAAGGCAGGGAAGATTCATAATCACACACTCAGCAAATTGAAAAGATATAAGAAAAATACTTTTGTTATGTGGACATACAAAACAAGCTGAAAACTACAACCTACTTATAAAGATGACTATAGTGAATTTACTGCTTAAAAAAACATATTTTACCTTAAGAAATGCTGTTGCTTCTAATATATATAAATGAATGAATCTATTTTCTCAGATGTTGCTGTTTTCAGTGTTGCAAAAAACCTCAAAGTAGTTCCAAATATTCAAAACATTCCTTAGGTTTCTATTGTACTGTAGGGCTAGCTACAGTTGAAGGATTTCATTAGCCGTACACACAGCAGTTCCTCTATTATTTAAATCTAGCTCCTTAGTTCTTTAGAAATTTCTCTGTTGCATACTGTATGTTCTGAGCCAGCTACGTGATAAACTAAAATCCCATGAGCATTTATCTCTAGATTGATATTTTGTAGGCTGGGAACATTACTATAAAATGAAAAGTAAAAATACTGTAATATAGCCATTTTTTTCTACATAATTAATTTGGTGATGATTATGTTTCATTTAAATCCAAAGTAAATCTTTATCTTAAAATTTAAAAACCCTTGAAGACACTTCCAACTTCTGTGCAGCTCTAGTATGTGGTTATGTTAAAGATCCAAGTCACCTTGAAAACAAAAGCTTAGAGAAGGCATTAGAAGAACAAGGAGTTCTGTATATAGAATATTCCACTTGCTGTAGGATATGGTATCTCCATGTGTTGCTAAGTGACAAATCTGAGCAGAAGAAAGCTTATTCCCTATCTCCCACCTTATTTTTGCAGAAAGAATCCTGCTGTTTCTTTGCCACCACTCTGGGGAAACTATTAGCATTAATAGGTAATACCTGATAACATGATAGGATATATCATGCTATTGCACAGTACCAGCCAGTGACAGTGATCTGAAAGCAAGTGGTACCACATCCCAAGCATGGATGATCAGTGTTTTGCCATTATTTAATGACTACAGAAGAAGGGGAAATCACTTTACAAGAAAACAAGTTTAATATGAATGGAGAATTTTCAGGGAAACATCTGTAAGGGGTAAGTGCACCACTGTGCGAAGTTATTCTAAGAGTGAACCCACTTTCTTCATTTCAAAAGGAATATGGAAAAGACATTCATACATGATAGAGAAAAAAAAAAACAACCCAAAACTGTTTGTGCCTAATGTAATGGAAAATTTGAGAATTATTCATGCATATGAATATGTATGCAAATCTGACCCTGGTGAAACTACCAAGGTCAGCACGTGGTGATCTGCTGACTAAGTGCTAATCATTCAGCTTGAAATGTGACTTTACCAGAAAAACAATTTTGTAAAGAATCTCATGCCATTCCCTGGTTGTTTTCCTCCTGTGATCTCCGTGCCATGCTTGTTCATTTGTCAAGTTTACATTCAGGACTTTTCCAGCTAAAACATCTCCTTGTCAATCAAATTGTAGTTCTGCCTTGTCCAACGTTAATGCATCTGAGGGAACAACGTTACTCAAGCCCTAATAGGGGAGTGACACTCTCTGCAGGACATTAACAACTAAATCAAAGTGTGGCACAGTGGTTGAATTTGAAGCACCACTTAAATTTCCAAACTGAGCTCTGTACTAAAAATGGGCCGTATGAGGCTGGAATAAAACTGAATGAGAATGATGATAAACTTCTTGGTACCTACAATCTGAGGCTGTACAGAGAGGAAGAGCTCATATAAGAGGATCTGGAGAATGTAAATAAAGGAGAAGATAATATGGTGACAAAAGGAATTGGGAGAATTTTTCCTTAACAACAGCAGAAATGAAGATTTGTTTGCATCTTTAATAGCCCTAGAAACTTCATGACATTATGAGGCACATAAGACTTAAACGCTCTTATTTTAGACCCACTGCAACTGTGTTGGAAAAAACAATGGAGTATGGTTAAATTACTTTTTCTCTACTGTCTGATTAGAACAAGTGCACCTACAAGCTCATGATTTAGTTGCCATTGCTGTTTCCTTGGCCCACTTTGAAATCATCTTCCAGGAAGAACTACAGAGACAAGAAAAAAGAGCTCGCTTTGTTAAATATCACCTTTTCTCATGCAATAAATGCTTTTTCACCAGTCAAGGATCAGTGGATTTATGTTCATTTCAAATCTGAGGTCCTAAGAATATGCTAATTTATTCCTGATAAACCTCCTCAGTGATTCTCAGGAAGCAGGTGATGAAAATGGAATTTCTTATTCAACATGAAGTGACAAAATTGCAATGTTCTGAACTGTTTCTGTAGGCTGTAATGTCTGGAAGAACTATCAGATAATTTTAAAATGGAGCTAGAGATTTATACTCCAGTTCTAGAATTTCTACCAGAAGTGTTTACAGCTTATCTACTTATTAGCATCCAGAAAGGACTGTAATTATTGATTTATAAAAGCCAAAGACTAACAACCAATTTGGAATAATTGTGGACTTTAAGGATGTGCTCACCATCATAATATAACGTTAAGCACGAGATATCTGAGCAGTCATCAACAGTAACTTCAAACACAGCTCTGCAAAAATCCAAACAGTTTTTAATATTTTTTTTGCCATTGCCATTATGTGGACTTTAAGAAACTGTGTGAGATTAATAAGATTCTGAGCTGAACAATGAACAGAAAGAAAAGATGGTCAGCCAAGGCAGCAGGCATAGAATCAGAAGCTCTGATTCTTTAACCCAAGCAATTGCTTCTTTCTTTATCTGATTTGATTTTCAGCTACTACCTTCTCCTTTGCAGTGGTCTAATGTGATAAGGGGTGTAAGCTGAGTGTTGGAGGTAGAGTTTATACAATGAATGAAAGAAAAAGGTTTAAAATGTTTGTGTAACAACATTTCCTTTCTGTGCAGGTGCCAATACTCTCCTTGAAAGAAACACATACTCCAATGTGCAGTCTACAGCCTTCACCTGTTCAAAGGATGCCTTTAGGGAACAGGAAACAACATGACATGACTAAAATGTGGGTCACACAGCCACTCTACAAGGCACAGTACATTTTATTGTTCATATTGTCCTGGAAAAAAAAAAGATTTATAAAATTAATAGAATAACTTGAGAAAATGTGAATTTGTCTGGGTAAATTCCATAAGTAACAGAAAAAGTATATTTTAGATATTATACTTAAACCTGTGCTTTTGGCTGTAAAACTAATACCTGCATAGTATTTGGACATAAAACATGCAGAGACTGGAAGTCAAAATATATTTGAACTATTTGGCAAGATAAGCTATAATACAAATCAGTGATGTGAGCAAAATATTTCTTTCCAAGAAATCATTACATTGTTATTACTTTAAAATATAGATAGTATTAAAGTATAAAACAACTTTAATGTCAGGTGGTACAGATGAATAATGTAACAGTTCTAAAAGATGAAAATAATAAAAAAGAGGAATGGAAAATATTCTTTAAGCCTCTTTGCTGTCATGAAGGTTTGCAATAGAAAAAATTATAAAAATTAATTGCTGGAAATAATTTTCTCTAACTATTTGTAAAAGGTTGTTTTTAAAATAATGGGTTTTTATAAATTAAAAAAAAAAAAAAAGAAGTGGTGGACTTTCTGTTTTGGGAGAATTGGAAAAGTTCAATAAATTATGCCTCTAGAGAGCATGATGGAAGAGAACCATATGTAGTGAGAGATCAGAAAGGTTCTTGCCTCTCTGAAGCATAAACCTAGGCTCATTCTGCCAGACAATTTCCCCTGCACAAGAGAACATCGAAAAGTAAATGCTTTTTTAATGTGTAGCTCTGTTTTCAATTATACAGGAAAAGTGCATCTCCAAAGCCCATTTATCTTGAGTATGACATTGTCACCCTGTGCTGTTGGTTGCAGGGATGCAAAGAAAATATTGATTAGAAACCAATGTAAAGTTTATTTTCCTTGGTTTAGGAACTTTAGATAAATAAAGCGAAGTGCAGAGGGAGAAGAAAACTTGTATGACTATGCTCTTGAAACTGAATAAATGAAACTTTATCAAAGCAAACCTACTTATTTAATTCCTCACCTGGTCCTTAGTTAATCTGTGCAAAATCAAAACCTTTTTAAGTAAGATCAGTGTATAGATTATGGATGAGTTGGAGCTGACTCAGAAATCTTAATAGAGCTATTTTGTCCCTGCTGGTGTGGGCTCAGAGCATTGTAACTGTCCTTAAAAATGCAAAATAGAAAGGACATACAGACATTGTGTTTCCATTTCACCCAGGATAATGGAAGTCTTAACAATGTGATAGTGGTGTTTACTTTATATACATGTGATAAATGTGCTCAAGACCGTGGTTATCTAGACACTTAATGGTGGTCCAGTTTGTGAACAAGTACTCCAGATATTTCAGCTAATAAAATTACATCTCTGAGATGACAGCAATGATGTATTTCACATGGGCACACACAGACACTATTTACACTCTATGAGTTGTTTTCAACAGATAACTGAAAATAGTAGATAGAAGCATCTACTAAGCATCAGCTTCTTAGTTACAAATGAAGTGTCTCCTCATGTTCCCCTAGGGAAACTCTAAGAGGATTTTACAAAACTGTCATTTTCCAGAGAAGATATTTCTGGCCAGAAGTAGCAGTGCTCCTGTAGTCCACCAGTTCAAGAACTATTATGAATAGGGAGCGGGGAAGAAAGAAGAATAGCAAATTAAGGATATTATGGTTTAGATAACAGGATGGAGAGCAAGAAATGCAGACACTAACAGAGGGTAAAAACCTCTGTTCTAATTCTTCCTGCCATGCTCAATCATTTATATAAAACAAAATATCCTGATTAAAAACATATTTCTAGTTCAGAATATTCCACAATAAATTAGACTGGAGTACTAATGTGGGTGAAATCCTTCCAGAAAAGGACTGAATTCAATGGGAACCTCCCACATCCTACATTAATTCTCTATTTGTGAAACTGTGGAAAAAAAGGGAGATGATATTTAGTCATGGGATGTTTGTGAATCTTCTGTTTTCTTCTCTCTATCTAAAACCATCTGGCCAATTCATGTAGTTTACCCACATTACACTATTTTTCCAAGTGAAACAGGAATAAGTTTCCCAGATTTGCTAGGATAGCATTCCTAGGAAAGAATATATTTCTGAGATACTACTTTTGCCTTGGAAGACTTGTTGCTTGAAGCTGGTTTTCTTAGAAAATAGAGGAGCTAATAATTACTCTGAATAGGCTGTTTTATTAAAAACAACCAATCAGACAAACAGACAAACAACAACGCCCAAAACTCTCTTGCATACTTTCATTAATGTTATATTACAAGTCACAAGCTTTATGCGCTGGAAGCACATTTCAAAACCTCACAAGAAAATATTCTCCATCCAATCCAGCCCTTTTCCTTAACTTGGCCACTATTACAAATGAAAACAGCCAAGGAAAGACCTTACCAAGTGCACCAGTCAGCTGGTGATCTGACTGGCATACCCTCATCCCTGGTGTGACTTGATGCCTTTGTCCAGGTTCCTGCACACCTGGTCATCACATCTAACACACAACATCAGCCCTGACAGAAGAGCAGAAACACCAGGCAAAATAGGCTGGTGGTCACTCAGAGCACTGTTATAGGGGAAACTCTGCAAAGTTTGACACTTGTAGTAGAGTGATGACTGGTCTTTCTCCTTCCCAGCTCCTTGCAGGTCTCTACCTGCAGGTAACAACACCAGGCTCATCCTGGTACCACTGCTCAGTATTTAATAGTTACAATCTCTGCAGGACCCAGAGGTCTGGGTGACATGCTGGAAGTCTCCTGGGTTCATTAGACTCTGTGAAGGCAGTGGGGTGGAAGAAAACTGAATTCCCTCAGTGGATAAGCAGTAGAGAGCACGGCCTTATTCTCTGTGGGTGTAACATTGTGCAACAAATGATTGTCTCCTTGGGTCTGTCTCTGTGTTATATTATGGAAATATTCAACACAGCCATGGTTTTACCATGCTTCCAATGTAGCAGGACAGCTCATGTCACATAACCAAGCAAACCACAGAACTGCAGAATCTCCTCAGCTGGGATGGACACACAAGGATCATTGAAGTCCAGCTCCTGGCCCTGCACAGGATATCACCAAAAGTCACACCATGTGTCTGGGAGTGTTTTTCTAATACTTGAACTCTGTCAGGCTGCTAAAGTGACCACTTCCCTGAGGAGCTTGTTCCAGTGCCCGAACACTCTCTGGGTGAAGAACCTTTCCCCAGTATCCAACGTAAACCTCTGCTGATTCAGCTCCAGGCCATTCCCTCGGGTCCTGTCTCTGGTCACCACAGAGAAGAGATCAGTGCCTGCCCCTCCTCTTCCCCTCACAAGGAAGCTGCAGACTGCAATGAGGTCTCCCCTCAGTCTCCTCTTCTCCAGATTGATCAGACCAAGTGACCTCAGCCACTCCTTGTATGGTTTCTTCTCTAGGTCCTTCACCTAATGGCTTCTTTGCACACCTCTTACAAATGCTTTCTAATAATTTTATATATTTCCTATATCATGGCATGAAGGACACCAAAGCTCATCCTAAGTCTCACATCTGCGATGTGATTGGAACCCCTAACCTACCATAGCAGCATCTGAGTCTCATCTTTCTGACTCAAATAAATGCTCAGCCTAAATGTGAATTCTACAAAGCTCAAGGAGATTTAGACACCGTTGATGCAAAAACAGTGTAGAGAAAAAAGCACTTCTCTTTCATCTTTTCTTTTATAATCCTAAAATCTAATCAGATTAGAATGCAGACTCAGCCCTTCTTGGCTTATTTTTAATGTAAAAAATTTGTAGCTACTCTGTACAGTGCAAAGCAGTACCCAAAATTGCAAATCTATTTTGTTTTCATGCTTCTTACAAGCTAAATTTGGAAAACAAACAAGGTCTTTAAAATTCTAGCCTGCAATACCTTTTGTGCATATTTTAGTAAGGAATTAATTTATCACAGAAATGATACCACAGAAGAAGTAGCATTAAAAACACACACTATAAAAAGTGCATTTCAGACTTTCTCTGCCTTCAGGTTTTCTGAGCAGAAAATGCATTTCCTGTCTTGCATCCATATGGACCAGCTGAGATACTCTGGACTGGCAAACATTCCACATTCTTCTGGAATACTAAAATTCACCATTGATGAGCAGCTGGGTTCCTTTTTACTTCTGTCTCTAAAAATTCAATCCTGACTCTTGGCTGAGCACTCCAGAACTCTGCCCATGGAGTTCTCATGAAACCATGATGTCTAAGAAGGACAGTGGAAGAGGATTGGCAAATGTACAGGTGCTCAGAAAACTTTGGGGAGATTTTTCTGAGTGAGAGAAAGCATCTATGTGCTGTGTCTGGGCAGCAAAAATCTGTAATTGTGATAGAAAGCCTGAAATAGAAATCCATGCATTTTAGAAGTATTGGTGACAGAGTAAAGAAGGGGAAAATTGGTATTGTATGGAACATAAGTAAATAAGAATATTAAAATCTCTCTCATGAAGGAAATCTTTTATTTTTTCTCACATCTGATGAATCTGCTTTACCACAGATTAATTTTTTCTAATTGCTTTTTATTTCCCCCCCTGTTGCTTGACTATATAAAGGTAAGAGTAAAGGTCAAAGTATGAATGAGACAGCATGTATGCAAAGGAGAGTCAGAAATCCTGAAAACATTGCAAAACTCAAAGTATGAGTGGATCAAAGCCAGTATACCTGCAACATCTTTTTTTATTTTATGCAAATGAATTCAGATCAATGCAAATTGATGAATTTTAATATGTGCCCCTTTGCTTAGTAGTGTAACAGATGTGTAAATCATGGAGTGCAGAAATTTCTCACAAGCTCCTACTATAGTGTTGAAAGAATCTAAAATGGTTTTGCTTGTTAAGGAACAGTTCAATAATAAGAAACTTTCAGATAACTGAAAAATGTGGATGGGATTTTTTATTTTATTCATTCCATAGCTCTGCTTTCCCCCTTACGCCTTTGCTCTTTCAAATTCCTCTTTAATTTATATTTTTCCACCACACTTTCTAAAGATTATGCACTATAAATTGAATATCTACCATGCACCCTATATTTTGACACTTTGTTGAACAGCCTTTTGCCATTCTACAGGAAATTTGTGTGCTTGTATTATATCACCTAATATAAACCAAGCCTCTCTCAGGGAGTGGTATATTTTTGACACACAGTCAACACTCAAAAGATAATACATTTTTCCCTTTCTTTTAAGGAAACTTTTAAGGTTTGCCAGTAGCAATTTACAGACAAGTCCCACAAGAAACCTTAAAGTGCCATAACAAATAAAAGTCCCATTTAAACAATGCATTTGAACAATACGTTCCTTCACATTTCTTTAAGATAATAAACAATAGATTTCTGGAGGGTGTGGATTGTAATCCATATAGATATAAAACCAGGACAGTTTCAGCTTATGGTTTTCTTGGCAAAGAGGGCTGTTTATTTTCACAAATTGTTTCAGGCACATTTCCATATTTCACAGGGGAGGAAAAGGACAGATTCACCACTGCAGATGAGCTTTCAGAGGAGGAAATTAATCTTTTAAATGTGTAACTACTAGAGTTGGATAAGCAATTTCTTTATTGAGACAAGTATTTTCTTTATATTTTATACCTCAAACTCTCTTGGAAATTATGTGATTTCTCTGACTGTATTTATGTGTAAATGTCCAAATGAATTGCCATCCGGTGTTATTCATTGCTTGTGGTATACACCTTGGTCATTTTGCTTCAAGAAACCCACTTAAAAGCCAATATCTTTTAGCATTTAGAATGTTTTTTTTGGTTATAGGCATGGAAAAGAAGAAAAAAATCATGTGAGGGAGCAAAGGGAAGCACGCTTTTTGATCTTTCCTTGTGAAAAAGTGGGATGATGGCATTTTCTTTTTCTTTAAACCAGGTCGCTTCAAGGAATGATTTTGGAACACAGATGCATAAACAAGTGAGTCAGCCCAATGGAGGCCAACCTCAGGCAGAGGGAAGGAGGAGTGGGAAGAGAGGACCAGCCTTGACTTCCAGTGGGGAGAAAAATAGAGATGAGGGCTGATATACTGGTGAAAGAAATTACACCACCTATAGGTTCCACCCTATAATGTGGAACCATTGCATTCATCAAAGGTCTTGTTCCTCCCCCTGGAATTCAATATAAAACAATAGCCTTGATCGTCTGGTCACTTGATTACAGACTTTTATCTGAGAAAGAAGAAGTAGGATCCGTTCTGTGTAGTACTTTCCTACAACTTCTGTAACAATTTAAATTTTCAGACAGCTCCAAGAAAGCAGGTCAAATTCATTTGTCTTCTGCTTAAAATGATTCATGAAGCAGAGTTGTTTTTTCTTTTCTTTAGGACATTAACTTCTTTGGTCTTCAGAGAATATAGCCTTCTTGTTGCTCTTAGGTTATAGATATTCTAAAGAAAGAACATTAAGAGTATGATAATGATGATGTGTGTGAAAATGTTTGATTTAATATCAATAATATAATATTTTAAATGGGACTCAGTCTGCTTCTAAAATAGCAATGAACAATGTAAAAATTAATCCTCAAATGCATTTTCCACTAAAGTGATTACATTTTTCTTCTTAGTGTTACAGTTCAGGAAGCTTGATGACAGTTGCTAATAAATAAGTACTAAAAAGTTATTAGCAACACTTTTTTTTTTTTACCATTTTGAGTATAGACTGATTCGTTGCTTTAAAGACATCTCTGAGGCCTGAAAATTTCAAGGCAATGCTTTGAAATTGTATGTCTTTACCACCAAGTACCACACCATATATTCTAAATAGTGTCTGCTGTGTATATGAACAGCAAATCCCAGTTTTTTCTACACCACCTAAATGCTGTTGAGCTTTACCCCATCCTGCTTTCTGCCAGTTGTTGTATATGCTGATACTAACTAACCTTTAAGTTTTGTTGGCTCCAATAACTGCTTTATTTTTCTCTCAGAATATACTACACATACTTTCCTAGACATGCAAATCTAGCAAAAAAATGGAGGTAAATATACCAACAGTTTTGGCATGCAAAACAAGGGGTTTTTTTTTTCTTCTGCCTGATGCATTTTCCTGTTAGTCATTCAGTGCTATTTGAGAATACAGAATACACATCAGTTGTTATTCACATGAAGCAACTCCCTGCTGTCAAGGGATTTCAGTCAATTATAAATTTCTTTCAGTCAATCAACAAAAACAGTACATGAAAATGTTCAGATGATTATTGAGGATTACATCCCTAGTTCCTAAAGCTCATACAATGCATTCAAAGTAGTAAAACAAACAAACAAACAAAAAAACCCCCTTCCTTCCATCTCTTTATCAGGCAACTGTCCTTTGCCATTAGGTTCAAGAAAGCTGTTTTCAGGAGGGTCATGAAAGGGACAGATTTGGTGCAGATCTGGATTTATTGCAGGGTGTGAACAAACTAGAAGAAGAAGACCCTCCTGCATCTCAAAAGTAACATTGACAAATGCATTAATGCATCAAAATCAAGTGAAGCAGTCAAAACTATATTATAGCCCCCTTGGAGTACTCTCATTATGATGGAAAACAGGAATGGATAGTGGAATATGCCAGAATTTTGTGGCAGGATGTAAAGAATTTGCATGCCTGCGAGACAGAAGAGTCCCAGGAAAACATGCATGAAAGGGGAAATACACCTTGTACAATTTCTCTTTCAAAACGTGGTGCTGTGCCAAGAATTCCAGCTATCATTTTATTTAATGACTGTATGTTTAATTTTATTCACATATTCAAGAAAGAATCAGACTGGAAAACCCCCAGTAAGTTAAAGGCAGAAATAATTAAAATAGAGGCAATCCCAAAGGCTGAAAGCAGCCAGACTTCCTTGAAAAAAAAAGACAAAGATAAAAACAGAGCACTCCAGAGAAGCCTTGCACACCTGCTGACTAATTGAAAGGTTTTTCTCTGAGTCAGATACATCCATTTGCAAAATAAGAATCAGGCTACCCAACAGCTAGTGAAATACATACAGAGCAGAAAAAGGAGTGTTCATTTTGGAGGTCACCAACCAGGTGCAGCTATGATGTGTGAATGACCTCAGGTCTCCCCTCTGTCAGTCCAGCAGCCAGGGTCAGTTCCTGCCACCCTTACATTCTGCCTGTCAGTTCAAAGAAACAATAATCTAACCTAGCTTTGGTAGAAACCTGAGCAATTTGGGCACCATGCTTTCCAGCGGGAAGAAACGGATGCTGTGCTCCTTTTGAGAATACTGCTTAAATCATATAATCTAAGATGATAAGATTTGGAGTAGTTCAACTATCAGAAATTTGAACTAAACAGTACCAGTCACCACTCATGCTTTATATTCTGAAGAAGAGTTTTCTTTTATGGCAATTTAACTTGTTGAATCTGGTGTTAAAAGCAACTGCTTTTCACTTCTCATTTTACAAGCTCACAACAAATGAAGATTATTTTAAGGCCATCTGCTTAGTTCAGAGGAAACTTAATGATTCAAGTAAAATTTAAATAAGAATACCAAAAGTAATAAACTAATTTTGTATGCCTCATCTCATAAAAATATTGTATATATGTGAAAATATTTCACTGGAGAAGATCTTGACAAAATAAATGATTCATTTACAACTTCTCAAAGAAAACCCTGTTTGCGCATCCTATCAGTTTCCTAGTTCTTCCATCATAGATGAGGAAAATGGAGAATTTTGCATAGACAATGACACATCTATCTTGCTACCAAATAGCAAGAAACAATAACTTTCACTAAATAGAAAACAGGGCTATGTGTGTCTCATAAAATCATAACAGTACTGAATTAAGTCTGCCTTGGAAATTCTGAGTTAAGAATATGGCTTTTCTAAGTGGAAAGCAAGCTCAGAGGTATATACAAACATCTACACCTGAGTTAATGATCTCTTGCCAGTGCAGACAAGTTGTAGACTACAATTCATCCTTTCAATCATTTCCTTTCAGCTGGAAATGCTGTCCTTAATAAACTGTCTTTAGAAGTATTGGTCTGTCTTTCTGTGGACAGCAGTGTGCTCACAGGATGCAGATGTCACTGAAAAAGGTCCCTAATCCTCGATGCTTTGCCATGGTTTTTGTTTGCTTGTTTGTGTTTGGTTTTGTTGTTTTTTTGGTTTGTTTTATTTCTTCCTCAGAATTATGACTCTCAGGATATCATCTGTCCTTCTGAAGATATTTACCAATAGCAATTGGGAACATGGGACCCAAGAACAAAGCCAGCACACACAGTATGCTGCTAGTCAGCTAGAAATCTCTTTATCCATTTCTTAACTTCAAGTTTCTGTCTTGTCACTAGGACTTGTCACCTTGTTCTTCTCTCATAAAGAACAAGTGGAATAGCATCACCTTCTGGTGGCTGTGAGCATCTTGTAAAGAACTGCAGGTCATTCCATTAGTTCCTAGACTTGCTTGTGACATTTTTTTAGTCTCACACATGTCACCATCTCCCTGATTCCTGGATATCTTCTTTTTATCTTGTGATATTTTCTGATATTTCTTTTACACTACATCATGACTGAAGGTCAAAATTTAATTCTGTCTCCAAGAACTGGAAGTTTGGATCTTCTTACTACACCCCATCAAGTCTTATAACCCACATATGGACTGAATCACCACCAGCAGCTCTGTCTCTAGTCTTCTGACCCAATGCCCCTTCCCTTCCCTTCCCTTCCCTTCCCTTCCCTTCCCTTCCCTTCCCTTCCCTTCCCTTCCCTTCCCTTCCCTTCCCTTCCCTTCCCTTCCCTTCCCTTCCCTTCCCTTCCCTTCCCTTCCCTTCCCTTCCCTTCCCTTCCCTTCCCTTCCCTTCCCTTCCCTTCCCTTCCCTTCCCTTCCCTTCCCTTCCCTTCCCTTCCCTTCCCTTCCCTTCCCTTCCCTTCCCTTCCCTTCCCTTCCCTTCCCTTCCCTTCCCTTCCCTTCCCTTCCCTTCCCTTCCCTTCCCTTCCCTTCCCTTCCCTTCCCTTCCCTTCCCTTCCCTTCCCTTCCCTTCCCTTCCCTTCCCTTCCCTCTCCTTTCTGACATTCATGGCTCCAACAGCTTGTAGAGAATTACTTGAGTATTCCAGAAAGAGTTGAAAATTACAAATTAAAAACAACCTAAAATGCAGTGGGCTTACATTATTGTTTTAGGCCAGTCTGGTGAATTTTTAATCAGCTTACTCACAATTCTTGAATACTTACAGATGGGAATACCTTCTGTTTCAGGGAACGCAGAGAGGCTCCATATTCAAGCTTGATGGCATAGTCAACACGAGTAAGCAACACAAAATGTCTATATCCTCCAATTTATGGGACAAAAGGTCAGAAAAGCTTTAACTACTTTCTAAAAAAAATAGTAGAGATAAATGGAAGAATACAGGAAAATGCAAGACATGTATAGAACAAAAGAAATGAGTTTCTTTTTTTTATCATTTGGCCACCATATGTCTTTTCAGGATTGTTGCTTGTACAGCTTTAATATGACATCACGGTAATGTTTTGCATATTTAATAGATGAAACACTGCCCTACATTTTAGTAGACTGAAAGTAGGAATTCAGCTGGCATACACGACTGTATATTTTGTCATTAAGTCTAATAAAGAAAATGCTGCCCTATTTTCAAAAATTCTAAACACATTTCTGTTTAGATAGAAAATCTACTATATATTGTGTAGTGGTTTGGTAAGCTGAAATTACCAATTTCATTTATTACTTGTGTTAAAAAAAAGAAGATTGAAGTAATAAGTCCTTTAAGGTCAAATCCATTTGCCATTATCTGAATATCTGTGTAGTTCTAACAGATGCAATGTTTTAATGCACTCATCTGAGAATATTTCAAGATGAAAACAAGAGAGACTGGCAGGATAATTGCTTCATTAGAATGACTTTGCAAACTAAATTTACGTACTTTTTTCTAATTTCTGAACTGCTTAACTCTTTTCCCATAAATCTCTATGACATTTTGTGGGTATCCCAGCTTGAAATGTATTTCAGTTTGTAGCTTCTCCAGCATTGTAGAGAAAGTTTTATTTGACATAAGACTCAACAGCTTTTCCTAGTTTATATTACCCAGTTAGCTCAAAATTGTGAAGATGAACTGTGATGATCCTAAATGGAAATTTTAAACACATAGCTACATTGCCATCCTTTACCACTTCCTCACCACATTCAGTGGTTCTTTTGTGTGAAGAATATCAAGTTGTTCAAATCCTGACGTAGCATACACTTCTCAGTGAGTACAATATCTCAGAGTTTTCTGAGTAATATCCAAATACCCTGTGGTCCTAAGAAATCACTGCTTTGTGCAGAAACAATTGCTCGTGAAATGTGATTAAGTATGATAATGTCTTATGGCAGATATTACATACTTTTGCTATAATCTCCCAGAAACAAAGAAAATAATCTTTATCACAGATGTCCATCCAAAAGCTCATCTATTACATTTATTTTAGTTATGTAGTCTTTTGTGTCCCAAAAACATATTTTTAAGGAAGAGGCTCCACATTTTGAATCAACATTTCTTTATGTCCCTGGGGCCCTGCTTTGCTCCTCTATTGTCACTTTGCTTTGCAGATATTAGCCTCCCACATGTAGACTAAAACAACCAGGGACACATTTATCGCTCAATGTCTAATGTAAAACCTTATGTGTCAAACTGGGACACAACAGTAAAAATAAACATTTTACATATGCTTGAAGTAAATAAATGTGTCCCTTGTCACAACTTACGATGTTTTTATCATGCTTGTAAACACTCACCAGAGCAAATATGAACAGATTATGACAGGACTGTGATATAGCAATTGCTGCTCTATAAACTCAGTAGATGTTAATTTTGTAGTAAAATAGTAGGAAAAAGAGTTTGATGAAGTAGAAATTCTTCACATGCACTGGTTGAGCAAGAATCTGGAAATGCACAAGTTCCAAGTTGCAGGCAGCACTCAGGTAGGGAAGGCACATGCTCTCATGAGTGTAGCACATGCTCCTCTCTTAAAAGGGCTGACAAAAGAGTAGAGATGAGGGGGAATTATGTCAAGGCAACAGCCATCTCCCTCCCATGTCTACAAACACGAAGAAATGTGACTGAGCCCATTAAAGACCACAAAGAAGGTTTAACTGTTAGGAGGGAACATGCTCAGATAACTCTACCTTCAAACCTTCAAATCCCTATGGGAACAAAAGCACATCATAAAAATCCCTAGAAAAGAACTTAAGGCAGCCTATCTTAAGGACTGCAACTCTGCCTCCCCAAGTGAACTTTAGACTTTGTTCTCACACTGGGAGGATAAGGATGCTGAGAAGTACACAAAAAGTTCCAAACAGCAGATCTGCTCATTTCTGGCCCTGGAACATATTGTGAATAAATCATTCTAGTTGCTTTCTTTTTCTCTTGGGAATGCTCACAAAACCTTTCTGGTGCTGAAAGTTGAGCAATACCACTGCAAGATTACACAAAAATCTTAATCCATCTAATAATATTGGATTGAGTTTTCTCCTTTGATCTTTCTCCAAATGTTATGTTCTCTCAGGAGGAGTTTGCAAAGGCTTTGTTCTTTCTCAGACACTAAGCATCCTTTGCATATCTAAACTATGCCATTTATTTCTTCTGGGGAGATTGTGCAGATTTGATTATACAGATAAATAATTAAGTAGACTTAAGTGAAAAGCTCAAATAACTTTAGGAGAAATGTCACCTATGGGCAAACTGACCTCTATAGATTTGTGGTTTATAATGAATAAAAAGAGTGATGTAAAAGGTACATGGTCTCCTCTCAAGGGCAACAGGGGAGTCTTTCTGTCTGACTGTAGTAGAAAAATTACTGTCTTCCTGCTGTAATACCAATTTATCTGAAAATTAAAACAGAATAGAAAGAAAAAATTAATTCTTCTCATAGTACTAATGAATTTTCCTTTTGTCCCACCCAGAGAAATAGTATTATACCACCAGAATTTTTTTAAATGCCTGCAACAAAAATGGTTAGTGATTATAAAGAATGCACTTGAAGAAAGCTAAATTTTGAGAAAAAGATATGATACAGATTCTTGTAAGATTGAGGAATGCATTTCACATTAAATGCAACTTTTCTGTGGTCATTTAGATTTGCTTTCAGTCTGCAACTGCAGACTCCAAAATCTGAGTTTTAGATTTAGGCAGTTACCTTGGAAGATAGAGGTTCCCCCTCAGCCTGAAGGGTATCAAACAGCAGCCAGGCTTCCCTAGACAATAAATTATTGCCTTGGTGGAAGGAGTCTGTGTGGATAGAAGGAGGGAACGAGGTCCTGTCCAAAGCAGGCAATCTGTCAAGTCAGGACTAATAGATCAGGAGGATAGCAAGCCATGGTGAGGAAACTCAGCTGGGAGTGAAGAGATCGGGGCTCTTCCCATGGCATCGCTGTTTTATCTCTAAAGAACTTGCCTGGGCCTTCATTTCACTGACAAAGGAAAACAAGAAATGAAATAATATATCTTTCTTGTCAAAATGGATTGCTTCCTCAATGGAATGACACCAGTTGTTGACAAACAGAAGTCAGGAGGTATAATATATGAGATTTTACTGTGTGCACTTTCTCATGAATTATTTTTTTATAGAATCATATTGCCACTGACAGTAATATTGACATGTAGGCTGAAAAACTGTTGCTTGGTGGAAACAAGGCATAATGAATAATGATAAATATCTATCCCAAAGGCAGATGGTACACGTCAAGTGCTATGTGGGTCACCTTCCTGTTTGGACTTACTTAATATCCCATTGAACATATTGGGAAAGGACATAAATAACACTGCAGGCAAATCTGCAGATGATAGCACATGCAGTTTTTTAATGAGAAATAAGCATCTACTGCTCTGTGAAGGTCATGGCATGGTGAAATTCATTGTGAGGACAATGCAGGTGAAGTGGGAAAATATAAATGGATATTCATGGGGTAGAGAAACCTGAAAAGTCAGTAATGTACAGAGAGATATAAATTCCAAGTTCAGATTTCCTCTAATGAAATATGCTGTGCCTATTCTCTTTCACTAAGCTTTACCACACATCAACTTCAAAATTATTCCTCCTTCCATTTACCTCTGTCAAAATTTTTGCTGAATTCATACTATGCTCCTTTCATGTCTATCCCTGCTTCTTTCTCTTTGGTTTTTTTCTTTCTACACAAATGCTTCATATTTCTAATGCCAGAGCTTTCATATGGGCAAAGAAATTATTCACACACATCAATTCAGTGGCCAGCATCCTCTGTAATGCAGAACAGCTTTTGCAGTGCTTCCTCTTCTCACTGTCTCCTTTGCTTTATTTGTTAAATGATGTTAGTCTGAAACGGAGGGAAAATAAAAGCATCTGGACAGAGCAAGCTCCCTCCCTCCAGGGAAGATATTAAATCAGCTAAGGGACCTACTGCAGCTTGGAGGCTTCAGATGAGGCAGTCCCATCTCTTCCTTTGGCATCTCTGACATGTTCAGTTTCTTGATTGCTTACGTAAGATTGAAGGCATCTGCTCGTCTCATCCTCCTGCCCTTGCATAATGATGCTGTATCTGCAAACACACAGGCTACTTATTTCATTCAGGTGGTCACTTTTCAAAGTGATTACCAGTGATAAATGGGGATTTTTCATTTAGTGTTACAAAGTATTGGGAGCTTACGCCTTCTTTGCTTAATCTTAGAAAAACAAGGGCTAGATCGGGTTTTGGCTTTGTTCCAAATGTTATTCATCAGGAAAAGCTGTTTTTATGACAGCAGTCATAAGAAAAAATCAAGTGATTTTTCACAAAATAAACATGAAATAAAAATACATTATGTTAAATAGCCTGAGCTAAGTTAAATTCCTTACAATGTATATATTAACTTATGATTTGTTTTTCTTTCACGAGCATACATGTGGATCTGTGATCAGTGACAAATATACGTTTTAGATTTGATCATTTTTTCCATTTGTAGGCAAATTTCTGATATCTTCTGACCTACAATTTTTTCTTATTTGAAATTATTTCATACTTGCTGTCTTAAAGTTTTTTACAATTTGAAGGTACTATATTCTGAAACACAAAAATGAAAGTCATAGTAGTGCCATTCTGTTCAAATCTGTATCACAATATGTATTTCAGCAGGTTATTTCATGTTTAAAGGGCTGCACTGGAGATATGATAACAGGAAGGACAGTAGGAACATAAAAAACTTCTAAATCATAACAGCAGGAATTCAGTTAATGTTCATGAAATTGATGAGATAATTATCACCATCCCATACAATTTCCCATTAGGGAATAATTCTGTAGCATGTGTGGTGCCAGGGTTCTGAAATTACCTGCATAGATCAGAAGTGGCAAAACAGCAGAAGTGGCACTTTTATGGGGTTAGGGGAGGGAGAGTTTAGAGCAGTGCACTGCACTACAAGAATTTTACTCATCACTTACTAAAACCAGATCTCAGCAGTGTCATTCTTCTCACTGCCATAGGAGAGTAGAATTAGGGAAAGCAAGATCAAAACTTCAAAGTAAATAGGCATGGCTTATTTTTATTGTAAGTAATTTTGCATGAAGAATTACTTTGACACATTTTCACAGAGGCCAAAAAGAATTATGAAACCACTGAAACCTGTCATTTCTGCTGTCATGGGACACTATTCTTATGTCAGTTATCCTACCCTGAGTCCAACAAGCAAAGCACATTTTGCTAGGAAGACCAATATGTTATTTGCCCTGTCAAAATAGCAGGGCAGTGTGAGATGTTTCACCAGAAAAGCCAGGAAGTATCCTCAGATGTTCACAAGCAGTCAACATTGAATTTAGAAGAGGAAGGAAATACATAGGTGACACTTTCTGGTCTAACACAAGAAAAACCCTCTCCTTTCTGGCCCTAAATCCAGCCATCAGCACAGCAGTAAATTTGTCAGGCTGTCCAGCCAGAGCTATGAAAGAAAATTTGCTCTGCCTCATAGCACTGGTAAGTACCCTTCCAATGTCCTCCTTCTGGTTCCTGCCAGTCCTTAGCACTTTTAAAGACCTCAGGAATTAATGTATTTGGCCCATACAGTGTATCAAAAAGCAATCCTTTTTGATGCTGGCAGCGGAAATGACTGAGTCCCTGGAGCATTCAGTGCTTCAGTTCAGTGACAACAGTGTTCTGGGTGATGCAAAGCAAGGGCACAGCTTCCTTTCTTCCCTGGCCTGCAAAGGACAAGCAGAGATCATTTTCCAAGTTGGAATGGTGTTTTGAATATGCAGGTGGAAAAAAGAATATTCTGAGTTTGTTTGCTTTCTTTAATAGCAAATTGCCCACTCCCAATATTTTATTTTCATTTTCCTCACACTGTGGTTGTCATAATGCTGAAATGCTTAGGAATATCTTTCTTTAAATAGATTTTCACAGAAATAAGAGAGATTAATTAGAGGTCAGCGACTGAGTAGTTTTGTACCTTGAGAAAAATAGGAAGTGTGGCAGTAATAAATATGATCAAATCCAAATTGATGATGTGGACTGTTCGCTTTACAACAAGCAATATGGAATGCCAAGATTTTGTGCCTGGATCAAAAGTCAGAGAACTTAAACAAATCAAAAACAGAAAAGGAAGAGATATGAGGCTCTGTAAAGGGTTTGGAACTGTTTTTTTCCCAAGCCTGATTCAGTTCAAAGGCCTGCCTTGTTCTTGTTCTTGTTCTTGTTCTTGTTCTTGTTCTTGTTCTTGTTCTTGTTCTTGTTCTTGTTCTTGTTCTTGTTCTTGTTCTTGTTCTTCTTCTTCTTCTTCTTCTTCTTCTTCTTCTTCTTCTTCCTCTTCCTCTTCCTCTTCTTCTTCTTTTTCCTCTTGCTCTTCTCTGTTTTCTATGCATCTCTCAGAAGAATATATAAGTAATGTCTGATGTGAAATACCCAGTCTGTACTCAGGATGATGCAAACCATCTGACAGCATTCCCAGCACATTTCTGTTAAAGTGAAATGTAAGAAGAACTTATCTTCTTATTATAGCTAATGTAAAGAGAATCTTATCCAGTCTGTGCTGGAATTCTAATTCAGCTGATATCAATTAGTCAAGACTTGCATTTTTTAAGTCCTTCTTCATCTGACAATTGTATAGTATCTCCCTAATGCTGTGAATTCCACCTTGTTTTGAGAACATTACTTAATGATTAATGCATTTGTGGTACAGTTGTGCCCCAAACACATTTCATCATTTTTTGGCATAGGAATTGGATGGCTGAATGAAGTCCTAAACATCTCACCCCTTTTGTTTGGATATGACTATTTTCTGTCATCTCTCCTGCAGCCCCACTTCATATTTTGTATCTCATTTGTGTGGAACTTATGCCCACCAGTGTATCATTATCTTCTCCAGAATTCACCACTTCTAAAGTTTGCATAAGCCCTTCTCAGCTGTGATCTAGAACCATAAAAATGGGGAAAAAAATAAAAAAGGTTCAAGAACAAGCCATATTTTTCAGAGATGAATATGAACACCAGTAAAGCAACACTGTTATATCATGAAGTCTTGTTCTCCTTTTTCTCATTCTTCTTAGTATCCCATGTGACCTTTTGATATGTATTGTTCCCTCTAGTTTGACCCTTCAATTCCAGCCTCTTTTCAATCATTCTGCCCTAAGCTCTCCGCGTTTTGGCAGGAGGTCTGTGCATTAGGTCAGGCTGCTTGGCACTGACCACAAATTGGGCAATCTGAGTTTTCCTCAGGGAAGAAGAACATTGCTCATCTGTATGTTACTGTTCAGTCATTAGTATTTGAAAACTAATGACTTTATTAGCATTCAATTCCCATGTGGGCAGAGACAGTGTGATTTCATATGACCCATCAAATATAGAAGAGTGTTATGTTCAAATGTTACTTTGAACCTTTCCAATAATATTGAGTCTTCAGCAGCTTTCAGCAGCTGCCTCCATTATCTAACCATTCTTAGGCTTGCAGGAATTTCTTAAGATTAAAACTGTCTTTTTTTCTCATACAAAGTAAGCCAATTATTTCTTATTCAGCTCTATTTGACAAGAAAGGAAGGTGAGCTCTGTCTGTCTATATTCACAATGCACTTACAAACGCCTTCTTTTCCTACTCCTCTCTTTTTATCTATTTTCCTGCTCTGTGTTACAAAGATTTCTCCTTCCTCTTTCTCTCCCTGAATGTTGATAAAACAAAACATATTCAAAGCCAGCCTGTCATTCCCTGAACAATTTCTTGAATATCAGCTTTCCAATCCCCAACTTTAAAACTACTAAGCCAGCAGAGTTCACTGTGAAAAGCAACAGGAAACAAAGAGGATGTTTAGGATCTTGCTAAAAAAGGTGGAATCATAGCTTTGATGTGTAAACCTTGCCATTTCTAAAATAGCTTTTCTAGCAAGATAAAAAATGGAAGTCTGATAAAATTAAATCTGAAGCAATGCAGGATCTTGTCAGGAATTTTCCACAAGGATCAGTGAACTCTTTAATATATCTATTCAATTTTGTGGAATTCCTCACGTGATATTTTCTACTAAAAGAGTTTTACATCATGAGGCAATAACATTTATCTCTGAAGTCTTCTGTGACTTTAGTAGTAGAAGGAGGTGCCAGAGTGATACTTGGAAAATTAAATTCAGTTTATCTATAATGGAGCAGCAAAGATAACTTATAGATACTGTCCCATCACCATGACTCAGCCCTGATCTGTGGGAACAGACAAGCTCTGCTAGTCTTCTTGGACCATACAGTTGCTGTCCTCACTGCATTTTGACAGAGAATGAAAATCCAGTATGTTACTGTTGTGAGGAATAAGTCAGAACTGAGAGCTACCCAGATCATTACATGTATGGGACAACAAATTTCAAAGTCAGAATAGATTTTTTCCTCCTGATGAGATGGGTATGGTTAAGGCAGATGGACTGCATGTGCAAAGATGCATCTCAGTACAGAAGTGATTTGAATTATTTGTCTCTTTCCTGTTATCCTGACCAGTAACGTAGCTGGTGGCAGGTCTATGTACTGGACTCCTAGCCTGCAAATAAAATTCAAGGTGGTTTATGGTGGAACATTATTTTCAGCATTGTTTGGAACCTTGGCTTTTTTCTTCTTCCTTTTTTTTTTTCCCCTCTGGGAACAGTAGAGTAGGAAGCTCACATAACTCACAGATCTTGGCTGCAGCTGCACTCAGGATTCTTCTCATTCTAGAAGCATCAAACAAATCTTATCAATCCCCATTTCTCCTCATCACAAAATACTCTACTGTTTCACTCATCTGCACTTTGTCCTCCCCAAAGAAACTGTGATTGATGTTTTCTATCAGTTTATGCTAAACTACCTCCTCGAGTAATTTATTTTCTTAATAAAAGTTAAGAGCTGGTGGTTTGCTATTGCTTCCTTTGTGCTGCTAATCATATTGATGAGTACTCAGTCAAAACCAATTCTTTCCAAAAACAGAGGGAAAATGTAGAAAACAGATACACAGACCTGCAGATAGGGTGCTGGCACACAATTTCTCTTTTTATTATGCTTATGATGATTCAAGAGAACTGCATTGAACTAAGGACACAAAGGGTTTGAATGAACTTGGTTCACCTGATTTTTTAACTTCTGTCCTCCTAGAAAATGTCGAGTATTAAACTTGCTTAAATACCTCTTGATAGATTTGACCCACTTGGAAAAAAAAAAAAATGGAAGAAAAAAGTAGTAGAAGAAAGGTTGAATTTACAGGGGAGAACTAATGTTCAATGTAACATCAATTTAGCCAATTGATATTTGAGAAATATAGGTGTGTTTCTAAGGAGGAGCTCAGTTTTCCCAGTGATTCATGAGGTGGACATACTAAAAAATAAATTAAATAATGGAAATTAATTGCTGGATGGAAAATAGGATAAATTTGCTGTCAAGAAATGTTAGATTATGAAATAACTGATGGTTGCCCCATTGGTAATGTCTTAAAGTAGATGAAAAGAAAAAGAAAATAAAAACAATAAAAAAATATAGATAAGGAACGTATTTCAGGATCTACTAGGATTTTTTTTATTATAATTTTTATATTTTTTGTCCCAGCATTTCTCTTTATGACCTCATGAAGCGCTTTTATGCAAATTTCAAATGACCTGGAGTACCGGTGAATGGATGATCAATAATCAAATAACAAGAAAAGAAAGGACACTTAAGTCCATGTGGATCACCTATAACTTTCCTGAATTAGTTCTGTAAATACTGGTTGTACCAGAAGAGCCACTCAGAACAATTTCAGAAGAGTTTACTGGCAATACAGATTAAAGATATGGAATGGGAAGCGTTTTAACTTTCAGGAAAGAGTTATATAAAATGTCATATGAAAGCAGTTTTCATGACTTAATAATGAAGTTTGGATTTATTAGAATTATTTTTGCTAGAATTTTGTGTGTGCAGATTATATTAGTCTTAAAACCGGTATATTTTCAGGTTGCATAGGACAAGATTTTCTTCCTATGGCAGCGTCCATAAGATGAGGATTTTGAAATAAGTCTGCCCTTGACCAGGCATCTAGAGGGTGAAAATGTTATTTCCAGTTTAAAATTTTCAATGATTCGATGAAACATTGATCAACTTTTCAATGGAAACTTGGATATGAATACAATTATGTGTGTGTGTCTGCTTGTTTTAAGGCACACACGACTATGTCCAGAGGTGATGAGCAGACACCACTCCCTGTGTTGTGTCAGAGTATGTTCTCAGGGCTGTCTTGGTGCTTCTGAAAAATGACTTTGAGATTTGCAGAGTGGGCAGATGAAACTCACGTGGTGATATATATTCTGTAGACTGTCTCCTCACTACAGGGAATAATAACTAGCTGCATGCACTTTGTTCATTCTGGATTGTAAATGTGGCTCAAGAGAAAAAATATTCTGGAACAATTTTTCAGGATGCAATCCATGCTAAAATAAAAATTTGCATTTCTTTCCTAAATATTACACAATTTTATGTGAACAACATTTTTCCAGATATATTCTGCCAGTCATTAAATGTACAAATAAGGTGTGAAAGGCAAAAACCCCCATATTTTCATAAATCCACAAGAACTGATAGGCATTATGAGAAATAAAACAACTTGCATGGGTCTGCCTGTACTATAATTCCCAGAAATATATCAGAAGGATATAAACAGTATTTTCTAACCATACAACACTTACAAATCCTGTCTCATAAATGGTTGTAAATAATTAATTAAAAAATCTGTTCTCTACAAGCACTGTAGAAATAAATGTGCCTCATTCTGAAAGCAAAACATTTTCTTATGCTTTAAACAGTAATTCTTTGAAACAGCACAATGCTGAACTATATAAAATAGTTATTTAGAGACCAATAGGAAGAATGTGCCTTGTAAAAAAAGGTTTACCCTTCAGTAAGCCAGTTTCTACATCTAAAATGTTAATGAGCAGTTGGGTACTTGTCTAAATTTAAGTCAGCAGTTTCTTCTATCTTGTTTGCCATCAAAATAAACTAGAAATGAAATCCACTGTCCATAGAATTTCAGCTCCACCTCTTCATGCCCAGACTAGGAGTGAAATTAAAGTTCAGCACTGACATTTCTGTTAGAAATTGTTTAATTGTTTTTAAAAATATATATGTAGCTCTTCTGTTCAGTTAAAAAAAAAAAAAAAAGTGGAATTTTATACATTGGCTGTAGTGTAGCAGCTTTCAGTTTCAGTTATTCAGTTCACCTAGACCAGATAGCTATGATATTGTATCATTTCCTAACAGATGACTGAAAAAGAACTTAAAGGAATTTAAAAACAACATATATGAGCCTATGCATTTAGCTTCAGATATGCATATGGAGTTTTTTCCCAACTTGTAATCATCTCCAAGTAATTTTAAGGGCACTGAATACTGGGTTAGCCAATATTCTGCCATAGAAACTGTTATATAAAAAAAAAATATATATGTCCTTCCCTACATAAGGAAATCAGTCTTCAAATTTTCTTGGAACTAGAAGTTATTGGGCCTTTTTTCCAAATTATGTTTTGGTTAAATTTTACTTCTATTGGAAAAGGTTCCTTAGTGTGAGGAAGACTGGTTTATATATGGGTATAAGTAATCTATATCAAGACAGGGGAGAGAATAAAGGTAATGAAATTCCAGATTGCCCAGGTCTGAATAACAGATGGAACACAGAAGACATAAGGATTCTTTTTTCCATGGTGTGCCTTTGTTTTTTACCTAATATGGAAATTTAATCCCATAATCCCAAACCAGCACAGAAAATATATGAAACTAATATATAACTATATATATATATAGTTATATACTATATATAAAATATATTCAACTAAATATGTGAAACTGCTTCAATTCAAGCACCAGGACTCCACAGGAGGAAGGGCATTCGACAGGTGAAGCAAGAAAAGTCTAGAAAACAATGCATAGACCAGGAAGACTAAGGCCAGGTTGATTATACCACCCTCACCACAAGAATTCAGAGGCATTAGTTGAAGCCAGCAGGTGACAGATTCAAATGAAGTGAGAAGATATATTTATTATATGGTGCACAGTTACCTTACGGGCCTCTTTGTTGTATGACCCGGATCTAAACTTCTGTGTGAGATAAAGAAGCAAAAAAAAGAAAGCAATGACAGGAATACACCAAAAACTGCTGAATGCATTATTCATGCTAAATTCACAAATAAATTTCATAAATTAAATCCCCCCAAATTCGCCTGTGAACCATTAGGCCTTGGAGGAAGGAAGAGAGCTCAGATGAGTTCCCATTATATCAGTGTCACGGTATCCTGTCCCTTTCCCATGTTCTTCCTTAGGCATTTGCCACTTGTTGCTGTTGGAAAAAGAGAACCAGCCTTCATACTCCTTACTAGACATCTGATCTCATCCAGAACAGCTTTCCTTTGTTCCTACTCCTGGAACATCGAGTTGTGTTCTAAATGTGTTTGTGCGTTCCAAACTGGAAAATTTAATTTTAGTGCACAGGAAACAAGCTGATCCACAAACTGCAAATTGGTGCATCCAGGGTTGCTATGAGATTGTATCTTTTTTCTCATCTGCCTCTGGGTGAAATAGGAGGCAAAAGATGTTTTCAAGGGTTTAAATGCATACAAGTGCTGCACACAGTAGGTGCAAAGCAATTTGACCTCTGGTCCTCCAAAGTGAATGAAAAGTGATGTATCAGCCTGTGTAGCCTGTAAGGACTCTTTCCATTATCCACATCAGCCTAATGCAATGCCACAGTTTTGATACCTTACATCTTCTGTTAAATTTGTTTGAAATGGTCCTATTACTGCATAAGTGATTAGGAAGGTAACAAATAAATAGGCAAATGATGAAGATGAAACAAAAGGACAGAGATCTTGACTCTGTAAGATTTATTCCTTTTGTTTTCTTCAGAACTTGCTGTGAAGTGGAATTGCCCCTTTCCAGTGAAATCCATAGCTTTATTATGTACTTTCTCTACTGATATATTAGGAATTACGTTGCATTCAGTCCCTGAATTACTATGCTTTTTGGATGCGAAGGAGAGTTGTAGAGAACAAAGTTAGCTGCCTCATTTGTCATGTCTTTTTTCCATTACAACCTGTTTGCTGCTACCCATCTGTCATCCACATGAAAAAGAAACTCCTTAGTCTCTTAAATCTGCCCTGAAACACCAAAAATGTGAGCTGCAAAAACAAAAAGAAATTTACTGTTGTGTATAATCTGGGATACCAGAGAATCTGGTAACTCCAGACTCAAGGTGTGTTCCCTTCCAAGATCTGAATTTCCTCTCCCAGTCATAAACCTCCCAAAGTAACAGAAGAGCTGGCAATATCAGATTATGTCTCTGGAAGGCCCATGAGGAAGAGAAAACTATGTCAGAGAAAGGTAAGGCTGTTTCTGGCTTTATGAGGAAGACAGACTTTCCTGTGGAAAGCAAGTGGTCTGTAACCTGTTGTGATTCTCTGAAATAGTGCAATGTGAGAGCATTAATGTCTACCTGTCACCTCCACATTGGACTTCAAAACGTTTCTCATGCTGGCACAGAGAAGCAGTTGTGAGTGAGGGATCTGTCAAACTGCAGCACAACAAACTATTCATCCTGTAGGACTCAGACAATGAGAGTCTCCTCCTTCAGGGGACAGCACTTCAACTCTGCATAAGCAAAACCCCACTTACCACAGAATCACAGAAAATGTTGGGTTGGAAGGGACCCACAAGGATCATCAAAGGCCAGTTCCTGACCCTGAACAGGGCCATTCCCAAGACTTACAATATGTGCCTGAAAGCACTCTACAAATGCTTCTTAAGCCCTTGAATCCTGTCTCCTGTTATACATAGAACCACCAGCAGACACTTCATAAGTTCATTCATAAGGACACAGCATGAACAGCAGCAGATTGTCTTACTCAAGAAATGTTAGGGGCATTTTTTTTTCTTTCCCCTCACCCCCTTTCCTTTGTTTTTAATGTTCTTTTCATATCCATTCAGCATTTAGCTGCCTGACAAGGCTCTGGTTCCAAGTGCTGAAAAAAGAGTCTGAGTATCTGAAATACTTAGATAAAGTAGAGATTTAGTAAATTAACGTATACAAGAGACAGCCTTAACATCCCTACTATGGACATCATGCCAGTGCACATATACACACTCATGCATATGCCTATTCCCTTGGAAAATAACCCCAGCCTATGCTGTGACCACAACAGTAGAAAATAAAGCTGCTGTGCTTAAGCCATAACCCTGCAATTAATGCAGCAGGGAGCAGATCCAGCATCATCTGTCATCTGTGCAGAGTTAAAAGTGGAAGCACATTTCCCATAACTAAAGTACTGTTTGAGCTGCTCTCATCAGACCACAGTAATTTCCTTTTACAGGTTCACAGGCAAGGCGAAGTTATTATTTTCTCAGTTTTCATTCTTCCTCCTCCCACCCCCCCCCCAAAGGACGTAGCATTTAAGCTTCAGTTTAAATAAATATGAATATGGTGAAAAATCTTTGTAGCATCTTTTAGCTCTCTTGTTTCCACAGAGCTATCACTACCAGCTGAAATATCTCACCTCAGAAGGTAAAATTGTTTCATGAGATAACATTTTCCCTTCAGCTCCAAGAAGACCCAGTGGGCATATTTCTGGATCCACTTGAAAGAAGAAGAACCAGCTGTGCACCTCCGTATGTGAAAGGTCTGATCAGAGCCTCATTTTCAAACCAACAGAATTGACAGAAAGATTGTTGTGCTACAACAGAGCGATTCGCAGCTCCAGTACAGTTTGATGCCAAGGTTTTAAATGCTTTAACGAGTCAAGTTGGCTAGGAGTCAGAACATGATGTAGCTGTGTGGCTTTGCTGCAGAGCCTGACATCCCCAATCAGCCATAAATTAATTTTCACAAAGGGTAGAGGAAGATATTCAGAAAGGAGTAATGTGCTCTGATACTGTCAATCTTATCAGTGTGATATTGCATTGACATTCTAACCATTAGCTATGAACCTGGTGTAATGATTACAAATTAAGTAATAGGATGAAATTAAGAAAAGATAAATTTTGGAACGAAGAGCTGAAAATAAGTGAGGTCTGCAAGGCAGGAGCAATCTCAAAGACAACTGTGGGAAATATGATTGGACTAGTGAGCATCCTGAGATATAAACCCTCCTGTGGCAGGCACTTGGCCTCTAGCTTTATAATTTGTACAATATTGCTATAACAGTGAGATTAGAATCCTTTAGCAAAAGTGTTCTGCTTTGTAGTTTGTTTGGTTTGATTTTTTTTCTGGAAAAGTCTGGTTCATATAAATCAGATTTATTTTTTTTTTCTTTAGAAATACAACATTTTCTATGAAACATTGCCAGAGAATTGTTTCTCATGTCTAGGGCAGAATCACAGGTGAATACCTGAAATGGTATTTATTATCCTTCTTTGCACAGGACATGGGGTCACTTTCTGTCTGTGATGAAGCCAGACTTCTACACAGAAACAAATGAGTGAGGCTAGAAAGAAAATATGTGAAAGCAGGAGTCTGCACCTTTGTCTCCCCACTTACAGGGGTGATTCCACTGGGACAAGAGGTCTCAGTGTCTGGGCCTTTTCTGACTGACTTATGTCAGTTTATGTTTTCTGTAAAGGTGAGGTGTTGAAACAAGACACTTCTCACCATCCAAGAGAGATTCCGATTAAGCATCTTGAAAACATTTTCAACAAAATGGAGGTAGGACTTCAAGACTTGGATTTAAGCAGTCCTGAGCTATAGGGAGTTTAAACAGCGTTCTGGCACATAAATACTGCATAGATCCTTCAAAAACACTGCAGTCTCGGGTGGCTTGAAACCAATTGTTTAGTTTTATGGACAGAAACAGTCACTAATTATTTAGACGATTTATCCCTCACCAAATGAAGCTGGTCTGTTAATGGTGCAGAATCAATACAACCCATATAGCAAATTAACTCTATTTTGTGCATTAGTTGCCCACATTTTCTAAAAGCAGTGGAGCAGTAACTTGTTTACTTCTACAGGAAATAATAGAAACAAGTGTTTCTTATAAAATTGTAACTCAAACACCCCCCAGTGAATGTGGGTGTGCTTATGAAATTCTAAAAATATGAATCTTCCCAGAAAGTATAGGACATTGTCAGTGATTCTTCTTTGCACAAAGACATGCTCATTGCTCCATGGTGGCATCTGGTACCTTACAGAACAGAGCCCATCTGCTTGTGAATCATGCCATGCTGCTAGTTTGGGAAAGTTGCATTTCTTGCTTATTCTTGCAAAAGTGCAAAAGCCCCCGGGACAGCCGTGAGATCAATGGTCTGATCCCTAAGGACCAGGCTCAGGAAGCAGCAGAACCCCTAAGCCCTCTCTCTCATTCAGCTGGATGGTGGCTGCAAACAAAATAGCCATGGCTTTTTAGAGTGCACACACCAGCTGGCATCCCTACAGGGACAATAAAAAGAAGACACCAGGTCTCAGTGGCTCACTGAAAAGTGCCCCAGCCATTCAGTCCAAATATGGATTTGATAACCAGTCCTTCTGGGTTGTTGTTGCTCCTTAAATAACTTATTGCTTTGACTCCCTCGAAGGCAGAATGCCTTGCAATGACAATGTCTGCACCAAAGCATGGCATTGTGGGGCACCTCCAGACAGAAATTCAGCCATTCCTCTTAGCAACTTGTCTTTGTAAGAGTAAAGACAGACAGCTACGTGAGAAAATATTCCAAGCCCTAAACCTGCTACTTTACCTGAATGGAGATGGGTACCCAACTTTCTTGGGTGACACTTTTTTCCTTAGGTTCCTTCCAGATCTTATACAGCTCCTATTTATGAGACTCCATCCAGTTCAAGCTCATAAGGCTGAGCTTCTTCCATAACTTTATTAAAGTTAAGAGTGCTATGGATAATGTAACATGACAGACATCATTTGAACACGTATTTTATGGAACCAAATAAATGTTTCCACTTAGTCCACCTTTAGCATTACAGAAAATATGAACCTTCATTATCCTGAACTGTAACTGCTAATATAAATAATTTATGCATCCATAAAGAGAGTTTTCATAACAAAAACAGATTTTATAATGCAATTCTATTATGTACAGGCTATTTGCAATTGAGACCATAGGGTCAATAGACATTTAGACTTTTTTATGAGCATCTCTTCAGCTAGTGCAGAAATTCAATGTTTTTGTTGCCTTAATCTCTAATAATAATAGTAAAAAAAAAGAATAAAGAGGAAAATTATTCTTACAGTGAGTTTTTAGGAAAGGACGGATTTTTTCCATTTAATATTGCTGTGAAGAAAATCAAGATAAAAGAAATTCCCTGCTCTAACACATGCCTTTAAAAATGTGTGCTACTTTTTAACATGTTCCATGTGTCATTAAAGCTCCTTCTGTCACAGATTGTTGTTTACACAGTTGCACTTTTACAAAACTTGAGTCACAAAAGAGAAGATACAAATGAAAACTTCATTAAATTAGGGAAATAAAGTCCAATCCATCCAGCTGTATGGCACTTTTGTGTATGTGTGTGTGTGCACATTTTTAGTGTGGGTTTTTTCATGGCTCTTATAAAAATGTAGAGAACAGCTACAGACACACTTCAATATGTGGATGGGAAATTTTATCTTCTTCACTGGGATCTATACATCACAGTCACATAGAAAAAACATAGAAGATAATTTCCATTTCAGTATATTAATGAGAAGAGCTGCTTTGTACTATAATGCATAACACTGTATGCACAGTGATTGTAAATTTAATTTTTAACTAACACAAAGCTGAGCGTTCGCTTAATTATTCTCTGCATGAGCCTAAATAGAGCAACAGACAACTTTTTATCTTCTGCAGATGTTAGGGCAATGCCAATGGACCCACACAGCACACAAGCTCTGCCAGGGACACACAGGATGGACTTGCCTTCCTGGTCAGGCAGAGATGTCCGAAATACATTCAGGGCACCTGAGACACCTGCAAAGAGCTGGCTGACAGAGCACCAGCAGGATCCATGCCTTGCTTCAGCAGCAGCTAGACACCTCCTGAAACAGCAATAAAATGATTGAACAGAGCTAAAGGAGGATGGGGATGGGAATCCGTTTAGGAATAAGCTAACCTAGGGTGCAAAGGTAGGTGCCTGTATATCAGAGATGTTCCTGTGCCCTCACAGTTCAGCCAGTGCAGGTATGCTGCCCAGCCTTCAATTTCTGCCTCTGAGGCTGTGTCTCCCTAAGATCCTGTGCCCCCTCTGCCAGTTACCTACAGATATCCTGCTTGTTTTTCAGTATCAGTAACCCTCTGTGTTAATGAAGCTCTTTTCTAACTAGGGACAGCTTCGTTATCTATCGGCATGGTCCCACACAGACACCCAAAGGTAGGAGTCTGTGATCCAGCTGTGAATTCCTTATGTCCTTCAGAGAGAAACCAGCTAGGCTTGCATGAAAAACATTCTGTGGATTATGAAAATTATACTTTTCATTATTCTGTAGATTCTGAAAATTATACTTTTTCATTATATATAGTTCCTATAATGTATGCTAAGTCTGGATGTGCAAATCCTTTTCTATGATAGAAATCAGAAGAATTGAGAATTACAAGAGAATTCCTTGCAACGTCAGGAAGCATGGACTGCAGGCTTAGTATCAAAAATAATCACGGGATCTCTCCTGCAAAGTATATAACATGTTTCATTAGAGGAAAGGCATTGCTAAGACTGAAAAGAGACTGCAGAGGATTATCAACATTATTTAGAGCTTTCAGCTTCTGAGTCATGAGGCAAGATTAGCGGCACAAAAAGAACAGAGATTTCACAGAACTCCATCCCATCTGGAAAACAGCATAACAGAGTTATGTTGAGAAACTCTTCGTTACTGTAACTAATTCAAAACCATGATGCCTTGATGTTGGCTTACATTTGGGAAAGTGCTTTTAGCAGAAGTTCTGCAAATCTTCAAGTGCTGCAGTTCATTCAGACAGAAAGGAGTCATCATTTTTTCAGTGAGAGAGAAATAACTACAAGGAAAAAATGCCCTCTATTTGTCCTTTAAGCCTTTTGATTTCGAATTCCATAAACCTAGGCTGGAGAGGTGACAGTTTTACAGGTAAAAGGGTTTTAGTCTGAAATAAAAGAAAGGTTTGGTTCATTTCAGGATGATTCCTCTACCAATACGTTCCTTTGTCAGCATTATTTTTTTCCTTTCCCTCCTGTAGAAAGTGTTTCTGCAACAGTATTGGCAGAAGACACTTGATCTTTTTCTTCTTTGGCTTCTGTTTTTTTTCTGTTTTTGGGAATCCGGTGAATAGGTGCAAGAAGAGACAAAGACATGAGGAAGAAAAGTAAATGGAAAGAATCCAAAATAAAAGGGGATACGGTACAAAAGGGAATGAACTTTTCTTCCATTCTTCACGATTCTTTATCTCCACAGTGAACAGTGATGTCCTAAAATGTCAAAGCTGGGTGTTAGGAGCTGTGCTAGAAAAAGTTAGGATATTAAGTAGAATTTTCTCCTTCTGTGGTTCTCATTGCCAAGCATGGAAAGCAATGAAGCCACCAAAAATCACAAACATAAGAGCTGTACAAAAAGAGATTGCTAGAACCTGTTCATCTTTGTGCAATTCCACTTTTTCAAGTTTTACAAATTTTCACTGAACTGGTTAAGTTTTCATGGGTTTTCCATCAATATTACCTTCACTGTCTTTTACTTGCTTCTCTAATAATGGAGATTGGACACCAAATCAACAACAAATATTTACACAAGGGAGAAACTTTACAAATTTACCATGTCCTGTGGGACCCAAAAATAATTTATGACTTTCTATAATTGGAGGGCAACTTATACATAAGGAAGCAAAAGAATAGAGATGTAAGGGGATAAAAAAGCTGTTACATGTATTTTGTGAGATCAGGCAACACTTAATGCTGTTACTGCCTAATTATTTTTCTTTTTTTGTTTTGTTTTGTTTTGTTTTGTTTTGTTTTTTTAATAAAAAGTACATTAAAGAATAAAGAAAAGGAAAAGGACACAGACTGAGGAGCAAAATCAAATAGCATGGATAAGGATTAAATTGACAAGTGGACAAACTGTCCTTTTGTTCCTTAAAACAGAAGTACTTGTAAGGATCTAAACGAACACTTATAGGAACCCAGCAAAACTGCATGACATATTGACCTCTTTCTTGCTCTTTGCAAGCCAAGAGGTCATCTGGAAAAAGTCTTTTCTTGAGGAGTTTTGAGGAGTTTTGAGGAGTTTTGGTGCCATCCATACCTGATCAGCTGTAGCCATCATTCTGTGTACCCCAGTGTACCTCTGAACTGCTGGCACAGCATAATTTCTCTTCTGGCACAGAATATTCCCACTGAAAACCTAATGGGAGGGATTAAGGTTAAAACATTCTAAATCCAAAATCCATGGCCATGGATCTGAGTATAATATGTTGCCTTAAGAGCTATGAATGTTACAAAAGGAACTCCTTCAGGACATAAATAGCTTGCAAACATTTGTTTTAATGATGCACATTTTTCAAAGTTTGACTTAAGGAAAGAGATTGCCAAGTTTATTTCAGAGCATTTATAGACTAGAAGTAATTTTGAGGTCTTTATTGAATATTGCAGATTTATACTGCAAGATGAATTTATGCAGATTTCAATAATAACAACAGAACTGGATAATTTAAAGACTTGGAACAGACTTGATGGATTCTCACATTTTCCTGTCATTCTATGGCATACTACATAAATGTATATAATCATTAAATTGAAGTGAAATGTGATGGAGAAAAAATTAAATTACAATTGCACCTCTTACTGAATGTTATTCAAAAGTGCAGTGCCACACTCCTGGGTCCCCAGATCTGAAGTGTGTTAGAATTATTGATAAACTCCAGTACTGTTTACATGGCTCTCATGGATCTGTCAGTGTGATATCTACTGAATGCATCAAAAAATTTAAAGAGCTGTCTCATCCATCTTCACCTCTAAAACAACATTGGCTTTCTTGAGAAAAGTTAGGATCATACATACTTGTGAGTTCTTTGAGGAAAACATTTTAAAACACTTCTGTTTTAAAATGGGGAAACAGTTATTGTTGAATGAAATGAAGCTTTTAAACACCAACTGATTCTTTATATCTCTACTTTTCAGAGTTCTGTAATACCCAAAATTTAATCTCTATTTGCTATATACTGAGAAAATAATTGATATGATGTCCATTTCAAGCAGTCACTGAGTGAAGAACCTCCCTTCTCTGATGGACTGTCACATCTTTCAATATTTTCTTGTCTGGAACTTAACAGAAGCAGTCTCAGGAAACAAGGATTTTATAGCATCACAGTATTAAAATGAAAATAAAAATGTGACTGAACACTCACCCCCAGTTTAAGACTGCTAGACACTTTATTTGGAAAAATAGAGAGAGACCTGAATAACAATAATGCAGATTTAAGGAACTTGATCCTGCAATAATCAAGAATCTTACTTTGACCTCTCTTTACATCAGAAAAAAAATCTCAATCTCTCAGTAGATCAGGATCACCTCAAAAACTGAGTCTATAGTTAAGAATTTGTCTAAAAGAAAGATTTTGGTGGCAATGCAGGCATAAGAAAGTCCAACCATAATCCATCCTCTTATTCCAGCAATTCAGTTCTGGGTTTCTCCATCTGTGCTGGAAAGATGGTATATTTTGAGTGACATTATGGAGTTGTTCAAAGCACATAGCTAAAGTGAAATATAAAACCTGTAATGAAAAAAAGGAGAGAGAAGGAGAAGGAGAAGGAGAAGGAGAAGGAGAAGGAGAAGGAGAAGGAGAAGGAGAAGGAGAAGGAGAAGGAGAAGGAGAAGGAGAAGGAGAAGGAGAAGGAGAAGGAGAAGAAGGAGAAGGAGAAGGAGAAGGAGAAGGAGAAGGAGAAGGAGAAGGAAAGAGAGAAGGGAAGAGAAGAGAAGAGAAGAGAAGAGAAGAGAAGAGAAGAGAAGAGAAGAGAAGAGAAGAGAAGAGAAGAGAAGAGAAGAGAAGAGAAGAGAAGAGAAGAGAAGAGAAGAGAAGAGAAGAGAAGAGAAGAGAAGAGAAGAGAAGAGAAGAGAAGAGAAGAGAAGAGAAGAGAAGAGAAGAGAAATAAAAAAATAGGAAAAAAAAGAAAAGGAGTAAAATAAGGAAAGGAAAAACACTAGTGTTGCTTCTGAACATGTTGCAGTATGAAGCCAGAATCTCAGACAGTGATGCACAAAGTTTTCAGAGATCAAATTGGTGTGAATAATCTCCATTTTTCCAGCATCCACCATTAAAGTCTATCAGTATTCTGACTGAACCTGGAGCTCAAGTAATAAGAACAGCATGATAACATCACATTATCTGTTACTCACTGCACAAGGGTTAGTTGTGTAAACCAGCCAGAAATCCTGCTTTTGCTGTCACATTAAACTAGAGAAATGCATTTCTAGAAAGCTGTAAGGGAGACAAGCCCCTTTCTTTCTTCCCTTTAGGCCAATGTCCTTTGGCCTAAAGAAATACAAATAGTGGTGGCTGGATTTATATAAACAGTGTTTTTGTGATTCTCCTGTAGAAGTCATTGCAACCAAATAGCATAAAAATAATGGTTTTATTTTGGTTTCTCTCAGACCAAAATTGTTTTGGCACACATAAGGTGCTATGCACAGAGGTTTGAGGTATTGAGTTTAAATAAAAGTCATCATAATTACTTGGGCTTCACAGAAACAACAGGAAGAAAATAATAAAATTTGCCGTGTGGGAAGAAGAGAAGGAAGTCTGTAGGGGGAAATTATTTTTAAGCTTCTTTTAGGCCACAATAAGTGATAAAAATCAAAAACCCCCAACTTAAATCTATTTTAAAAATCACTTGAGAACATGCTTTCAACTAAATTATTTAAATTCCTTTCCATAATGAAAGTCTCGTAAAATTAACATGCATTCATCTCTTCCAGTTGTATTCCACAAAGATTTCCTCTTGCCTTTGCCTTGAAGGACTGTCACATTAACATTCTCATGCATTCTTTTCATGGGAACATGCTGCAGAAACAGTCAAACAGAAGAAGTTCTGTTGTCTGTGAAGATTTAACTAATGTACACAGAGCTTTAATAAGGCCCTGCCAATGTGAGTCCATACCAAGACTAATCAATTTAAGAAAAGCAGTGAGTATTTAGAAATGAGGAAACCCACGATGGCTCAATCATTTCTGCCCTATTTTACTTGGCATATAAGCATGTTCCTCATATAACCTCTGTGTTTTGGTCTGGAAATGTGTAAGAGATTGCTGTGCCAGCTTTACACAGTTATTCTCCACATCACCTCACTGACAAATCTGAATTCATGCAGGTTTTCCTGTTCAGCACCAAGATGTCCCTCCTACTGTGATGCATACTTCAGTAAATCAATTCAGATATTATTATTATTATTTTTCAGTGAACTTCCTTTGCTTCCTCTTCTAAACAAATACAAAAGTGCAGATACTGTACTTTTCTAGCTCTTAGATTTTCCTTTCTTCATTGCTTCACTGTGGACCATAATGACTAGAACAAAAAGCTCTAACAGTATTTAAAACTTTTTTTTTCTCATCTTTTCTCTTATACAGAGGCAAACCCCCCCCACTTACACAATACATTCAGGAGGAGGTAAGTCTTTTGAAAATAATTAAGTGCTCAGGTTAAAATTGTCAAAATTTTTTATACCTTATATTAGAAGGAAAGTAAGATAATTCAATTAGTTTTGTTTATTAAAGCAGGATAAGTTACTTCAGAGTAATTTATCAACATAAATTCAAAGTGAAAGACTCTGGAGATCCAGAAGAGAAGTTCCAAGTCTGTTAGGAGCCAGGGATTCCCAGTCAATGTCATTCATGGACTTGAACATGGACATCCCCAAGGTGTGTCTCTGCTGTTGAACTGTCAACATAGACACTTGCAGGTGGAAAAATTCTCTTGTCAACCAGCCCTAAATTCAAGCTCTGACAGGTGTTTCTGAAAGAGGCCACCGACACTGAGGAAAACTGTGACCTTGTTTGCACACAGCACCTACACAGCTTGTTAATGTAATCATTTAAGAGGAGGGTAACCATGTTATTTAATTCCAGGTGTGAGACTTGGGACCTTTAGGACACAGACACCTCACTGATATGCTAAATAAAGAAAGGACAAAGGAAAGCAGCCTCCACCTCCAACACAAATCTTCACCTGAAATTTCAAGTGGATCCTGGCAGATTGTCTCTCCCTTTGGAAGCAGCACACACTCCTGTCTCCTCACAGTCAGATAGCTCAGGTGTTTATTTCAGAAGGATGGTTTCACTGGGTAACTGATAAGTTAAAGCTGCCAGCTCAGCTGTCTGGATGCCAGCTTAGGACCCTGACTGGGGCACCTCGGTTCAGTGAGTAAATCTCAGCAGTAAGCAGACTGTGACATTAGTATCACTCATTCTTTTCCTCCATTACATCTTCTATGTGAGAGAATTTTTTCTTCATTTTCTACTGAAAGCCTTTTTTTTTTTTTTTTTTTTTTTTTTTTTCACTCCTTGACATCTCCTTAGCTTTTTATCTAGTTTTTCTCTTGTCTAAACATAATTTTTCCCATTTCTGAAGTGCCATTATAGTTTTCTGCCTGGATATAAAGGCTTGATTTCAGCCACTTGATTAGTGGGTTCTAATTTATCCTTACATAGTGTTTTCAATCCTCAACTACCACAGGAATATTGCTTAATGAATCTTTACAACTTGCCTGTGAGATAAGTCTAACAAATCTTACAACTGCATTATTTATTTTTTTTTCTTATTTACAAAGAAGGGCAATATGTAAAATGAAAGCACACACAACCCTTATTCTCAGTTTATTTAAGTTTTGGTTTTTTACTTCATTATTAATGCTCTTCTGCCTTTTTTTTTTTTTTTTAACCTTATTTGGACCTCCAACTTTATTTTAACACTATTTTTTTTTCTAGTTGTCACATACAGAGGTGACTATTTGAGGTTTATTTTGATCAATTTAATATGCACCTGACTGACTCTGTGGTTGAAACCTACCTGTTATCATCCATAACCATTACAATATCTTTACTTGGATAGAATTACTGTATTTCAGAAATTGCTGCTATTCTGTTATTTTTATCAAAGGCACTTTTTCTTATTTCCTTTTAAAATGCCAGCCCTTTTATCCTTTTCAACTTTCATGTCACCTTTTGAGCTGCAAGGCTTTTATAAATTGAGTTTGAAGTATCTCCTCAGAACTCTGTTATTAGTCATAGAACAGAGTCATCTCAGCTTTTTTGTCTTTAAAGAGAACAATATCTCTTCGCAGCAGCACTTGATAAACACTTCCCAGGACAAATAAAACCATACTACAGCACCATGGACCTTTAATGATCTGTCTTGTTTTCATGTGAATGAACCAGAAGGAGGTAGCCCAGTGCTGGCAGAGTCAGACAAAGACACATGTAACTCCATAGGAATGTTGCATCGTGCAGTGTTTTCTTCATGTTATGCTTTTGTGGCTAAGGGAGTCAAGTCACACTTGCTCCATATTTGCCAGAAATAACAGAAAGAAACTTCACTGTCGATATTTTTAAAAGACAAACTGTGATAACATGATGACTAAAGTTTTATTCACGTTTTTAAAAATAAACAGCCCCAAGCACATGTGGATTATGTTGGTCTGAAACCACCCAATTGTCTGTAAAAAACCACATTGTTTTACTATTTATATTCTCTATTGCACTAATGTCAGCACCCATGATCAAGATAAAGTCTAATCCAAGGTTAGTCTGGAGTATAAGAGAAGACAAAGAATGAGCTGAAAAAATTAAGCAAAAGTGAAGTGACTCATAACACACAGGTCAATGAGCGCCTCTGATTTCAGCAGAAATACTCATATTGTATTACAGCCTGACAATTTGTTGTCATAGCTAAGGCTGCTGAGGCCATGAAGTCAAAAGCCATATATCTCCAGTGTAGCTGATTTTTCTGCACATTGTGTGCAGGGATCATGTGCAGCCCTAGTCCTTACTAGTTTTGGTTTTCAATTTAAAACACGTCTAATTTTTAGTTTACTTGTTTATTTTTTTATTCAAAATTTCTATTTAGAATTACATTATTTATTGTGATCAGGTTCTTTATTAACAGAAAATCTCACATGTAACTCTACAACCACTTTTTTTTTCTTTTTTTTTTTGGCTGAAAATGTAGATTTTAATTAGGTAACTAATAATTTTTTTAGATGCCTACCTAGGTTTTTCAGTTAGGAAAAAGGACTCCTGTTTTAGTCTTCTTTAATTTGAACAGAAAGAGCAGAAGGATTGCCATGCCTGTGCTAGAGTTCTCTTCCATATGGTGTCTTTACACGCGAGGAGTTGGAAAGCTTGAATAAATGAAGGGTTGTTTAAAAGAATAAGAGGGGGAGAAGGATATAATTTGGTATTTTCCACAGTCTCTTGCCACATTTGAAACACAGGATTAGACTTGAACAAGATATCGTGGTTTCCAAGGTATCGGATTTTCTGGGAACAAAATACTTAAAAGGCACATCACCTGTTAGCTGGCCAAATGTTTTTGGAGTGAAAATGTACATGAATATCCGTATGAATGTTCTGTTATTTGCCTTATTTAACTCCTTGTTTATAGTTCTAGTATGGAATTTTGTTAAAAAGAGTAAAATGGACAAACAAAAAAACACAAGCAAAAACTTCCACTGCACTTGCTACAGATGCACACACTTCTGAAACAGGAATGATTGCAGGCATCAACAGAGCATTCTCCACAGAAATCTGTGGAAATACAAAATACCAGAAATTTTTTCCAGAATGTCTTTTATGTTCATTGGAGGTTTTTCCTGAATGTCAGCTGGTCCCAGATGCAGCTGCATTTGTGACCAGTGAGCACATTTAACTTCTTCCTTTAGGGACTCCCAGCTGCAGGCCCTCTTCCACTCAGCACCGCTTCCTGAGTGTTCCCAAGCCCTCTCACTTTTAATGCAGCTACACCAATTCTCCTCCTGTCCTGCCAAGACCACTGCTTCATGACATTTTTGTATGAGCAATGTCTTTTATAAATTTTATGAATACATCAGTTACAAATTGTTCAAATGCTACATTGAGGGGCACAGAAGTGTCTTTAAGAGAATTTGCAGCTTTTACTGAAGCAAAACACCATCTGGAATAAACTATACGCTTGCCTACACAAGCCCACTCTGCTTGCTCCTGTCTCCTTGTAAAACTTCAGTATCTCTGTCACAGGCATTTTTATTCCACCTACTATCTGTGGGACTTATCTTGCTTCCCTTAAACTGCCAAGAAGTTTGGCATCTGGTCTGAGCTGGCAAGCTGAGTTCCCCTTGAATTCAGTGAAGAGTAAGGGGTCTTCTGGTTGTGGGTAGGTTAGAGAGGAGTCCCTTTCCGGAAAGATCTACCACCCTGGGTTACAGAAGTAGCCTGAGCATCTAGCTCAACACTGTGCCTGCATTAATGGATCCCAAGCAACATTGCTTTCCAAAGAATTTTACAGTTAAGAACACTGACTTTCTCTCCAGTGATAAATTGAAGTGAAAATTGCATTTACTTATTATAGAAAATGGTGGCATAGAAAATCTCCACTCAGTAATATATGCTGCCATTTTTCATATGTTTTCATAACCACCATGGATCAGCAGTTCCTTTGTCTAGGGGAAGAAATGACAAACGTCTTAAAAGTCTTCCTCAGAGCCTCTGGGTTTTCTGTCTCTGCAGACCACTTCTGTCAGGACACCTGAGTGGAGGTGTGCCATACTCCCTTTTTAGCACAGGCATGGCTGCTCTGCTGTTTTCATCAGTAGGATTTGTCAATGCCAACCTTTTCTTTACATCTTCTTCATTCTTTCTCTGCTGAGGGAAAATACCCAGTTACAAAACACCATAGAGAGTTTTCTCTGGCATCTGCTACATCTGGTTTCCAGGTAGAGTCAGACTGCACAAACTTCATCCAGTTGTCACATGTAGTTGAAGACACTTGGGAACACAGAGAGGGCTATCAGCCATGTGAATCTCACTGGATTATATTCCTCAGCATGAAAATGTAAGATATTTATACCAAGGGCTAAAGAAAGAGCTAATTAGGAAATATTATCTTTTAAATATTCAAATTTTACTGAATAAAAAAGTTGGTCTGTTAAAAGATCAAAGGGTTACATTTATTTTATCACTCTTTATGTTAACTTTGTTATTCTTACTAACTATATATGTGTTGCTATTTTCTTTTTATCCTGAAAGCATATTCCCTCTCTCCTTGGGAGGAAAATACATTTTATTTCTCATCCTCTTCTTCCTGGGTGAAAAGATACCATCTTGCACACAGCAGTTGGCTACACTTCACTCTCCTGGTCGGTAAGCAATGAGAAGTTGTTCCCTTACACCTTCAGAGTATTACAGTATAACCCAGGGGACATCATTCATACATACAATCAAGGAAGATTCATATTGGCAGAACTCTTATCCATTGCCCTGAGGGTGGTGAGAATCACACCCTACATCTCCATCAGCTTTGCACCCTTGATCCATCACTGGCTTGACCTCCACACAGGGCCAAGTACCCCTGCCAGGGTGGCTGGGCTGGGGTCTGGCATGAGGGCCAGCACCTCTGGAGGAGAGAGGATCTGTTGGAGCTCAGCCCTGAAACAGCTCCTCCCCTCTCCAGCACCTGCATCTGCCAGAGCCCAGGACATCCTTTTGGGATCCACCAGGGCAACACCATGTTTCCAAAGGCAACAGTTTGCTCCTGTAATGTCACAGCCTCTGCAGTCTTCAGCCATGGGGATTTCCCCCTAATTTCAGTAGGAATGATTGCAAGACTTGGTGTCACAGTAGGAGGAACATGAAAAAACGAGAATTTACAAATACCCTATGTTTATGCATTGTGCTGCGCACTAAAACATGTAATTACACTGAAGGCTTCCAAGGAATTTGACAACAAATAAGGACAAACTGTATAATAAAGGTGCAGTGATTCATACCCAGACACCAGCAGATCTTGTCAAATTTGTTTTGAGTCAATAAAAATCTCCCTGAGTATTATGACTTCATTCATATGCATGATTTTTTTTTAAGTATATTACTTAGAATTTTTCTATCCTGTGTGTTGATTGTTCTACCCATGAGCTGTAAGACATAAAAAAATATGGTCTTATACTTCAGAAAATATGGAGGAAGGAAGGAAGGCAGGCAGGCAGGCAGGCAGGCAGGCAGGCAGGAAGGAAGGCAGGAAGGAAGGCAGGAAGGCAGGAAGGCAGGAAGGAAGGCAGGAAGGCAGGAAGGAAGGCAGGAAGGCAGGAAGGAAGGAAGGAAGGAAGGAAGGAAGGAAGGAAGGAAGGAAGGAAGGAAGGAAGGAAGGAAGGAAGGAAGGAAGGAAGGAAGGAAGGAAGGAAGGAAGGAAGGAAGGAAGGAAGGAAGGAAGGAAGGAAGGCAGGAAGGCAGGAAGGAAGGAAGGAAGGCAGGAAGGCAGGAAGGAAGGCAGGCAGGAAGGAAGGCAGGCAGGAAGGCAGGCAGGCAGGAAGGAAGGCAGGAAGGAAGGCAGGAAGGAAGGCAGGAAGGCAGGAAGGCAGGAAGGCAGGAAGGCAGGAAGGAAGGAAGGAAGGAAGGAAGGAAGGAAGGAAGGAAGGAAGGAAGGAAGGAAGGAAGGAAGGAAGGAAGGAAGGAAGGAAGGAAGGAAGGAAGGAAGGAAGGAAGGAAGGAAGGAAGGAAGGAAGGAAGGACATAACAGCATATTGGTTTTCTATAATAAACATTCTCGTTACAATTTCTATCTTGAGTTCTGCAGATCCAAGGCATTTTGGCTCTCTCAACAACTAGAAGCAGAAACAACTGCAGAAAAGGGGTCAAATCAAAGTATATGTGCCAGAAAATGAACTTTTATTTTTGAACAACTCTTTTTTAAAAATCACAATAAATTGAGAAACACTGGAAAATATTTCTGTGCCTTACAGCTGCTGCCAAATAACTTTTCTTGCAAGTAAAATATTTCTGTAAGTTTTCAGTCTGAGGAGAAGCAGCAACCACAGCCATTACAAAGCTGAGTTACAAAATAATCAATGTCCAAAAAGTATTAGTAATTATTTCATAATTAACTACAAGTTAATTTTCATAAAACATAATTTTAATGGATTTAATCTTTAAATATTTAGCAACAGTGGACTATTTAGAACAGGGGTTACTTATTTATATTACCCATTTTTATTTTAGTTTGGTTTAGTATAGTTCTATTTTTTCCTTAAATTAGAAAATACATTTCTGCATTTAAATATTAATTAATTTTCTTTAAATAATAAATATATATATATATATTATATAAATATATATATATTTATATATTATATATAATATATATTTATATATATAAATAATATATAAGTGTACTCATTGTAATTATTACAGTTTTAAAACTGACTTTAAAAGAATAAATAAACCCTTTTCATCCTGCTTTAAGACCAGTTTAAACTTTAGGCAGAAATCATAAAGATATAATATTCATACTATATATTTAATTCATAATGCCTCAAATTATTTTTATGTTTGTTAAACAAGTTCAGTAACCAGACTGATGTGGGATAATTGAATTTAAAATATAAAATTTTTGTTAATTTTGCAGTGACAGTTTGTACATTTAAACACAAGTATGAAAAAGAGAAAAACCTCATACATTTATCTGAAACACTAGTACCTCAGGCAAACTGCCTGTTGCACATTTATATCTTGCTGGACAAAAATAGGAGTTTAATTTGATGATCTTTTCAAGTCCCTTCAAACTCAGTATATTCTATGATTCCATATGCATTTACAAGAAGCCATTTACTTAAATTATAAAAGAACTTCATACCTGTCCAGTAATGTTGTTGGAGAATAGTGATCTACCCAGGTAAAAACTCATGCTGAAGAACCTCACTCACTAATATTTTCCCTCAGATTTTTATATTCAATTTAAATTGCAACGTATCTTCTAAAACAGAGATATAATCTTAATCTGCAGTTACAGAAGAGCAGATGTCCCTGGTTATTCTCACCACTGAAACGTCTTCATTTCTATTATTGTGAAATTTGGACTTTGTTAACATGAATATTCTTGGAAAGCATGAGCCTCAGTTGCCCTATGAACAAGGATAAATCTCTGCTGTTATTGAAGTAGTATTTGCATGCAGTGAAAAGTCATAGGATAGCACGTGAGAATCTGAGCTACCCAGCCCATAAGGGCAGCAGCCAACATTAATTACTGGCTTGAGCTACTGGCTGTACCTCCTCTGCTCTGAGGGCTTGATATTACACTAACTATGAATACTTCTGAAAAACATTTCAAAGATTAAATAAATAAATAAAAAGTAATTATTTAAAATTCTCAGCAGAGAGTAATCTCTTTTCAGTGCTGGTTTTTTCCCAGGTTTTCCCAATGTCTCACTTTCACCACTGAATTATAATACATCTGTTTGCTCTTTCAAAATTAGTATTACCTATCTCCCAGGTTTTAGTTTGCAGAATCACCCAGACTCCAAGCATTATTTTAATATTGAACATTTAGTAATTTTTAAAAGAAGCAAGAGGATACAGACCTAAAACTAGGTTAACAGACTTCTGGTTTGGTTATATTTTCCCTACTGTATTTCATATGAAGTCCTAGAGTCATAAGGTAAAAATAAGGAATTCTACTAAAGCTAATTGTATAAAATTATTAGGTGTCTGGATCTATCAGTGCTAACTTTGATGTATTTCATTGATTCCCTGATTTACCTAAGTCTCACAAGCATCTGGAAGAATACATTATGAAAATACCAGACTGGTATAAAACACAAAGCTTGTTCATGTCACGTCAGATAAACAAAGGAAAAACAAAGGAATCCTGGGGTTTCATTAAGTGCACAGCATATCTCCACAGACACATCGCAAGCTGCAGATTTCTGTTCAAAAGCCAATCCCTATGGTCTTCTTGCAGCAGTAACATTCCTTTCAGAAGTAATAAATGGTCAGGAACTGCCACATGAGAAGAATCTATATGTTATAGAGTCGATGCGCTGCAAGGACTGCTACAATTTCTGGCCAAAAGTGACGGCGTTGTATGAAAGGTCTGCTGGGGGATGAAGCCTCAGAAGTGACCCCTTTCAGTCCTGCTTTTCTTGTGAAGATGTGGTGACCTGGAGGGAGAGCAGAGCAGCTGCAAATTGTGCTCTGCCTTCACAGCAGGCAGAGCTGGCTTGCTACACAGAGAATTGCACTGTTTAGATTTAGACAGGTAAAAAATAATTAACGCATTTATTTGTACATCCTTACTTTCTACTGGTTTTCAAGCAAATCAAGACATAAGAATGCTTATGAAAAGCCTGTACACTGTTAGATTTCTACTGATGTAGCTCAGATATTTAAAGCGTGCAAAGGGCAATCTTTACAGAAATAATTCATAAGGAGATAATGGGTTGGAATATTTTTGCCTGGTTTCTAAGGAAATGAAGCTTTTACAGTCCCTCTTCCTATTAGTTCCCCCACAGTCCCCATAACTTCTGAAGCTGTCAGGCAACTTCAACCACATTTGACAGGAACAGATGTCTCACATTTAAGAACATAAGAAATCCCTCTCAACTCACTGCAGTAGCACATCTACCCATCCCATAGTCCACTACTGCAGGAATGTTAGAGGGCTCATTCCTGCCTGTACCTCCCAGCAGCTAATAAATAATTTCTTACATATTTTGATAAAACCGGCAGTAGGGCAGGAGAGAGACCTTGAAATGAATGCCCTCTCTGACATCCTCTTTGCAATTAAGTTTGATTAGACCTTCCTGGCAGCAGCCAGCTAATCAATAGATGGGTACCACGAGCCAGCTACTGAGTGTGCGTTTTGTAAATGGTTCCTCTGTCAAGCTGGCAGGGCAGGGAAGGACAGCTGAAGGAAGGATGGCTGGTGGACAGGAGCCAGGAGTAAGTACAGCAGAGCTGGTGTATCTTGCCATGTTTGTTTCCTCATGCTTCCTGTGTTACTCCTCTAAAACATTTATGGTGCTGACTGGCTTTATAACTAGGCAGTGGCAGTACTTTCAGAAGCCAAGCTAGTTTGCAGTAGGTCATCCCATCCCCTCAACACTAAAAACAGAAGTCAACCTAGCTAGAGCACAGTGAAATAAATATTTTGAAAAAATGTCTTGTAACCTATTTGTCTGAACACTTATTCTCACCACACCACAGGAAAATGAAACCAAGGACGGATTAAAAACAGGAAATATATATAACTTATATATATATTATATATATAACTGTGAGCTGACTAAGAGAAAGAATAGATGAGCACAGTCTTGAAACTTGGGCAAAAGAAGAAATACTTGATATGAAGAAAGAAGGTAGAAATCTAATGAAGACAAATTATATGGGTAGAAAGCCCTTTTGGGAATTATAATCTTTGCTTCTTTGTGGAAAAGAAGAAACATGAAGGCTTCAGATGTGTAATTAAAACAGCACAAAACATGGAAGCCTGGACATTAGAAAACACTTTCAGAAAGGTAAGGAGATGCTGTGGGTGTATGTGTTTCAAATTCTCCTTTCAGTGATTTTCTGTGGGGTTTTATCCATATGAATTTGTTTCTTTCTGGGTTTTTGCAGATGTAGCTCAGGAAAATCTCGTATTTACATAGTTTGGGAAGACGTCATTAAAGTTTCAAAAGGACACCCTCTTTGACTTAAATCCATCTTTCTGTTGCTGATGAGGAGGAGGGATTTGTGGTCTGAATTGGAAAAATCAGTCACCATCTATCACCCTGTGTTATCTACCATGACAGCTGGTGAGGGTGTACACAGTAAGGGGTGCACATGCACACATGTGCCACATCTGAGCCTATGTCAAGCCTGTTTCACAGACAGGCATCCATAACCAATCTCACTCCCCACCTGCCCCACACCACCCTTCTGCATAGTCAGATGCTGCTGTGCCTCATCAATTTTCCTTTCATGCCCTCTGCAAGACAACAGAGGTGCAGGAGAGTGGATGGGGCTACCCTGGCCACAGATTCACCACAGCTCATGCTGATGTGTGTGATAACCCCTCAGACAGAAACAGCTCAATTATTTCAGCCAGGAGCAGTGCTTCTCCTTGTTTTCCCACTGTTTAAAAATACTGGTAGCATACATGTGACTGCATCCAGGCATGATCAGTGTTCTTGGAAAATTATTAATTAACCACCAATTATTTATGTAAATAAGAGACTACAGGATTTGCAAGTTATTGTGCCTACCACTTAAAAATTAAACATTGGAATTCCTTCCCCAAGGATACAGCTAAGTTCCCTGGTGTTTTTGATGAACACACAGCTTAATTGATTAGGAAAACAGTTTCCTATTTCCTGCCAAGATCTTCTTTTCCTCAAATGCAGTGCACCAATTATGGGGCCAAGGCAAGAATCCCATTGACCAGGTCTGTGAATCTATATTACATTAAGCCAATACAGTAATTTTTATCTAGAGCAGCCTTCAGAGCTGTTCAGAAGTGAGCATTGGTCAGTGAGAGTGATGCAGCAATCCTGTGGCATTCCTCATCATTACTGTGTGAAGCAGTACTGTACTCTTGGCAGACAAAGCCCCTTCTCTTTTTAATAGGTGCAGTTTGAGTGGCTGATTATGAACTTTGAGGTTATGAGGATCATTGATTTAAGTGATTAATTATGTATGGATATGAGTTGTGAGAGGTGATTGGTGGAGGAGCTGAAAGCATTGTCTTCTTGCTCTTAATGCCATTGTTTCTTCTTTTGCACCACCACAACACCAGAGATTTTTGGCCCAGTATGCAAAACTAACCTGAGAAACTGGGAACTGTCTGTGGGTTTACATTTACTTGGCAGAGAAAATCTCCCACCATATGGATTGAAGAATATCATTCCCCAGACCACTCCAGTAGCATCAGAATGGATTCCCAGCCTTAGTCTTTGAAAGGGACTTCTGAGAGTCTTTTAGGAGAATTAACATTTGTAAGTAAAATTAAGGGTTATGTTTGTTATGTTTTTATTATAGGCCTTTTCCTATGTCTGTGAGAGCCTGTGGAAAATTCTGCTTGTACTGCAGTGGAAATACATATGAAAAAATATAATTGTATTTTGACATGTTACAGGCAGTTAGATATGTTGATAGTTGGGTAGTTATGCATCATCTGTAAATAAATGTCTTCCATCCATCAAGTAAACGTACAAGCAAAGTGTCACTGGAAATATACACATTGCATTAATGCAATCTCTGATGAAATGTTTTTCCATCTGTCACAAAATTTGCCATAACAAATGCAAGCTTTATTTTAATGTATGATTTAGCACCAGGCCTTTTACATCATAAATAGTTAGTAAAAACTGTATTTCAATGAAAGTTTATTGACCATTTATTTCAATGTGTAAGGTTTGATAATATCTCTTTCCTCTTTCAGAAAGACTGGGGCAGCGTTCTATCTAGCTGGCATGACACCAAGAAAGCATCCTCTTTGTGCTCTTCAACAGCAGATATGTTCTCAGCAGAGGTTCAGGCATCACATAGTATAAGTTATCACATTATTAGATATAAGGAAGTCTTTTACTGTGATGGTGGTAAAACATTGGAACAGGTTGCCCAGAGGCGTGGTGGATGCCCCATCCCTGGAAACATTCAGTGAGGTTGGTCAGGTCTCTAAGCAACTTGATTGAGCTGAAGGTGTCCCTGCAGCAGGGGGGTGGGCTAGATGATCTTTAAAGATCCTTTCCCACACAAGCTATTCTATGATTCCACAAATTCTCCTGGAAGACTACAAAGTAATGTGCAGGGCAAAGAAGCTTCTTTCTTTAGTCAGTCTGTGTGGAGCAGTTAAAATGGGAAGGTAGACTGTCATGGTATGTACAATGTCCAGTTCCCTCTTAGCACTGTGCTGAACGGTGGTTTCCCTGCCCCTGCCTCTATACCAGTGTCTTCATGAGTGTCACTGCTAAATGAGCTACCATTTGAAAAAGATACCAAGTGCTTCCTGGGTTTAGGTCAAACAAACACTCTCCAGGAGTTTGGGCGTATTTCTGCTGGCTTTGCTGACTTCTCTGCATTGCAAGAAAACATCTATGGATGCACCAGTGCATCTCTCACCAAGGTTACACCAGGAATGGACTTAATATTTCACCTTCTGGTTGATGATGAAGGAAATAGATCCATTTACAGGAATATTTCAATATTTGTCATTGGACTATGACCTGGGCAGTGACAGTATGGCTGACAGTGAGAATCCTAGAACTTCAAAATCTTTAGAGCTAAAAATCCTGAAATAATACCTAAAGATTAACAATAGCAGGCAGACACAGCACTACAGTAGTGGCACCAGAGTTCACTTTAACCAGGAACATTAAACATTCATGCTGTAAAATTCTCTTTGGCTCATTGTGTTAGAATGTCTTCTACATGCAGAGACTGTTTGTAAAAAAAGGCTGGTGGGTTGGCTGAAATACAATCCCTACAGAAGTAAAGAAAGTTAAAATTTAGGATTAGAGTGTGTATTCAATGATATAGAGCTGCATTTGAATCTCTTTGAGAGTTCAAGCTAGAGAACTGCAGTCAATTTTCTAGAGTTCCAGATAATGAGATGGTGAGAAAAATAATGTGTTTTATGTTTTTTCTGCCTTATTTATGTATATTTAAATATTTTCAGAAATAATATTTTTTTGTATTTAATTATAATGCTTCTTTGCTAATATCCACTGAATTTACTCTTTGAATTTGCATACGTTTCTGGCTCTGTGAGGGAGGCTATAAATCCAGTATATTCTTTTTCATTTTTAATGCCTTTTCACCTCTGTAACAAGTACATTTGTTGAGAAATCTGAAAGCCTAAAGATAAGACTAAGTTATATATATTTTAGTAGTTTAAGGAAGGTGCCTGTTCTAGATTCTGGAAAAACCTTGTGAAGAAACTCATAGATTCATGTAAGGAACTCACTGAAGGATAAAAGTTGTTGACTCATCTTCCTGGTGAATTCTGAACCGAAGAATACAGAGTAAAGAGCTGAGAGGTAAAAAAGCCAATTCTTATCTAGAGGGTAGGTACACTTTTTCAGTAGTATGCTTAGTTCTACTACAGCCAATGGATGATAAATATGTGAAATTCCTATAAAACCAGTATTAGTTTATTTACAGACAGAAACAGATATCCTAAAATCCAACAGGTGAGATCTTTAAACCACAGGTCTTTTTTCTTTGCTTGTGTTTGCTGGAGATTTTATAACTGCAAAATCATTTTTCTGGTTTTCCTCCTTCTGGGTGATATGCTTGAAATTTGTTACTGGGTTGTAACTGCTCTTCAAGAATTTTTCCATATACTTTTCCCTAGTCATTGGGTCTGATGTCTTACAGCTGTCCCTACATACTTTTATTTCATCCAAGTGCTTTGTTTTATTGAGGCCCCATCCAGGAGATATTTTGAGGAAAGACAGTGCAGCTGCTGGTGTTCTTGTGCACTTGTGTGCACTGCAGCCCCAGTCCCACACTGGGGTGTGCCATGGCTCCCCCCATTGCATACCCCACAAGGCCTTTTCAAATAAGCCCAGATTCTGGGGAAGATCTTGTGAATAGCTAGTCCTCTCCTGATCTGCTCTGGGTACACTGTCACAGAACACAGACAGATCTGGGAGCTGAGAATCCTTAAAAAGCTTAGGCCTGGAATAAGAGGTCCTCTAGAAGTGAGGTCAGAATGGATTTTGTATGGGACCCTGGCACAAAAAGACACTGAGCTATGTACTCTGCATACGTCCTTACCATTACTTTTGGCATTGCAATGGCTCAAAGCTTCAGTACTCAGTTCACAGATTTTTTTTCTGGGCCTTTTCTGCAGTATAAGATATGAAAATACCAGCTGAGTGAGCAAGTGAACACCTTCTGAAGAGAGAAACCAGCTGGCATGTTAAATAAAACAGTTTTGTTAATATAGCCCTGGTGACATTTGCACAATGCACACGGTAACACTTGACGCTGATGACTCGTATTCCTACACTCTTGAAGTCTTACAGAAGTGGTTATTTCTTGCATTAGGCTGGTGGTTTTTATTACCTTAAAGCCAGTGCTTTCTATTTGCCCTTAACAAATGTCTTTGTGTTGATTTTTACATATTCTCCAGTTTCTATTATTTGGATTTTGATTCCACTCTTCAAAAGCTTCCCACCCTTTCAGATTGGCATCATACAGACATTAATGCAAATCACTGAGTAAGTAATTCCTTGAAGTATTGAGTGGGAGTTATCCTAGGACAGATTCTTCCTGAAGAAACCAAGACTTCCCAGGAAAATAAGTCATTGATAACAGTGCATTGAATTTGACATCAATAAGAGGTAGCATCACAGATGGAAGAAGGATGAGAACAATGATTCAACAAAAGACAATAGCTGGAGCAGCAGCAGGCTGCAGAAGGTTTTAATGATAAATAGATTTTATTTAATGTGGGAGGTATATGTGAAGGGGGAAACAGCACTTTGGGCTTTGGGGTTTTTTTCAGCAGTGGCATATGGAGAAAATTCTTTTCAGCAACAAACTGAATTGAGTTCAGAATGAGAAAAGAATGTGCAATAGTCAAGTCAAGAGGGTAAACTAGAGTTTACCTCTAAGTTCTAAGACATTAGAAGCTGAAGTGTTTTGAAAGAAAAAGTCTAGACACTTGAGATACTGTACAAGAAAAACCTATTTATTCACTGCCTAGGTGCAAAGTAATACCGAGGATGAAGCAAACAGCTCTCTACATGCTTATATACTTTGCTTATAAGCTCTTTAATAAAGATACTCAACCTAATTCCAGATGAGTGTTTAGTCATCACAATATCATGCAGAGATAGGAGCTTCCATGGTGCATTTAGCTGTGGATATTTTTTACCACCTATTTGTAGAGCTGCTCATCTGCCTGGATTTATTTAACTACCTAAGTGTGTTACTTCTGCATCATTTTTTATCATGCAGGATAGATTTGCACCAAACAACACAGCAATTGGATAAGAATAATTTGCTTTGAAATGCATATTTCAAAATTCTTGCTGAAGTCACTGAAGTAAAAGCAACAAAAAGAGTAATAAATTTTCAGTATTAGCTTAAGAAGAAATGCAACTATATTCTTTTCATATGTTTGTTAACAGTAAAATCATCTCACACAATTAAAATTTTGCAGTGATATTTATTAAGACTGTATCCTCAGAGAGTCAAGACACCCATACTCTCTCTGTCCACTTCTGGCAGAATAATTTCTAATCTCTGCTTTCGAAAGGAGGAAGAAAATTACTTATTTAACAAAGTTTGTTAAAAACTTTTCAATGCTGGAAAACCAAGATCTATATCTGCTAGTTTATTCTGGCAGGATAATGAGGAGCCATAAGAAAGTACAGGTACAGGTACATCATCAGCAAAAGGTGAAGACAAGGGAGACTGTGGGTCCATTGCTGAGCGAGAATGGGGACCTGGTGGCATAGGACACAAAAATGGCTGAGGTTCTCAATGCCTACTCCAGCTCTGTCTTCACTGGTAAGAGTGGCCATCAATAATTCAAGACCCCTGAGGCTAGAAGGGAAGCCTGTAGAAAGGATTACTACTTCTCAGTGGAGAAGGATCAGGTTAGGGAACATTCAAACAAACTCAAAATATACAAGTCAATGGGACTTAATGGGACACACCCAGCAATGCTGATGCTGGTGAACTATGTCACTGTAAAGCCACTCTGGATTATCTTTAAAAGGACTCAGTGATCCTGGGGGGTTCTTGAGTCCCAGTCATCCCAGCCATGAGCAGGGACACCTCCCACTAGACCAGGTTGCTCAAGGCCTTGTCCAGCCTGACAAGGCTTGAACACTGCCAGGATTGGAGCATCCACAACTTCCCTGGGCAACCTGTTCCAGTGCCTCACCATAGCCATAGTAAAGAATTTCTTTCTAGTATCTAAACTAAATTTTCCCTCTCTCAGTACCCATCACTCCTTGTCCTGTCATTGCAGTTCATGACAGAGCCCCTGCCCAGCTTCTCTGTAGAAGCCTTTCAGATACTCAAATGCTGCTTCAAGTTCTCTCAAGAGCCTTCTCTTCTCCAGCTGAACAGCCCTAAATTTCTCAGCCTGTCTTCACAAGAGAGGTTCTCCAATCTGCTTATCAACTTTGTGACTTACTCAGGCCTTGCTCCAAGAGTTTAATTTTCTTCTTATGCTGGTGGCCACAGAGCTGGATGCAGCACTCCAGGTGGGGTCTCACAAGAACAGCATAGAGCAGGATCACCTCCTTTGACTGGCCATGCTGCTTTTGGTGCAGCCCAGGATGCCATTGGCTTTTTGGCCTGCCAGCACATATGTGTGGATCCTGCTGAGTTTTTCATAAACCAACCCCAGTTCTTACTCTGCAGGATTACTCACAATCCATTCTCTGCCCAACCTGTAGGTAGGTCTGGGTTTGTTACAAGCCAGGTGTAGGACATTGCACTTCACTTTTTTGAACTTCATGAGGTTCACATCTCTCAAGCCTGTCCAGGTTCCTCTGGATGGCTTCCCTCCAGCAAGGGAAACTTTCCCTCCAGCATGTTAATTGCACCACACAGCTTGCTGTCATTGATAAATTTGCTGAGGTGCATTCAATCCCCTTGTCTGTGTCACCAGCAAAGATGGAATGTTGAACAGCATCCACCTCAGCAGGTATCAACCCCTGAGGGACACCACACATCACTGGTCATGAGGACAATGAGGTCTTGACCACAACCCTTTTCATAGAATAGAACCATAGGTGGCTATTCTTAATTTGTCCTGTTACAGAAAAAAAAAAATCTTCAGTACTCTATTTATCAATAATTCATTGTCAGTGATTAGTGGGTTATCTTACACTGCCATCTTTAATACCTCACTGCTGCTAGTATCAGAAAGGCTGTACAAAGTGCAGCGACTGGTACAGTGGGTGGGCTGCAAATGATGTCAAACTTCTACAGCTCCCAAATATATGAAGTATATTTAGTTATCTGAGAAGACACAGACATAAAGTCATTCTTGATTGCTGTGGGTTAAATATAATGCAATTTCACTGAAGCCTTTCATTTATGATGCCGTAACACAACATGAGCTATGACCTCTAAACTAGTAAAATTAAATTGTTCATCTGAAAAAATGTTGCCAAGCATTGCATGGAAAACATTGCAAAATCTATACCCTTTGTAAAATTACTGCCACTTAACAAATCATACCCAGGCCTCATACAAAACAGCCCTAAATAGGCCAACATATAACTTTTATGGCAGAAAATATGCAATACAGCACAACTTCAAAAACAGAACAGTTAACTGGTATGTAAAAACGTGGATATAATTCCATCATTACCATTTTTTCTACAAAATATTATAAGGTTATTTGGGCTCAAAGACCTAAAACTTCAATGTCAATATTTTAAATTTGTTTTAAAGCAGTGCATCAAGTACTATTTCTCTAGCCTTTATCTACTACTTTTGCTGTACAGTACAAATGTAATGGAAATTATTGAGGAACCAGGTAGTGGTATAGCATGGCAAAGCCACAAAGCATAAATATGTAAGCCTAGGGAGTTTGGCTGATCTCTGGATGTATAGATCAATGGGATACATAAAATCAGCAATAAACAGATGTAAGGTATAGGGAACAAGCATAACTTTTTCATTCTTGCTGGCACAGTGACTAAACTTAATTCTGCACACCGGCTTTATAACAGTTCTGGATGTCCCCTCTAGTGTGTACACAGTGTATGCTAACTGTACTTAGTGGTGTTTAAAATGATCCAGATCATGGCAGAACAGAGAACTGGGCAACATAGCTTGGAAACAGCAAGTGGGTCACTGTATATTTCCAGCTCCCCCTCTAGAGAATTTCCATCTGCCTGGCTGGCTGCCCTGCTGCCATCTGCCCAGGGGCAAAAGAGACAGGAGGGCCATTGCAAAAGGTGGAGAGAGCTTTGACCCCTGCTCCCATGAGCCTACTCCTTAGGCAAAAAGAGGAGAGGAAACAGAAAGCATCTAGCAAAACAGCTTAACTCTTTCCTAGCAGCACCGAGTGAAGAAGGATGGGGAGCACAGAGAAGGAAGCAGGAGGAGTAGGCAGGACTTCAGTTGGTGCTGAAGGACTGGGTGAAGGGGGCAGATTGGTGGGGACATGGGGAAAGGTACAGTTGCATGCTGACAAGCTGTCTAAATGCAGTAATGGCAATTGTCTTTATACACATTTTTCAGGCTGCCCTAAACACTTAGTTAACTACTTTAAACATATGCCCAGTCTCTCTATGCTGCTCCTCCCTCCTTCTGTTTTCTCCCTAAATCACTAAATAGATACTTCCAATAAGAGCTGTGGGAAATAGGTTGTTGTCAAGGTAGCTGAATATCCTCTTCTTCCAAATGTGTGCAATTTTAAGTTTTTTATTCAGTCTCTTCATCTTTTCCTCTGGCTCCTGTGCAATGTTCCACTTAATCTGATTTTCTGTCTTAGCAATTTTCATTACTCTTATATTTTACATCAGGGCTCTTATTTATGACTCAGTCATCATAGTCATGGTTAAATACTAGTAGAGCTCACCACATTTATGCAAGAAGGGAATCAGGAACTTACTATTCAGGAATCCAAATAATAATAATATGATGGATCAAATTATGCCCTGATAAGTGAAAATAGTATGCTTGTCAACAAGCAGAAAGTCTGCCTCAGCATTTAGAATACAGGGGACTATTGTATTATGGTAAATGAGGCAGATTGGTGAAAAGTCTTTCAGAAGGATGAGCAAAATCCCCAAATTCATACCTGAACTACTGCTCCTAATGGATCCCCCAACTGGACATTGTTATATTTCTCTTGCTGCAGAGTATGAAAATTTGTATCATTTTTAATATAATGGAAGCAAAGTTAGCTTGAGAGACAGACTACATCCACAGAATCATAGAATCCTAAAAATGTTAAGGCTGAAAAAGATCATTAAATGCAACCATCAACCCAGCACCACCATGTTCAGCATTAAACCAGGTCTTCAGTGTTTATCCATGTGTTTTTTTAACATTTTCATGGATGATGACTCCACCACTTTCCTGGGGAGCCATTTCTAATGCTTTGAAACCCTTTCAGTGAAAAAAGTTTTCCTAATATCCAATTTAAACCTCTCCTGGCACAACTTGGGGCTATTACCTCTTGTCCTGTCACTTGTTTCCTGGCAGAAGAGGCCGACCCCAGCTGGCTGCACCCTCCTTTCAGGCAGTTCCAGAGAGTGATGAGGTCCCCCCTGAGGCTCCTTTTCTCCAGGCTAAACACCCCCAGCTCCCTCAGCTGCTCCCCACAGCACTTGTGCCCCAGAGCCTTCCCCAGCTCCGCTGCCCTTCTCTGGACACGCTCCAGCCCCTCAATGTCTTTCTTGCACTGAGGGGCCCAGAACTGAGCACAGCATTTGAGGTGTGGCCTCAGCAGTGCCGAGTCCAGGGGGACGGTCACTGCCCTGCTCCTGCTGGCCACACCACTGCTGATCCAGGCCAGGATGCCATCGGCCTTCTTGGCCACCTGGGCACTGCTGGATCATGTTCATCTGCTGTCACCAGCACCCCCAGGGCCTTTTCCACCAGGAAGCTTCCCAGCCACTGCCCTTGGTCTGTAGTGATGCCTGGGGTTGTTGTGACCCCAGGGCAGGACCCAGCACTTGGCCTCGTTGAACCTCATATGATTGGCCCTGGCCCTTCTATCCAACTGTCCAGATCCCTCTGCAGAGCTGTCCTGCCCTCCAGCAGATCAACACTCCCACCCAACTTGGTGCTGTCTGCTAACTTGTTAAGGGTGCACTTGATTCCCTCATGCAGATAATTGATAAAAATATTAAACACGGCTAGCCCAAATACTGAGCCCTGGGGAGCATCTCTAGTGACCACTAGCACTCTCTAGGCCCAGCCAGTTTATTCCAAAAACTCAAGAAACTAACCAGATATTTGCCATCAGTTATTTGAAGCCTTGCACTGGTGGGCTGCAATTAGGTTATTTTTGCTAACATTTCTGTATGTGGCATACAGCATATATAAAATTAGTGGCTTTAATTAACCGCTTTAGGATTTTTCTTGTGACATTCTGCATTGTTCCAAAATTGTCTGAGTACGCATTATGTATATGTTGAGTAAAGTTGTAGTGGAATACATAGCTTGAATATTTCATAAACTACGTGTAAGTTGATGTTTAATTTAGTTTCTGCTTGTCACACAAAGTAAAAATGCATTTCTTTTATTTAGAGTGATTCCCTGCTAACCAGCTAAGTCAGCTGAAATCGGTCATTTATTTTTAAAGTAAATCCAGTGCTCCTTCTGTCCCTGTTTATTCTTTGTTTATATATACAGATATAATTATGTGTATGTGTCTGGATGAAATTGTAACTGCGTTTTCCTCTGATTGTGAGCTTTAAAATTCTGCCATCTATATTTTGTTTTTGTGATGTCACTTCAGGGACATTTTATGCTTACAGTAAACATTGCCTTGAGGTTCTTGAAAATATATGGCTTCTTTAAACCAAGATAGAACAGATGGAAACTTCATTGCTTAAACAAATGGCTACAATTTTCTTCAGGGCACAGGATAGTATCATGAACTTGACTGACAACCTAGGAAGTTTCAAGAAGCTTTCAATCTTTCTTTGTTGGCAAAGGATAGAACTCACAAATTTTGTTCAAGAAATGTTTTACAAAAATCCCCTTGCGACTTTCCATTTTTTTGTTTTCCTTTTTTTTTCCTGCTTTAAAGGAGAGAATTGGCATTCCTGATTCAGATGACCTTTTGGATTAAATTATTATGAGATAGATTTTGCATGACAACACAATTTTCTTGTTAGCTGTAGAAATTACAGTACAGGTGCAACAAGCTAGACTACTTTAACAGACATGACATTACTGAAATTTAATCTAGCAAAAAAGTGCTGTGAAGTAGTGATATGAGCTGCCAAATAAATTTTCTATCTTTGCAGCATTTTTCATCCTTGAAAGAAGGCATAGAACTTATTCTTGCATAGCCTACACCAGGCAGAAGCAGGACTATCATTTTCCCATAATACGCATTAACGTAAATCGCAGCACATCCTCTGAGTCAGGGTCCTTATTGATCTTGGTTCAGAACATGCTTGTATCTCTGTGTGAGAGAGAGAATAATCCTAGTGCTTTTACAGCTGTTTTAATTTAAACTCCACTGATAAAACACATCTATAATAAGGTCTGCTGGAAGTGTTCCCAGCCCTGACAGCTATCTATAAATTAATGGGAGTCATATACTTGTGCTTGTTTGGGAAATACGTACAACAGCCTAAAGCAGATAACAGAAGTCACATCTGCTGGAGGATGCTTGCAACAGAGGTAAGCCCTTGTTACAAGTCTCTAGTTCTGGCAAAACAGTCATGGTGTTAATACAGTCAAGAATAAGGTATGGAGTTTACTTAGAAAAACAAGCTCAATATGTTTCTGTGAATCAAACATAATGAGATTAATTATCTATGGCCCAGTCTCTAAGTTGCTCCTGATGGTACTGTAAGCATTAACTTTACTTTGGCAAAGGTCCAGACTACAATTCTTTGAACCCTCAAAACATTTGCTAAAGGTCTGTACATTTCACATTCTCTTGGCATCCAGCAAATTAGTAAAAATAGATGAATCCTTAGCATCACAAAGAGCAGATTTCCCAAGTGAGACTTACACACCAAAGGTTTTTATCTCCATTAATAAGTTTTGAGGGTGGGGACTGTGACATGGCAGCTAGATTTGGACCCCGCAGACTCGTCTCTTAGAACTGATAAAGCCAAGACAACTATGCTGTGCCTCAGCTGTGCTTATAAACCAGGACCAAAGTGTGGAGTGAAAATTGATCAAGATGACACTAACTGCAAGTGTTTACACAGAAGACAACAGGAAGGCACAAAGGGAGTATGGAGTAGCCATGGGACAGTGCTGGTGAACATGGTGGGGAGTCATCATAACGTGGTTGCAGTCTAGTCAAATATCTGAGTTTTTTTAGCATCTCTACAGGATTTTGGGGAGGGACTTGAAAAAAGATAGCGAGGCAGCTTTGTTTAGAGGAAGTTGCTTACAAGCATGAAAGGCAAAGTTGGAGGAAAAGACAGGTAAGGTTGTTTGGAAATTAACCAATGCATAAGGGAATGGTAGCATAAACTGATTGAGAATGACCATGTGTCCTCCCAAAACCCTTAGGATTAGGGAGAAAATAGTGTGTGAAAAACTGTGACTGTAGCATAAGCTGACTAGGCTTAATGCAGTAGTGGTTGCTCTTGGAAGGGCTGTCTAGCCAAATATCAGGCTATTACTGCAATGGCAATCTGCATCCATAGCAGGAAGACAAACTTCATTTATTTAGGGCAAGAGAAAAAGGATACTGTAAGAACTGAGTCATAAAATCATGTTAGTCTAGATAAATTTTAGCTATGAAGATGAGACTTTAACCAGAATTTCAGGAAATAAATGAGCATGCACACTGAAGACTTGCAGATAAATCAGAGTCTGTAATAGGGCCTCAGCTTTGAGTCCAGGTGCTGGGCAGGTTGATGATTTTCACACTGACAAAGAAGACAGTTATAAAAGATATGTTGGATAAAGACAAATTAATATGAGTTTAGCCATTTTTGAGATTTAAGCTATGACTACTCTCCCTGTCAGATGTGAGAAAGAGGCTGAGATTTTTACTTCAGTAGATTTGTGCTTATTTATATTAGAGGATTATCTGGCTCATTAAGATAAAAATTGGATAGTGTTAATCTTTCCTTTGAAGTGCCTACATGTAAGTTCTGTACCCCGTGAACAACAGTTCAATCCAGCTGAAACACATTGAAATACATTAATATACACACACTTGTTTATATAATAATTGAGATATAAGGCTCTGCTATGCAGAGCACTTTTAACAGTATCTCTGAGTATTTCTTTAAAATGCCCTATAGTAACAATTTTCATTAGCAGTTAATTTGATGCTGTCTGTAACTCAGAGGGGACCTGATTCCAATCTTAGTTCATATAACAGTTTATTAAACAATCCTGAGTATTGTGATGCTCTGTTTTTTGCCTCAGTTTCTCTTAGTGTGTATGAAGAGAATAGCAGTGCTGACTCCCCTTGTCAAACATTCTGAGAATAGCTGAAAAGCACCTATGTAAGATGTAGGCTCATCGTTAGCAGTTTTTTCCACACATCAGACTTGCATTTGCACAGAAGGGGAAATGTCATAGAAGATGAGTTTGTTTCTCATCTAGTTAAAAAATCTTATAATAGAGTATATAAAAGAGAGTTTGTATTGTAGTTTAGGCATGGAAAGAAAAACAAACAAAAAAAGTAATAAAAAAGGAAGTCTTATTCTAGCTCAGGTACTTCTTTTCTGAAATGTAGTCATGTCCTAATACTAATACTCTGGTTTAATAAAGCCAAGTCTCAGTCATTTGAAAAACATTCAATAGTCAATGTTCTAGTGAAAAACTGAATTTACATTTTGAAATGTTACCATTTTCTCTCTCACCTATCAAAATTTCCTATGATCTGAAGACCAGAATTTCCACTGACTGTGTGCACAATTTCAAGTCAAATAGACATTTTGAGGTTGTCTAGGTTGTATGATTGAGGCCCTATGGAACAAACATTTATGCTTCCAAAATTTAAACAAATTAATTGTTTTGACAAATAGACTGAAATAGTATGCCAAGGAATATATAATAGTGGATGTTATATTCATTCTGTTTCCATCTGCTGCCCACATGAGAGAGAACACTGGAACTTGAGCCAGCAGACTCGTGTGTGTAGGTAGGGATGACAGGAGGAATAGAAAGGTGGGTTTTAAAAAAACACACATTTTTTTGAATTTTCAATAACAATTCAAATTTATGTTTTAGGGAATAATCACAATTGGTGGTACTGCCTATAATTTTGAAAAATTATAGATGTATCTCAGAGAGAATTACGGGGTTTAGTCAAGATCCAGGAAGTTAATGGAAGGACAAGTGGGTTGGGTTTTTTTTTGTTTATTAAAAAAAAAAAAGGCACAAAATAACACTTCAGATACCACACAGAGGGTAAAACAAAGTAGTACTATCAGTCTCCAAGCTAACTTGTAATTTTCATTACATTTGTACAAAACCTTGTCAATAACAGTTATATGACCTTCAGAGCCTATTCCCATATTACCTGCCAAGAACTCCACACTAACACAAAGTCTTCACAATGAAAACATTCTCATTATCCCCCAAACCCATTCTCCTGCATAAACATGACAAAAATAGAATTTTTACTCCTTGGGAAGAGATTAGTTAGGAAAGCCAAAAGCCCCATTCTACTGCATGGAATTGTATTCACAGGTGTATCCTGCTATCCATCACCCCACGTAGCACTTGCAAACACTTTTTATCCAAAGGCAAAAGCAAGTCACCCCAAGAACATTTCTGACTCCTCCCTTTTTATTAAGTCATTATGTTGTTGGGAGACCTTCTTTAGAGAAAGAGGCCAATGATACTTGCTCTGTGACAGCCAAGGGATAAGAATAACTTCATTCTTCATGAAATGTGACTAATCTTGGCCCCTTTTTGTCTTTCACTGTGGCATACATAATTTTGGAAGCACAATGTCTTGCTTTGCCAGAGCAAATAATGGAGGCAGGTTGGGGGCCTCTCTTTAGAACAATCACCACTTTTTCTCACAGACAGGGACTGAGTATGAACCTTCCGTTTTTTATCTTGTTATTAAGTACTGATCAGTGTTTTTTCTTTATAGTATTAGAAATTGTGGATATAATGGTTTTCATTTCATGTTACATTTGTAATAATCCCCTGCATCATTCATCAACCATTCATCAACCAGTGATGAGTTCAAGTTTGTCACAGAAGTAAATAATAATAGTTAGTCAGTTCAATGTTACTTAATAATAGAAAATCTAGTCCATGAAGCCAGGAGCAATCACCACTTAGTATATTATACAGCAGCAGAGAAAAAATTATTTATAAACCCAGATACCAGGCTGCAATCTAATAGTGGAGATGTCACATTGTAGAAAGCTAAGGTAATTTGGGATATTACCCCACTGAATATTTCGGAAGAGAGCTCGCTGTTATCAGTAGCGACATCTACACTACTCTTCATATCACTTTCAAGAGCTGCCACCCAGCCCTGGTTGATGCTCTTAATTTCTGCTTCACATGTACACTCCAAATGAAATGTTCTTTGGGCTTTCAGCTCTTCTGCAAGGTTTTGCTTGCAAGCTCTTTGCTGCACAGGATCTGTATCTGCCAGTCTCTCTGGTAAATATCAGTGTCTTTGTTCCAGACCTACCTACCAAAAATGGGCATCTTTTGGCATCCTGTCTAACACGGCCTTGTAACACTCGTGCTGGAATGGTCCAAGTTGCTCAAAACTTTGAATCCTTAAGGCACGGTAGAAATACCACTCTGACCTTGGACTATGATAGTAGGAAACCCTTTCTCTTGAGCAAGACTATCATTCAAAGTCCAGAAGAGAGTGAGTAGTGTCACTTTTGAAAATTAACTATGCTACACCCTTAGATGATGTTGTATTAACATTGCTCGCTTGCTCTCTGCCTTTATCCATCCCAATCACTGTTTTATCTTCCATCCCTCCTTCCAACCCCTCTTTTCCCCACAACTGCATTTATGGACAATAGTATGAAACTGCAGTCTCCTCTGAGCTAGGTGATAATTGGTTCTTTGGCCACCTGACTGTCCCTGAGTATTCCTGGTTGCTGTCACAGGTAGCAGCTATTCTTTTTGATCAGTCACTTGGCTTTTTCACCTTTTTCAACTCCCTTTAAACAGACTGGAGATTCTCCCATCTGGAGTGTTCCTGGGAGGGCAGTCCACTCAGGACACAAGCATGATCACCCACATTTTCTTTACTATCTTTGGCACACTTTCAGGCCAGAATGTGCTTGCTGTGGAGAGAGGCTAGAAGTCTGCCAAGGAAATGGCAGGTCTGTGTCTGCATGTCTACCCAGACAGATCCTTCCTGTCCAGCACACTCTGAGAACCCATCTACAGCTCCTGGTGGCCAACAGGGGATAGAGCAAACCATACTCTGAGTGGCACAGGTACATGGAGACCTGCTGTCCTGTGTACATTGTCTGTGGCAAAGACCAAGGCCTGACAGCTGAGCTTCAGCTGAAAGAGGTCATTTGGGTGGCAGCAGTCTCTCATCAGCTTCAGGGCAGAAGAGCTCCTTTGATCTCCTCAAACAGCAGTCTGTGGCCTAGTCTAGGCAATCCATTTTTCTGTCTGAACTATCTTAACCAGCTAGTAGCATCCTAACAGCATGTGGCTTGGCCTCCTGGTATGAAGAGGTCATGTACAGTTCCTGACTCAGCTGCAGCCTCCCCTGTACAGGGTGTCCAGAAGATGGGTGTCCAAATAGGACTGGCTGGCCATAAGGGACATTTGGATACTTTTTAACAGTATGATTACAATCTTGTAGGCTCATCACAGTGCAAATTAGTGCATCATTTTACAGTCATGGATGGGCAGGCTACAATCACGTCATCCATCCAGAGTGGTCAGGTTTTCAGTGGCACAGCTGGCATCCTTCCTTACTGCTGGGGGACAGTATATGAGTGAGACAAAACAGCTTCTGAGGAGCCACAAAATACAATTTGGCATTTATTCCTGGTTAGGTGGATTGCAAAATCCACGAGCATCTGTCTGGGAGCTCTTTATCAGAAAGCCAGGCCAGGGACAGTCAGGGTGAACATGACAGCTGAGCATGGGAACAGACGTTTGGAAGGTACTCCTGTGGCTGACCAGCATGAGCAGTTGGCAAACATGAGGCTGTTTCCACAAAGCAATGTGAATGTTTTCCTTTTGAAGGTGGTATTACAAACAAGTAATGAGGGAGTACAGTGCCATTTTTAATGACTAAAAATAGGTAAGCATAGATCTCTTAGTTTGTGGAGACAAAACATACAGAGAGACACATTGTGGTAACAAGGAAAAGAATAACATACTTTTCAGACAAATCAACATAATTGCTGCTATGCTCAAACAGAAACAAACCTTCATAGGGCTTATTTGGGAAAGAAGGAAGCTTCTCACTTTCTGATATATCATTAGGAAAATGTTGGATTTGTTGGAGATTTATCAGCCTAAACATACAATATGACATCTTTCATTGTGATTGCTTTGCAAAGATCTCATTGGCTGTTTCACCAAATTATTTTTTGGTACCTTCAGTTGCTTTTTGTTAATGGTACCTCTTGCTCCAGTTCAAACCCATTTTTACTGCACTGAAATATCTATCCTGAAGTCCATACTGTGTAAGGCAGCAGGGTATGGTATATTAGCAGGAAGTTAAGAGACTTCATTTCCATTCCATTCTGTCAATACCAGATTTAGGACCCAAAACATTAGTTCCCAATTCCCTCACACATGCAGTCTTTAAGGGAAAGTTTACGTTAGATATAGTGTTTTTCTCTCTCTAGTATTTGCAAGTATTTTGCATACTATTAATACAACAAAATTTGGTACAGGATTAAAGGTTACCTTCTCTCAACATCTTCATTTTCTCCATGCCAATCAAGAGATATCATATACCTTCAAATCCCCCAGTTTTCTGTGTATGATTTATTTTGTGAGAATATGAGTAGAATATGCCTACTGACATTACCTATTTCTTATCAGCTGCTCCCTCATGTGGGGATCTGTTAATATTATGTATAATTCATATAAACTTTTTTTTACATAACATGTAAAATCAAGAGTTTACAAGCTGAGATCCATTTTTAATAAAAATATGTGAGTAGCTGAGTCTCAAAAATGTTATTGCTCATTCCCCTCAAGTGAGCCACCCCGTACCACAGAAGAGGAAACACTTTGCAGTACTGGTAGTTATGGGAAATCTGCAAACCAAGAAGTAACCAGAGTATGCAGTACTGTCACTGCATACTGTATGTGGGATCACAGCGTGGCTACTCCTGCTGTGTTTAAAAATGGATGTTTCCTATAGATATGGCTCTGAATTGTGGATGCCACAATAAAAGTTCCTGGTCTCATCATTCCATCCTGTGCATATATCTGATAACGAACATTAACTGGCATAATTTTCTGCGTTCCAGGTTTGTTATCACAGTATACGTGAGAGAGATTGTCAAATTTCAAAGGAAAAAAAATGCCATGACTGTAAAACTTGCTCAAAACTATAGTGGCATTTCTTGTGAGCAGTTAGGATAAAATAGCTGGTGTGACAGGCCAGGGATGAGTATAATTAAGTCATTAATTCTGACCAGTGTTGCCCTGAGCCCACCACATCAACTCCTCCCAGAGGCACCTCTGACTGCTAGCACTGATCCAACCCTGCTTTGTACCCCTGTATTCTAAGCATGCAAAAATTGGCTAATTCTGCCAATGCTAATGTCTCAGAAGGTTTATCATATCATAGAATCATAGAAGGTTTTGGGTTGGAAGTGACCTTAAAGATCACCTCATTCCAACTCCCCTGCTGTGGGCAGGGATGCCATCCACTAGAGCAGGCTGCTCAGAGCCCTGTCAACCTCTTGAACACTTCCAGGAATGGGGCATCTACATTTTCTCCAGGCAACATGTGCCAGTGCTTCACCACCTTCACAGCAGAAAATTTTTCAATAATATCTAATTTAAATCTACCCTTTTTCAGTTTAAAGCCATTCACAAATTTCCTATTTCTATATGCTCTTGTAAAAAGACCCTCTCCAGTTCTTCCCTCATCCACCAGTGCTGTAGCCCCATTATAGAACACAAAATTTTTTAGGTACAATTTTCCCTTAGTAAAGTCATGTTGGTTGTCACCAATAACTTCATTATTTTCTATGTGCCTTTGAATAGCTTCCAGAAGCATGTGCTCCATAATCTTTTCCTTTTTTAAAAATGGGAATTATGTTTCCATATTTCCAATTTGTGGGAACTTCATTGCCACAACTTCTCAAATATGAAAAATAATAGCTTAGCCAGTCCTTACAGGACCCACAGATGCAGTTCATCATGTCCAATAGACACGTGCACCTTGAATTTCCTTCAAAAATGCAACTTCAAAAGGTCTGGTATCAGTCTTGCCTAATGGGTCGAAACTTTTCATTTGCATCAAAATAAACAATATGAGTGATTTCAAGCATAGTTTTAAAAGGCCATTTATATTTTTGCTTTTTATTCCTTTCAAATGTCTTTAGATTTAGATTTTGATTTTAGTCACTAGGTAAATCTCTAATTTGTAGATTCAGCCCCTCAGGGGTTTTACTTTTCTATAAGTGGTATTTATTTACAGATGATTTGACAAAAATTAATGAAGGCATTTTATGCACAGCTTCATTCCATTGTCTTAATAAGTCTGGAGAGAGATTAGATAAGAAAACCTTAAATATTGAGGTGAACTCCCAGGAGTATAGAAAACATACAAAAAATTGGCTTACAGTTAAGGTTATTGAAAGGAGACTATGTCCTATACAAGGATATATTTTATTTAATAGAGGTGTATTTCTATACATCTCAGTGTCTTGTATGCACTGGCATACAATCAGTAACTTATATATGCTGGTAAATTATATGTATTAATTTACACATAAAGACATAAAGTAAACAAGAGATTTTATATATATTAAATAACCTTGATTCTGCTATGTGTGAATGTTAAAAAAAAAAAAAAAATAATCCAATCTTTACCTTTTCCACCTGGCGAGATATGTGACATTGACACACTGCATGAGACATTTCAGCTTTATTTATGTGATGGACAGCTTGTATAAAAATTTCTCTCATAGATTCAATGTGAACATTTTATTGTTCAAGTCGGAAGGAGAAAATTCAGAATGACCTTTGAGTATCATATCTTCTTTTAAAGTCAGATTGATGGCTTCCCTTCTTTTCACTCTCCTGTGCCTTTTTCTGAGTAACGCATAAAAGCCTGGAATAAAATCTCCAGTGTGTAATGCATAACTAATTTTATTTTTTTACTCCAAACCCTAGCAATTCAAAGCCAAGTAAACATCAGCAGGCTGCATTCACTTACACTATGAATGTTGATGCTAATTGCAGTTCCCTAAGCATTTTACATTGTTTGCACAAAATAGCATTTCTCTGCCTTCAAACAGTCAGTTCAGTGACAGCTGGAATGAGTTTATCTCATACTGCTTAGTGTCAGGTGCATTCTTACAGCTTTCCTGTCTCCTTTTGAGGGCTAATTAAGGCATTCTTCTCTCTTGTTTAACATTTACATTTAAACAGCTGCATCTCATTTGGATACAATGCAAAGATGGGCACCTGGCTTTCTTTCCCTGAGATAATTCTGGGAGCATTTTTTTATTTATTTTTTTTCCTCCCCCTCCCTTCACCAAAGCTCCAAAATGGTTATTTTTGTGTTTATGTAGGGGAACGAACCGAAGCGGCTGTAAATGGAAAGAGCTGCTCTTCATTCACAAACAGGGCGCATCTTCCCAGGATCCTCCACAGCTAGTCTCCTCAGGATACATGGGATGAGAGCAGAATGCAAAGCAGAGTCCTTGAGCTTTCATCAGTCTGCTGCCTTTGTCAGGCTCTGGTCACCTCAGGGGCTCCTCCATTGTTCCAGTCCTTTTTGCATCTTGGGTTGTTTGGTTGTTTCTTCCCACATGAATAAAGAGTTTACAGGAAAAAGAAAAAAAAAAAAGTAACAAAGCCTGATCCTCATTCCACCAGAAAAACGTGGGGAATGTAACCATAGCAGTTCCATAAAACCTCTTGTTCCATGTTAGCAGGAAGGGGTGCAGAGGTGCAGCCCACTGTGCTTTCAGGAGTCCACACAGGCTCAAGTTCTCCAAGGAGCACACAGATAAATGTGTTTATACAGAGGAGTGGCCAGAGATGCAGCCCAGCCTTCAGCAACTAAGCATTTTGACAGATTCAGTAGCACCTTTCCCAACAATCTTGGTGCAAGGTTGTCAGATGTAGCATCTTCTGTGGCTCTCCCCATACCTGAAGATCTTCAGCTTCAATAAGGTGACTTCTTAAGATTATGAAAAAAAAGAAAGAATATTTTCAAGAAGTTATGGAATATCCAAGGGCAAAGATCTATCTCCATACAGCTCTGTGGGACAAACACCATCATCTTTGCTCAACTTCTTATGATCCTTTCTTGCCAGTAAAAAATTACTTGGGATGTGATATATCCATACTTTCTTCATCCCTCAGTCAAACTACAGGCTGCGTGCACTGGTATGGTCTTCCTAATCACACCTCATTCTCTTCTCATTTCAGTAATATAACTTCTCCTATGTTTTTGGTTTGGGTTTTTTTTTGTGGTATTTTTGGGGTTTTGGTTTTTTTGGCCAGGGATTTGGTTTAGAGAACTTCAAAAGACTCTTGGCATAGGGACTCAAGAAGGACTGCAAAGATAACAAAAACCGAAGGAAAAAAATGGAAGCCCCAGATAACACTGAGTATAGGACTGCACACAAATAGAACTTTTCAGAAGACTTAATTGTGAAGCAAGTCTCAGCATGTGTAAATTGTATTTTTTCCCAGAAAAGGTTTGTAACTGGGCAGGTTATTGAAAATTAAAATGGCACATCTGGTTTGGAGGTTAGACACCTCCAATAAAATTTACAAGTTTGTATATGAAATTATGGGACACTAGAGCACCTGAATATGATGAGTAGCAAGGAAACATTCATCTGACTACAAGCTCTTTATCTGAGCTTGCAGTTACTGAACATTCAAAGTACTAAAGAAAGAACCAGGCACGTCTATTACAGACTACTAAAATAGTACAAGCATTCATCATAAAGGTGTCCTGGGAGAATTATCTCACATACAAACCTCTGAAGTATAGATATCTGAAAAAAGGTGAAATTGATATCAAAATTCAACTTGAGCAGCCTCCTTTCCAACCCCCTACTTAAAAACACCCAATGGATATTTACTGAACCACGCTGTGCAGAGCAATATGAGTCCTGAATATAAAACATTACTGGAGCATTGCATATGGAATGCACCAAGCAATCCCGAGAAGACAAGCTACTTCTTACAACATTGAATTTTATTATTCATTTTTTCACCTAAAAACCATCAACCTTTTATGTTACAGCAGAAGTACACTGTCTCTGAGGAACAGGACTGCACTGAAGACAGATTGTTACTTCTCATAACCCAATTCTTCATACATAAGTTTTCTATTCCTCAAATATATTAATGATATAACCACAGGGGAACCATCTACATTGATTGCTGTGTAAAACCTGAAGCTTTTTAAACAGCCTATCCTTGCACAAAGGTTTATTATCAACTTGGACAGTAGCGCAAAGTTTGGAACAAGGAGCTGGGTTTATTGCCAGATTTTATCATGAGAAAAAATGAAGACTAGATGAGCTGGTTGTCATTTTGTTCTAGTTTTAATAGAATATTTTGCCACTGGAAGACTCAGCTCCTTCAGAACCTAAACTTGCCTCAGGAACTTACTGATTTTAAAAAACAAGTATCAAAACTCAGTCTTCAAATCTCTGTTTAATTTAAGTGATGTTAAAGTGCTTCATGGAGACTCGCTGAATACTTTAATTGAATTTGAGTAACTGCATTCAATAAATATTTCTCTGAGAATGCAGAAGTATTTTACTCGGGTTTGTAAATTTTTTTTCAAGTTCAAATTCTAAATTACAGCTTTTGTATTATAGCTGTATTTTACATTTTCCTCTATCCAGCCTAGTTGACATATTTCAACGTAAGTCCTTTTTTCATTATTAATAATGGATCCTGACCTTTTCTCTTTTTGATAAACAGTTCAACCTGCATTAAGGCTAAAGCTGGGAGAAATAATACATGATAATACCTGATCCATGTTAAAACATCATGGTGGTGTTTTATTTGAGCCGCAGTAAAGGCATTCTATAGTGACAGAGATTTCATCCCAGTGAAAATTTTACAAAAAAGAATTTTTTAAAATTGTTTTACACACACTATGAGATATATTCCCAAATATCTTTCAGCTCCTGATGTTGTCTGAGCCATACATCACTTCCCCACCCAGTACTGCTGTTCATTCCTCTCACCAGTCTAGGGCACAAGGATGTCAGTACTATGACCAGAGATCAGCTGAGCACATGCAGTACCAGAAAGAAATTTGCACTGAGTTTTCGAGGCATTTTGTCCTTTCTGTGAATGTCTCTCAGGCACCAGAGCTCTTCAGAAGGAGAAAGCAGGTTTTGAGAATACAGAAAAGCAGAAGCGATATGGGGAAGAATGTAGAAAGTGGGAGGATATTCAAGTGTGAAGAGAAACAGAGACTTGGGCAGAAAAGAAACTACTTTTAGGAGTTACAGGAGAGGAAATTGGTCAGAGGGAAGAAGAATGAATATTGGATATGCAAACTGGGACTAAAAACATTGGAGTGATTCTACAACTAGCAGCTGATGAAGTTAACAGTATACATATGTGGTAGGGAGAGACCAAGCTAAAATCTCTGGCAGTTCATGCCCTCTGATAAAACACATGGGCAAATGGTCAGAGAGTGCCAAGGAGGTCAATAAAGCCACAAAGAAACCAAGCAGAAGATGAACTGTGATGGAGTAAGACAAATATAGGCTGTGTGCAGGGAAGAAGACATTAAGGTCAGTAAAAAAAATGACAAGAGCAACCTGACAGGAACATGAAGGTTTCTTGAGCCAGGAGACCTATGCAAAGATTAGGAACTTCTGTGGGGTTGCATGATGACGGCTTGTAAGGATGAGGGATTCTGTGGAGGCAAGTCCCTCATCTGAAGTTGTGTACTGGGTTCTGGTTTTCCTGCAGCAAAACCAGTGAAACAGCAAAAATGTGGTTCCAGAGAAAATGGCTTTCAGGAACCAAAAACACAAGAAAAAATAAATGTGACTCTTTATTTTACTGCAAGATAAAGAAAGGATAAATAAGGAGGTGCAAAATAGAGACATGCAAACTAATGAGGAGCATTCAGGTGGTAAATTGAACGCCTCTCTGTACTTTCTCCACTACTTCACTGTAACAGGGGGACATCTGGGGAAGCGCAGAAGATGTAAAACCAGTAAAAGGAAGTGTGTTTTTCCTGCTTGGGCTGGGAACACCTGCTCATGCGGCAGTAACACAGCCAGGAGCTCAGCATGACTGAAAAAGGGATTGAACATTTGCATGAATGGGTTCATGCAAAGTTAAAGGCTTATAAACTGTAAACCAATTTAAAAAATTTTGGAAAGGATAGAAGCCTATCAGGCTGTTTCCCAGCTTTTAACAAAACAATAAGAAAGATGCTTCCTCAGGGGCAGTATTTGAGATTTCCAGTCTCATATAACTCAAGACAACTTAATTGTATAATTGCATTCAATTACTCTTCTCTGATTTTGGTGATTCCCAATATTTAATGTAAATAATTATATACTCTTTTAGCTGTCAGTCAGTCAGTCACGTGCACACTTCTGGCTATGTTTGGACAATCCTCTTGACACACCAGTCACTGACTTTTGTGTAAATGTGTGTTTACAGAGTCTACTGGTCCCTGGTCACTCTTGCTAGGGAAAGCCTTTAACACACCATTCCAATCTGGCTGTACCCAAAGGTAGAGCTGCTATTGTTAGCACTCTGGAATAGGTGTTACTCATGCATTAGTTGCAAATCTGATCTCTCTCACTTGAATTAGGACTGATGAGCTCATGCTGGGGGCAGACTGTTACACAGCCATCTACTGCAGGGGGTGCCTCTGCCTTTCTCTGGGGAAAGCTTAACACCACTGCAGGCAGCACATGGGCTAGCAGGCTCAGGGATATCCATATGGATATCCATATGAGATACGGAGATCCATATCTCAACATATGGCCAGATTCACAGTAGGGATAAATAGGTGACAACTACTACAGAAAAGCATTATTGTAGATGCCCCAGCCTTTAAAAGTCTGAACTTTCATGGGCTCAGATTCAGCAAAAAACTAAATAATGTGAGCTGTAGGAACTATATCCTTAGGTACTTTATTAAATCAATGTCTTTCATTCCAGCTCTCCCACCTCTATTTCTAGCTGCTACTTGCAAACCATAATGAAACAAGAATATTCCTTACTGCTAAAAACAAGCCATTCAGCGCTTCAAAATGATATATGAGCTCCTCAGTGTGTGCCAGTACAGGATCTTCTGATGAGTTAGAAGCAGTACATTCCACCAAGTCCCAGAGGGGTGCCTATTTTGGTGTTTCAATTTAAAGGAAGAGTGAGATTTTGAAACAAATTGCCTATTGTCTCTTTTTGTTGTGCTTTGATTTGCACCACAAAATGGTCTCAGAGCGCATGACCTGGATTCCTTCTGGATGGAACTAAATTGGAAGATGTGCTCCTGGGAATGTACTTAATGCACTCCAGCTGTAAAGGACACTCAGGTCATGGGACCAGTTTAGTCCTAATAAAAACCCGCTGAAATGTGCGTATCACAAATATCAGGCCCTGAACATCGACTGTTACTTCTACAGACCTTACTTGTCCACATTGCTTAATAATATAGACTTAGAAAATGTCACCAAATTTCCCAAACAAGTATAAGAGAAATGACTACATAAAAACTATTGTCCTGTTGCTCTTTCAGATTCAATACTCAGGCAAAATAACCATATACTGATGATCTACTTTTCCTCAGAGGTATCAAGGCATTTATCAATACTATATCTAAGCACTGACAAAGACCAAGATATTTTGAGCACAATTTTAAGACTCTAGTTTTTCTATTTCTTACCCCCCACACACACTCCCCACCCCTTTTTTCCCCTCTCCATTTAAGTTTTTTTAAACTGTATTACAGACACCTGCTCTTATGATTTCTGTAGCACTCCCTTAGCAGGTATACATGCCTAACTACTAAAAAGGATCCTCAATTTAGGTTCAGTGCTTGGGGGATGCAAAGCATTATGTGACTGCTAAGTACTATTAAGATGAAGAGAAGGCAGATTAATGAGGAAGGCATTCTGCTCTGAGATGAAAGAGGATGTATAATCTTTTCATTCAAAACCTTGTAGGGAAATCCTGTTTTTGTGAACATCACAAGCTCCTGATAATTTGTTTGTGTAATGCCATCGGTACCAAAACACCTTCTCTGTTCATCTTTAAGTGATTAAGCAGGTTACAATAAGATGCTGAGGTAGATGGATGGCATAGTATTTCATAAGACAAACATAACAGGAAGTACTGATTCTCTTGAAAATAAAGAGGAGAGGCTTGACTTCCTTTTAGTATTGATGACACTTAGGATTATCACTGGAATTTTGAAAATTTTGAAATCTTGAAATTTTTCTTAAATTTACTGTTTCTTTCTGTTCTGCATTATTAAAAACAAATTACAATGTTTGTTTGCAAATACAGTTATTTCGAAAGATTTAAAATTTACTAGCATATAAAAATCAAACCAAGTTAAAAAAAAAGCCCAAATATTTTCATTAAAACTTTGTGGTGACCACCCAAAGATATTTTGGACCAACTTATGAACAACACTGTACAGTCAGATGGTTATAAGAAAAGCATTTGAATTAACTTCTTGCCTTCTGGTTTATCTTTGGATTTATATAAATGAAAGCTCTGCTGTAGCTCAGTGCTCAGCCACTTCTCACCAGCTTTACAAAGGTACAGCTGGGCACTGTCTCAAGTGGCAGGTCAGAACCAGGTCCATGGGGCACTCCTTCAGTTTGACCCTAATATTCTCACTGGCACTGTGGAACCTGGCATAGGCTGAAAATGCCAGGGAGGATCAGAGATGGGCTTCATTATGCTTTTAAATAATGGCTATTCTTTGAAAGGCAAATCCTTCAGAACATATCAAGATGTTCCTAAAATATGTCAATATTTAGAGATGACATCAGTTTTAAACTGAAGTAAAGCATCTTCCAGACATATCTGAAAATAGAGTTTATTATTCATAAATTAACCAGCGTGCAAACATTCTAATTCAGAGGGGAATAGAGAGATTTTATACACAGAGATTTTATTCCCAACTACCTTTGTGTAGGCAAGAATTTCATGAAAACAAGATGGAAGCTCTGAATGATGTAAGTGTCTGAAAGGCAGAAAATAGCGTGTCTACCTTTAATGATGACTCTATTTCAGCTCAGTGGTACTGGGTCTGAAAAAAAGAATCCAAATAATTTTTCTCCATAGAGATCAACAACACATCTGTTAATTGAAATGGTGAGGGGAGGTGGGGAGAAGAATATAGTCACATGTAGCAAGGCCAGAAAAGGCTTTTTTCACACAGTCCTGCAGTAATAGTTACCTCAAGATTTTCCAAAGGTACTCTTGCATTGTACCTCTGACTTTAAATATTCTCTTATCCTTACTGCTAAGAATGGATAAAATAATCTCACTCTGAACTGATCTGACTTCACTCCAACAGAAACACTAAAATTCTGTTATCAAGTTGCTCTTAAAATTTCCCTCAGTTTGGCAAAATTGGGTGAGTGTATTATGACTCTGACTGTAAAAAGAGCCTCACTGGAATCATGCTGTAGGGATCCCTTGACCTGGTGCATCTCCTGGCGGTTCTTGGCCACAAAATGGACCCTGGGCTCCCATTCCTCATTTCTTTCCTGCAGAGTACCAGATCTGTACTCCTCCTCAGCCATACTTTCTCTATGCATGTTAACTCCCTCAGCCATTACTGGCTGCTCCTTATTCAGCTGACTCTTCCCAGGCTGCTGCTCTCCACAGCACAGTCTCCCACACTGCCAGCACAGTCTGTGCTGCTTACGGGTGTGTGATCTAGCACTGAACTCTTACAAGTTTTCAAAACTAACAAAAGTTTCCTAGCAAAGGTTTTTATGTCATCTTCTAGAAGATATCTCTGTGAATATTTAATGGGTATTAATTTTTAAAAAAATAAATTTAATTTTCTTTTCTTGAAAAACATTCCTTGCCATCTCTGACCTAAAACTTTTTATTGTTGCATTGTAAAAATTAACTTGAAAGTAAGTAATTTATGGTAATGTCCTGCTAAAGTGGCCAAGATATACATATATATATATTTGGGATTTCAGTCAGTCATGAGTCAGATTTTCCATACTGGTAACAGCCAGGATGGAGTGCTTCAAACCTTGGATGCAGCTGTGGAGCCCAGCCACCAAGTCACAAAATTTACATTTCTCAATTGAACCAGTGCTATACCATTTCCTATAATCACTGTCCCTCTGACAGGCTTCCTACCTGCCATAATGCTGGTATGGGCTTTGTATTATTGTTGATATGCTTTTTCAAGAGAAAAATAGTCTTGTTACACAGCATAGCTTCTGATTATTCAGGCTTGATAAAACTCAATATTGTGTACTACAAATGGCTGCTTCTGGCAGCTGCTGCTGTCAGTTCTTCAAAATGCTGGCATTAGATGGGAAAATAGGCAATAGGAAAAAACCAGTTTCACTCACATTAGCACAGCAATGTATTATAGCAGTGGGAAGTTCCTTTTGGCCTTACAAATGATAATGCAGAAGAAATATTAGCAATTTTCTTTGAGCATTAATTGAATTGATCTAGTTCTGATTACCACAATCTGCAAACAGCTTCTCCAATGTACAGATCTAATTATTCCCAGAAGAAATGTCCTGTAAATCTGAGGTATAGTTAAGTATTAGAATGGACTAAATATTCTTGCAGTTCATGACCCTGTAGGTAGCTCTTTTCTTAAATGAGAGAAAAGCAAACAGAAATATCAGAGGCATAAGCAGAAAGAACAGCTTAAAAAAAGGCTTGTATCTGGCAGAAAAATGTACACCATGTAGCCCCATGTGCTTCTCTTTGAAATCTAAAGATGCTTGAGGATTTCAGAGTGTTGTAAGGAGAGTCAGAACAAGGACACCAGGACACCTCACAAGGCTTCAGCAAAGAACAGACTGTTAAAAAAGAGGTTCCAGATTATCTCTTGTTTGACAAGGACAAGACTCGTCTGTAAAGGCAGCATCTAATGCCATGTGGCTGAGGATAAAAGAACAGCAAGAGTCATTAGTACAAGTAGCAAGTCATCAGCTTTCTCAATATGCATACCCAATCCTTTAATCATTTACCATACACATGCATCTTAATGGGAATTCTGCCAAAGTATAAACTGTTAGATTAACTGCCACAAAATATTGAAAAATTAGAGCAAATGGTTTGTGCAGGAATGGTAATGCACAAACAATATCAATAACTTCTGCATTGGCAGCTGAGCCAGAAAAGCCATGAGCAAAAAAAAAATAATAAAGCCACTTGATCATACCATTTACTTCACTAATGCTCTTTTTTGCATGGAATATTTTCTGAGATGCTCCTACCATGTTACCTGCTAGAAGAAACCCACCCTAAATGTCCTGGGCACAGTATCAGGTCTGAAAAGGAACATTTACCTGAACTTGTCAGAATTTGATTAGGCAGACAAAATTATCTTTGTTTCATGGTTTAATAGCATGTTACTGGTGTATGGTAGAGCTTATGTAAACCAGCACAGCATTCCTGAGTTCATTTGCATACTCTTATCCTTAGGAGTGACTACCATTGCTCACAAACCTCATTTCAAAACCTGAGGTGTCTGTAATACACACCTCTCCAAGGCCTGATGGGAAGAGACACCAAGAGTAGCACTTGATAAGTGGACAGTGACAACAGATTCCCAAACTCTCTGCTGCAGAATAAGAGCTGGCTGAACATTGAGCTGAGATCCCATTAGCATCCACCTCATCACATCCCCTAGCCTGCTACTTCCCATATTTGGAGATTCAGATTTCCTTCCATGTCAACAAGGCCCCAGACCGCTCCTAACTTAGTGAGCCTACAAAATGATAAACAAAACAATATTCCTATTATAGGAGCTTCCCCACGAAGCTTAAAACAAATAATACCAATATTAATACTGATACTACTACTAAGTACCTTCTAAAGGGACTAGGATCTCATAGAATCCATAAAATGCCAAGGAGCAATGCTGCTGTGAGCACACTCATCTGTGCTTCTGTATGCTAGATTACTCTGATTAACAGCAAAGAGAATATTCCTGAGGCATGTGGGGGGAGAATCTAACCAAGGCAGTCTATTTCTAGGCATTTGGCCTTGCCTTATAACCAGTGAAAGCAATAAACAATTTTAGGGAGTAATTGGTAGGATTTAGGCTATTAGGATGGACCTAATGTATTTCATTGTAGGGGTAGCTATTTCTATCACCTTGGAACAGTGCCCTGAAACAGCACCTTGACTTCCTCCCCTTATGCAATGATGGGATGTTTTGAAATTGTCAAAGTCTCTTTCTCACTTCCAACAGGGTCAGAAGAGGACATGAGATGTGCTGACTGCTGGTTGTCTTGGTAAGCTTGAAACACAGAGACCAGTTTAGGGAACCTTTGCTCACAGCTGTAACTCCTTACAGCCTGCTCTATCTACGTTTTGATATCCAAAAATAGCAGTCAAGTGTTTATTTAGAGTTTAATAACTAACTCTAAAATAATCTATAGAAAGATCACTGGCTGAGGAAAGGGCATCAAATAATTTCACTCGGGGGATTTTGGTAGTTCATTTTTTCATACAAAAGGAAAGTTTATAATAAATGTAATTCATACTGAATTTGGTGAGTTCTATTCATAACAATGACTGGTGTGCTTCTATTTCAATCTAAATACACCACAGAAGTCTCAATAAACACACAAACTATAAAGAATTTCCTGTGCTGTAGCAAAGTGTCTAGTTAGCTCTATAAGTAGGGATTAGTGGTAGTGATGGCAATTATTTCTACAGGATTTCCTCAAACAGTGAGAGCTTTCAGAACCATCTGAAATACAAATAACGCCAGTTTGGCTACAATTGATGCCTTCCCACCCAATAATTCATAGGCTGATAGGACGACAATTCTTTTTTCTTTGCCTCTCCAGAGGCCAAATTATGGTCATGTGAACTATTCTAAAAACTTTTTAAAAATAGTGTATAAGCACACACTCTTCATTTCAGCATTAACTCAGTAGTATGATTGCTGCAAGTTTTCCCATTTCTAAAACTTTACTTTTCATTCACTTCTGTCTGCTGTAGTCCCAGCTTTTCAGAGGTTTCCAATAGGTAAATTTAAATGGCTAAGCTATATATCTGACGAATGGAAAATCAACTTGGCATCATTATCTCTCAAAACCTTTTTTTGGACAAAGGCAATCAAGTTCAAAGGAAAACAGAATAATTTCTTCCTTTCTAGGGGTTTGTCCTATATATTGAATAAAAAGAGTTCCAATCAGTGATTTCTTACAAGTATACATTCATAAACTTGGTAAAATAAATAAGTTGCTTGTATTTTTTTCCAGTTGTGAAAGCAGCACAACTGGAGTGGAAATCCATGTCAAAATGGGACAAAATCATAGTACTAAAACAGGTAGCCCAGATTTAATCCTTTTTTCAGTGAAAATAAAAAGCCAACTCATCCAGAAGAAACAGGAAGGAAAGAAGGGATTGGAGGGGCAGACACTTGTGATTTGTGCCATTGTAAAAGAGACTCTGAAGTGTCTGATCCACTTTTAGCACCTCACATTAAACTTAAAGGAGACAATCCCTCCTGACATATTCTCTCACCTCTCAAGAAAGCAGGAACCAAACCTTTTGCAGAAAAATCTTACACCAAGTCCTGAGCAATAAAAGAATCTGGGGCTACATTTGCTCACATCTCAGCTGGAAACAGCCCCCTGGGCTAGAGGGACTGAACTGCTGTCACCTCTGATGGCCCAGGGACACCAGGTGTCCTGTCTTGAGTACTTGCCTCCTTCTCTTGGAGAACACTCCTAGGTTCAGGGAGAGTATTTTCAGTATTTTCTTAACAAGTCCCCCCTCATTCTGCCTTGCTTTCTCTTCTGCAAGGTCTGCAACACAGGTGTGGGTGAGAAACAAGGTCTCGGCCAGCAGCAGTCCTGACTCCTTGCAAATAGGAAGTCAAAGACAACATCAAGGCCTTGTACACAGCAGAAGACCTTTCTCCCCCTAGAAGAGCACAAACACATTAGTTATACACATATGGAATTCCTGCATGAGTTCAGCTTTTCTTCCTTTGCAACACTGAAAAAAATCTACTTTTTCTGATATACCCCCACAGTAATTGCCATTTGGTGTCCAGACAGATGTAGTCTCTCTAATTCTTAACGTTCTCAAATTCTTTTTTCTGCAGTGACAACATTAAAGATCAGAAGATTAGCTCTAATACTGAGAGTATCATAAAGAGCAGATGAATACCCTGAAGTACAAGGAGAGGCAAAGGGAAAAGGAAAGGAGGAATATCTGGGTTCATGGCATCATGGTTGAAGTGTTTGTCTTTTAAGAGTTCAAAAGATTATATTGGTGATCTAATGAAATTTCAGTCTTACCTTTCAAGTCCTCAAATATATCCTGAAGCAGAGTCAACTATGCTGTGTGGGTTTTTTGGTTTTTTTTGATTGTTTTTGTTTGTTTGTTTTGTTGTTATTAGGGTTTTGGGATTTTTTTGGGTTTTGTATGTTTGTTTGTTTGTTTGCTGGGGTTTTTCTAAAGTGAACGTTAGTTGTCAGTGTACACAATTTTTTCAGACAAGGCCTCAGAACTGTGCTAGTGAAATTTTTTTTAGAACCGTGTTCTCCAGATGAATTTTCAAAGGTTGACATGACCTTCAAATGACCATGTTATCTGTCCTTTTTCTTGCCATTTGATCAAAGAGGCTTTGCCTCTATCTGGACAAGCAGAAATCACATAAATGTCCCTTTCCTCTTCCCATTTTTTTTTGGTTGTCTTTTCTGGGAGGTTCCACCTTAAATTCTGCTTTCTTGCCTTGCTAGGCAAAACCTGGTGTCTGTACTCTAACTGATGACACCAGCTTACACATCCCTCCTGAAATTTATTCAGCTAATCATGCCTTTTCAGTTAATACACTTACATGGAACTAATAACATAATCAAAACACTGAGAGGTTCCTTGTAATAAAATATATCCTGCCTCAATGTGTATCCAGTCTGACCTTGACAGCTTTTTTTTTGCTTAAAGTAATTAGTTAGATGGCTACTACTCCCTCCAGAAATTCCATTCCATTTTGTGATCTGAGGGGTGTGTGAAATATTGCTTCAATGTTTTCTCAGTTTTTCAAATCATTGCCCAACTGGCTTTTTGTTTTCCTCATGGACACTGGTGTAAGGACTAATTTCTAACACAGATGAGAGCTTCTGGGTGAGGTGAGCAGGATCCATGTCAGTGGTCGCCAGTAAACCAAAGTCATAAAAACCCAGCACCCACCCCAAAATGGTTCACCCAAAAAACAAGAACCTGAGACTTGACTAACAATGAAAAAAATAGAACTTTTTCCATACAACTTTTATTTTAGTCAAAAGTAAAAATATATTTTGTTGGTTAGAAAACCAAATGTCACACATTAACTTAAAAGGGTTTTTTAATGGCTACTGAAGGCCATTACAGGGAAATGAATCACTGTCCCATTTTCTTCTACAGTCTGGACTTCCAAATGGGACCACACTTTCCATGCAGCACTATGAGGAGACAGTTCCTCACAGCCTCAGAGCTGGTGAGGCTATCAAAGAATGCAAATAGGGATAACCAAACCTCTACCCTGAGGTTCCATGGCCACAAAATATTTCAAATTATCTATGCTCTTCTATAGAGGATTTTTTTCCTCCAAAGGACAACAGTGATATTTTTCATGGAAAATCTATCTAAACCAGTTTAATGTATAAAGTTTCTTCATATTTTTTTTTAATTCCTACCTTATTTCTTTTCCCCTTTCTCAAATTCCTCTGGGGAAAAGAGCCTTGAAAATGGAGAAGATGAGCAAGAGTCTCTGATCATATTCTGTTTTTCATTTGTGCAAGGAAACTTGAATTTTCTTTAGCAGTTGCTATTACTCCCAGCTGAGGGACCTTTAAAAATATTAAACCTCAAGAAACTGTATGTCCACATATATGTTAAACATAGTATTTTACATTCTTGTAGAGAAATTTGCAAAATAGTCATTGTCGGAAAGGACATCCTCCAGAAAATCAGATTGAGGGAGCATCAGGCTATAAGCTAAAGCATCAAAATGTGATAGTTTTGAAAATTTTTCAGGTTGGACTAAGACAAATGGTACCCTAAGCTTGCAGAACTTAGGGCCAGGACAGTACATCCCATTCTTTCTTCTTTATAAACCTTTTTATTATTAGAATAGTTCCTAGTGTGTGACCCCATCGTATAATGTTACATAACCTGAAACCATCTCTTTTTTATATTGATCATCTCTAGCCAAAGACTTGAGGCATACTCTCTGCTGTTGGATCTGCAATGTAAATGACCTTTTTTCTTTTCCTGTGCTAAATTTCTGATACAGCTGGTGCAAGTTTTTTGCAGACAGGAGAATAGCAATCTGTTCTTACAGAAAAAAAAAAATGCTGAGAAATAGAGAATATTTTCCTTATCATTATTTTACATAAAAATGCTATGGTATTAACAACAGGATATGTTAACATGCACAAAGACTCCATCCCCTTTAAAATTTTCCCTTCAGAAAAACATTTTTTGAAAGATGTTTTCCACCACTGAGGCTTTTTTGAAAGGATCTTTAGAAAGGAAATCTAAGAGAGTTTGATCATGCTTTTCAGAAAATATAAGGCTGAAAAAATTCCATATGCTGCATTTGCAAAATGGCAATAAAATCCAGTTCATATTCCATTTTTCATTAAAGATATATAGCAATGAATAACACTAGAGAATTATATAAAGGTTGTGCCAGTAAAGCTTTCTTTCTGCCCTTCTCTAGCACTTATTCTATGTAGGTCATATAATTCACTAAAAACCTCAGCCAAACTTGTAAAATGTGTCATTTCTCAAAACATCTATCAAATCTTTTCGTATCATTCTTTATTTACAGAGATACCTGGTACTCTAGGTCTGTCTAGGTACACCTCTGGAAGACAGAAAAAAACAAAATACAAGTTAAATGCCTTAAACATTGTGAACATCCATCAAAAAAATGGGTTATCCAAGCAATATATGTGTTTAACTATATTACAAGCTTTCATGGGGTAATTGTAGCATTGGGAAGATTTTGAGATGCTTCATTAAATGGAAAACAACAAGTTTAAAATCTCCAATACAGGCAAATGTTGATTTTTTACAGTGCTCACAACATGCAGCAATGCTCATGCTTCACATTTCTGTGGTTAATTTGGACCACAGTGACTGAACAAAGCAGCCTAAAACTAAAGCTAAGGATAATGCTATTGTGACACCTCTGGAAAGGCCAGCATGGTAAAATTTTATGAAAAATAGGATATGCCAAACTATTGCTCTCAAGGAAGATTTCAGTTTTTTCAGAATTTTCACAACTTAATAAATATGCTTAGTAGAGTTTGAGTGACTGATTTCCTAGCTTTAGCTTTATGCACAATTTTTCTTTTCCTGCCAATCTCTGATCGTCACATACAGTTCTAACCAACTATTTGTTTTTTAGTGTAGCTGCTGGCTGAGAGCTCCTTACTGAAAATGCTCCTGCTGTTCCACTTGGAAGATAAAGAGAGAAACTTACCCAGTCCCAGGAACAACTAAGAAATTCACAATATCTTACACAGGGACTGCATCTCACAGATCTTACAAATAATTTGAACACCACAAAGTGAAAAAAAAAAAAAAAAATTCCTAAACCTTACAGAGAAAAAACTCTGAAGACAAACTGACACCTTCTTTTTGATAGAGGATGCCTCTGCACTAGCTGTAAGTCATCCATTTCTTGTGTTGTAGATAATGTGTAATTATTTATATTACAGAAAGATAAAGTCCAAAAAGTAATTCTGGATTGAGCTGAGCAATTTGCAAAACCTATTGCAAAGGTGCTCATGTTTCTCCCTCTACCCCCCATCACACCAGTTTCAAATTTTAATTATTACCATTGACAGCTTGGTCAATCTAAAACATTTTTCCCTGGAGAACTGAAGCAGAACTGAGTGAGCAAAGTTTGGAATCAAAATTATCTTCTAGCACAAGTTTGTTCCCGAATGACAAAATGATCTTTTCTCTCTGGCACTGGATGTGAGGTGAAGTGGACTCTGCTTTGTTGTCAAGCTCTGATTAATTAGCTTGTGAATTTTGCAATTCCAGTGGCTTGAGCATGTTCATGTAATTTGCACATAGTATACATAGTAAAGAGAGTACACTGAGCTCATGGGAAGGCTCCTGTCCTTGTTGCATAAAGCTATCTAAATACAGGAGGTTATTTTCCAGTGCAGCATTATTAATTCCTTCCCTATTATTGTGTATCATGAGGAACAGAAGGCCTTTATCTCCTTTGTTGGCTGCAGGCTTTCAGCAGAGTTTAAACACATACTCTGTTCTGCAAGAACAATCTGGTTCAAAACTAAATGCAAGCAGATGCAGGTTGAAAAATGCTTTTTGAAAGAAACTTTCTCTAACAACCATCATTCCCCATAACAAGTAATGCACAATTCGGACTGACCAGTCTTCATTTTTCACTATGGATTTTGGAGTCTGATCCTCCTCTGCCTCAGTATGTTCTGTCTCTCTCTGCAGATATCACAAGCTTTCCTTTTCAGACAGATCCTAGTGTCTGTCCTCTCCTCCCACTAAAACTGGTTTAAGGAGAAGGCCCATGCTCCCAGCCCTTCCCACCAATCCAGGCAGCTCTGGTCCCAGTGTCCCTGTCCCCAGCAGGCTGTCTCCATCACTGGAGAAGCAGTACTGTGGGTGAGGGCACCAGCAAGGCTTGAGTTCTTTGGGCACCCACCAAGCACTGGCCTCCCACACATGTGCAAACTTGGCAGAAACCTCTGTGTGTTGCTGAGAAAAGGACGAAATCCTGCCAGCACAACAAAACAAAAAGGGAGGAAGAAGCAAAATTATTTAAGGGAATAAAAGTTAATAAAAAAATTTCCTCTTGCACAGAATCCCTTTCTGGAGACTTTACTGTTGAACATTCAAAGCTATATTCCAGGTGTTTTTTGGTCATTTGACCTCTGAGCATCTCACCCAACATCTTGCTGGGTGGAGGCACTTGCGTTTGCCTGATGGGTAAAGAAAAGCAAGTGGCACTGGCATGAACCTGAAATAACTGCAGATACCAGCAGTATGTGTGAGAAATCACATTAAACTAATTTTAACCTGTGATCCTGCCCTTTCTCAATGGAAGTTCTTTCTCTGCTTAATGAGGTGTAAGTCTAGAGAAATCTGGAACAAACCTCTTATCTGATTAACCAGGCAAAAGGTATGGGAATTGAATACCAACAGATATTTTTTTTCTCACTCCTCAAGCTTAAACATCCTACTCCCTACCCTGAAATATACACTTTAATTCTGTATTTGGTGAGAACAGATGACAGTCTCCGCTGTAAGACAGGGAATCTTGTTGGTAGCATAATGCTTCCAAATAGCCAGGAAGCTGCCTTCTGTTCTGTGCTGGTGGGGAGAGGACTCAGTAGGCTGACACACATTTCACAGCTCTGCATATTAGAACTTCAGATTTCAGTTACCACTTCAGGTACACATGAATGAGAAAAGAGGGCAGGATTGTCGTGGAGAACTCTTGCAGGCATAATTTGTGCTTCTTAATGTGCTTGGTTATGCAAGAGAGGTGCAAATGACCTACACAACCCTACTTAGCAAAAGACTAAAAAGTAGGTGTGATGATTAGCCCTTGGTCTTCTAGCAAAGAAAAGTTTCCATTACTGTATTCTTGTATATTTTTTTCTCTAACACTTTCAGACTGTAGCAAAGATTCAGATCAACAATCATAAACATGTAGTAGCCCTCTGTCATGGATGACTACCAGATTTCACCTTGATGACCATCAAAATCAAAGCTCAGACTCTTGTGGAAGAAAAGTGAGTGCAGAATGAGGCTCGAAGAATTTTAGCATTACTTCCTTTAAATTACTAATACTCTGAGCCATAGATATGCTGTAATCACTGATCAAAGTTTGTCAAACTTCACCTTTGAGGTCAAGGATATGAATTTCCAAGAGAGCTTAAACTCAGAATGTTTCGTAGGTAAGATGTAACTATATGTGTGCTTCAAAGGGAGGGAAAAGTTTGAATATATCTTTTAAAATTACTAGTTTGCCTAATGATAAGATTAGATTTCCTGCTTGTTTCCCTGTGATTGCTGGCATGACATAATACAAGAATTCTAGACTAATTTTCTGTGCTTTGGTGTTTGTAACAAAATGTGACCTCATATCTTTTTCACCTTTGTTTCTACATCATCCTATACATACTTGGAACTAAAATCCTTAAAGAGGCAGCTGTTGAACAGCTTCATCTTACAATATAGGCTGCCAAAGCAAATAGGCAAATCAAATAAGGAGAAAAAACAATATAAAACCCTACGGTTCACAAATGTTGGCAAACCCCATTTTTTTCCATCAGTTTGGTGTAACTTTTTTGGTGCTACACATCTTCAATTTTCATGTGAACAACAGCTACATGTCTGGCTTCCCATCCTCTAGCAAATGCACTGAGAGCAGCTGTGATTTCCCTGACTCACTCTGGGTGTCCATGGTGCAGGCATGCACATCTAAACGGAAACCACAGCTCTTTTACTGCCAATAGAAATTGAGTTAATGCAGTCAGTGGAGTACAAATGCAATTGTCTGCTGAGGTAGTCAATAAAGTTTGATTAGACCTTCACTACAAAGCAGAACAGGATGATTATTTCAGATCCCAAATAATAACAACTTCAGTTATCTAAGTATAGATGTCTCATTTCATGTCAGGTGCCAGGGTATATCTCCTGGTGCCTCAAATAGCCATTTCAGAGAGGAGCAGATCTATTGGAACTCTTGGCTCAAACATACCATCATTATTTAGAATTTCATGACATTGTACAACAGACCTAGATGCTGCTGGTCACACAACTGCATCTGGACCCTAAAGTAAAGTGAGATGAATCCCAAATGTCAGGACAGGAGAGCAAGTGAAAATACATGGGGTTTCTTCAGCTTAGCTTCAAGCTCTGTAACACAGTTTCCACGTGTCATAAAATGGCAGTCAGACATAAGCCCATGTCATGCTACTGGCCTTTGGGAATTTTTCTACAAAGTGTAAAATAAACATTTTTGAATGAGTTTCTATTGGGTGCTGTTGCTGTTGTATTTTGATACTGTCTAATCAAACAAGGCAGGCAATAAAGAAGAAATAGAGGCACTTAGACATCATGAATCCAAAACCCAAGTATTAGATCAGCAGAAAGAACAAAAGCAGAATCTGGCTTTCTTAAATCTAATCTGAACCCCAGGCTCTGGGCCACATTTAGGATTCTGTTCCTACTTCTTCCATCAGTTTCCTATTCTTACTCTTTTGAACACCACAGCATTGAAACAACAACAATTAGACCCATTCTTCTAATTTTTCTGACTGTCTTTCCTGACCCTAAATGAGCACATCTCTTGTTCCAGTCTGGGACACATTTTTTTGTGACGTCATTCAGCTCTCTGAGCCCATCCTGGCTGCCTGCTGCTGTGTTTGCCACTAAAACACATTCTCCCCTGCTGACTCTCAGCAGGCGAACTGCTGGCATAGATTTTCACATTTTATCTATTGGATAATTACATGGAAGGACTCCACACAACTAAAATTACGTGTCTGTAAAGATTCTCATTTTCCTGGGATGCTGAAGGTAAAGCTGGACGTTCACCCATGATCCCACAGAATGAATGCCAGGGTTTTTTCCCAGCCCTTCTACAATCCAGATCATTCACTGGCATACTAGCTAAGGGCAACCTCAGAGAGGCTCTTCTCCATTTCTGCATGAAAAGAAACATAGTTTCTAGAATAAAATTGGCAAATTCATCCCAGTATTGAAAACATTAATTGGAAGTCCCCAGGAGCACATACAGGGGAACTACACACCTACCTCACTCCCAATTTAGATGTCACTCACTGTCATAACTGATCTCATTGCCACAGTCATGCACACAATGAGGATATCCTTGGAATTATGGTAGCAGAATATGGAAAACATTGAAGGAGTGATAAAAAAATACCTTAATTTGTTTCATATTCCTAGATTTACCCGTGCCCCCTAATCTGCAGACCCACTGTGATGTACAGAAGGTTCATGGAAAATAAGGAGGAATGAATATTTGGGTAGGATTGCTCTGAAGAATTTCTAATCTCAGAAAGGAAGCTGAAGCATTTAGATACTAAATTGTGAGGAGCTGTTGACTCCCTTGAAGGCTGAGAGGCCCTGAAGAGACACCTTGACAAATCAGAGGGCTGGGCAATCTCCAACCAGATGAAGTTCAAGAAGGGAAAGTGCTGGATTCTGCACCTGGGATGGGGCAGCCCTGGATGTACTGGGGGATGAGATGCAGGAGAGCAGCGCTGCACAAAGGGGCCTGGGGGTCCTGGCTGGCAGAAGGTTGAACATGAGGCAGCAGTGCCCTGGCAGCCAGGAGGGCCAACCCTGTCCTGGGGGGCATCAGGCACAGCATCACAGCCGGGCAAGGGAGGGGATTGTCCTGCTCTGCTCTGGGCTGGGGCAGCCTCACCTCAGTGCTGGGGCCAGTTCTGGGTGCCATGATGTAAGAAAGACATAAAACTATCAGAGGAGGGACAGAAAGATGGCAAAAGGTCATGATGGGAAGTCATATGAGGAGTGGCTGAGGTCACTTGGTGTCTGCAGCCTGGTGAGGAGGAGACAGGGGAGACCTTGGTTTGTCACAACAGAATACTCACACAATCCAAGTTGTATAATCACATCAAAAGGTCACTTGACTGATAAGTTTTTAAGATTCTCTTGTTAAGTAGTCCTCTCTTGAGTTATCCTTAATAGAACAGATTCTCATTTCTCATATGGAACAATGGCAATAAAAAGGTGCCCAGATAGAGAAAGTGTCAGGAATATGCTGATATTTTTATAAAAAACATCAAATAAATCACTTACCCTTCTCTTGAGATGCCTTGGATAACTACCTTCAATATGTCAGTTCTTTATAAGAAGTTGTGTGACCTTGAGATGTAGTAATCCAAGCGTTCCACAGTTTAATTGAACCCTCTCTCCCCCTGCTTTTTGCAGCACTGTATTTGGTCATGCCTGGCTGTCAGATCAGTGCAGGGCAGAAGGCCATAGCTAAAGTCACCAAAGGCTGGCACACTTAGCTAGGGCTTCTCTACTTCAGTATTTCTTTCTGTACATGTTATATATGCCTGTCACTAAAAAACAGATATACTGGATATCACGGCAATAATAACTCTGTGAAACAGTGATACAGTGTGACATTAGGCACATTCAGAATCATGATATGGTGTCTGCTCTGACCACATTACTCAGTGTCATATGAGGCTTTCACTCTCTACCTACTGAAGTATTAAATATTGATCAAGAAGCATCCCTGTTAGCTCCAAAGGCTCCACAGCCTCTGAATAGGGATTCACTCTGAACTCCAAAATCTATTAGGCAAACTGAGAACATCAACACCAACATCTCAGTCTCGTGAAAATTTCAATTACAGATCTTTTTGTTTTGAGTGGTTTTTTTAAAGATGATTCTTTTTAATCTTCTCCAGCTACACTTTTCTTAACCCACCTTATTATACAGTTTCTGTGTATGTTCATGGCAAAACAAATTTCAATTTCATGCATCTAAATTTGCTTCTGCAATTGTTTATTTGATAGCTGCTGACATGCTTATCCAATCAGAATAAATATAATTCCTTTTCAGTCTGTGAAATTAAATGATGAGGCCTAAATAACCAAAATGGGCTAGTTTCAGATCCCTGGTCCTGTTATATTTTGAATCAGGTACATTAAAGTGAAAAAATTAATACAGTGAAATAAAATGTCCAGAGATGATGTGAGGGGATAAAAAAAAATACTATTGGCTAACATAAACAAATTGAGTGCAAATGACCTGGTACTTTTTAATAACAGCTGCTGCTATTCATGGGCACCACAGAATCACTGTGATACCATACAGGCAAGGCTGAACTACCTAGCAACCCATCATGGATGTTTCAGTCAATACACATTACAGTACAGATGTCATGCAACAAAAAGTCCTTTATATATCAGCTGTTTGGTAGCTTGAAAAAACACGCAAAAAATTCATGTCAACATAAGAAAATACTCTAAGGGATTAGAATAACATCATCCTCTCTGCTCAGTGTTTTTGACAATGTGTTAAAAGTGTGGTTAATTAGAGATAGAATAATGTAATCTATATAATTTTTAGTTCTGCATTGGAAAAGAGTCTTCTAATTTAGACAGAACACAGAGTTTACAGAGAAAATTGAAGAGATGCAGTAAAGCATATTGAATCATCATCAGTTTCTTAGAAAATTTAAAAAAAAGGAATTGGTTACAATGACTCTCTTGCTTTACAGACTACTAATATTACTAGTAATGACTACATGTTTTCACAGGAGTAAATTCACTTTTTTTTCAGCTGTTCCTATACTTTAAAAGACCAAGTATCCTTCTGACTGGCATTCTTGGAGAAAGATTTATTCAACACTTTGGGTTTTCTAAATGCCCATGTAGATTATCCTGCATCATTAGATATTTCACAAGTATCTGTGGATCCAAATTCCCAAGGTACACTGGACACAAAAACCCAAGGGAAATACCAGAATTTCATAGTCATTGGGGAAATCCAGACACCAAAAGGACTTGGTGTTTTACTTTAGCAAGTTTAAACTACACTTTAGTTAGTTTACTAACTTTCTTGTTAGTAAGACAAGAAACAAGAAAGAGAGAATTTATTTTCTTTCTCTACTTCTTTCAATGCTTACAAGAAAAAAATATACCCTGAAAACCCTTTCATGAATTTCCACGTGCCTCCCCTTCATCTCTCTAACAGCCTGCTGGCCTCACAGGTAGCAGGAGCAAGAAATTTACCACCTCTTCATCAAGGCTTGTAGAGGATCTGAAGGCAAAGACTAACCCATCCATTCTCCCTTCAAAAGCGGAGCCAGAGACCAGAAATCAAGGAGCCTGATTTTGTAACTTTGCAAGGATGACACCACTTTCCTATAAAGGAACCCTCTCTACTCCTGTACTACTTTAGAATGTAAAGTTTGAATCCCATTAGTCTAAGAAATGCTGCAGTCTCTTGTCCTCAAACAGCAGATTCAACATTCCTTCTACCTTCAAGGACACTTGTAAGGTCACTCATTTTCATGTCAGAAGAAAACAGAAGCAGAGGCAGGAAAGGAGGCAAATTGTGGACATAATTTGTAATGGAAGTTTTTTCTACAGGGAAGGCAGGTACATCTACCTTGATTACCATGATGGAACAGATAGAGGTGGAAGTGGTGCAAAGGAAACACAGAATGGGGAGTGGTTTTGCACATTTACAGGGCTGGAAGCTGATTTTCTCAATAAAGAAAGGACTGCAAGAATTTCCAAGGAATTCTGACCAAGCCTATCACAGAGGTACGCAAGAAAGCACTTATCTTTTCCAAGAAACTGAAATTATTCTTTGGGTATTGGGAATTGGACTGTTATTCTTTTCCAGAATAATTTTCTTCTACTCTCCAAATTCTGCAGCATGCTCTTGTGAGTGGTCAAGGCTGGATGACAATGGTGATCCACAGTGGCCTTGAAATCTGTGAGGTTCAGCCTCTATCATCAGTGTCATAGATGAGTAGATGCTGTTTTCTGCCTTATCTATATTTGGTCAACACTTGCATTTCCACTTGTTGTGGCACTTGTAATACAGCATTATTCTCTGCAGCAGCTGTTCCTCAGCTCATTTCAAATATTTCCAATATAGTGCTGTGAGGAGTGACTAAGCTGAAATTGTTACAACTCTTTGAATGAGGCTCTTTAACTGGAACCAACTAGAATTTGGTATTTTCAGCATAACTGGACCTGACTATATTAGTAAATGAAGATATTTCTTCATTTCTTCATTGTCATTCATGACAACCTGGTGTCATGATCAAGGAATCAGAAGGTAGCCTGACTTGTGCTTGGTTGATTTTGGCACACGAACACTCTCTGTCATGGTCTTCTGTCAATAAAAAGGATAGCAATCACTGTCTCCAGAGAAAAACAATATTGCAGTGTGAGATATTCAAGATCCTACCTGAGAACTACAAAAACACCTGGAATAGATTGCTAAGAAAAACTTCCCTATAAGAAAAAGGCAGTTGTCATTAATTCTTTCCCAATGTCCAAGTCAACTTGGAGATTATATAGACATAAGGCAAACCTAGTCCAGAGTATTAGCAGTGTTTTTCTGGAGCCATCTAACAAAAGTGTCGGAAAACTAATTTATAGTGTTATTTACTATTTTATGTCAAGCAATGTCTGTAGAGTTAGTATCTTTCATTAAACTTACTTGTATATTCTTAAAAAGGTAAAGATAGTTCATTTGGGGCACCTGAGATGTTCTCACATTCAAATAAAAAACAAACAGCGATAAAACAGCATAAGACTTCACATCTCTGGAGTGGAACAACTGCTCTATTTCAAAGCAGGTATGTCAACCAGTTGGGTAGGGCATCTGAGGGAAATAAAAATTGATGCTTGCTCAATAAATAAGGAAGGTGAGAAGTGATTATGGCCACTCCCATAAAAAGCTGCTGGTAAAAGTCTTCTGTGCTCTTTAAAGGAGAATTCAAATACGGAAAAACAAAGTTCTTGTTCCATACAAGTGTGTTTTTCAAACATAATATCAAAGCAAGCTTTTCTGCACTGACCAACAGTATTTACAGCCTTAAAGAAGAGAAATTCAAATATTTTCATCATTCTCAGACACAACTTTGTGTTTCATGTATGATATCTGAAACATCATATGTTGTAAGTTATAGAATTTGTGAATTTGAGATTGGATGCCAAAACCACTTTTCTGCATATTTTCCTTGATATAATCATCTTGGAAATTACAAATAAATAAATAAATAAATAAATAAATAAATAATCATTGAGATGTCAAATTAAATCTTTATTAACTAATATTAATTAACCCAACAATCTGCTTTCTAATTAGTATGCTAATTTCACAGAAACTGCTAAAATTACTTTTAAAAAAGCTGTGCAAAAAGATTGGATTGAAATTTGCTTATCTGTAAATGGCTCACATTTTTCCTTTCTTATTGGCTTGCTCACTGTTGGAATGCCACTGTTTTGTAAACATCCATCTCCATAACATATTATTACCACCATCTTTTTCATTATCATCTCATAGCACAAGATCTTCTACTCCCAAATATACCTATAAAGAGTCCTTCCCCTTAGTGCAATTCAACAATAAAATTACTGAAATAAGAGGATGTTTCCCAAGCAAATGATTGTAACCTTCTGGATCAGGTAAGCAATTCTAGTTACTACAGCATAACATCAGCACAAAGTAAAAACACATTTATATATCAGGGAACCAGATCTGAAGAAGACAGAGCAATGTTACAGGTGCACAGCTCCAGTCTGTGCCAGAACTGTAGGAAACCGCCATATAAGTAGGGAGGAAAAGACTTTACTGAAAAAAACATTATGAAGGTGACAGATTTTTATGAATTCACTTACATATACTCTTGCACATTCAAAGGCAACTCCTACCTTCAAAGTAATCTCAAAATCTACTGAGCATTCTTCTCTTGTATTCTTTTAAGAAGCCTAACTTCTTTTCTGTATCGCCTGTTTTGGCTGTTCCAAAAGTCACAGGCTGTGTTGTAAGTATTAGATGCAATAGAGGCAATATCTGAGCTCTACTAGTATTCTGAATCATTTACACTGATTCAGAAGGGGAAATGAGAAGGGTTCATATTTGTAGAAAATGGTGGTTATAGTCAGCTGGCCTTGATTCTCTTATTCAGAAGCTTCTGTTTTCCCTTAGCTTAGTGAGACAAACTGGATGTAACTAAATTGTGTTATCAGGTCAAACAGATTAGATATGATTGTTCATGGGCCAGACAATTGTTCTGAGAAAATTTCATTGACATCTAAGCCTGGGAGCTTTTACATTCTGTTTTATTTACTTCTGTTCTGCATAGAAGAGAATGAATTTTACTTATTGGCAGAAAGAACCATTAAAACAGTGTGGCACAAAAGTCTCTTTCACAGCACTGTAACTGGTAGCCCTACCTACCTGAGGCATCATCTGTCTGATGATAGACAGCAGGCTACAAGTCAGGATGCACTGCAACCTGGGAGGGCAGAAATGAGATAAAATTGTCTTGCCCACCCCTGGTAACTACTGCAGCAGGATGAAAACTGGAAGAAAACAGAAAGCCCCTCAGCTTCATGGTATGTCCATGCCTAGTGGTGAAGCAGCTATGAAGATGGGGAAGAAGCACAATTTCTAAGTCTGCACAATAAGAGAGGGAAGATTTCAAGCATCTATATCCTTCTTCCTTCAGTTCTCAGATACAAATGTGTTGCTTGCTCATGCAAAGCCACAATTCTTTGTACCCTGACCCCTCCCACAGTTCATTACTGTTCTGAAGCACAAATGTATTGTGTACGCATCAGAAATTGCATTATCTTGAAATAGCTACACTTTTCATCATCCTCCCTTCTCCCATCTTATGTCTGCCTTAATTGCTTCAATCAAAACAGCTCTTAGAAAGAAGTATCAGCTAGACTTAAGGTACTTAACAAGATTTAGATCCTTCTGTTTCCTCCCACATAATGTAAGCGGATGGAAATAGACAGCCTTCTACAAACAGATGATCTGTGTATTACCTGACATCCTATTCCACTTTGTGACCACAATGGGGCTGTTTGTGACTTTTTATTTCCAAAATTTTAAAGAATGCTCCTTTTTCCTGAATCTTACATTTTATGGGTGAGTTACCATTCCCTTAGGTCAGAAAAAGAATCTTTGATAGCCAGAGACAGCTGCAACATAGCTGATATAGTATGTCTATTATGAGTTTGGTTTAGTCACACATAAAAGTTCTGTTGATTTAAGTATTCATGTGTGTCTAATTCTGCTGCATGAGACGGAGTTTTCAGGCATCTGTGTGCAATATATCTTTCTATTTACCTTCCATGCAAAATGAGGGAATGGTTTGTCACTCTTGATCCAGATTTTTTTCCTCTGTAGTGTTCTGCTTTACTTTTTGCCATGTGCTCATCCCTGCATCCCGTTTTTCAATGCAACTTTATTTTGGCAAGGAGATCACCTCAATTGCCATTTACAGATGGTAAGTGGACAACTGGTACTGATTTTTTTCCATTCGCATCACATAGGGTTCCTGGAAGCTTTACAATTCCAACTTAATTTGAATTACATTTTGTAGAGATCAAGTAAAATTGCATGCTAAATAAGGGGGGTTCCTGGCTCCTTCTAAGCCCATGCAACTCTGATAAATCAAGCCAGCTTCCCTGAATTTAAATCAGCTGAAGCTTTGGTCCTGACTTTTTCTTCTACAAAAAGCTAAGAAATGGAATAAAAGACATATAAGAACAGATTTCTTGCACAGACAGATGGAATTTTTAACCTTTAATCTGTCCAGGTGTTGAGTAAATCCTCCTTAACTCATATAATGTACCTATTTAAGTAGGAGAAGGGGCTGGGAGTAACATCACTGGTATTGCAAAGTGCACTACAGGATTCATCACATCATCCAGCTGTATCTTGGACCACTGTCACTTGAGAAAAAAAAAAATGAACTTATCCACATCCTTAAGATTTCACACTAAATTTCATTATATTCTCCATTAAATCAGTGCAGTTGTTGGTTTTGATAACTGCACTGCAGGCATTTATATAAATAATGGTTGTAACTTGGTAACACAAATACAAACAGGTCTAGCAGAGATCAGCTGGCTGAATGACAGCTGTTGATATCTCAATAATTGCTAATTAATTACAATATATTTAACACAGCAGCTTACACAGCAATGGGTCAGTGGCATGTAGCAAAGCTGTGGAAACTGAGCAATGAATTAAACAAAATATTCCTAAAATAATATTATATAAAACTCCATACATGTTAGAGAGGAGCTTCAGACAATGAGAGTAAACGTAAAAATATGAAAAGAGATGAGGTAAAAAGAGAAGGCAGTAATTATCCTAAATAACACTGGTTTTGTTAAAAATAGTTTTTTTTTTTATAGCAGGAATTGAAGAGAAAAAAAATTACACCATATTTGATTTAGAACAGGCTATGCAGAAAAATCCTGAGGTAAGTGTTAGACATACAAAATGAAGTGAGAAGGAAGTAAAATGACAGAACAAGTGTTTATGGCACCTGGTACTTCCTTCAACACATTGCCATTGAACCTTCTCTAGGCAAAATAACTTATCATGGATGCTAAATATAGACTTTAAAGAGGCAATCATGGGACAAGAATTCTTCTCTTAGACAGCCTTTACTTCTTTTTAATAACATTTTTGATTAATTTTGACTCAATATGGTATGCATCTTTTATGCCTTGTGTGAATTTTTCTAATACTGGCTTAGCAAAAATATGCAATTTGTTAAAAAATATTTTAAAATCACAGAATGCCCTCCCAAGAATAACCATTACATGCAAAGGAGAGAGTCCCTCCAACCAGGGCTTGATTTTTACTTCTCTTTTTCTCTTTTATGGAGTGAAAGTACTAAAGGACCACTAAAACACATTTGCTGTATGAGAACTGGCTGATTTACACAATATGAAATGGTGCTCAACTTAGTCATGAGATGTCTTGGATACTCTGCTAAAGTGACACAGAAATACAGGACTGGGTTCATAGGATGCAACAGTCTTCAGAAATGTCTTGCTACACCACCAGGATCTGAAACTTATGGATACTACAGCCCATAGGGATATTTTGTACAAAAATTTAAAAAGCTTGAGAAAACCTTCCAAGTCAGGAAATGCACATTAAACCCCCCAAAAAATAAGAAGTCTCTTTAAAACTTGCTGTAGGAAGTATTTTCCCTTGTTCCCTTGAGAGAAACAGTCTCAACCACAGCTGTGAGTGAATGGGATTGCACATAGCTCAATCCTGTCAGCACAGTAACAGAAAGAAATTGTTTTCCACATGCCACTTGGAAAGGGAATTACAGCTTCTGCCTTCATAGTCTCTTAAGAACTGCTGCACCAGAAGGTAAAACCTTGGGTCAGTCTTGTCCCAGGTGCAGAACTTCATCCCTTGACTGAATAAAAGACTTTATTGAATCGAACTCTTGAGTGGAATTTCAAAAAAGCATGAGACTTCCATTAATTTCTTAAAATGGTAATTCTCTAGCTGCTTGATTTCTCACATACAAGACTGTAGAGAGATACAGTGTGCCATTTTGTAACATTTATGGTGCATTTACCTTTTGTAATGTTCTCCAACAGGTGCCCAGATTATGGCCTACTTCCAAATCATAAGGTCAACGTTTAAATCATGGGGTCATGATACATATATATAATTATTATTATTATTTAAAAATTAATGCAATTTATAGACTTTAAAATTAAGATACATTTTATTATGCAGAGCTATTTGGGGTGGCCAGTAAAATTTTATGCATCCATCCACAAGAGCTGTAAATTGATTTTCTAGTTGAACTCCCAAGGTTACTCAGTAATTTCAAACAATTATAGAAAGATAATTTCATTATATTTCCAAGGATCTCATTAAAGAAGAAATTTGGTTTTAACATCTTCTTGCTATTCATTTTCACTAAGCATTTCTGTAAATCTTCTATTGCATTTTTTAAAATGTAAATAATATGTACACTAATTAATAATTTTTGTGCATATTGTCCATGTGTATGCAACTGTGTGTTAAAAGGAAGAAATTCATTACTCCAAAGCTATAGTTTAACAGATAAACTTTTTAGTTATGTATGGATCACAGAGCCAGGATCATAATTTTGTGTGAAATTTGTCTCAGTGTTTTGCAATCGCAGCAAGTGGCTGACCTTGCCAACATTCTGTTAATTTGCATCTTCTGTTTTCAACATTCTTTTTAAAAATTATTTCTTACAATCAAAATAACATTAGATAATATTTTACCTATCTTCCTTGCATCCTCTCCAGGAAAGCACACAGACTCCCGCACACTTACAAACAAAGCTAGCATGACTTAATCAAACTGTTTTTTCGGATGAGAAAGCAGCAGAGATTGTCACAGCAAATGTGTTACTAAACTATTGCAAAGCCATGGGGAGCGCATGGTAAGTTATGCCAAGCCATTGTCTTTTAGGTCAGAGAGTGGGCACAGACACCAAAGCAATCCTGAATTCAGGACTGCAATCCCAAATCCCGTTAGCAAACAACTCATTTCAGCAGAGATCCCTGTGCTTTTCACTGGTATTAATCAGCCTGGATAGACCCTTATGCTGCTTAGCCAGACTGCCTCCAGCTAGCCAGAGTAGCTTAGTCTGATGCTCACACACCTCTTGCCTGTGCAGCAACGTGTGGTACAGTTTATCTTTAGAGGAGCCAGAAAGAATGAAAGTCAAGAAGAGTTATGAGATGAATTTATTTCAGTGATTTTTAAAAGCTCACCACGATTAAATTTCTGTATAAATTTCTTTAGCATATACATGAAATGCAGCTATGCAACTGAGGTTTTATTCTTTAAACTTCCAAGGAAAAGTATTATTTACATTCAGAGATACCTGCAGTTTTTTCTGTGTTGAAATTAGGAATCTATTATTTAAAAAAAAAAAAAAAAAATAGTACTTGTAAATAAACTACACCCTGCAATGAACACTTTGTCATTTAGATCACTCCAAAGTAAAACCCATACATTTTCTCCCACTCCCCCACAATTTTATATAATCCTTCTGTCAGGATAACTTTCCTTAAAGTCTGAAATATATCTCAAGGTTTTATTTGCAAAGGTAGGAAAAAAAAATTAATTTCTATGCACAGGAAAATTACCTTTATAGCATAGCATAGGTTCACAGCTAATTAAAGCTTCTACTTAAGATTTGCCTTTATGTCTATTAATCAGTATTTTCTACCTTTTTTTTCCTCCTCTTGCTTTTAATATATTTTTTTATTACTACTAAATGGTTTAAAATACTGTTCTGCATGCAAGCCTGTGCATGTGACACATTGATTCTGCAAGTGATAGCAAATAATTGAAGTATGTACTGCCAAAGTCCTGAGTAATTTGTATGCAATATAAATCCATACAATTACTTGCAGGAGTCTGCCATGGGAAAAAGCAGAAGTTTAGAAGCTATTCAGAAGCTTTTTATATCTATCCATCTACCTATCTGTCTATTTCGACACTTTAGCTTACAGTACTGCTCAGAATGATTGCAATAGTTAAATCTGTATCTTAGCTCCTACTTTAAAACCCAGTCTTAAAAGGATAAGAACTCAGAAAAGTTCCCTCCAGGCTGGTTTGACACATGGTTTCTGAGAATACTGCCTGTGTAGCATGGTGGAAGGAAGACCAGATAAACTGACTTTTGGGATGAATCTTGTACACACTTAATCCCACCTAGGACTCCACTCAGACAAACTTGAGAACTGGGCTCATGGGAATCTTGTGTGATTTAAACAAGGCCAACTACAAGATGCTGCACCCAGGTCAGGGCAAATCCCAGTATGAGCACAGGCTTGGGATGAATGGATCAAGAGCAGCCCTGTGAGAAGGACTTGGTGGTGCTGGTGGGTGAGAGGCTGGCCATGAGCTGTCAGTGTGCACTCCCAGCCCAGAAAGCCAAAGGTGTCCTGGGCTGCATCCAGAGCAGCGTGGGCAGCAGGGCCAGGGAGGGGATTCTGCCCCTCTGCTCTGCTCAGACCCCACCTGCAGGGCTGCAGCACCTCTGGGGTCCCAGCACAGGGAGGATGGGGACCTGGGGAGCAAATCCAGAGTGGGGGACACCAGGGTGTTTAGAGGGAGTGGGAATCTCTCCTGTGAAGAAAGGCTGAGAGAACTGGGATTGTTCAGCCTGGAAAAGAGAAGGCTTTGGGGTGACCTAGCTGTAGCCTTCCAGTAGCTTAAGGGTAGTTCTTTCTACGAGATGGAGAGAGACTCTATACTGGGGAATGTAGTGGCAGGACAAGAGGGAATGGATTCAAACTGAAAAAGAGAGTAGGTTGGATTAGATATCAGGAAGAAATATTTTAGTGTGAGGGTGGTGAAGCACTGGAAAAAGTTGTGGATGCCCCATCTCTGGAAGTGCTCAAGGTGAGTTTGGATGGGGCTATAAGCAACCTGGCCTAATGAAGTGTACCAGCCCTTTCTCTCTGTACTGCATCAAACATTCTGTTTCTTTTTCCTGATGGTCCAAAACTATTTCTCACTTTATTTCAGAGGAGCATTTTCGTGCCTTCTCCATGATTTCTATTGCTTTTAAAAAGTGTTTCCTGTGATTGTCAAAGCTACTTCCTTATCCTTCAAAGTTTTTCTTCTGGCTCTATAATTGTAAAGTGTCACTGCTTTCTTGCACCCATACACTTTGACTGTGTATTACAATATTATGAGATAGAGCTCTTTGGAGCAGGAGCCAGCCCTCTGTTGTGGTGGCACTGCAGCTGGGATCTAGAACCATCAGAAGGTGTTTAGGGAATTCCACCAGAAAAATATTATCACTGCACTGAATCATTGTGGTAGAGTTTCCACGGCTCCCAAAAATTATCATGACATCCTCTTCACAGGCACAGAAATGTCACTGAAAATTTACCTTAACTGCCAATCTTACTCAGGGCAAACATGCATTTTGCTCCCCTTATCTCACTGAGTTTACATTGGTCTGAATATATGACTTACTCTGTGTATTTAATGCATTAGGAAATGAAGCCTGGTTTAGACAGAATTAACTACAGGAGGTTGAAATGCAACAGATAAATCATAAGTAATCACAACTTCAGATCTCATTTCCCCTAGAACACCAAATGATTCCTAATTCTCATGTGGCCTAACAAATCTACAAGTTGACTCCTTATGAGCCAAACTATGACTCTCTTTCCAGTACAATTACTAATATTTTCCTTTTAATTGTACCTGGAACATCACCAAAAATGGTTATCCTTTTAGCAATCAGAATACTGTAGGCATAAGTATTTACTTACTACATCACCTTAAAATTTCACTGAGACACTGAGTCCTTACTACGCTCTAAAATTAATGAGGTCACTGCCCTGGCCTCAACAACTTTCAAGGAAATTGTCAGAAAGAAGACACCAGCTACAGCAGAACAAATCAAACAAGAAAATGTTAGGAGAAGCCCCCTTATCCACTGTTTTGAACACATTTTAAAAGGTTGAAAAGTCTACACAGAGACAGATCAGGTCAGAAACTAAATAAGACACTGCTGGATATTTATTTTTTGAGCTGTCATGGTTCAACCCCAGCTAGAAACTAAGCACCAACCAGACATAGACTCAATTCTATCTCAGTGAGATGGTGCACAGAATTAGAAAAGTGAGAAAACTGGTGGATTGATATAAGGGCTGTGTAATAGGCAAACAAACCATGGTATGCAGCCATCCCCAGGAAAGCAGGACTCCATCACACATAAAAGTTGCTTGGGAAGGCAAATGCCATCACCTCAAATATCCTTCCATTCTTTCTTCACCCAGCTTCTTATTGCTAAGTATAACACCATATGGGCCTGAGTATCCCTTGGGTCAACTGGGGTCAGCTGTCCCAGCTGTGTGCCCTCCAAACTCCTTGTGCACCCCAAGCTTCCTCACTGGTGAGGTGGGGTGAGAGGGTGAAGAGTCCTTAGCCCTGTGTAATCCCTGCTCAGAAGTAACTAAAACATCCCTGTGTTATCAGCTCTGTTTTCAGCACAAATAAAAAATGCAGTCATATAGTAGGTACTATGAAGAGAAATAACTATTCCAGCTAAAACCAGCATATTAACGAAAGGAAATAATTTTCCTTTCTCTCCAGAAACCCCTTCACACTTGGCAACCAGTAGGAAAAACTAAATAAAATTACAATTAACCCCCCCACTCCATTCCATATTTAACCATAAAAAAAATAATGAAGCTGTAGCTATGAGAAGCCATTCCACACAGCATAATGCTACTAAGTTGTTCTCCACACATCAAAAAAAAAATTCAAAATCAAATGGGTCTGATTGCCATTTGCACAAAAGCCACTAATCGCCACCTTGTCAGTATAAAGGAGCTTTGAAGTGGGTACAAATTCTTGTTCTGCATTCTTATTAAGGCTCCTTTCATCTGTCAGAAACATCTAAAAAAAAGACAGTGGTCATGTGTCTAAAATCTTCCCATCTCATTGTAAAGCACACTCAAACTCATAGTAGCTGTTTATCACAGTGTAAAATTCAGGGAACTTACAACTCAAGAAACTGCATAAAAGTAACTGCCTCTTGTCTCCTTTAGCACTTTTCACTGAACTCTGTCTATAAAAGCAGTGATAATAGAGTTTTCAGATATGGATATAAAATCCTGCATCTTATTAGATTCCATTAGATTTGAATGGGGTACCAAGTTGTTATCCCTGGATCTGGCAGTAATGATCACTTTACTATACAAAGGCCGGCTTTTTAATAGCAAAGGGCTCTGCTATTTCACCCTCATTTTAATCTTCCTGTCCCATTTCAGAAAAACAGAAGTTTTAAACTGTTTTAAAGAGGAAGATGTGATTAAATCTTTATGAAGCAGTCCTGAATCAGAGATATTAGTAGAGAGATTCTTTGTATATAACAAATGTTGTTGGTGAGGTGCACGTGTGGATATATCTGTAGATATGAGGCACACACACATATATGTCAAAACACTTTGAAATTATGTTGGGCATACAGGTGGATAAAAGCTGATGTCACTGGAAACAATCTGAGAGTACAAGCACAAATAAATGCTCTTGCAAGAATCACAGGACTGATTATTATATACTCTCATGACCTTTCCTTAGTCTATGTTCTCTAATCATCCTGTAAAGTCTACAGGTCACAAAGCTCAGTGCAGCTTCCAAAGGTCTATTACCATCTTGAGTAGCTGTACTGGAACCCTCTGTCCCTGGTCATTTATGGCTGAGACACCACCAAAACATGAAAATATTGAACAGGAAATAAAAATGGTTTATTTTAATTTGTCCTGAACTTCAGCAGTAGGATTGATTTGGAAAACAATCTGCAATGCACCAGCCTAACATTGTACCAGGAAACCACATGGCAAGTCCCACCCACACAAAACAGCTTGAATTTCCTAGTGTCACTTATCAAAAACAAGGAATCAATCAGTTCATTTAAAAAAACCAAAGGAAAAAAAAAAAAAACAAAAACAACAAAAGCAAGAATACCCAATGAAAACAAGAAAATCCAACCACCACAACACAAAACTGAAAGAAACCAGATGCAAATTTGAGCAGTAGTCATACTTGAATGAACCCTGATATCACTGCTCATCGCAATCACTACAGTGTTTGAAACCTTTGTATTCTTTGTACTCTTGCATGAGGAGTAGTTTTAACAGTTTCAGACAGTACAGTGGGGTGTACATAAGGTCCAACAGTAGATTGGGGAGAGTGCCACCAGCCAATAAGGAAGAATAAACAAGTTACTCAACTGAGAAAATTCAGGAAAATATTTTCCACATCCTAGATTAGTCTGTCTTACTGCCTTTCTCCCCATCCTTAGCTAGATCTCCTTTGGCTAATATTAATATTTGCAGTTGATCCTTCCCTAAGTGATTATTGACTGCTGCTTTTAATATCATCAACTCGTAGCTGGTTACTTGCTGTGTCTGCCTAGCCATGTGCTATTTCTTCTGTCTGTGCAATGGATGGGTCTCAATCCTAACTTTTTTTATACTGATTTTTAGCTTCTGCCAATACAAGGAGGGAATCTAGGCACAAAAATGGCATGCTCCATTTATAGGAACACTCTGATATGAATATTCTATGAACTTGCTTGTCAAGGAAATTGGTTTTGCATGAATCTTAAGTGACTAAAGGGATCACAAATATTATCTTGGTGATTGGTTTTGTATCATTCTTGCAGCTATATTTCTAGTTATAGATCCCTGGATAACAGTGAACAATTCATCTCCATCCGAGGAACATATGCTTCTCAAATAATACCTGTAGATCGTTATTAAAGGCAGAGTAATTGTAATTTAACCAAGCAATATGTATAAAGTTATTTTAATCTTTTCTCATAAATCACTTATCCTAGCCATTCAGTCAATTAGGTAGAACTCCACTAAAGGCTTGCTAATTTGAGAAAAATCTGCTGGTAGAGAGACTTCCAGTACTTCAAAGTGTCCTCTAGACATTCTTTTAGGACTTGCAGATTGAAAAAAAGTCTTTCCCCCAAGTAAGAAAGCTGCTCTGCACTGCTTTCTAGAGAATTTAGTAGACTAGCTCATAGCTACATGACAGCAAATGAAATTGAGGCAAACCAGAACACTGTAAAATTAGGAATTGTGATCTTCCAGTGCTGGCCAGTAACTCAGACAATATACCCAAGCAGTACCTCACTAGGTACTGCAAATGTGCACTGCAAATTTCAGTTCCTGATCCCAAATTAGTTGAATGAGCTCTGACTGTACACAAATGTTTTTTTCTACTGGTTAGTAAGCATATAATTGTATTCTTGGAGAATAGTTTGTTAAGACAGACTGATAAAACTGAATGACTATTTAAACTATTCAGTATTTTTTTCTTAAATTTTGCCAGGCTATTCTTTACTTAGAGATTTAGTAGTGCAACGTGGCAAGTTTCATCATAGTGAGGATAAGTTGATTTTAACAGCAGCATTGAGTTACTCAGCAGAGAAAACTTTAGTCCATAATTAGGGAAATAGAATTCTTTGCTGTCATAGCAGCACTGGAACATCTCACATCTTTAGTTTAAACAAATGTGTGCCACTTATGTCATAGGAAATCTACCTTTCAGTTTGATCCTTCTGGATGTTTGCCAGCATAGAATTTGAGGGCTTGAGAAGTGAATCTTTAGTGGTACATAATCCTGGCACCCGGTGTCTTTAAAACCATTGCCTGTCAAACCAGCAGAAACAGATGTTCCTGTCTGTTTGGCAGTGCTCTTGCTGAAGGTTAAACTATCTGTATCTATCTTTATAAGAAAGAAAATCTTTATAATTTTTCTGAGCATAATTTTTCTGAGAATCATTAATCTGCTTTGCAGTTTATATAATACAGAAAATACATGAGTCCTTCTCTTTGGCCATCGACATCTTAAGATTAATGTGGTAAACATTAATTGCACTAATTATCCTGAGTGTTTGTAAAGAGAACTGACTTCAAATGATCTTCCACTCTTTACCTCTTTCTCTTTCTTTTCTTATTTTTTACTTTTCTTTCATGGAGTGTGGACTTAGTACAACTTGCATGTTCAGCCAAGGTTATCAGTCTAAACTGTAGTCACAATCAATCAAGATGGTAAAATGAATAAATTTCTACCTCTGGCTAATCAAGAACAGCTACCCTAAGAGCAGTACTAGCTATAACCATGGTGACCTACAAACACAAAGCCTTTGCACTGTCTTATAACTGTGGTAGTACAGTTATCAATAATATCAACAGCAACCTTTTCATTTATATTTTCACAAAAAAGAATCTTCGGCCATAAACACCTCTTAGAAAGATGTTCCATTCCCCTGATCATACCAGTAACTTTTCCCAGCATATGACACTATGAATAAAGAGAATTGCACATGGGCTATGAGGGCAGCCACAGCTTTAATGCTTCCTTGTCTTTACAACACAACAGAAGCAATCCTGTTTCACTATGTTCTAACTGGATGATTGCGTTTTTGTAGTGTCTTTCTTGTCGGAATACAGACTCGCTCTGGTATCAAATTCTAATTCTAAATTAATAAATAAGTAGAATTCTAAATTCCACTGACTCTAACACCACCCAGCTGCTACTAAACTTTTGTATCAAATGCACATTCATTTGGACTACTAAATTAATTCAACAGCACCTAAAGAAATAGCTGAAGCAATATCAGAGCTTTCTGAACAACAAAGTGAAAAGGCAGCAAAACACTTGGAATGTGAAAAAAGACTGAATATTTTTCTGTTTTTAAAATTTTAAAATAAGGAACAAATTAAGAAATTATGAACTATACACTGACCATTTTGACTTAAATTCTTAGCAGATTTTGTAATAAGTAATTAATATAGACACTGGCAAACAGCTTGCAAAAGACATGCACAATGACTATCATATACTTTTCAAGAACACCTTGTGTTAAATCAGTCTAATTGTCTTCTACAAGCAAAAATATACAGATAGAAAATACTCAAGTCTGGACATGAGCTATCTGATACTTAGGAATTTTGACTCCAGGTAGCTCAAGTGACGCTTTCACAATCAAGCTATGAACATATGATCTAGATTTAAATATCATGTTACTAATTTTTTTTTTTTAATAATATATTTTAGAAGCAATCAAATAGAAAAATGTCTAGCATAAAGTTTCACCTGGGTTTGGGTTTATCTTTTCCTTCATGACACAGATTATGAAATCTGCATAGAGTTTATGCTTATGAAATCTGCAAGAAATGTGAAAGTGGGAGTGGAGGACAGGATTCAAAGTAATCTTGACAAAATGGAAATGGGAAGTAGACATAATAAATAAAATTCAAAGGCTAATAAGGGGCAGTTATACACTTGTGCAGGAACAATCCATTTAAACAGAATACAGAACAACTGCTTAGGAAACACACTTCAGAGCAGGGTCTGAGGTTACAGCAGATGACAGCTGAATATGAGTCAACAGTGCCACACTTGTGACAAAAGGAGCATCGTCTCCAGGTCATACTGAAAGAATAAGAATCTGCAATTTTTGAAGGAATTTCATGCTGAGGCAGCTGCAGCATTTGGATCAGTTTTGATCAAAACTTTCCAGATAAGAAAGTCCAAGAGAGAATTGCAGAATGATGAGAGGACAGGAAATTCACCTGCCATTTGTTTAGCTCATGGTGTGAGCTAAAATCAGGTAGACTGAAAAAAAATTAATTTGTTTTGCCCAAAAAGGGAGACGATTGAGGAGGTAGCTGGTAACAAAGTATGGCTGCCGAGCAGTGAGAGAATAATCTGTCTTTCATGCTAATGACAGCTAGTAGAACAGATAGGAGGTTGAAATTGTACTAAGAAAATTCAAGGAGGACTTTAAAGATATTTTTCCTTTGGTAAAGATACTGAACTGCTGAAATAAATTGCTAAGAGGAAAGGAAGAGTTGTTTAAGGATAAAACTGAGCATTTGTCAAAGATATATTTTAGAGGATATAGTGGACTACCTCTCCCCCTCCCACCACCTAAAATACCTTCTAGTCCTATTTTTCTGTTATCCTTTCCCCTCATTCTATTACATTTCCTTTGTCTAGATATGGATTAGACTATTTTTTCATTTGCTATATAAGTGTTTTATGATATTAGCTAAATCCCATTAAATCATCCCTTAGAATGGGTTATCAATAATAGTATCATCTTCTAGAGAGTTAATAAAATGTCCATTTCTATGAGCTGTGTCTTTTCACAGCTTTGCAGTTAACTATCCTGCGTTTGAGCACTGCTGAGCTGTTTACTGTTGTATCCTTGGGGTTTAACAGTTTTTATTTGATAGATAATGATTGATTCTTTCAGCATATCAACATTATCTGTTTAACTAAATAAATAATACTAGAGATGAGTATTAAAATATCAATGCCTTACACTGCTGCATGGATGAAACAATACTTTCTAGCAGGCCACATTCTTGATATAAAAATAATAAATTAATATCAGCGGTACCAAGATTCCTAATAATTTACAAAATATACTGTGTCATCATGAATAAGGGTAAATCTAACAAAGTTTCAGTATTTTATGACCTGAAAGCAAGCAGGAAACTACTAAATATATCTCATATTGTGCAATGGAAATGCCAAGCTGGAAAAAATACCTACCTCAAAGAAGTATTTTAAAACCAAACCTCCCATTTGAGCAAGTTTGTGATTTAGAATAATGAGACATGCAGTATTGCTTCTTGTGCAGATCACTTCTTTCAATAACAGTTGTCTATTCTATTGTGCAGAAAGGCAATAATGCCATCAGTTATTTATGCCTTTAAAAAACATTGTTATAAAAACTTTAAAAAGAGCTAAGTACTGGTCTCTAGGGAAAGCTGTAGAGTCTGAAATCTAGCAAGTAAAATGTAGGCATGCGTGGCACTTAGATGACCCAAGAGTTTACTTTATGGTGGTTGCATCACTTATTACATACAACATTAAACTCCCTTCATGCTCTCTTGAGGTGGAAAACTTGTACATGTGTGGAATTAATCTGCACTCTTTACTCCCCAAAATAGGTTGGCAAGAGCCAATTAAGTCACTGCTTATTGAGGGTGATCCTCAGCCTTGCAAACCCCAAAATCATTCCTGCCGTCTCTGGAAGATTTCTGTTAGACCTAGGCCCAGACTCTAATGGAGTCCAGACTGACAGACTTGGAACAGCGCCCTGAGTGGCACCAGCAGCTTGCCTATACAGGCTTCACCCCATCTCCTGTGGCACCAGACAGGACTGGGCTTGGCATCTGATTTCTGGTCTCCAGTCTGAATCTATTTTAACTGAGGAATTCACTGAGAAACAGGAAATGGACAGAGATGCCTTATGTACAGCCATTTGCGGTCACATATACGCTAGAACATGAGAGTCCAGACATCACTGTAGTGCCACCACTTCCTTTTATTTACCTGAAGAATGCCCCAAAACACACACAGGTCTCCTCTGAAAACCTCCATACTCACCACTCACTGCAAAAGAAAGCTAGGATAGTTTTACACATCCTCTATATCATCTTGCAATGCAGCACCCAAGTCAGAGGCACTTGAGAAAACACTTTAAACCTTGCCTTAAACAAATTATAGGAAAATAGTTATTCCATATTTCTGAATCAGCAGAGGAGAATTTGCTTTCAGGATTACTCTAATAATTCAGCATTATGAATTCTTTCCTGTGAGGATGGTGTGACACTGGAACAGGCTGTCCAGAGAAACTGTGGGTACCCAGTTCCTGAAAGTATTCAGGAAAGGCCAGGTTGGATGGGACTTTGAGAACACTGATCTACTGGAAGCTGTCCCTGCCCATGGCAGTGGGGTTGGAACTAAGTGATCTTTAGGTTCCCTTCCAATCCAAAACATTCTATGATTCTATGATCCAACTTGAACAGAATATACTTGAATAAACTTGAATAAATTTTCCCTGGATGTCCTTCCCAGTTTGCAGTAACTACAGAAAGAGACTAAAAAACTTCATGTAGCTTTTATACGATAATGTAAGGTTACAGCTATTCAGTTACATCTAACAAAACAAATAACTACTACACTGAGGCCTTATTCTAATGATAGTTTCTCTGTACAAACCTCCTCCAACATCTTGGCAGATCTGTTATGGACTCAAAGGAATACAAATAACAGAGGCACAACCTGTTCTGAATCCATGTGAAACCCCTGCATCAATGTCATAATTCCAGTTTCCCCCCAAAGTACTGTGATTTCTCCCAGTTGATTGATTTCACCAAAGTTTTCCTGATAACCTTCAGCACTTGGAAAAGGAAGAGCCCTTTCTGAGCATTTCATAGTACTTCTATAGCACTGCAAACCTCATACTTGCCATTTCAATCTTACTTTACATATTCATGAATATCACATTTCATCACCCAGCTACGCATAAGCCACAAAGAATTGCCTGCCATCACTTTGTTTTCAAAATGAAGAAAATTCTTTTAAATCTGGCCTTTCTTTGTATACATCTCCTTTAGTCAACACTCATACACAGGTGATATTAAAGCATACTATGCAATCCCTTAAGACTGCATTACCCATGGATATGCACAAAGGAGAAGTACTTCAGTGTGAAAAATGAATGTAATATACAGTAGAAATAATCTCTGAATTTCAATTAACTTGTCTTCTGAAGGATTACAGAGCAGAAATCAAATTTTATTTTATTTACTAATTTATTGCCTCCAGATAGCATGTGCTGTTACAAAATGCCTGGAATTACTGTCAATAAGAATCGAAAAATCTGTCTGCACTTCTATTAAGTAGCATTGTATATGTAGGGGCAGACTTTTTTTTCCAGAAAAGATTGTCACACTGGCAATTCATCTTTTAGCTTTCTGAGTGTTCATTCAGATCATAAAAATATTTAGGAGAAACTGAAAACCTGACAATATCCATTTGCGTTCCTCCTATCCCTGACACTGCTGCAGTGGATTATTAGTAGCTGGGTGATGAAATGTGATATTCATCAATATGTAAAGTAAGATTGAAATGGCAAATATGAGGTTTGCAGTACTATAGAAGTACTGTTACTTATTCACACAATTACCCAGGTATAGATTTATTCAAGGCAAGAAACTCTCATTAAGAATCTTATAAGGCTCTTAAAATACACCACCATCACTAATAATTCAACCCGCAATGTCAATGTGATATGGCATGAAACAGCCTTGAAGAGAAGATGCACTTCTGACTGGCTTTATATGTCTTTTACCACCATGTTTGAAAATAGGCCTGGATGCAGTATCAGCAGAATTTTTGGTTTTATTCCTTGCAAGATGAAGTCTAAAGATGACAGCAGTAATTCTGAAAAGCAAATTCATAACAGCCACTTGGAAACAATATAAACTGTATTATAATGTGTTAAAGATATCTTAACTCACTTAAGTGAATTCTCTAACAAACTTCTGAAATACTGCTGGGAGTTGGAAGATCATATGATAAGCAGTGCAGTATTCTTTTATTGCCCTGTCAATCCATCCTCATCCTCATCATTAGGTCTTTCATTTATTCAGTTTTCTCTGTGAGTCCCTGTAAGCCTTTTCATAAAATGGAATCCAGGGATTTTTCAGGCTCAATTTATCATGCAGTAGAATTTGAAACATCATATCTTTCCCAGTAATTTATAGCTGTGTGACTAATAGCCTTTTTTCCAATGACAGAGCAAACTCGGTCAATATAAAAGTATCACTAAGTTAATGACCACTGGGATACAAAACTTCATAAAAACAAGTTGATGGTTTCAATAGACCACTGTTCTCAGCAAGACCCATTATAATAGACACTAATAACCCAAAGATTAGACTGGGCTAGCAAAATTATATTCTTTAGATAGTTTTCTTATGATTCCAAGTCACAGACATACCACATCAGTACTATAGATTTGACAAAATAAATAATTCAGGCTTCATGGAAGTGTTACAAAGATGTGGCCTTTTAAATGCTACACTTTTTCAGGAGATAAAATTTTCAAAGACATGACACTAAAGCAAATGTTATATTAATGTTTTTAAGACTGATGTAATTCGTATGTATAGAGGCAATTTTTTTCATATATTTCTATGGCCATGCCAATAATTAGATATAATTTCCTTGACTAACTAGGAATATAAAACACTGAATATGTAGACTGTACATGCTTGATGTCTACAGCACTGCATGTATTGTTACAGGTGGCATTGTGGTTCCACCTGCTAAATATCTGTTGTGGAGTATTCAGTGTTTGTACAGTCCTTCACTGAGTTGTGCCAAAAATACTTTATGGTAAATACCAACCAGGTTAATTAAACCTGATCTGCATCATACTGAACATTGACTTGCAATACAATTAGTAAACAGCACTTAGATCTAGGAAACATTGGTATTACTCCTTCCTGCTCTTGATTCTGTGGTTCTGGACAATGTCTCTTAATGTTTAGTCTTCCTGAGTGACATAATTACAGATTTATAACTGCCTACATAGGCCTTAAGTTTAATGGTCGGAGTGTTCAGCTGGTTGGAAGTTCTTCTAGTCACAGATGCTCCCTGAGGTGCAATCAGGTTGCCCCAAAACTCACTGTATCCCGTTAGATTTAAAGCAGCAAGTAAGAAAAACTAAATTGCCTAAACCTCCAAGGAGAAATAGCATAAGCAAGGGAGTCTGGTAAACATAGAGGCAGGACAATTAAAACATTTATTATTTTTATTTAGTAATTGTTTCCTTAAAAGATATATTATTTAATCTAATTTAATAATTTTAGTGCACTTTCTATTATCTTTATCTTCTTAAAAACTATTTATATTTATTTTGGAAACTTTTCAGTTTTATAGATGAAAAGTTGCTTGATATACTTTTTGTCCTTCAAAAAAACAGAAACAGCCACTTTTTCCATTCTTCAGTCTCACTCACTACATAAATTGTTTCGCAGAAAATTTGCATGAAATCCAAAGAAGTGCTAAGTTGTCCAAAGTGCAGGCATTAAGGGCTTATGTGACAACTTTTCCCATGTCTCCTACATACAGTTTATTTGTTTATGGCTTGTCAGGAAAGTACTTTTATGGCTTTCTGAAGGTGCTTGAACTTGTGTTACTGATGACAGGCAACAGCTGACAGCAAGCAAGCTGACAGATTCTTTGCTTAGAGTGCAAGAGACAGCTTTTCAGCTGAATGATGGAGCTATCTGGTTCCAACATCATCCTGGAACTCTCCACTGCAGCAAATGCTTTAGTTTGACCTTCTGCTGTGAAGCAGGATGTTTAATTCAGCCCAGGAAATTCAGGAATAAAGCCTACATACAAATCACCAGAGGAAAGGTATGGTATGGTGATGCAGAAACTAAAGATGTCATTGGTGCTAGAAAACATAAGAGGGATGAAGTTCTTCCTCTTTCCTCTCCTTTCCTGAACATACTAACCATGAGAAAGCTTCACTTGGATCTCACAGAGACACACCAGAATCAGTCATAGGATAGCAATCTGCAAAAAGCCAAGACATTTTAGCTTCCTGTACTCAAAACACTATGTAGATCACTCTATTCCTGATAACACTTTCACACAAGAATATTAGAAGCAGCCATCATGTAGGCACAAGGACTAATTCTCAACAGATAATTCATGGGAGAGGTTGTGATTCATTCTGCTCACACACTGCCAATTCACAGACAGATTCCTACTAATGAAGTAATTCACCAGGTATTTTTCACTCTTTAAGGGTGTATAGAATATTCACTCATTCACAATAGAAGATAGAAAATGTTTGTTATCACAGAGTTAACTGTGTATTCTTTTTTTGGTTTTGGGTTTGGGTTTTTTCTTTTTTTGGAGAGTTTGTTCGGGTGGTTTTTGACCAATCATAAAACTTTTTCCAAGTTCTTAGGAAAACAAAGCAAAGAAAAAGTCTTTCTAATGTCACAGCTAGACAAGCTCAAACTTGATAAAAATGTCAACCCATGTAAAAATTAGCTCTAATCTTTCTCTAGTACAGTTTCACAGTGAAACAAATCATGCAGCCAGTGACCTCACTGAAAAACACATTTTTTGGGCAATTGAATATATAGAGTATTAACTTTCAGTTTTAAATATCTGCTTACTGCTCTACCATGTTTTTTATCTCTTTTCTTTTTAGAGGGGAGGTGGGCAGGGGAGACAAAAACATTAGAGCTGCTGATGGCTTACTGGAGCCAAGAGTCAGGTGAGCTGAGCTGAATTCATGGACAGGCAATCCCCTTATGGGAATCACAGAATGACTGAAAACTACCACTGGTCTTATAGCTCAAACAGAGCTTCTCAGCACAACTTCCTCCCTGTGCATACTAATGTCAGAGACCAATTTTTTTCATGCCAGAAGCCCATAACTCAGTCAACAGCTATTTTCAAATTTTCCACGTGGGGTGAAGAAGGAGCATTGAAAACGCAAGTTAATCATTGCAGGGGTAAGCAAAACAAACCCCCCCAAAAAATTGAAGGGAGGTTTTATTCAGAATTTTAGGCTGAACAATAAGTGTTTGGGCTAAATTATTTCTAAATATTTCTAAATATGCTACAATTAGCATCTTAGACAGTTTTCATTTTATGTGCTGTGCCACTGATTAGATATAACTTCACTGAAATAAAATCAACCCAAAATTTAGCCTATTGTAACAGATCTTGTCATTCTCAAAAGAAATTGTCCAATGTTTCCAGCCTATTTGATGTTCAAGTTCATTTTGTCATTCAATATAGGATAACCTTGGCTACCACTTAACAAGGGACATTGTCTACTTCATAGAACTGACAAAAGGCACATAAAAGACAGTGGAATATAGATAACACAATACTTACTATGACTAAATCCCACACGGCAAAACTTTTAAAAAAAACCCTTATATTTTGTAATCTTTCATTATCACTGGGGGGTTTTATTTCTCCTATAGTGTCACAAAAAACTGTCATGCAAAGCCTTGGTCTTGATGAAGTGTATAAATCTAAATGAAATTTCCTTATACACTGAGATTGCAAGCTAGGGAAAAAAATGGACACAACAGCCAGTTAACATAATGGAAATTTAAAAGCTAGACAAGCTAAGAAAATGAAGAATGTAACTCTTGGCAGAGTTTGAGAGAAGCCACCTAGAAAGATGGTGTGGAAAATGGACTAGCAGAAGAAACTTGGATGCACCATAAATTCTAGCCTTGCAAAGGCAGATATCGCTTCTCAGTTCCACCATAATAAATGCCACAGTACACAACTAGATAAATGTTGTTTATACATATAAAAAAAATTATTCAGTAAGAGGGAAAATAATCTGCTTTGTTAAAGGACATTTTTTGTCCTGTGTGAAGGAGTGCACTTGAGTATTCCATGGACATTTATGAAGGGAAAATAAATCTTTCAGATGTAACCCAAAATCTTTTTGGATGTAACCCCAAAATGAGAAGGTACAGCTGGTGTATGTGACCTGGCTTCTGAGTGTAGAATGGGGGATAATAACTCAGAGACACCATGGTCTTCAAAATCCACATTGTTATAGCTGAAAACATGACTTCTGATAATTCAAATTTTGGCACATTTTTTTTCTGTGTCCAGGGACATCCAAAGGAGTTGTGATGTTTTACAACCTGAAAGGTAGGTGCAATCTCCAGAGGTGCTGATGGCATTACTGACCTACAAGCTGCAGAAGCTTGTTTTCTAAACACTGCCTAATTTAACCAACTATTTTCCTGCACTCTGTTTTCTAGGTGGAAGATTTTTCAAGCTTCAGAGAGAAAGGGAAAAAAAGTGTTTATTACATCTGAAGGAGAAAAACTGCTTTCTACCAGACAACCTTAATATTTGTATGAATGTATTGCTGAAAAATTAAAGTGAGAAAATACAAATTATTAAAGCTGCAGTATAACCAATATAATTTGTATCCCTTCCCTAAGAGTTATTGTCAATACTACAGGAACTTGAAGCATGTACAGAAATGAAGTTAATTTTAACAATGATTCTATTCTATGAGTGAGTTATCACATCCTTATAGGCCCAAACTCTCCCCTTTTTAAATAGAGTTTAAATTTTCTGAATTCTACTTCCAGTTCCATGAAGGCTGATGCATATATAAAAATTAAATAGCTGAACAATTATTTGTTTGACTAAAGCCTAAAATGTAGCCTATGTGAAGTTTCACATGACACTCAAAGGGACATTGCAGTCAACATCTTTAAAATGCCTGTTTTCAACAACCTAGACTTTGATAGTGTTGAAGACCCTCTTGTAGAGCAAAAAGGGGCATTTTCCATGAAAAGCAGAGATTTAACAAAAGCATTTTAAAAATTGTTATTTCTATGCAATCCTTGTTTTTTAGCATGCTTAGCTATGCACATGAAAACATGCAACTTATTTTTCTCCAGCTTGCTCTTCAAGACTGGCATGGTTACAGGTTTAACTTCCACTCTTATAGCTGGACAACTTTCTCTATCATTACTATTTTATTTTTATAGTCATTCCAACCTAAAATTTTATCTCAGCAGTGTGGCTTCTTATTAGCCTTTTGAAAACATTGGGTCAGAAAATTCAAACTATAAAGCAGCCATTGCTTGGTTATTGATGCTAACCCTTTGATAGGTCTGAGGAAGCCAGGTACATTATGGCTGGGCCTTTGAACATTTTTTTTCCTTTCCATTTCAGCAAGCATTAACTTCAGAGACTTCAAGCTAATCCTTTCAGCTTCTAATCAGTGCTGTGGACACTTTTATTTCAGCAACTAAAAAAGCTTTTCAGCTACTGAGAATTTCAAGTTGAAATGTTAATGACTATAAAAATTTCACTGAGATGACGTAGTGCTCCTTTGTGCAGCCTACAGTTTTGTAGGAAAGCAAAGTTACCAGAAGTGGCACTTGTTCATGCTGGGGAAGTACAAAACTCCTGCAGCCCTCTTACATGTGTAAGCTGACTTCTTAGAAAAGACGCTGTCTTAAAGTATTACTGCTAATAGTCAGCACAGATCTGTCTGCTCTGGTCAGTGCCCTCTTTACTCATCCTCCAGGCCTTTCTGGTATTCAGTGGTTTCACAGTCCCCACATCCTTCCCCAGTGAGCTTCCCTGATGCAGGTGAGAATCTCAGACCTCAAGCTAGACTTTTCCTATGGCGTTATTTTTACCTCGTCTAGAAGATACCTGTGTTGTCCACCAGAGAGATGCCACAGAGAAGACAGAGTGAAAGAGTTTTTTTCTGACTGAACATGTTGAAAGTTAGCATTTGCTCTTTAATGATCAAGCTTGGCTCTGCTTTCTGTTCTTCCTCTCTTGTGACCAAAGAGCATGAAATAAAAGTGAAGAGAGTGCTTTTAATTTCTTTTTGAGCAACATGGTGCTGCTAGGGATCACACTTTAAACACCCAGCAAAAAGACTAAAAAAAAACCAAAAAACAAAAAACAAAAAAAAAACCAACCAAACAACCAAACAAACAAAGCCCCCCCAAAAATTCCTTTGGTACATGACAGGATTTTCATATAAGTCCCAAATGTCAAAATCCAAAGAGAATATTAAAGCTTATAAAGATTAACACCCTCTATAATCTAAAAAAATCACAAGACTTCACAATACTGAAAAATTTAAAACTTTTGTCCATGATAGAAGTGCACTAAAGTGCTCAAACAGTTTTCTTATTTTTGCAGGGGAATAAACTCTTTCTTTTCTACCTGCAAGAAATCTTTGATTCAGAGTGAAGGGAGAGACAGCTATACTGATGCTTGCATTCTAAATAAGGCAGAGTAACTGCCTTATTTAGTAATTACTCATTGTTCCTACTCATAAAGGCACAGACACTGCTAGAAAGAATATCAAAATAATAACTGTTAAAGATTTCTAAAACCATTAACAAATTTTGAAATCTTACTGTGTGAAAACATTGGCCAAATCTTTTTTGCTCACTAGCAGTTTTCTTATATTAACTCCAGAATACTTCAGTACCAGCACAATATTTTGACTAACCTGGCTGAAATTATATATTAAAAACACTTAACCCATAAACCATTATAAACCCAGGATTTTTATCTCTTATCTGTGTTGCTGAATATTTTTTAAAAGGTATTAATATTGTCTGCTGTCTCAATCAGCAGCAAAACCATTTTGTACAACTCTAATACAAATTAATTTCTAAAATCTGCAAAGTCTTGCTAAGATTGAGCACTGATAAGCAACACCCCTATCCCTACATCACACTTTTATATAAAGAATCAATGTTTAGCAAAAGCTGAATAAATAGTGATGGTTATCTGCCATATTACAGGTCTTGCTGATATATCATGATAGGTCAAGCTGTTAAAATAGACCTTGGTGCTTCAGAGTTTAGAAACTTCTAAATTTTGTGACAGCTTTAATTGATACACTTCTAAAGAACCAAGTCCCCTTCATGTCACTGATTTAATTATATGAACAGGTAGGACTGCAACTCATTTTTCTGGAAGACCACGTCAGGTACATTTCTACTAAAACCAATGGGCACTGGTGTTTCCTTCCCTTCCACTCTACACTGTATATGGTCTACAGCAGAAACTGTCTTCATTTTGCCTGCATCTTTCTAGATAGGTGGTAGTGTTTATTTAGTGGCCAAATTTGGACTTTCCCGTAATTTACGTACAAAGACGTCAGAGTTCTCAACTAAATAGTCAATTCATTTCCAAGCCTTTCTTGCAGCAAAGGAATATGGGTGCACAACTCACAGAGCTATGTTGATTCTTTCTGGTGACATTTGTCATTGGTATAAGTGTGTTTTGGACTTATTCACAGGTTCCACTCTAAGTAGGGGCAGGCCTGGTTTCACAAACCTCCTTGGCAGAACATAAGACACACAGACTGGATCTTTCTGGATTTGTGTTTGAATCTTCTTGAATTGTCACTCTCCTGACTTAAAAATGGATCTTTTATTTTTCCTGAGACGGATAATGTTGGATAGCTTTTATTTTGCCATTATTTTAATGCACCTTGGTCCTCTGCTCATGTAACAGTCTATTTCAATTAGGTAAATACGTGCATAGAGTGACCAGCTTCGTCTTCAAAGCATTTTGAGGATAATCTAGCCTTTTAGAGCATTAGCCTTTTTTTTTATTATTGATAACGAATTCCAGTATTAACATTGGGTTTATTCTTTTTTAAATAATAAAAAAAAGACCTCCTTAAAATCTCTATTGACTAAAGTTTCCAAAATAATGTTTACTTTCTCATCTTTGCAGTCAAATTAAAAGTCAGTACTAACACAAGCAATAGTTTGCCAATAAATGCAAATTACTTTGGCCTTTTCTGGGTCCTTCTAAGACAGCTGACTCCTGGAATAAATGACAGTAGCATTTTCAGAGCTGCTAAATTATTCCAGTCCTACTGAAGCAGATACTGTCTGGCATGAAGGATCCTAAGACTGGTGAATCTGAACAGACAGGAATAACTGAGTGAGCAGAATTCACTGTTGAAACTGTGATAAAGAGCTTAAGATAAAAGGGGAGATTTATATTGAAATAGCAGCTTACAGTAGCAGATCAGTTTAATTTACTCCGCCATGTAGTAAGCAAAAAGCGTGTAAAAGGTGGCTAGACAGATTTGACTTGTGGATCAATATTCTGTTGATCTCTGGCCACAAAACAATTAATCTCTGCAGTGCAGGACAAAAGTAAAGGGGAATTTAATGTCAAATCAGTTAACCACAATCTGAAATTGAAAAAGAAGTATTGATAATGATGGTTAGCACAAGTTCCTGCTATTAAGTGATATCATCCAGTGCATTCATCGCAATGTATTAATTACACGGTGCAGTCAGCTTGATCTCCTAGGCTAACATCATAGCAGTCAATTGCAGCAGTGTCTCCACCATTCTGTTAAGAACTACATTTCCTTAGCTGATTCTGAACTTCTTGGAGAAAAAATTAATTTCAACTGTCTGCCATAAGCTCTCTTTTATCTACACAGCTCGCATTTTGGAAGGAACACAAAATCTTTGGAAAATAAATGTAGACCAGCTTAATTTTTCAGGTCTCCAGACAAAAATCAGTAGATTTTTAAGAGACACGAGTAGATTCAGTGTTCTTAAAAAGAGGGAAAAAAAAAAAAAAAAAAGCATGCAGGGATTACTAGCGCAGGGGATGATGATAGTAAAAAAGAGAAAAGGAGAGGAAACAGATAATTAAGCTCTTCCAAGAACATTTTTTTAAAGAACAGATACAGACACAGTGTGCATATTAAATTAATAATGTTAATGATTAAAAAAAACCACTATACAATTGAACTAAAAGAATAACTGAAATTATGGGAATATTCCAAAGACTAACATTCTTCCTTCTGGGCATCCCAGTTGAAAACTCATCCCTCATTTTAAAAAAGTCAGACCTTGTCATTTCTCTCCTGTTGCTTTGCAGTTTTACCATGAGTTGCTCACATGAATAGTTCAAACATCTTTTTCTTGTTCCTCATCAGAAGCAAGGCTTCTCAGTTTTCCTCATGAAACAGGACTAGCCAAACAGACACCCTGACCTTGTTGGGCTGAGGTTTTTCCACTTAATTTCAGCCAGCTACCTGAGCTACCTGATCAAGAAGTACCACTGAGGTTCCAATAGCACCATGGGACACAGCATTGCCTTCCCACACAGCCATAAATGAGACCTCATGGCATCAGCACAGTGCAAGACAGACCCCTGCTAGAGCCACATACACCTGGGTGAATTTGGAACAGGGCACCTTCCTTTTATCACACCCACTGCTCCGAAACTAAGCCAGGTAACATCAGGACTCATGCGGTGGGACACCTCAGTAAATGTCTGCTCTGAAACTAGCCACCCAAGGATCTCCCTGTAAACACACAAAAAAGGGTGGTTTTTTTTAAAAGGTTCATATGATCTATTTTAGCTGTCTACAAGCTAAATCTCAGAAGCTCCCGTTTCCCTCTACTGACTACAAAACAGCCAACTTAGGTGTAAGAAACTACAAGAAATATGAATTTGGTCAAATAAATGCATCACCTACTCCTTTCACTGGCTCTCCATGTGTCATCCTGTATCCTACTGCAACTTCTCAAAAAAGCAGTCTTCCCTATCATGCACTCTCTTTTTTAAAGAACCAGTTATTTACCTGCAACTTCTGCTATTACTGATCCTTGAAATAAACAGGATAGAAAAAAATAATGTTTCAGGAAGACTTTTTGCATGAGTTAAATGTATTTGTTTTGAAACTGCTTAAGGTGCATCTATTATATTAGTCATAAGGGATTAAACAAATGTTCTTAACCCACCATAACTTATTGTCTGCATCTATAATCTATCCTGGGGAAGAAACATGAACCAGAGCTACAAATACTTGAAATTTGTAGTGGAAGACCAGCAGAAAGAAAAAAAAAGACAATAGATAATGTAAGTACATAAAGGGGCAGTACTGTCAATTAGAACTAATTTTTCAATGAAAAACACTTTCAGTGTAAATATTCACATGACAAAGGTATAGTTCCTCAGCTATTAAAGAGAGTATGTGCTTATATGTAAATTCTCTGGGGGAGACAGAGGAAAAAAATTATTGATCCTTCATCATGATCTGCCATTATTGACTGTACTAAAAATGAATGATGGCATTTTAAGATACTTACTGATACTGGGAAAACTCTTCCTGAATGAATCACTGCACTAGAAATCGGGGAAGAACCATTTAATCAAGATCACTGGTCCAAATGCAGGTAAAAACACAAATTAATAATTTCTAAAGGGAAGCATATTGGTAAGTCAAAAAATTAATTACTCCTGAATAAATTACAACTTCAAGTAATGCTACTGAGAACCTGCACGACATGAACATTCTTAAGTACATCTTGCTAGAGCAACAATATCATGACCCTATTCCCACTTCAGAGGCACTTACAGCTCAACTCTGCAGGGCATCTTTTGTCCCCCCTGTCGACTCAAAATGTCAAAGGAGATGTCAAACATATAAGTACCTCCTCCAAAGTGCCAGAGGAAATGTTACAAGGGTGTCTCTAGAGTCAAACAGTGATATCAGAGAAGTAACCAGGTTAACTCAGGCAGCTCTAAGCAGAGAGCAATGGCAAACAAATTATTTTACACCAGCTCCTGGTGTATAGCCAATGGTGATTAGCTTATCAGTGGTTACAGGCAACATAGGCTTTAAAACAGCTACATCCATACCTCTGCCAAAGGGACTTGAGTCAGGTGTACACAGGGGATGCCCACAGAAGAAACAGACAATGCAAACAATTCAAATTCAAACCCATCTCCAATGCTTCATTTTTAGACTACATCTCTTTGTTTAAATTTGAGGTGTTTTCCTTTGTTCTTGCAATGGGAGCTGGAGACATCAGAAAACATGTGGATGGTTCAAATATTCAATAAAATTAAGTGATGGATGTAGACTTGTTTTCTCTGAACTGTGTATCAAACTACTAAACATTTGATCTTACATTCTCTGCTGCTGTAAAGACAAGTAGTTCTACTTAATCCCAGAGTTGCACCCACTCAGACCTGTAAACCAATCAAACCTCCTGCAGTGATGAGTTTGGCTGCATATCACTCAGGTCAAAAGCACTTGTCTGTGTTTTCTTGGTTTCTGCTTTTTAATGGCTGCACTTTGCCCTTTTTGCCAAGAGGGAGTTAGCACGTGAACTCGAAGCAAGATATTAATTTTGAGTATGAATAATGTTTATGTCCCACCAGTCCAGCAACCCTTCCTTTTACACTAATGAGCCATTAAAGTCTGTGTTAGAGGATCACTAATCTTTCAGGAGGTTAACATGTAGCTCATCCAATCCTAACACTTCGATCACGGAAGCAGGAATTTGTGAACAGAGCATGTTTTATTAAAATGAAAAGGAAACACATGGAAAGAGAAATCCATTGTCAAGACTTAGGAGTGCCTGTGTTATTTCAGATATTTATACTGGAATAACAGCTTTCACTCTGACCCCATTTTTCCACTGTTTTGTCCTGCAATGACATCAGCCTTCTGCCATGATTACAGTCTTAAAAATGCACAGCAGTGTAAGGTCAAAGATGGGGCAGAGAAGCAAATGATAATAGCAGTGGCCCATCATAACAGCATCTCGTAAGAGGCATCTGCTGTGCATCTTCAAGACAATAAGAATGGACAGAGAGAGTCCCCTTTGGCACAATGGAGGTCACCAAGACTGGGGGCTCACCAAAAGCCAAGGTCACCAAGTGATGCATGGTAGACATAGGTAGTGAAGCTGGTGCTCAGAATCCGTAATCTGAGTTTTAATCACCAGGAAGAAAAATATTTCTAGTGCAAACATGAAGCTCAGAGGGCTCATACAGTGCAGCAAGCAGAATGCATATGCTCTCAGCAATTATAGCAGCATGCAGTTCAGAAACCAAATCCTCTGCAGAGATAAAGGTGCAATGTGCCCTTGTTTTCAGCAGGAGAAAGAGGGGTGGTTTGGTCTCCTGCCCTCTCTTTGTGTTAATACTTGTTTATGCCTTTGGTGGCCTCAGCAGACATATTTATCAACAGCCAGTGAAAAAATAGCCTCCAGGTCACAGCATCCCACAGTCATATGCAGTAAGACCTCCTTTCTCAAACGCAATCACTCCTTCTTCAATTACATCTCATCCTTTGAGATGGATCTTTATGTTCTAATTCATCTATGAAGCTCACTGGAATTATTCACAATATAGAAGAGAGTGCAGTGTACCCAACTACACTGCACATAGTATAAGAAAATTGAAAATCAAATAGGCTTACCAACAGCTCTCTGCTCTCTACAGTAACCTGTCAGCACCACTTCTCTGCAGCAAGTGACAGCAACAGGAAATGATGGGATGCTGACTGCTATCTGCACTGCTGGGACCCAATAATATGGTATTTCCTTTGTGGTACCAGAGGAGCTACCTAGACCTCAGAGATGGATTCTCCAAGGAGCTCACAAAATATTAGCAGCCTCTTTCTGAGACATTTGGAAAAACACTGAAAAAATAATTGAGTGATCTACTGCTGCCTGTAGCTGGTGCAGAATTTGGTGAGCTCTGCAGAGCTATGCTAAACAGAAGCATCTGTACATTTTCTGCTACTGCTATTATAGCTTGTCTGTTTCACTGTAGCAACGTAACAAAACATACAAAAGAGGAAAACTGACTGTGGCTGTTATAGAGATTGTTTTATTTTATACTGTATCCTCACAGATTATCCCTTAGCAGATCATGGAGTTTTTTTAGCGGTCCAGTCACTACTTGAAATTCTTTGTTAGATCATTTCCAATAATCTATTCTGAATGTCAGTTAGGAGAGTTCAAAATAGGAATGATTTTGGCTGGGTGGTGAGCACGCTCAGTTCCCAAACAACCCGAGTTCAACTCATTGCAAGCACTCATCATAAAAAATAGAGATCTTTAACTTCTCAAAACTTTTATGGCACAGTGTCTTGGTTTGAAAGACAGGTATCTGATAAGGAAGGCAGGAGCCCCCTTGGAATGGAAAAATATGACCCCCTTCCGTCTGAATTATTATTATTGAAATTAAGGGGCTTTCAGGTGAAGATATGGGAAAAGGAATACCAGTTCTTTACTAACATGTATAATAAAGCAAACAACAACAGCTCTGGCGCTAGCACCAAACAGAGCAGGACCCAGTGGCCCCTCCTGGCCGCAGGCACTGTCCCCTGGGTGCAGTTCCGGGCACGGCTGGCAGGGGCGCTGGTGGCTCCCGGCGGGAGGGGCGGGTGCAGTGATTCCCCCGCAGCTGCAGGGGCGCTGTGGCGCGGGCTCGGGGAGCAGGTGGTGCCAGGGGAAGTAGCCGGCAGGAAGGGATGGAGAGCAGGCTTCCCTTAGCAACCTCCAGGGCTGGCCAATCCTGGAGCCCCCTCTGGATAGCAAAGGAGCTGTAGTGGGAAAGCTGTGGAGAAGCAAGCTGGAATGGCAGGACCTCCGGCAGGCAGGCAGAGGGTGAGAAGCTACTGTGAAGCACAAACCTGGAGCAATGGCAGTGTGGTGAGAGTTGGGCAGGCTGTAGCAGTCCGGCTCCTCGGGCTTTCCTCACCAGTGCTGGCTGGTTCTTCGGATCTGGGCTCTATGGAGGATGGGGGCAGTCCCCCAGCAGACAACAAGGATGGTCCTGGATCCTGGTGGGACACCCACTGGCTCTGGGCTCCCTGCCAGCAGAGCAGCAAAAAAAAAAAGGACAAAATAAAACCCAGAAAGAAGCAGGCAAAAACTACAGAAACAGCAGGATCCCTGGTCAAATATACTGGCTGTGTGTGTCAAGTCAAAGCACCCGCTGGAAGAGAGGAGACTGCCTCTCGCCTCCAGCTCTCCCCAGAAATCCCAGCTCAGCTTCCAGTCATTGCGAGAGCCCCAGAGACAGGAAGGATGGGGGTTGGGGCAGGGACAACTGCCACCCCTCAGCACACAACAAAACAAAACAGATCAAAGACCCCAAAAATGGGAATGGGATAATAAACCATCCCCAAGATACACAGCCTGATTTATGCAGAAGAAAATCAAATCTCTTTATGTAGCAGAATAGAGAGGAAAAAGCATCAGTTCAAAAGCTGCTCTATGCACCTCCCATATGGGTATGGAAGTGAACAGTGTGGTAGAAAGAAACCTCTGTTCTGCTGTCTCTTGGTTTCTAAAAGTAAGGAGAGGCAAAACACAAGAACACAAGAACAGCAAATAGATCAAAAGTCCCAGAAACTCATGAAGAAGGATGAGTAGACTTATCTCAGAGGAAAAAAGAAACAAGAGATATTAGAATAATGCCATACAATCAAGGTGAGTTAAGACAGGGTGGATTACACTTTCTCATTTGTAAACAAACCTGTGAAGACCAAGTCTCTCCTTGTCGTGCTCAGTGTCACCCGAGAAAACAAACCACGGCTTCAGAAGCCCTTTTTGGTCCATGTGCAGGGCATAGCAATAGCACCCTGCTCTTGCCTCTGTCTCCAAGTAAAACCACGTCATTATTTCTGCAAATGTCCTAGCAAAGGGCTATGGAATGAATACACATTAATGTCCAGACTAGGCCCAGTCCAGTAGTTGCCCAGTTGCTCTAGCTGCATTATTTTGCTGTTAAACAGGTCTAGTGAATCTTTTGAGAGTAGCCCAAAGCAAGGAAAATAATTTTTAAAAAGCACCAATAAAATAAACTAAACCCTCAACACTGAGCAGGAGACTGGGATATTTTTTAATATGTTTATTTTATAAGAGATAAACAAGATGACTTTGTAGACAGAAACACCTTCTGTTCATTTCTTCAAAAATATTTTCCATAAAGCAAGCAGGAGTTTCAGTCATTTCTTATCAGTAACTGGAACTGACTAAACTGTTCAAAGAACATCTGTTTTAAAAATATCCTACATCATATTGTAGACTTCAGTGAAAATATTTTTTAAAAAGTCACTTGCAACTGGATGTCTAAGAGATTTTACATCAAAGGAGAAGCATACAAGGAGAGATAACTGGCTGTGGTTTAATACTGTAGCTAATTTTGTCAAACCAACTGCCCATTTTGTTTGACAAACACTCTACTAGTTATTAAGTTACATCTTCCTCAGTATTTATTGAGAAGAATCAAATCATTATTTAAGTTCACTTTAACTGGCATTACTGTTGAAAGACTGTGATTTTCAGTATGACTGAAACAATGATAAATTATTAAGTATTTGTTCCTTATTACATAAATGTTCAAGTGCCATTCTTATTCCTAGACTTCAAAAACTTAAGGAAAAGTAAGCCTAAAAACCTTTAAAAGTGGAGTATAGACAAGAGGAGGGCAGGGGGAAAGGCAACCTAAGTGTAATCTTCTAGAATATCTAGAATACAGATAAATGCAGTGAGCTGGTAGCAGTTTATAGTGCACCTCCATAAACACTTGGCATAATAGGTCAAGTGTAAATCTACATACAATCTACATGTAAATCTATATGCACTATGTTCAGACTGTATATAACTTTAACTATCAAGACTACAACAGAACAAGAGTAACTTTTACTGAAATATAAGTACTAAAACCCTTTCTCTCCATGAAGAAAAAAATTTCTGATCCTTTTATTACATTTGATATGGTTTAGAATGCCTATAGTAGTTTTTCTGTGATTCCAGCAAATGCACTAAAGAAGTCTCACAGCTGTTTCAAGCCCATACACCTTGATTTACTAACCCACCTCACTTATTGGGACTACTGTAGAAGAGGCTGGATCTGTGTTTGATATATTGGCAGAAAATACTCCAGTTTACAAAAAGTCATTAGCTGTTTATTTTATGTTGTTTAGCATGTGACAAGCAGACTTGAGAGGCATACAGTAAATGAGCAGTTGTTACATGTGAATTAAGTAAAGCCAGAACAAGATAAATGATCCCCTATTCCAACCTTTTCTATAGCACTTTCTATAATTCTGCTTCCCATTACATACCTGACATAAAGTATACAGACTCTCAGTATCTAAAAAGATGAAGAAACCGCCACTTCTCACGATAGTCACTCCCCAGTTTTTTGGTCAGAAAAAAACCTTTAAACAAAGCTGTCTTTCCTTCACAGCCTTTGGCTTTTACCTCTTTGCTGCCTCAGATACACATGAAAGGTGTCTCCCCATCACTCCTTCAAAACCATAAGTATCATTCTGTCATCACCTGCTTAGCTCCTGCAACCTGACTGAAATTGAATCTGAACAGCAGGTACAGGTGTTGGGTGTTACTCAAGAGCAAGCCACAGGGAGGCAGGCAGCCATTCAAAGCTCTGGCCACACAAACCATCAGGCATCTCTGAGGAAAGCAACTCTGAAGCCCCCAAGCTGTGACCCCCAGTGTCACAGACTGTGCCTTCAGCAACCAATAGGCTGTGTTCACCCTGGGGTTTCTTCCTGTAGACTGCTGGATTTTGCTGAAGAACAACCATCTAAGTTTTAAGGCATGATTACTCACTGGCTATCAGAAACAGTACAAGATAAATGCAGTTTTGGGCAACACCGCTACTTGGAAGTATGTATTTTTTGAAATTTTTTTGCTTTTCATGGAAAAGATACCAAAAAGTTATCTGAAGAGATAACAGCAACTCTAGTGGACTGCAGAGAAACTTTGAAAATGTTATACAGAGTCTGAACCAATCTACTTTCAAATTTATTAAGTTGTTTACACCTTCTTCAATAATAATTGTTCTCTAATATTCCTCCTAAAACACCTTTAAGTTGTACAGGTTTTAAGTCTGGACACATCAGGTACTTCATCTTACTGTAATTCTTGCTTCTATGCTTTCTAAAAAAAAATAATAACTATTTTCTTAAAATGCATTGAGAATAGATGTTTCTAGCTTAAAAAAATTCAGCAAGTAACTGCATTTGGTAGTAGGAGGGAAGTGGAGGAAAGACCCACCTAAAGGTTTAGGGGATGGGGAAAAATGCTCATTTGTGAGCAATGCAATGCAATCTTAAACAGCACTTACATGTTTCCAAACTTCTGGTCTTGACATGTTAAGATAACAAATGACAATGGGTTCAATTTCAGGCAATTTTTAAAATTCTTTTTGTGTTTTTTAAGGGGGTTGTCTTTGTCAGGCAGAGTGGGTGTAGTCTGAAATAGGTCTGAGAAAAAAATAGAAGCACCCTTAAATTCAGTCTGAGATGCATTTAAAGAAACAAGGTAAGGCAGTTTGATGTTTTCCTGTGTGGCTAGCAGCATTTTGATAACACAGCTTGTCTTTTCATAAGATGTATCATGATCTCTTAACAGGCAAAAATAGTCAGTCTCTTGCAGTCACTGTGGCAGGCAGACTTAATTCAACAGATATATCACAACTTTCCTCAACACAGCTCAGAAACACAGTGTTGGACACACACAGCTTACTGTAGACATGGACAAAACTTCCTTTAATCCAAGGTAAAAGGAATATTTGCCATACTGTGTGTTCATTCCCAGTAAGAAAATAGCAGTTACTACACAAAAAGCACACAAAAATCCTGACATGAAGCCCATTAAGGAGTAACATGAAAACTTGTCATGAACAAGTTTCAGATTAAGTGCTTTTGAAGTCCTTGATGAGACTCATCCCTGAAATTCTTACATAAAGAGAATGACTGTAGTTTTGATAAACATATATAAAAAAGCATAAGCTCTTCAATTTTTTTTTTCTAAAATATCTGATTACTCTCTTGTAAAAATTACAGTGCTCCCTTTATAAAGTGTTTATGAAAAAACAGAAATTCTGTCAGTCTTCTGTATGCATGTTGCAAAGAGAAGCACCATTCAAATAAACTGCAACTATTCTGGTAAGAGTATCATTAGGAGCAGTCATTCTCCATACTCACATGATTCCTGGACTCCTCAAAGGTCATCAATAAAGATGTATACAATTACATCATTCACAAGGGGAAGTAATGTAGCACATCCTGTCCCTGGGCACAATTATTTTTGCCTACATCACTCCTGACCTATGTTTATTTACCCTAATCTTAAAAGTCCTAATTATGCAGATTTCACAGTATCCCCAAACAATATATTTCAGTGTTCAGGCTCCTTCCCCATTATAAATTATTTTTCTTTCTCCTAAAATAAACCTCCCGTGCTCCTCTTTCTGTCCATTCATTTTCTTCTGCACTAGTGTACTGTGACCATTTATTTCCAAGGGGTTGCTTCAGTATGTGCCACATTTAAGAGTACCACATTTCCCCTCTAATTTCACTACTCTTAGGAACAGAAATACACCTGATGGTGGTTTCTTGTTTTTTTCCTAAATGTACATATCTAGATGATAAACTAACTCAGGATGTTGACAATAATTACTTTCTATGGTTTATTGGATTATTAGCATGAAATACATATCATGTGTGTCTTATCAATACCTTCTAGGAAACTCCACTATCCACAAATAATTAAAAATGCATTTGAAGAATTTTATTTCAGTAAAGGGAATGAAATCTTGTGATTTCAATGAGGATCAACTGGGCAAGCTTCAGTCCATTTCCCTGCACTTCAAGTCATCCCATTGGCTTTTCTTGTTTACACTTTTTTTCAGATTTTTTTTTTCCTGGAATTTAATTTATTCAGTTTCTTTTCTCTGTCTTTGTTTACCTTTCTTCCATTTTCTTAGGGATTTCAATGGGAATAATTTTGGCAAGTTTTGGTCCTTTTCACTGCACCTCATTTCATCTCAGTGCAATTGGTCGTAGTCACTGAATTCAAAAGTTTCTGGTTTTCTTCAATTGCATTTTTATTTGATCATATCTCCTTTCAAGAGTGTTTGTTCTGCATGGTTCTATGATTTCATTTCCTTTCCTGAAAGGAATGATTTTATTTTATCTTGTCAGTTATTTTCAGGGGTACTTCAGGCAAGTTACAGAGCTGTTAACATGTTAAATTAAGGTGTTTGCTCTCTTCTCATCTGATGTCCCTGAGATTTCCTGTCTTTGTGGCTTAGGATCAGTATTTACCTGATCTGCTCCTATCCTTTTTTGCAGATGGAGCTGTAAAAGGCAGAACAGGCAATAGTGCACTCATGCTCACTAGCCTTGGGCAACTCCTTCCCATGGCTCTATCAGTCCAGGTTGATTCTTGGAAAGGTACCTTTGTCCTGATTCAAAGCTAGTGCACATTATTTCTTTTCTGGTATACTTGTGATGATTGTCAAAATTACACAGATTTACAGACTATAGAACTGCCTTCCGAGGTAAATCAGCACTAGTTTTATTCACAGGGATAGCGAAGATTTTAAGGAACAGAAAGTTCAAAGCATCTGCAAATTTAGGATGCCCAGCCTCAAAATCTTGAGGCCTGGTTTTGCAGGTCTCCCAGCATAATATTTATCATTCATCTCATACTGACTTTGTTTTTGTGACATCTGTGTACCACCAAAATCCCCAGGGATTGGTATTTGTCTCCCTTGACCACAGGATAATACACTACTGACATGTGTAGGGGTGTCTGTCTCTATAGAGATGTAGACAATTGAGTCAATGGAGAGTGATCAGTACTTCTACAGCAGATGACCCCTTTGATTAAGATGAATAGCAGCATTAAATGTTCCTGTTTCTCTCCACTGACTGTAACAAGAGTCTAACACAATCAGTCCTAAGGACAAAAGATGCCTCTTCAGCATCACAGACTGGTGGTTATGGAGCAAGTCCTCTAACTGCATGAACTTCTCTGCATCCCAAAGTCTTGATTTTGTTCACTAATATTTTAAACACTATCACAGAAGGGGGAAGATCTGGGTGTCACCAGGGCTATTTATGCAGTCTGCATGGGACATTTATTGAATAATACATATAAATAGTAGCACCAAAAGCCTTTTGTTTTCTAATTTATTATTTCTTATTCTACCCTAACATGATTCAGGATCCCAAACAGTAAAAAAAACTTCAGTACTATGTTTATAACTCCCATGGCTACTTGTACCATGTAGCAACACCCTTTTTTAGGGATAAAATCTGAGCAGGAAGGGAAAAAGTTAGGACTTTATTAAAAGAGACTTCCTCTGCATAAATCTGAAAAAATATTCTTTCAGCAGCAAGGTGAATGCAAAGGTCAACAAAAATAAGCAATAGATTGCTTCTCAGACTTGCCAAATCTACTGTTCTCCCCTTACCATGCACTCACATTAAAAGCAAGAGAACTTATTCCAGATTTTCGAAGCTAAATTTCACACAAAGGGATTTAACAGAAGATGTGTTAGTGCTTTTTTCCAGTAGCTTTGCTCCTAGAAAACTTGACTTTCATTTTCCTATGATCTCTTTTCAAATACCACCATTTAGATTATACAAATCCAATGGATAGATGGTTTCTTAGATTGTCCTACACATGTCAACAAGACCTGTTTTTTTTTCCCCCAAGTATGAATAGAGTGTCATTCCCCAGGCACCAAGCGATTCAGTATCCCTTCTACCCTTTGCATGGCACAAAGTAAGTTGTGTGAGGTGCAGGTCTTACCTGTTCCCACCTTTGCAAATCTTGACAGAGAGGTCCCTGCAGATTCTGCTTCTCTGATGCTGGCATCCATCCCCTTGCCCAAGAACATCAGCCTTCATTGTCTGTAACGTCTTTCAAAAGGATGCCAAACAGCTTTGAAGCTGAATACAAAGGACATTAAGAAATGGTGTGTGGGAAATGATATCACTCTCACTTTACAGAAGTCCATTTTTCTACTGTACCCTGTTGGGCTGCAGTTTGACATGGGTCACAAAAATTTCTCGTCCTCTCACTCCCCACAGTTTTTCTTTCCCTTCAGGAAAAACACCATGTGGTAAGAAACAGAAAAGGTATGTAAAACCCAATAGGTGTCGTAGCCTTCGGACCAGGAGTAAGCCATTTCCCAGCACTTCCAATTCATATCTTGCCATTTAATTCATATACAACATCAATAGAATAAAACTGTCCTCTTCACCATAATTACAAACACATTGTGACCAGTTACTTGCAACTTATTTCAGGCAAGCTTATGAGAGGATGTTGGCAGATATATTTTGGTAGTAGTCCTCAATATGGAGGATCTGACCCTGCACAGAATACCTCAAGAACCACACCATGTGTCCAAGAACATTGTTCAAACAGACAGGCTGGACGCTATGACCACTTCCCTGGGGAACCTGATACAGTGCTCAGCTGCCCTCTGGGTGAAAAACCTTTTCCAGTATCTTACTTACGAGGTGTAAGTGACTCAGCTATGTGCTGTTTCCTCAAGTCCTGTCACTGGTCATGATAGTATAGAGATCAGTGCCTACCTCCCTCCTCTTCCCCTCACAAGGAAGCTGCAGACTGCAATGAGCTCTCCCCTCAGTCTCCTCCAGGCTGAACTGACCAAGTGACCTCAGCCACTCCTTTCTTCCTTTGAGGCAGTCAACAGCTTCTCCCTATTTAGTGTCACTGACAAACTTAGTATTCCTTCAAGCCCCACATTCAAGTTGTTTATGAAGATGTTGAAGAGAACTGCGCTGGGGATGGAGCCCTGCGAAATCCTACTAATGACTGGATGCCAGCCTCCAGTGGATGGAGTGGTGATGTCACTCCATTGACTTTTACTCTGTGCCTGACCCTTGTGCTTGCTGCTCACCTATTAACAGGAAATAAGGGTCATTCTTTTTTCATACTCTTGCCCCTCAAATGCGTTTCCTTCTTAGTAGACCAATATAAGTCCATGAAAAGCTTCTAGCAACAGAAATAATTAATAATTTCTACTTCCCTAGTATATAATTTCCTCTTACTCACTATTCCTCCCTATTCCCTGGTGAGCTTGCACATCACTGAAGGGCAGAAATATACAGACAATAATAAAGACTGCATTCTTAGTGTATTTAAATTCTTTAGGCAGTCTCATATTCTCTTTCGTTCAATTTCTTGTTCTTTACTGATGGAAGATTTGGACTTATTAAGGGGAAAACCAGGAAAAACTCAATGCTATTTCATTACATTAGTATCATCCAAGAATAATTTCATCTTTAACAATTAGTCTCTGCCCTTCCCTGGAATACTTCTGGAAGTTTTTCTCCCAGCTTTAACAGATATAATGCCCTAAAAATCAGGCTGAGAGAGATGGGGTTGTTCAGCCTGGAGAAGTCTCCAGGGTGGCCTTATTGTGGCCTTTCAAAATGGGAAGGGGACTTATAAGAAGGATGGAGAGGGACTTTTCAACAGGGTCTGTAGTAATAGGAGAAAGGGCTGGTTTTAAAGGTAGGTTTATATTGGATATAAGAAAGAAATTTCCTATAATGACAGTGGTGAGACACTGGAACAGGCTGCTGAGAGAAGCTGTGGATGGCCCATCACTGCAAACATTAAAAGTCAGGTTGGATGGGGCTTTGGGCAACCTGAACTGGTTGAAGTCATTTCTTCCTATGGCAAGGGGGTTGGACTAAGTTATCTGTGACAGTCCCCTCCAATCCAAATTATTCTATTAGTGTTAAGACATGAAATCTAGGACACCATCACATATTTTATGGATGCACCTGTGTAATGCATATCTCATCTAAAGACCTATTTATGAATTTTAGTACAAAAATGATGTTTAGCTTCCTCTCAGAAGATGTAAATGTCGCTACTGCCATGGCCAGCATAAATTTAGTCCGGAAAGTATTAAACAACATTTTGAAGAAAGCCTGTGCTTTCTCAGATGCCCAAACTAGTTCTTCTGTTCATCTCACTGTGAGGGCTTGACCTGGCAGAAGTGGGAGGTCTTGAGGGCACATTCTGAACTAAATTTTACACAAAGTAAAAAAAAGTCCCAGAATGTTTAAGGGAAAGATTACGGTTGTACCTAACACAAAGATCTGGAAAACTGTTCATACTATAATAACTCTTTCAGTAAAAAAATAAAACTCTGGCTCTTTTATTGGTATTTGGGCTTTGTTACCACTATATTCCAAGTCCTGCCCAGAATTTACCTGCCTACCTCAGACAACATGAAGCAGCATCACTAAGATATCTGGTGAATATCCCATTTAAGAATATCTCTAATTTACATAGGTGATACATTGTCACAATTCCCTCACATAGAGGAATAAACTGAAGCTGTATTTTTCACATGTTGGTTGAGTACAGCAATCTTAGAATCTTTGAATGAAGTATGTTGAACAGTCCTTTAGTCCTGTTTTGTGAAATGAATTTAGTGAAGCACTTCATTTGATGAATTTTTTTAAGATTTTAAGTCTCTTCCAAATGAAGAAGGTTTCCTAAATCCTTGGGGAAGAAGAGTATAGTTTAAAGCAAACTCATCTCTTTAGGGAGGAAAATCAAATTCTTGCTTTCTGTAGGCAAGGTGCTGATCAGATACGGGCTTTTTTCCAATCCCCTTATTTTCCACCAATTACTGCATCTCAGTATTGCTCTTCAGTGCTCATTGAAACAAGTTTTAGTTTTTGGCAAATTAAAATTCATAGCTAGTGGAGTCATAGACTGAATAAGGACATGGGGTCAAACTCTACAATTTTCCAGTCACTTCTTCCCTCTGCCCACAGATGGCAACAGTCTGGTTTTTTCTCTGGTATAAAAATTATATCCATCTCAATTGATCACAGCTGCAATTTAGTTTGATACTTACTGTATTTCTCCTTGTGAAAAGTTTGTTCCTCTGAAAGCTTGTCTTCCTTTAGATACATATATATATAGATATATATGTATAAACACAAAAGCTAGACAAATACCAATATTCCTCATTGCCACAGTTTTTTTACTAAGTGTTTTTCTGTCTTTTTACTAGACAAATGAAACAATGGCTTTATTACTCTACTCAGTGATCGTTTCAGATCACAGTTGCCAGCATGATTCATTTTCAAACTGACTCTGCATCAGGCTGTAATTTTGTTTCATTTGGAGTGCTGGTTTCTGCACAAAATGGACACTGCTTGGTGTAGACAGGAATGCTCTTGTTCTGCATACTCTGTGGATTCAGCATGAAGGTGATCCTTGAATTTATACGTTGATACAGTTTTGTTTTCTCTTTTATCCCAAATAATTTTCACATAAGTTCTGGGATGTGATCTGTTGATTTTGGTTTGGTGTTTTTTTTTGTCTCTGTTGGTTGGTTGCTCTGTTAGGTACTGAGTACATTTTTCCACTGATCTGTCTGTCATAACCTCAAGTCTTTTATAGCAATAATGATCACCTCAGATTCCACCGTTTTGTACAGGACACTGAGTGTCTTTCTCTTCACATGCATCACTTCACATTTATCTACAACAAATTTCATCTTTCATTTTATTGTCCAGTCACTCAATCTCATAAACGTCCTATGTATTTCTTCATAGTGATCTTTTATTTTGAATAGATTCATATCATCATCAGACTTTGTGACCTCAGAGCTCACACTCTTCAGCTCATTTATGAATATGTTGTCTGGAGAACAAATGTACGCTGTACAGAGAAGAGCTCTCAGTGGAAGGTACTGTGAACCTTCAACCCTTTTGTATAAAAGCATCCACCTGGAAATTTTGTAGAACTGACTGTCAAATGCCAATGGTTGGAGGATGGCACAAATTGTCATTTGGATGTTCCCTATGGAGATGGGTGCACTAGGCTGCAGTGATACAGGCAAGAGAAAGGTTTTCCACTCAGACACATCAGAGGAGGTAAGGAAATAGTAATTCCCAGGTAACATGGGAAGGATTGTGCAATATGATGACTACATACAGCTTTTTCAAGTGCTGTAGTTATAATTTTTTAGAACGGGGAAGATACTCTGACCACTATTCAAAAGACCAGGGCCATATACATTGCCATATCATTTCAGATATTTGTTTGAAAGCAGACTTCTCCATCCATATATATATATATATATATATATATATATATATAAAACATAAATATAAAATTTGAACTGTTTTCGTTGAGAATTATCTTGAGTTTGATGTTGTTATTCTGCTCATTGCTTTAAATAAAATAATACAAATCTGGAAGCAAGGAACATATATCATATTGAAATGGAGTTACTACTGGATAAACTATTGGATACATTATTACATTATATTATTATTATAATTATTATATTATTACAAAAGGACATTTTCTTTATCATTAGGGAGATGATGTTTTGGAAAAACATCAATCATGAACTGAATGTATAATCCCAAAACAAAGCTGCAGAGTCTAACTGGGCAAATACAAACTTTGTCTCTCTAAGTAAGACAGTACTAAAGAAGGAGGTGATTTTCCTTCTCTGTCTGGTTATTAATTAATTTAATTTAAAAACATATGCTGGAAAGTGAATGGTATGATCTCTAGAAATTTAAGCAATCCTGCATTATACTAAAAGAAGAAATTCACTATTTATGGAAAAAAACCTGAAAATTAAAATAAGCAGAACCTGGAAAATAAAAGAGAAACTTATTGACTGGAACCTCAAACAAGAAAAAATCCAATCTAAATTAATATTGATGCTTGAAGTAATAAACTCTTGGGTCAAATGGGTCAAATGGGTCAAATAGAAAAGTGTTACTTCATGTATTTTGGTTGTGAGTTGGTATTTTTATACAATGATGATCTCACTGAAACAAGTTACATTCCTGTTAGGCAAGCTGGTTTGTAGTTGATATTGCCTTTGTCATACTTAGGGCTTTAAAATAGACAAAGATATAGATTCAGCTTATTATACACAGTTACTCCTGTGTCTGAACTAATATTTATAGAGAGGAATTCAGAATATATATATATAAATTTTTTATAAATAATTTTATATATATAAAACATATATATAAAATTATACTGGATGCATGTTATTTATAAAGTGTCAGAGTGTTCACAGACCTTTACTTCTACATCTCTGTGGCCAAACTGCAAAGGTATTTTAGCACAATTACATGAAGCTCTCTATCCATTTCAATCACCTATTTGGTAAATAGTTCCATATTAAGATGGAATTAATGGATTAATATTAAAATGATCCTTCATACCAGAATTTTAATATCTAAGAATAATCTTTCACACAGTGTTAACTCTCTAGTTAACACTGTCCAAGTAAAAAATAGTATAGTCCAAGTAAAAAATATCTTGGATATTACAAAGCAATCATGAGTGGGGTTTTATTCTGCTCTCAACTCAGGATCCAGTATTTTCATCTTCTGAGGGAAGGCAAGATACAGTTGTTTGTCTTAGTGTGATGACTTATCTAAACAATAACTGAGAGCCTCATATCTCATTATTCTTTATCTTTTCACTATTTCACAGACTTACATAATCCTCTTCCTGATGGTTCAGTTTGTACCCAGCAGTCCCAGAACCAACACTGCAGTATCTTTTCCAGACGATCTCATTTGAAAGACTTGTTCCACCAAACTACTTAATCACTGCAGCTTTAAATTCTTTGGTAAAGTTTCATAATTTCATAATTAGCCCATTAACTCTTGTGTTATATGATGTACTTCTATTGTGAAAACTTTAATCCTAAGGGATTTTGGTATTTGTAATGTATTTCCATTAATATAATGGAAGCATGCACAGTTTTGTCCTTGTCTTTAGAATTCCACTGAAAAGTGTCATTTGGGAATGTATTGACTAGGTTTAAATACAGACTTGGATTAATAATAATTATTATGTATCCAGCATAAGCAATAATTTTCCTCATTGCTATTTTATTCTGGTCATGAATAATTAATAATTTGTGGCACCAAAGGTAATGTTTTTTTCACACAAAGTCAACTGACCACATTTTTCATTGCTCTTATTAGTACCTGCAGTAACCTTTTGGTTCTTACTTTAGCATGTGAGTTTTAATGTATGTAATATCTACTGTGCTAGGTCATCATGATGATTTTTTTTTTTTTTTGATCCTACAAAGTAATTCTGCACATGATTAAAGCTGTGTGCTTAATGCTTCAGGGCTTTCTCTGCCACACTCATCACAGCACTACTTTTCAGTGACTCGATTCTCCTTGCAGGTCTTGGCATTGCCAAACCACAGCCCTTTTTTCCTATGTGCATTATTGGCTCTCCAGAGCTAGAACCAGTCTAGCTAAATTAGCACAGCTCTACTTATTTCAGTGGAAAACTTCTTTTTATTGCTTAATCCATTCTTTCTTAATGTTAAAGTTTAGTAAGGTCATCTAGTGAAGAAGATCCCATGTAGGAATCAATTCTCCAGCACAGTTATCAAAAACTAGGGAAATAAAACCTCAGCCACATAAAAGAAAGCTGGTAGACTCCAGTTGTTCAGAAAACAATTTGTTATAGTTTGATTATGTGTTATTCCCAGGTGACCTTTATGAGCCTCATGTTACTTTTTAATGTCTGTAATAATGCAACAGAAAGTGCACTTGAACAAATTCCACACTGCATTTTAGATGATGTTGCTTTCCTGAGAAAATTGTACCATTTCTCATAGTTTACAATTTTTCTGATGTCTGACTTTTCCATTTTCTAGTTCTAAACTGATACCCATGAACTTGGTGCCTTTTTTTCCACCCACACATTTTCTCTGCTTCTTTTCTGCACTGGATCACAAAACCAGTGGTAGAAAGATTCACGGCACTGTTACTTATGCTTTGGGAAAGGCTGGCAACTGTCATACACAGTGATCAAATTCAAATATTGTTTCAAATAGTGTTTTTTCCACCCACCCTGTAGAAGCCAGGCTACATAGGATATGATTCAGTAATGGGTGGTGGTGTGGTCACAGAAAGGCCTTTCTCCTTCTCCTTTCGAGGTGAATTCCTCTCCTGAAATGCATGCCCACTTTCCAGTGAATCCTAAATAGACATTCTTAAGGACAGCTAAACCCATCCCTTGCTCCTCTAAGTAAATCTAATTTTGGTTTGAAGCATAAGAAAGTGAAAGCTTCCTATTAAACATATAAATCATACTAATAAAAAAGAAGCAGTTGAGAGGATACAAGGGAATTTGTCTATTTATCTATTGGTTTTTCAGGACTGTTTACCCAAAGTACCCTAAAAAATATCTTTTAAATACTGAAATCCTCTAACAGAAATTCCCAACAAATTATGCCACTAATAATAAAAATTAAATCCAAAATATATAAGACAATGTTATTTTTTGAGAATATATTGGTGTCTAAAAAAGAAAAGCATTCAAGCTCAGTGTGCAATGCAGCAATGATCAGAATGAAACTCCTTACGTGATTTGGCACCAGGAAGTAATTTACATGGATATTGAAAACTTAGAATTGTTAGAGGGTTTTTGTTTTTAATATGAGAGTAAATCTGATTAAAAAAAATAACTTAAATGACTTATGGATGTTTTGCCCCAAAATCTCTCCTGTGGGAGTGGTGTTTTAATGAACCTGTGAACTTTGTGCCTTTTTTCCACCCACACATTTTCAAGCCAATGGGGCTTGTTTTCTAGAGGTATTTGATGCCATTTAAAACGGCTTCTGTAACCTGTTGGGCTTTCAGATGTTGCTGCAGAAGGAAACTGCCTTCTACAAGCCCTGAGTGGTACCAGTAAGCTGCAATGAATTCCCTAAAACATTTCTAATCTTACATACATTTTAGATAACGGAATCATACTACGTATGCTCCAAATAATTAAAAAGAATTGGTGGAATGTCCAGAACAGCTTCTACATCATTGCCATTTCTGTTCTGCCAAGCTGTTAAGAGCATGATGTCAGCTGAGAGCTAAGGAGAACCTCAGACCACTTCAACAAACATCTTCAGCCTCTGTATCTCTGTCTACTCACAGGCATATAGAAGAGATGCTATGTCGCTCTATTGGGAACAGCGAGAAGAACAACACAGACTCTCTAGTGAGTTGAACAGGAGAGCTCAAGGTTTATTACTTCAGATCTTCTTTTATAGACCAATACATGAAAGTATAGAAAGGTAAAACACTTATTGCTTAATGAACACATTACCATCATTGATCAGTGGGGTACACCACCCCTCGACCTTCTCTTGCAAGAAAACGAGAAACTGACAAACAGCACCTGCAAGACTTTTTTCTATCTCTGAGGATTGTTTTAATTCCTCCTTATGATTTCCCAGGCCACTTTCTCAGGTGAGACTGAGAAAGTTATGCAGCCTGTTTTTCCACAGGCACTGTGCTCTCTGCTTTTGCTCATATATAGCATCCGTAATGCTACAATGTACTCTACCAGTGGAGCAAATTGCTGATATGAGTGCTATAGAATTGAACAAAGGACTCCAAAACATAGAGTCACAGAGTGATTTGGGTTTGCAAGAACCTTAATGAACACCTGGTCCAACAGACTTGCCATAGACAAGGATAGGTTTCACTGGATCATGCTGCTCAAAGACTTACACAAACCTGACTCAACATTTCCAGTGGTGAGGCATCCACAAAGTCTCTCAGCAACACTTCCAGTGTCTCACCACCCTCACAGTAAAACAAAATAAAAACCTTCCTTACATCCATTCTGAACCACCTTTCTTTTGTTTTAAAACTATTGCATCTTTTCCTGTCACTACAGGCCCTGTTAAAAAGTCTCCATTTTTCTTGTAAGACCCCTATACATATCAGAGGGCCACAATAAAATTCCCTCTGAAGCCTTCTCTAGGATGAATAATCCCTAGACATGTTACTTCAGCTAACTGAAGCTGTCTTATGAGAAGAGAGATGCTCATTAAAATTCTGTACATACTCTGCTCTTCCCTTTCTGCAGCAGCATCAATGAAGGAGTTATTCTGTAAAACGCTTTCTACTACTTAAAAAACTTCTCTTTTGCCCTTTAGTTGATAACTTCTCCTTTCCTAAGAAATCTTGTTCTTTTGCTTGTAAAGGATGATAATTAAAAACTGGTCAAGTAATTAAACCCCCAACCTCTTTGCTTTCTAAGTCTTGTCTTATCTTTTCATTTTAGAGGGTATAGTGTACCTTTTTAAATACAGATAAGTCAGTGGATTAAATATTCTCAAGTCTTGTTGCGTGAACACAGAGGTTCATTTGTTCTAATGCTGTGCTGGTTCTGTACATCTTTTTATGAGAAGTTACAGGCTCCCCTACTGAGCTGGGCTGCTTACGAGTATGGACTGTGGGAATTCCTGCTCTCTGGAAAGGGCTTCTTACTTGGTCAGGAGCCAAACATTTCAGCCCCCATCAAAGATTGACATGTGTCTGTCTGGTCTTGCCCAGGACAAGGACACAAAGCATCTGCTGAACCTTACTGTTAGAGGTATGGGATTAGTATCTTCATTTCTGCACTGGAATGTTTAAATTTCATGCAGCCCTGGGAAGGAGTCCAAGACTTCCATAATTTGACCATTATTATTTCCATATAGGAAATAATACAGATTCTTCACTTAGAACCCCCATGTTCCAAAGCTGTACATGAGGTACAATACTGACCTGATGAAATTCATAAAAAAAAGATAACAGATGGATTTTTCCCTCTCATAGCATTCAGGCAGCCCAAAAACTTGGATCTTGACACTGATATCAATCAACCACAAAAAAAATGGAAGTTATCACTTTTTATCACATAGCAAATTTTGTCAAAAATCTATAGGAAGACTGAAATGAAAAATAGCAGAGAGGTACAGTTGGCACATCTAAAAGAGCACCTGGTAGATTTTCAGAGGAATTGGGAATTGGCTTAGCTCTTTTAAAATAACCCATTTTTAGTTATTACAGCTTTTATTTTTTAATAGCACTTGAAATACATTTTCAGTATCTTCTTATTCCTTAAGATAATTGCATATCACCGAACATATATCTGAAAAACAGAAAATATTTATTTTTACATATTTTTAACATTTTTCTTAATAGCAACTTCAGAATTTTTTTTCATTTATTCCTTTCCTCCCCCCCCCCCCCCCCCCCCGTTGTTTTCTGTATGGTTTCATTGTTTTTGTTATTTTGGTGGGGTGGGGGGGCATATAACACCCTTGGTGTTACAATATTCTGAGAAGCTGGGGCTCAGAACAAAGCTCTATTAAAAGCTTTCAGTAAGATTTTCCTCTCTACTACTTCTGTGGCTCATCAGCATTCCCATTTCACAAAATAATTAAGTGGATGCTTATACTTAGGCTTGTAAAGTGGTTCAATTTGAAGATGGATGCTGCAAGGTTTAAAATAAGGCTGAAGACATTTTTCAGACTCAGGGTCTCATTATTTTCCTTATATCTGAGGCATGCTGTATCAAAGAGCCATAGAAAATGGTCCAGCAGTAATGTAATCATAGCTGCCTGAGAAGACAGGCATGGAAAAGTCTGTAAATAATGGCAAAGCTTTCCTTTAGCTGAAATAGTGCAGCTGGAAAAGCCTTTACATAGAATCTTTTACCATTTTATGGCTTGCCAGTGCTGCAGGATTTCTGCCTCCCTTGAGTGGATATGTAGTGAGAGCTCTAAGGTGACTTAGATATCACTTATTGGAATGCAAGCTTCTACAGCTGACCAAATATCTATGAACTTCTTCTACAAACTACACATGGCTTTTTTTTGCCTATACAGAAAGTTCAAATAAAAATGCTTCATATGTGAAATTGTCTTATGCATCTTGTATAACTTATACAGTCAGAATGCCATTTAGTATTCAGTGACAAGGTATTTTGCAATTTAGCTAACTTGTAGTATTTCTTATAGAGTACAAAATAGAATTTTATATCTTTCCTATTTTATTTTGTATCAAATAAAGTAAATTTTTCCATGTCTAACCTTTGTCAGTGTCTTCCTGCTGTCATCCATAAAGCAAAGAAAACTGCACGGAATAGCTCCATATTCTCTGGCAATAACAAATCATTGCACAAAAGACTGAAAAATACCCCCAATAACTGAAAAGTCACAATAAACTTGAGCAGCAAGATGAACTTTGGACAAGTCCCATTTGCCTGAGGAACTCATACTGAATCTCATATTTATATTTCATTTGCTTTGACTTCTAGGAAACTATCTCTGTTGAATCTCAAGTACGAGAGAATACTATAGAGAAATATACCAGAGATTAGTGAGTACGAGAAATTTCATTAACGTGCACATTTTTGGGACTTTATATAATATACAGGTGACTCCATAAAGAAATGTTGAATGCAGAAGACTAGAATTTAAGTCTGATAGGTACTGGCCACAATTCTTCAACTGATGTGCCTCATCATCAATTTAGCACCTGCCCAAAGTCTGTCAAACTCACAGGGCCCTAAGAATTTAATAAATATTATTTGCAAAGTAGATGTAGTATTGGAAGTATTTGATTTATGTGACTCGACTAGGAAGGATATTTGAGGTCACAAGGGTAGGAATTAGGTGCCCAAATACTTACTAGAATCAATCCCCTGCATTATATGCACTATAGGTGTATTTAAATGTAGATGTTTACATAGTGACTGAGACTGGGACACTGATTGTTATACCAAGTGTAACAATGTAGTTTCCCAGAAAAATCAGTCATGCTAAACTTCACTGAAGGAGAGAGTAAGGAACCTCTACTTCACGAACAGCAATTAATTTTTATTTTCTTACATTGTTCTACTTTAAATTACACAATGAATCTGATACTAAATCTGAGCTACTTCTAATTAGGAGTATTTTCTGAAAGACCAGTTCCAACCACTAGCTTTTTATCCTATTTCACAGCAGGAATTAATGTTATATAATAATTAAATACTACAAAAATTAAATATTATAATATATAATAATTCAGTCTAACAGATCTTTTGGAGTCCTTTACCACAATATTTTGGACACTTATCCTATTCTCATATAATTTTTGCTCCAGTTTTGCTTACTAATAACAGATTAATTGATTAATGAGCTGAATCAACAATGTTTTACTCAAAAGAGAGCCAAATTCATCACCCTTTTAAATCTTGAATAGAAAGCAAAGTCCAGAGCAAATTTCTTGATGGAAAATACTGTGAAAGCTATGTTGTGAGAAATAAATAACACAAATGCTCAGGGGGTCTTATGGAGCTTGCAAATGAAATATCTTTCTATGCTAGCTTGAGATGATATTACACATTAAACTTCATGGTAGGTCACATTGCTTTTCTGTGACTTATCAGTCAAGAAGCACAAAATCACAGATTCATTTATGCTGAAAAACACCTCTAAGATCATCCAGTCCAACTGTTAACTAAGCACTGCCAAATTCCCACTAAACCATGTCCCCATGTCCCACATCTAACCTGGCCTTGAAGATTTCCAGATATTCAGATATAACGCATCAACAACTTCTCTGGACAGCTTGTCCCAGTGCCTCACCACCTTCACAGTAAAGGATTTCTTCTAATATCTAATCTTACCTTGACCTCTTTCAGTTTAAAGCTATTCCCCTATGTGCTGTCATTACATGTCCTTTTAAAAAGCCCTCTCCAGCTTCCATCTAGATCATCTTTAGGTACTACAAGGCTGCTGTATGCTTACTCACAAATCATCCATTATTTTCTGTTTCCTCTTGAATTATTAGCTTCAGTAAATTTTGTAGCAATAACTTATACTGGTAGTTCACTTGCTCATCTGCTTTTTTTTTTTTTATGTCAGCTTTACTCACATTCATGTGTCTGCAGCTACACTTCCTTCAACATCTCTTCAAGTCCTGTAAATTTGGAGCTGAACTCTGAAAGTTCTCCCCAGAGTATGAGATTAGCTTGGGGAAAGAATAAATTATGCACAAAAGCATTATTCTTCTCCTGTACATAATGATGCTAGCAGGAGAGAAAAATTAGCTTATTAATGTCATGTGAAGTCTAAGAGTTTTAAGAGATAGTCCAACCTGGTATCACATTCTTTTCGTCTTTTATGCTTAAGAAATAGTGTTCTCTGATGTAATGCTGCCAATCTGCCCTTTCCATTTTCTGTTACAGCCAGACTAATTTTTATGTATCTCATGCCCTTTAGGTCTAAAATCTGCTTAGTAGTACTTAGAAGCCAAGTTTCTAGGTGCCTTTGAAATTCTAGAGAAGAGAAAGGCAGAAAGATTGTCCAGGGTTCCATTTACCTTGTATCTATTTTAAACGCACATTAAATCAAGAGCTTAAAGCACCCTTGCTAATTACTACTCACTATAGTTAATCATAGGACAAGATGGCAAAATAGCCTACTGAATCATTTGGATAGACTGCACAAGGATTTGATCTTCTGTGGTGCTATGTCTTGAATTTCAAATTGCTCAGAAAATTCCAATCCATGATCTAAATCAGCTAAAAACCGCAGCCTTTGGGTTGAGGTCTAATAACCCGTGTACACGATAATAATCTTTTGCCTTGTCAAAATTTTTGACAGAAAGCCAAATATCTACAATATTACTATGGGATATGGTATCTACCTTGATACCATAGGATTCAAAAGCAGTTAGAATGACTGACTAAAAATTCTACTCTCCCTTGCAAATAGTAAATCAGTACCTTCTAATAATTTTGTTCTCTCTTGCATGCATGATATTAGTCCTCTGATGCCACTACAAAGGTGGGAAAGAAATATGAAAACAGCCAGGCACATTCTGCTGGGGTGGATCTGCTGTCATGACAGAGAACAGTGCCTTTGGATGCACTTTACATTGCAGGAGGAAGTAGAATTTTTTCTACTGTGTACAGCAGCTGGCTTACCTTAAACCTGGCCTTTGCCTCACTCATCATGAAGTAATTAGTGAATCTACTTTCAAAGAACAGTGTACACAGAATCTCTGTTTTCCAGCTCCTCTGTAAAACAATGGCAAGTAATAATTAATAATGCATAACAGAGGTATTATGGAAATGAACTTATTTTGAAAATGGCTCAGATACTATTTTAGATGTGGGAATGATTGTAATTGCATCAGTTCTATATAGTACATTAATTGTATTAAAGACATGGTAATTCATTACTATTTTTAGTACTACTAAAAAAACCCATACACAGTTACAAGGTGTTATCTGCATTTGCATAATGATATGAAAGGAAATCTAATACTCCAGAAATGCATCCAAATAGTGTAATCCCTAAAGCATCCAGGTAACTATCCTTATATTTGCTGGAACCGGATCTCAAACTTCTATACATTCTCCGGTATTTATAACCTTAAAATCATAGACATGAAAATCATAATCTTGCTTACAAAAGGAACGCAACAAAAAGTCTTTTTTCACTCACTCACTCACTCACTCACTCACTCACTCACTCACTCACCTAGGGTTAGGCTGGGTTCATCCATGAAAACTTTTCCATATGCAAAAAAAATTGTGTCTTTAGAGTAGTAAAAAATGAATCACTGATGATGTCATGAACTGAACACAGGAGAGGATGGCTACAAGGTCTTCATTAAGTTGGTTATAGGCATCTGGCTGATAATAAATCTGAAGAAAGAAAGTTTGCAAATCCTTCTTCTCCAGCAAATACTTAATTTATCAATGTCAACCTGACATACAGCCTACTAACAATATTAGTTCAACTGACTGATTTAGCCACACATTTTTGGCTAAGGAAATGATAATGCACTGTGCTGAATAAGGTTTCTCTCTTATTCAAGGTTTAATGGTCTGAAATGAGAAATTATTTAATTGGAATTTGGGTAAAAACTAAAAAATTATGTATTGAGGTTATTGGTTATGTGTGTTTTTCTCTTGGCCCACAGTTAAACTGAATTTTACATTTTTTTCTTCTGTAGATTGCTGCAGAAAATTCACAGCAAGATATCAAGGAACTGGTTTTTTTTTTTTATATTATCTACAGCAGAGCACATTTTGTACCAGATGACACATGAATAAAGAGCTGGACCATGTGAAAAAAATCAAATATAAACAACACAGGAATTTTCTTTTGTCTAGGAATAATTTCTTTCCTTTAATCAAAAAGAAATCATATATATTATAAGCTTTGAAGTAATATATATTAGGAGCCTTATAATAAAGATAAAATCACAATGATCCCCAGTATAAAACTAAGATGATTTTCCATTACATTAAAACTTATAAAGTTATCTATTTTAAAATATGTTTTACAGAAATCATAGAATTGTTTAAGTTGGAAAAGATCTCCAAGATCATCTAGTTGAACCCAGCACTGCCACGTGCTCCACTAAACCATGTCCCTGTGTGCCACATCTACATATCTTGTAAATACCTCCAGGGATGGAGACTCCACCACTGCTGTGGGGAACCTGTTCTAGTGATTGGCAACCCATTTGGGGAGGAATTTTTTTCCTAATATCCAATTTAAACCTCCTCTGGCATAATTTGAGGCCTCTTGTCCTGTCACCTGATACCTAGGAGAAGAGACTAGCCCACACCTCACTGGAAACTCCATCCAGCTCCATAGACTTACGTGTGTCTAAGGGGTGTAGCAGGTGCTGACCATTTCTCCCCAGGTTATAGGGATTTCACTCTGCTCCTCATCCCTGTCTTCCAGCTCAGATGACTGGGTACATGGGAAACAACCAATCTCAGTATTATGGACTGAGGCAAAGAAGGCGTTAAGTACCTCAGCCTTTTTCTCACCCTTTGTTGCTAAGTGTTCCCCTGCATCCAATAAGGGATGCAGATTCTCCTTGGCCTTTATTTTTTTGTCAGTGTGTTTCAAAAAGCATTTTTTGTTGTCTTTTATGGCAGTAGAGAAATTAAGTTCTAGTTGGGTTTTCACTCTTCTAATTTTCCCCTTCATAGCCTCACAACATCCTCACAGTCCTTGTGAGTTGCCTGCCCCTTTTTCCAAAGTGTTTCATAAACTCTCCTTTTCTTTCTGAGCGCCAGATAAAGCTCTCTGTTTAGCCAGCTCCTCTGGCTAATCTTTTGGCACATGGGGACAGCTTTCCCCTGTGGCTTTCAGATCTTCTTGAAGAATGTCCAGCCTTCCTGCACTACTGTGCCCTTCAGGTCTGCCTCCCAAGGGATTCTATCAACTGATCTCCTAAAAAGACTGTGCCCTTTCATGCCAGAGCACTTGAGGGGGTAGAGCAGTCACAGAAGAGCTTCCTCATGAGAAACCTATATGGGAACATGATGAGAGTACAGCGTTCTGATTATGTATCACATCCTTTTCTTTCATGAATCAAATATAGCATGGAAAATACAAAGTAAAATGATGAGAAAAAAAAGAAATAAGGCAATGAAAGTAAGTTCACCAAAGCACTAAATCAGAATAAAATTAATGAAACCTTTTAAATGTCATTTTAGTAGCTACATGCAACAACGGCCTTAACCAAAAAGGGTAGAGAAAATATTAGAAAGGCCAAGCATGAGGATCTCCGTATTTGGAAAGTTTGCCCTTTGTACCTTTTACACTGCAAATTAGAGGGAAGAAGGGGCAACACTCAAAGGCAAAAAATATGGTCTCTCAGCACAAAAAGAGCAAAAGGGTAAAGAGAATGCAAAAGATGACAACATTTGGATAAAAGCCAGTCATATAAAGATATCAGCACAGAATAATAGAAGAGACTGGCACACATCCCAAATCAATTATAGATGATTACTGCAGCATAGGCCAATATACTTGCCTTCAGAAAGCCTAAGATGTGCATAACAGAAGTTCAAAACTAGCTACAAAAAAGAAAACTTTGGGATTTTTGGGAGATAGTAGAAGAAGGAAGGTGATGTAAATTATAAAGAAAAGGAAGGCACAAATGTATTTTTATTTCACTACACCTGTTTGTCACCTTTGTATGAACTACACAGAGTCTGAATTTACAGACTCTACCTGAAACAGTAATTCAGTGGGTATGGGAACATATTGAGACACCTCATCCAGTTACCAGGTAGATTGTCACCTGATAATCAGTACTTCTGAAAAGATACAAATTGGTGTAAGCTCCCAAAAGCTTAATTTACTCAAAAAGTGAGATAGTCTTACCAAACCAAGCATGTCTAACATGATGGATTTCCATTTTTAAAATGAATAATGTTTTATGAAGACTAACAAAAAACTTCAAATAAACTACTTCTCATGAATCAGTACTGCTCGTAAATAAGCCCAAGGCCCTTTCCATCACTCCCTCAGAAAGGGAAAAATGATCACCTTAGGTATCTTAAAACTCAGGGTAAAGGTAAAGCAACACATAAATGCTGTGCAGGATAGTTCAACATACGTTAACAATTGGCTACTGGGGCTACAACTAACAATTACTTACTTGGATAATAAATCACATTGAGGCTATGTCTGAAAATACCAACAGGAAGTCAAGCATTAAAATCACCTACTGTTCAACTTGTATGAATAGCAAACTACCAATGCTGATTTACTTCTTTAAACTATAGCTCCTTCTTCTGCAATTAAGTACTGAAATCTAAGCTAAGAATGCTCATCTTCTTTGGATTAAATTATTTTCTTCATGCATCTCAAACACCTAATATAAGAGCAAGCCTTCTAATTTTTCATCTAAATCTCCGTTTACACTGTTTAAAGTGTAACACAATTTAAAGGGCACTTTCAGACAAACAGAAGATTGCCCCTTCCACCTCATTTGCTTTTTCTTCTGTGTGTTCAGCAACAGAATTTAGAAGAATGCATTATTATTGCCTCTGTAGAGAGTTATTATCCTTATTTTATTATGAAAATGCTAAGAAAATGTGTGAAAAATAGTCAGATGGTAAATCATAGACTGGTAACCTGCCTTGCTGTCACGAAGCTACATTACTAGAACTGAGGTCCTTTTCATTACTGACTGGATCCAATGAGGGACATAAAATAGCATCTTACTTATGCAAATATATGACTCTGTGTGCGTTTGTGCAGGTGTGAAGAGGTAAAAATGTCAGCTGTAAGAATACAGCAAAAATAGGCATATAACTTCCATTTCAATTACCTAAACAAATTCCTTCTCTGTTAAAACTGTGAGATTTAATCAGAAAACATTGTTTGAATGCTTTTGTAAAATCTGCAGTAAGCTTCTTTTGTCTCTTTTAATCCAAGAAAAAGACTCATCATTTTTCCTTTTACAAATTGTTCTTTTCAGATTTCAGTGACTCAGATGATTTTGCCCAAGATTAGTTTACTTTGACACCTGACTGGAGACCAGACCTGCAGATCCTGTAGTCCTGAAGTTTAAAGCAGGGATCTTTCTTTCATCAGTAAATATCTGTAGATGTCTTTGTTGAAGTTTTTGCTTGGTGTTTTAGATCTGCACCAGAACCATGACGTGCTCAGTCTAAAACAGCTGTCTGTGCATAGCATCACTGTGTGAGTTTTTGTCATGTAGATGTGCATAGGATAAATTTAGATATCAGATTGATAAATACAATTAATTCCCACCTCCACTGACTTTTGATATAACGTAGCTACCAGTATAGTGTATATATACCAGACAAACATCAGTACTCAAAAAAATCTTGGTTACTCAATGAGTAGTCCCATGGTCTTTATTTAAACTGTGGGTGGAGAATGGTATTAATGCAAATATATCTAATAATGTGCTGAATTGGTCAGTGTTAATAGAATGGCTAAAAAGCTCATGGTCCATTTCTCTTTTCTTTCCCAAGTAAATCTGCAATAGCAATAGAGGTGCAGTTGTAATGCCCAAATATTTACTGCTGTGGCTGAAGATGATGCACTCTTCTGAAAATCAGATTTCCAAAATTAGTAGGCAGTTTTGGGTTTGACCTTTATTTAAAGGTCATTTTCTGTGTCCTGTGGTAAACTAAATTGAGTCAGGCTCAGAAATGATGCCTCCAAAGCCCTTTTACATATGTTTACATATGTTAGATATTTATGCCCTGCCTAGGAAGGTCACAAATTCTCCTACGCTGTTCAGTGAGTTCATAATTGCTAATAAGGAGCTCATGTGGCCTACGCCTGCTTAAAATAAGGTTTCATTGCAACGTATCCAGAGCAACCCTATAGCAGAGCCTCTAATGCCTGATCTTACAGACTTCCCCTATCCAGGGCAGCTCCTAAGCAAGCAAAGGGAAGATGAAAGAAATATAGGAAGGAAGTACAATGGCATCTAATGCTGTTTGGTGAGAATGAAAGATTTTGCTGCTCATAAAATATCACAAGACTTACACCAGGCGGACTCATGAAAGATGCCTTGTAAGTTTAACATAAACTGTGTCTGAGGAACTGGGAATCAAGCAGTACAATCACCTCCTGCCAGACACCGTAATCTCTAAGTTGTTTTAAGTGATCATAGCACACAGTTTTCAGGGCTTAGTTAAGGTCCTTCTCCTTTTAGACAAGCCTGTAACATCAGCATGCAAAGCCACTGCCCACATGCAATGGGACAGTACAGCCTTGCCAGGAAGAAACAGAGAGAAAACTTTGTAAGGAATGTTAGCCTAATGAGTTAAACACTGACTCGTACTTCCATTTGTTACCTGTTAATTTTGTGCAATGTGACACTGGACAAATAATTACAGTTGATGTTTTCCCTGTTTCTATAGTGTGAATGTTAACAAACACCTAGATAGCTTCCAGCAAAAGGCTCTCAGGATTAGGTCATTTTTGTGAAAACTCATGAAAATGAAATGTCCTTACTAACTCCAGAGGAATGCTGAACATGGTACTAGAGCTGAGACATGCACAGCCTTACAGCGCTGCCCTGCAAGCTCTGTTGCATGCCACAGGACTGGGAAATTATGAAGATTTCTCAGAGAGAGCTGGTAAAATTACCTATTATCAATTCTCCTTTCCTACTGTTCAACTCTCTTCTCAAACTTTAACTGTTTGAACTGAAATGCAACTTTCCAAGTGTCTGCCTCAGGCTGATATTTTTTCATTCCCACTGAATAACTATTATACTGCTATTAAGCTTGCCATACCAAACTTTCAAAAAACATTCTGTGCAAACTTAGTTTGGTCCCATGTACATAGTTATTACAAAGACAACTAGCAAATAAGATGATGAGGGACTATTTTTTCCTCATAGTCTGCCTCATTCAGTGCCCAAAAAGGTGGTCAACACAGAAGGCAGGATTCACCTGTACTGCCTCCAGATATTTGCAGCCCTGATGTCTACAGCTGAAGTAGACAGTTTTTGTTTCTCTTAGTTTCACCAAAAAAAAAAAAAAAAGAAGAAAAAAAAAGGAAAGAAAAGGAAAGGAAAGGAAAGGAAAGGAAAGGAAAGGAAAGGAAAGGAAAGGAAAGGAAAGGAAAGGAAAGGAAAGGAAAGGAAAGGAAAGGAAAGGAAAGGAAAGGAAAGGAAAGGAAAGGAAAGGAAAGGAAAGGAAAGGAAAGGAAAGGAAAGGAAAGGAAAGGAAAGGAAAGGAAAGGAAAGGAAAGGAAAGGAAAGGAAAGGAAAGGAAAGGAAAGGAAAGGAAAGGAAAGGAAAGGAAAGGAAAGGAAAGGAAAGGAAAGGAAAGGAAAGGAAAGGAAAGGAAAGGAAAGGAAAGGAAAGGAAAGGAAAGGAAAGGAAAGGAAAGGAAAGGAAAGGAAAGGAAAGGAAAGGAAAGGAAAGGAAAGGAAAGGAAAGGAAAGGAAAGGAAAGGAAAGGAAAGGAAAGGAAAATAACTATTTCCAGGGTGCAACTCAGCTTATTCTTAGATAGACACATTAACTCTCTTCAAAACTGTCAGTTTTTGTCTATGCTACAGACATATCGATGGTTAGATGCAGGATTTTATTTGGCAGATCATTTAATTTGGGTACAGTGTATAGTGTATTTCTCAAATGGGAGTGGGGTGCAGAAATATTAAGTTTCCATTAGTTCTAGACACTAAGATTTATAATGTTTGGTATTCTACAGTACTACATATATGCAAGAAACAGCTAATAACAGCTATTAACTTAAAATATAGTTATGCATGCTCTGAACTTCTTCTAATGAGACTCTGCTGTCTCCAGCTGGGCATCCAGAAAATGAGAAACACAGAGCTGAAGACCAGCTGTGAGAAATCTGGTTTGTGTCATCTAACGGTACACAGGCGGGTATAGATCGCCTTCCATGTCACTCAGCTGCCTCAGGGATTCAGTTTTCTTTTCCATCCACCTCCTGCTCCACTCACTTTGTAACTTTAAGCACTGAAACAAATAAAGGTTCTACAGACTATCTCCCTTTGTACTGCAAAGTTATGATTTATCTCCATCAGGTATATTTAATCCTCTGAGAAAAGTAGTTTTTACATGTAGTAACTACAACATATGCCCTACATATGCAAAAAGGAGGCTGAATTAAGTTTAATAAACTGTTTTATTTCTGAAATGTTCTAACTCCTGACTGGTAACTAAAGTTAGACATCTAGGTCTGTGCTAATCATCCATATTTGACTTACGGGGCAAAAAGGAAGCCCTTGGAGGTGAGGGAAGGTCAAGGGGAACTCAACACTTCCTAAGTTAATTGTAATAGTGACACGTTAGATCAAGCACCCTCTGGTGGCACCTGCTTTTCTCTCAGACTGTAAACAGAATATACCATGTCTATGTCAGATTTAGCCCTCAAAGTTTACCCTTCTAAATTTTGTTTTTTAAATCTATGTTTAGAGCAGATTATTCCAACATTTGTTCATTGAGTACCTCAGTACTTTAAAATGTCCACAATTGCTGTAGGTGTGCACAAATCTTTCTTTTCCTTGTCTTTTTCTACTGCATGTTTTTATCTTGTTCTGCCATTCCAGAGGTCTCTAGAGAAGCCTTGGTATTTAATTTAATACTTCTGAATTAAAATAGAGCTCAATAAATGACAAAATACATTTTAGTGTACATGCTACTTCCTAGGAATGCATTGAATTAGTATGCCTTGTTGGGCTCTCCCTCAGGAGACTGATTTAGTCTACTGATAGTGCAAGGTCATTAGCACAATATCAGCATAAATTCTGTTTAACCAATGCCAGGTGGTTAACTAGTTTGTGTTAATGTGTTGTGTGCATAAAACTCAACTCAACTCCTTTGTAGGACAATGTGATCTCAAGAAAGATTTGGGCAGCCTGAATGTATTCCCACTAATCTGGAAACAGAGATAACTCATTCTCACTGGTGCCCCTAAGATAAGTTGAAGACTCTCATTGCCATCCACAGCAGATTCAAAATATTTTTTCATAGCAAGCTGATTTAAAAACTGCACCTATTTAAAAAAAAAAAAAAATCTTACCTATGCTTCATGTGCTTTTTCCAATATTTTTAAATCAATTCCATTTGAAAATCTGGTTGCTTGTATATTTTTTAATTAGTTGTAGATGGGTTCTGTTTTTCTTATGATCTAAAACTATCTTCTTTAAAATAAAACCAAAAGTGCAGAGTGCATTTTGCAACAAGGGTGACCGGAAGGCTCTGCACACGGGTAAGGGCAGAGCCCAGTATCAATACAGACTGGAGGAATTAATGGATTGAGAGCAACTCTGGGAAGAAGAACTTGGAGATATCAGTGGATGAAAAAATGGGCATGACCTTTCAATGTGCGCTCACAGCCCAAAAAAACCAACCATATCCTGAGCTGCATCAAAAGAAGTGTAGTCAGCAAGGCAAGGGAGGTGCTTCCTCCCTCAATTCCCCCTTTGGGAGACCCCACTTGAAGTGCTGCATGCAGCTCTGAAGGCCTCAATGGAACCTGTTAGAGGAGGTCCAGAGATGGATGCTGAAAATGGTCCAGGGGCTGGTACACCTCTTCTATGGACAAAGACTGGCAGAGCTGGCAGTATTCAGCCTGGAAAAGTCTCAGAGAGAATCCTTATTGACTTCTCTCAATATCCAAACAGGGCTTATTGGAAAGATGAGGGAGATTTTTTTACCAGGACCTGTAATGACAGGACAAGGGGCAATGGTTTTAAAGCAAAAGAGGGGAGGTTTGGATTGGATGTAAGGAATAATTGTTTTGGTTTTTTCCATTGTGAGGGTGGTGAGGTACTGGAACAGATCACTGATAAAAGTTCTGGTTGTCCCACTACTGTAAATGTTGAAAGTCAGGGTGGACAGGGCATTGAGCAACCTTATCTAGGGAAAGATGTCCCTGCCCATGGCAAGGGGGTTACCCTTAGTGATCATTATTGCTCTTTCCAACTCAAACCATTCTATGATTCTATGATAAAAGCTCTGAATTTTGAGCCTCGGAGTTTTGCATTTTTGACCTTTTATGTTCTTGATTTTTCCATTTAATGATGACAAATTATTGATTGTGAAATGACTGAAAAGGGTTCATTTTGCTATATGTGTGAAATACAGGCAAATCAGGAGTAAATACAACAATTTTGCTTCACAAAACATAACGAAACTCAGTATCAAGAGGGTCAGCAATGGATAAAGGGTTCTCCCTTCTGCATTGCACATTTCTCAGTGCAAGACAGAATCTTCCCCACTTATGAAGTGGTGTTGGAAAATTCTCGAGTGGGAAAAAAAAACAGAAAAAGTAAGGGCTGAGGTTTTTGGATGATCAGATTTAGGAAGTATCTCCACTGCACATGTGTGCCCAGACCTCAAAAAGGAATGAAATTACCCATGAAGGAATGAAAAAACCCCAGGATCATGACTTGGCAGTTTTGAAACACTGTTGACAGTATGAGTCAGTGGTGTTCTGTTGAACTTAACAAAGGATTAAAGGCAAGCTGTAACTCGGGAGAACAAGAAAGAATTTCACATAACTAGAAGGTTTAGTCCTTAAAATATTTCAATAAACTGATTGTCTAGGTGGCTGAATAGAGGAGTTTACATAGGACCCATATGTATGATGGATGCTCAGAACTTCAGCTTTGGGAAACTGAGGGGAAATCTTCACTCACCAAAGGAAGATACTTGATCTTTTATATGTATTCTGAATTCACACAAACTGCAACACAGTAAATGACAAGAAGTTCATGTGCCATCTTTGTGGTGCCAAGACACGAGTTTTTGCTCTCAGGCTTCAGCATCAAGATGCATTTCAGTCTTTACCACAATGCTCAGGTAGTATCTCCTAAGTTGTTTACAAGATAATAATTTACAGAATTTGAAAAATATTCCCATTCAGAAGACATGCTGAAGAAAAGAGATGCTGAAGTCAAGAGAAGGCAAATACATCTTGCCCCAGAGGAGAGAACATTCCAGAAGGAATGTCTGGGCATTATTACACACAGAGAACTTACGTCATATTGTTCCTGTCTTACTAAAACTCGTTGCTTTATTTGTAAAGTAGTATCTGCAACATGCAGACAGAAAGCATGAATTATCATGAAAAATTCTGAGTCTGAAACCTCAGATCCTAGCTATCTCATACTACCAGCAGTAAAACATTCCTAGTATTTCTCTAAAATTTTAGGTGTCAGTTTTCTAACTCAAATGTATTTATGACAAACAAAATCTGACATCATTTTGACAGGTGCTAAGAAATTGATCACAGAAGTAACAAAAGTGATTATGTAGAAGATACAAGGGTTTGAGGACAGGTCTTATACTATTTCCAAAACGAATAGTTTCAGATTGCTTCCATCCAAATATCTAAGACCAAACACAGGATTCTGATAAACCATTGTTGTTCATTTACACACAAGATCCAGAGGAAAAAAAAAATTAAAACCAGCCATTAATCACTTGAATTACCTTTGATTACCATTGATGGTGGGTGATTCTCTGTCTCAAGATATTACAAAATTGATTTCCGACCATTTTAAAATCAAGTTTTTGATCTTTTATTTTTCTCTAAGATAATACACTTTTAAGCAAACAAAGCAGGAGGTCAGACAGCAAAACAGTTTGGCTTATTAATGCAAGAAGTCAAACTATATCATGTCAGAAAGGTCTCTTTAAATCTACAAACCTGGGAACAGGGCTACAGAAGAAATGCAGTCTTTTTGAATCTATTACTTTTTAATTATAAAAATCTTACGAGAAAACATAGCCCAGTATTTTAAAACCTGAATTTATGTCTAAATCCTGGTTCCACTGATAGAAATGGGGGGTAAAAATCCTACTTAGGAGCGAAGCATTTCTTATTTCATTGTGGATTTTTTTCAGTTTTTGAAAGCATGACTCTGAATATTGCATGCACACTATATGTCAATTAGTACTGTCACTAGGTACCAGGAAGATAGTCTGAGTAATATAGCAGATTCTCAAAATTTAATATATCAGCGTGTTCAGCTTGGGATATTGTTTTCTTCTCCCTTCCTGTGTGCATATTGGTGCAATATTTGCCTCAACATTTGTAGTAGAACTATCCAAAAGTTACATAGAGCCAGCAAAAGTAATTTTAGAGTTGGGACCAGAAGCAGGTATATAGTGAAAGGGAGAAGGGCACAGCATCCTGTAGCGATGCAGACACAAGAAGGAAAATCAGAAGACTGCATAAATCAAAGCTGTCTGCAGCTGTTCTGAAGAATGGGCCAGACAAGTGACCTTGCACAGCTGGTTGCTGGAGGAGGACAAACAGCAGCACCACTTGCAGGTCTGTGGTCCAGATCTAACGTTCAGTGTTTTAACATGAGATTCCACAAATCAGTGGAATCTCATGTTTGTAGTGATATCAGGCAACAGTGCTTGGGCTTGTGTTTGATAGGTCTGATCACCTAAAGTGATCAGTTTCACTGGGGATTTTTTATGTGTGTTGTTGAATATCTGCCTGTAGCTCAAGTAGTAAATCTGGCCATAGATCCCTGTGCTGCACTTTTTTTCTTAACGTCATGGTGCCTGGGGCAATTTTCTTAGTAACACATGACTCTGCCTTTGTTTTCTAATTCCAGACATATACTGGCTTTGGTCTAATTTTCCTTACATTCTTTTGGTCTTCCATCATGGTTACAGTTGTTTACTTAAGACATATTTTAGCAATTTTGAGATGTTTCTCCAAGGTACTCTATGTACCTCTGCTCATTCTTATGTCTTATTCACAGATTATAAACTGAGGGATGAGGTAATTGCCCTCACTTGACTGCCCTCCTATATAACAAATCACAGTGCCTGGAATTAATCCTTGGAGGTATATTTTTTTTAGTTGTTTTCCAAGAAACTGAAGAATCACTTAAAAATTTATCTGTGGCTTGTAGTATAGAACATAGGAACATGCTTTCCTCTTTTGCCTTTACAGTCTTCCTAGAAATTATCAATATACCCCAAGAGTTCCTAAGCACAACTTGATACCATTTGACTAGTTCTAGGAAAACATCAAATCTTGCCTTTCAGATTTTCAGTGGTTAAGAACTTGGATACTTCCATAGCTTTCCACAGAGAAAAATGTGCCTTTTACTTCTAACGTTGTCTATCTCCAGCTTTCACCTTGATATGTCATTGTCCACGAGACAGAATAGCATTCTAGAATCAATATCCTACCTCCGGGAGGTAGCTTGACCCCTCTGATTTTCTCCTTGACAAGCTAAATGGCTTGTGATTTTTTTTAAGCTTTTCCCTGAGTGGCACATTTCTCAACCTCCAGCTAACCCTGTGGTTTTCCTCTCAGTGTTTCTCACTTTATTATGATCCTTCCTAAGACTTTATTCATAGGAACTTGAGGCAGCAGTCTAATAATAACAGAAGAAGGCATAACGCCCCTACTGTAACTTATATTCCCTTCTTTAAATAAGTATTCAAGGATCCCAGAGAAAACTCATAGAGATTTTGGGTTTTGCTACTTAATCAACATAGTTCAAATGCTCTGGACAAACAGTGCATTTGTGCTCCATATACAAACTGTATGACTCTCAGCATCTCCCAGTCAACAAATGATAAAAGAGATGGCTACAGACCATTGATTTCCTTGATAATTGACCCCCAACATTTTTGTCTGCATCAGGGCTTTCTAGGATAAAATACTCTATCCTATAACTACGAATGTATTTGTTCCCTGTACTCTCTCCATAGTCAGTGGAGAGAAACTGGACCTTCCAAACCACCCCAGCATTACTGCCTAAAACCTCTGGGCTAGAGGGCCCTATGATGGGAATCCAATTCTCCCCATGAACAATGTGAACCTGTGTGACTGGCTAACACCAGGCATTTCCAGAGGGACTAAAATGAGGTGAGGTGGATGCCACAGGCATTGGGCAGTACTGCCAGTGGCTATTTTAAAGCATAAGCTGTGCCAGGGCTCAGCTTTACACTTATATTCAGTATCTACACATCTGTGTCAATATATCACCAATGCTATAAATCATCCTATTGTTGCTCCCCCAAAGTTTTTGTCATCTTCAAAAGTCATCAGTAATAGCTGCATTTTTCACAGGTCATTGCTGGAAATGTAAACCAATGCAGAAGCAAAAAAATTAGTCTAAATGGCACTAGCTCAAAGAGTATCCATTTAATAATGTTACCCTTTTTCATAAACATTTTTAAGCCTGTCATTTAAGAAGTTTTGCAAACATTTAGTATGCATGGCTTTCAATTCATATGATTCAAATCATGCAGTACCAATTGGTGTGTTATGAAAGCCATAATTGGATGATACTATGCTTGTCAACCAGATTTTCAAGTTAGCATGGTAAGATTTTCCTGGTTGATTGAAAATAATTATATTATTTTCTTTCTAATTTCTATTAATTGAGTTTCATTTCAGCTGTGGAGACTTTTTTATTAGGATCCCAGTTAAGATGACCAATCTAAAATTACCTAGGTTATCAAACGTGTACATCAGTGTGTCCTTATGTGCAGCAACCATGACTTGCTATAGGTCTTCTGTGGAAGCCACCTGATGCTTTAAATTACCCCAAGCACTTAGAATGCGAATTAGCCAATGTGCTAGAATGTTTGCCAGAAAGTGAAGACCCAATGATATGCTTATAAAACTGTCTAAGCATAATCCAAACTTCTCTCTCTTTGATGGGGGTTCTATGGCACCTTATTATAAAGATACTTTTCTGGGTTTTAGCGGGTCTAGTGGTTTTTGAAATGAACTAGAACAGTAGCAACAGTCATTGGAATGCAGGCATTTTCTCCAACAGTCTACCAATGCATGTTAGTTTTGCTTCTCTGTTCCAAAATCTTTCTGTACACCTGTACATCAAATTGGAAAATCTGTGGGGGTTTTGATATTAGGGCTAAAATAAATATCTGATAATTCATAGAGCTAGCCCTCTGTTTTGGGCTCCACAACGTTATTCCCTGTTTTCTGACCTGCCTCTTCTGCTAAAGAAATATTATTTTGCTTTAAGAACAAAGAGTGGCACCATCCCATGCTTTGTACAGGGAGAAACAGAAATGTACTGTGAGCATATGACAGGATTTACACAGGGTCCTTCTTAGTATGTATCAAAGTCACTGGTGGTGGAATCCACATGCCTGTCTCCATCAGCATCTAGTTTATGAGGTCTCATGCTGTTTTGCTTGAGAATTCTCTAAGCAACCAAGTATCTCTGCTACATAAACAGGAATTTAATCTTATGTACCACAACAGCATGTACTCTTAAAAAAAACAAGACAAAACAAAACAAAACAAAAAACTGAGGAAATCTCACTTCTGTGCCCTGGTCAGCTTGAGGAAGTTTAAATTTATAGTCTCTATCAAGCCAGGGAGCATGTCAGCCAAACAGCTCTGGAGTGTTTAAGGCAAAAGCCTCTTTTACTCTTCTGTTAAAGCTGGACCTTTGCAGCCAGGGAGGCATGGGGCCAGAAAGACTCTGTCTCTAGACCCAGGTCTTGGGAAGACGTATGAATTTTATATGAGAAAATTTATATGGATGAATTTGGATAAAGAGAAACAACCTTGGAAATAGTGCCATTTTTTGACTGAACTGTGCAACTGCTCAGGTGCTGTCAAAACACCTTTTGTCTGACTTTTGGTTGGAAGGTAATCTGTCCTTTCTCTTCCACCTTAAAATGGCCACTACCCCCAAAGAGAACCAATTACAGGTTCCAGCAGCCTGAATCTAAAAGAGAAGGAATGCCTGAAGGCACTAAGAAAGGCAAGACTTCACCACAAGTTGTGGTAAAGGTCAAGAGAGAGCTGGGAAGTTGGGATTCTATTGGTGTTTTCTGGCAGTTCCTTGTAAGGTAACTGGAGAGAGGCAGACACAGTGACTGGATGAACAGAGAGCATCTCTCAAGCTCCCCCATACTCATTCACTCTGTGTCCTCTATTTGACTTTCTGTTTCTATTAGGATGATTGAATTGGCCACCTTCCCTCTCCTCACCCAGCTCCCCCCTCAAATGGGCACCTAAAATATGGGCACATCTGCTCACAAATGAAGCACTGTTGGAGCCTTTCCATTATCTACCACATGGGAGCAGGATTAGGTTCGCTGTCAGTTTTGGGGAACATGAAAGGGATAAAGAAGCATGAATTATGCATAACAGAATTGCACCCTACTGGTTTCTTAAGACATACAAGATGTTTCAGTCCCATTGTCATCCTAGCATGCTCTTGGAGAAAATGCTTCACACAGCCAGAGGCAGTCCTCACAGTGTAGCAGGACTCATCCAAAACTCCTGATACAGCACCATATTGACATTCTTCTGCTAGTGATGTATGTTTCGTGTTGTTAAAGATCTGGCAGCGTGTAACAGTTTGTTAGACTGGCTAAGACTGCATAAAATATTGTAAGAAATAAACTGAGTAGGGAAAAATTTATTAGAGAACTATAAAATCAAAAAACCTGAGTGCTTTTTTGTTTGTTTTTTCTCTGCATCTTCCTTTAGATCTTCCTTTAATGAAAATTAGCCTATTTTCATTGCGGCTAATGGAAAGAAAAAGAGTATTAAACTAACACTCTGATCACAACCCTCACATACTTTTGGTTTAGACCTAAATTCTTCCAGGCAGTAATACAACTTTTAATACCAGACCAAATTTAATGAGAGTCTAAATTAGTAAGAACTAACTTTTAATGAAAGGCTTTGAACAGTGCTTCTGAACTGGACATTTGGATTTGCTTCTGCATTTGGACAAGGCTTCTGCATGACAGAAGAAGCCCATGTATTTCTCCCAGGGACAACTGCGGGTTATTCACCAGTTGTCCCACTAAGTCTCCTCACCCGCCCTGGCACAGCTCGGAGATCTGCGTCATTTGGCCCAGCGATGATTTTTACGCGACCACCGCGGGCCCGAGGATGACGAGACCCCCGGCTGCGTGGCCCCTGTGCTGGCGTAGAGCCCTTGGCACACGGCTCCCGTCCTACCCATTCTCCGTGAGCCCGGCGTTCACTCCGCACCGGGGACAGCCCCCTCCTCGCACCATCCCTCCTACCACTTTTTTTGCCCGGAGTGGAGACGGCGCGGCCGGTAGCTCAGGGAGGGTCCGGGCACCGCTCCCGCCCCCTTTCCCCGGGCCCCCATTGCTCGGCGGCCCCCGGCGCGGAGAGCGGGGCGCTCCCGGCGCTGCAGCCCCCGGCGGCGGCTCCCGCGGCGCGGCGGCTGGGGCGGTGCGGGGCGGTGCGGGGCGCGGTGCGGCCCGGCTGCGGCAACCCCCGCCTGCTGCTGCTGGGCCACGGCCCTGCTGCACCGGGGGAGTGCGGGCGGTCCCGGCCCGGGCGCTCCGCACCTCTGCCGAGTTCGGCCGGCCCAGAAGGGCAGCCGAGAGTTCAGCATGCAGGAAGTTTTGAGGCAGCTCGGAGGGTAACGCGGCGGCGGTGAGCGCTGCTTCGCGTGCTCTGAGGTTTTGCGCTTTTTTTGCGGGGATTCTGCCTCCTTCCCCTCCCCGCATACAACTCCCCCAAACACACGAGCAACCCGCAACAATCAAAAAGTCCGGGAAGGGGGAAGACAACGCGAGCGAGGGAAGCACCCTCGGCGGGAGAAGAGAACCCGTTTCTTCGCAGAGACACGGTCCCGCTCGCAGTTGGTCCCAATGCAACTCCTCATCCTCCTCCTGCTCTACGCCGTGGTCTGTGCGAACTTCTGCAGCCGTCAGGGCACCACCGCCCCTGCCCAGAGCGGATCTATAAAAGCCCTGCGGGCTTCCAACATCAGGCGAGATGGTGAGCGTCCTGCTTTATTTATTCCCAAGGGCTGCTTTTGCGGGGGAAGCCCTTGAGCGCGCCTCGGGGCTGCCGCTCCCCTGTCCCGGGAGCGAGGGCCACATGCCCACAGGGCTACTGGGGTCGGTGCGGGTGGGGCCCCGTCCCGGGGGATCAGCCAGGTCGTGGGGTCGGTCTCAGGGGTCCGGTCCTGGGGTCCGGTCCCGGAGCGTGTAGCCAGGTGGCAGAAGGGAGGTGTGGGCTGAGGGAGCGACTCTGCCCGGCGGCTGCACCTCCGGGCGGTCCCAAACTTCTCGGGGCAACTTCGAGGAGGTCTCCTGGGAGTCGGCGGCACCCCCAGCGTCCCCTCTGGGCTTCGGGGGGCACCTCGCCCCTGACAACGCGGAGTGCTCGGTCCCGGCTGCCCAGGCGGGCCCCGCCGGGCGCCCCTCGGCACCCCTGGGCCCGTGTGCCCCGTGTGCCGGCGGCGGGGCAGTGCGGGGCGAGCGGCGGCTCTGTGGCGTCTCGGGCCTCACGGCGCCGCTGCGGGGGCTCTCGGGGCCGCGTGTCGGGGGCGCCGCCGTCGCCCAGGGCTCCTTAGCGGGAGCGGGATCGGGATCGTCTCCCGGCCCCGTCACAGCCTCCCCGCCTTCGACTCCTGTAAGCGCTGTCGGCGGGCTGCTCGCCGGGTTAGGGGACTTGCTCGACCGGAGGGTCTGAGCCCGGCGCTTGGTGTTCCCCTGGAAGTGCTGGGCACTGCCCCACCAGGACTGGCCTCGTCCCTTGTGATGGCCGGGGATGGTGCACACCCAGCACAGAGCGGCAGCGGGCTCTCGGACACCGGCCGCCCCGTAGGAAGGGTGTTTTCAGCCTGACCTGCGGTGCGGTTCCCTCCGGAGCCTGCCGGCAGAGGATGCCCTGGACAGCCGAGGTGCCGCGCAGGGTCTGCAGCGCAGAGTGTGGGACCCAGGTGCCTCCAGTGAACGTGGTCGTGTGCCCTGGCCCCACGGGGAATGAACGGGGAGACTGCATAAAAAAAGCGCTGCTTAAACTCTCCTCTAGAATCCACGACTTTCAGTTCGGGAAGAGTGATGGGCCTCTGGCCAGGGAGCAGCCTGGTGTGCTCCAGCCTCACGTGGGAGAACTTGCTCTTGCACGCTGCCGTGTACCTTCGTACACGAGGAGATGCGGGATGTTCTCCTTGCAAATGAACGGAGTTAACATCTTCCAGTCTTCAAGTTAACATCTTCCAGTTTACAGCTTTTATATATTTTATAAACTCTTTTCAAAAACCCAGTCACTTGAGCCACTTCCAAGACTGTATTTGCCAGTGTTTATTTTCCAGTATGTATACAATGCATGTAATGGCTATACAGTTGATTTAGGAAGATGTTTTTGTTTAAAGTTTGGAGCCATATTGAACTTAGTATTTTTTATGCCTTTCCTAATCACTGAAAGAAGACTTAGAGAAGGTGGAGGATTTTTTTCTTAGAATGGAAATGTTGAATCAGGAAACAGGACAGAATTGCAGTTCTTTCCAACACAGAAGTCAAATTTAATCTCATTAAAGAAAAATAATTTTGTGTTTGTAGTAAAAGTACATATTTGTTATTTCTGTTTCATTCTTTAAATGTTATTCCGTGTTTTATCAAGCTTCATGACCTGTTAGCCAGCCATCTTCATAGAAGAACTGAGACCATCTCTGAACTAACCTAGGCAAGCTTCCATCCAGCTCAAACTTCAAACAAGATTTTACATTCAAAACTTAGACATCAAAATGTTCAGATGTCTGATCTTCTCTGTATAGTCAATGAAGAAATCATTAACCCCTTATATAAATAAAGTTTTCATATTAATGGCAGTATGATGAGTGTTTTATTCCTCTGAAGACTTCCTGTGGTAAAATTACTTCTTGGAGTGATGAAGAGAATAAGCCTCTGACATGATTAGTCAATTGCTGTCTTCCTAGTTGTGATAATTCAACAATTTGATTAAGCTTTGTACCTTTAAAATTATCTGAGGCAACTGGTAGTGGTTGATCGTTGTGGGTACTAGGTGGACTAATACTGGGGCTGTTGGAAGGTGGCAGATCTGTATGTAATTACATCCTACTTTTCATCTTCACTGGGGCACATGCTAGTGAGACTTGCAGCCTACAGTGAATGTGCCCATGCTGAAGTCAGACACTTCTGCAGTTCTTGAGTGGATGCTATGGATGTGCTTAAGAGGTCACAGACTTTGATGAAGACCACATGCAGACTCCTAGCATGCTGCAGCCTTGCTCTCTCCCTGTTGCTTTTTCTCTGCAAAGGACCAGGTGTTCTGGTGTGGCCAGTGGAGCTGGGTGCGGGGTTCCAACATTTAAAGCAGATAAGCTGTTGATCCCCCTGATTTTACTCAGATGAAACTGTTGCTTGAGTTCCTTGACTGAAGGTCTATATTTGTGCAGCCAAAGGTTTTGAGCGGTATTCCAAATGTTGCATGCATGTGACGAGCTCACAAGCAAATGCTTAGACCACAGTTGGCTGTAGGCCACTAATAGTATTTCTGCCTTTTATAATTTGCAGTGGTGTTTTTGTGTTGTTTTGGTCTGAAGCAATGATATGGAACAGCATGAAAGACATGTGAGTTTCGTTGCTGAGTCAGACAGTATTTTTTGCTTTGTAAATATTTGCAGACATGACAATACAGAATGGGATCTGAGAGCACGCGATACATTGGGGTAAATGTGTTACCCCAATTACAACACTCTCTGAAAACACACAGCAAAGGTAAAAAAGTAGTTTAATATTATGTTCTGGGTTGATGTTCATGATTTTTAGGTTGTGAAATTAAAAGAGATACTGAAGAGGAAACAAAGATCATTCAGCTTCAAAAAAATATCTTCGGAAATCCAAGACCGCCTGCACATTTTACTAAAAAAGAAAAATTCTTTGAGTTCCAGTTTTCTGTTGCTTCCAAGCAGGATATACTAGTAGTACTGCATACACAGAATTTAATATGGAAGCTTGGTCTTGCTTCTGGCCAAATAAGATGTTTGCAGTGTGCATGATTCAATATTCTTTCAGACTAAAAGAAGTTGGCCTATTTGTAACTGCTCTTACTTAAGACTGAAGTTGATCTGATAAGAAATCTATAGATGAGGGCAGCACATACAAAAAATTGCCATTTAATGACTACCAAACCTAACCAGACTGTACTTTCTGCTGAAGATAATAAGAATATAAATAACTTGCTTACAAGACATCCTCTTGTCCTAGTTGAAGGACGGTCATTAATGACTCAGCAGTCCAGTGGAGCACTAATCAATTTTTTAAAGTGTCCTGGAGGTGCCAGCAACATTTATAGCACAAGTACTGGTATTGACTTAGAGTGTTTATTAATGCTATTAAGTTAAGTACCTTGAAGTTCATCAGAATAACACAGAGGTCTTTCAGATGCTTCCATTGTTCTATTTTGACTCAGTTTCCCAGTATGCAGGTAATACTGCCTAATTAAAAGAAATCTATTTTGTTTCTCCTGTTTTGGTTGTTTATGTGTATATGGAGATGAAAAGTAGAGGATAAAAAGTGCTAAATAATATTATTTACTATATAATGTCTAACTGAAACAACACATGCTTTTCCTTATCAGTTATTGAACAAACATCTGCTTAGTCTAGGGAAGTATGCCTAGTCTCTATCTTCAGACTAAGCATCACAATACATATTTTAAACTTCAAACTCCAGAGTTTAAAGAAAAGACAGAAAAGAACAAACAGCATAGTGTCATGTCGTTTCAGTATGTAAACAGCTGAAAGCCATGGAATCAGTATCTTCTGATGTGGATTTGAAACCATAACATCAGATGACTTGAGATAAGATTCCGAACTCTTGTGGTTTACATTATGAATCCAAAAAAACAAAAAGAGAGATTTTTCAAACTTTGCTTCACTTGTGCACCACCAAAATACAAAGTAAAAACTGTACTTTATAGTTCTGGGGACCTGCCAACAGCTCATGGCTCTTTTAGGGCCAGTCCAAATGGATGTGTGCCATTAACTCTACTCTCTTCTTCCCTTTATTGGCTTACGCCTAATCAAAGGAAAAAGTTTATGGTGGTTTTCTCTCACCAAATAAATGTTAAGTGTCTTCTCTTGGGAGAAGATTGTGTTGTTTTCTCTTTTTTGCTCGTTTGATTAGTTGGTTTTTAAAGAAGGTAGGTTTAGATTAGATGCTTCCAACCCAAGCCATTTTATGATTCTGTGATTGTATGGTATTAGGAGAAATTCTTTGCTGTGGATGTGGTGAGGTGCTGGCACAGGTTGCCCAGAGAAGTCTGTTCAAGGGGTTTCATCAAGCTGATCTAGTGCAAAGTGTCCTTGCTCATGGCAGAAGGACTGGAACTACATGACCCTCAAGGTTCCTTCCAGCGCAAACCGTTCTAGGATTCTGTGAAATGTATCTGGTATCACTGGTGGTATTGACCATCACTTTTGGAATGCACTTATTGAGTTATTTTATAATAGGATTATATACATTTTTTCAGGGGACTCTGGTAACATAAAATTGTGTCAACTGTAAAATGGCCAGAATAAATTGTTTTTTATAGGTTTTATTTCCCTGTTTTCTAGGTTTTGTATTCCAGGCTTCATCAGTTAAAAAAAAAAAAAAAAAAAAAAAAAAAAAAAAAAAAAAAAAGCCTTACTAATTTCCCTGCAGTAATGCACTTTGGTCTGCAATTATCTGACTTTGATGATGTCTCTTATCTGTATAATTAACAGTTTGGACTGAAATATCAAAGGATATTTCATGAGAATTCCAACCCTGACTCAGCAGCAAGCAGCATAGAGGAATTCTCTAAAGGAAATTGAAATATGTTTTATCAGGCAGATGTATATCATAGGGGAAGTCATTATAAATGCTTCAGTCTCATGAAACTTCTTGGATTTCATTTGGGGCTTTTTTAAGTATTACTATGAAACTGAATTAGGCCAGGTAATTCTTAAAGGACTGGAAGAGAAAACTTGATAGTTGTATTGCTTTGATTTGTAGAAACTGAACAGCGCTGAAAATACAAAATAACATTGGGAGTTTTTTCCCACCATCCTACCACAGATGTTGTGTTTCATAAAGCATCTAGGAATAGGCATAAACAGAAAATTCACAGGGCATCATTAGTGCAATAATATTCATCTTGTGCTTAATATCAACCGTCTTCATAATTCCATTGAAGTCAAGGGGTTCAAGTCGTACAGGACAGTGTAATAAGAAAACTTGAATAGTTTATATGTAAATGAGGTGAGTAAAAAGAACTATTTTTTGATGAACCAAGTGTACCAAGTGTTTGCAAAACTAGGAATCGCAGAATTGTTTAGGTCAGAAAAGACCGCCAAGATCATCAAGCCCAGCTGTTTACTCAGCACTCATACAGTTGGCCTTGGGCCATTGATTCAGCCTGGCCAGATCCCTCTGCAGAGCCCTCCTACCCTGCAGCAAACCAACACTCCTGCCCAACTTGGTTTTATCTGCAGGCTTGCTGAGGGTGCACTTGCTTCTCTCATCCAGAGCATCGATAAAGATACTGAACAGGACTGGGCTCTGTTCAGCTGACTTGCGAGCAGCCACCAGCTGGGTGTAATTGCATTCAGCACCACGCTCTGGACTTGGACAGTTGGACAGTGTGTATACAGTCTGTACACAGGAAATAGTGCACCTCTCCAAGCCAGGAGCATCTGGTTTCTGCAGGATAATTCTGTGGGATATGGTGTCAGAAGCTTTACTGAAGTGTCTTGGGACTGGCTGAGATGGAGTTAGTTTTCCCCACATCAGCCCTCCCAGTGCTGTGGTTTGCATTCGTAGGTAGAAAGGTGTTGATGAGTGAGCAGTGCTGGCTCAGCATCAGGGCTGTCTCTGTAACATTCTGCCCCTATCAAGTGGTTGGGAGTGGGAAAGGTCCTGCGTGGGGACACAGCCAGGCCCAAATTAACCAAAGGGGTATTCCATACCATATGACATCAGCTCAGATATAAAAGCTAAGGGAGGGAGGAGGAATGGGGTGCATTTGTTATTTTAGAATGTTTTCCTTATGAAGCCATCACTATGTGTGCTGCAGCTTTGCTTCCTGGGAAGTGGCTGGATATCACCCCCTGATGGAATATAGAGGATAAACTTTTTTCTCTCTGTTTATACACACCAAATTTTCACTTTCTTTTGCTTTAGTAAAGTGCCTTACCTCAAGGTACAAGTTGTTTTCCATGTTCCTCCCTTGTCCCACTGGGAAGGGGAATGATAGAGAGGCCCTTGGTGTCCAGCCTAGGTAAACCTACTACATAGAGGCTGGGCAGACAACTTCCACAGCCTTTCCCTTGTCCACTGAGTGGGTCGCCTGGTCACAGAAGGAAATCAGGTTGATCAGTCAGGACCTGCCTTTCCAAAGCTGTGCTAACTGGACCTGAGCCCCTGGATGTCACGCAAATTCTGCATGATGACCCTTGATGAGCTCAGCCATGACTTTCCCCTGCACTGAGGTCAGGCTGACAGGCCTGTATTTCCCTGTGTGTGTCTTCCTTCTGGCCATTCTTGTAGATGAGTGTCATATTTGCTGACTTCCCGTTAACTGGACCTTCCAGATTTGCTAGCAGTGCTGGTAAATGGTGGAATGTGGCTTGGTGAGCCCTTCTGCCAGCTCTCAGGACCCTTGGGTGGATCCAGTCTGTCCCCATAGACTTGTGTCTAAGTGGTGTATCCAGTCACTGACCGTTTCCTTCTGGATCATGGGGGCTTCATTCTGCTCCCTGTCCCTCTCTTCCAGCACGGGAAGCTGGATACCCAAAGCAATCTGGTCTTACTATCAAAGGCTGAGGCAAGGAAGACAAACATAACTTTGGCTTTTCTACAAGCTTTGTTGCTATGTTTTTGTCAGTTGTATTTAGCATATCAAAATAAAAAATATATATATCGTAGGCATGGCATGAATCTTTTGTACATGCATTTGCAGAATAATTATAATTTTACTCTTTAGAATATTGTCTAATACAGCAAAATAGATATTCACCTATCACAGAATCACAAAATATGTTTAGTTTGAAGGGACCAAGAATGGTCATTGAGTCCAGCTCTTAGCTCTGCACAGGACATCCCCAAAAGTCACACCATGTGCCTGAGAGCATTGTCCAAGTGACTGTACAGAATACATAAATTAAGGACAGAAGTACAAGGAAGTGAGATTAAGTATGCTTGATATAGTTGGTTACAAATCAGCATTAAAATCATAAAAATATTGTACCTGGCAGCTTGTTTAGAGTACAAAAAATCCCCCACACCCCAGGTTCAATATAATTTCCTGAAGTCCTAGTTGAAGAGTGAACTATTAGGCCAATATTCAAACCTAACTTTTCAGGGTAGTTAAGGTCTTTAGATGATTCTGGTAGTTATGTAATTTATGGAATTTTGTTTGAAAGCAGTTATGTTTAATAATGTCTGTCAGTTTTTCAGGTTGCTAGTTAATAGTCTGAAAGTAATTTTCACATTATTAAAATTTATATTAATTGAAAAGGAACTTACTAGAAAAAGGATTACCAAGGCAGGTATTTCTTGAACAAAGTAGTATACAAATTCTCTACAATATGTTTTTGTCACTCCTTCTTCAGACTGTGTGTAAAAATTACTAAAATGAACATAGCCACAAAGTGCTTATTATTTATACAGCAAGAAACTCCTTTGGGGAACTGTAAATTAGGACAGGGAACGGCTTTTATTTCATACTTCTAATATACTGCATGTACAAAAGATGCAGCAGGAGTTTGTGTTTTATACTACAGTCTTTTCCTATGGATAGTCTGGTTAATATTAAAGTAAATCTGCAGCAAATGACAGACTGATCTCTTTAAAAACAGTTAAAATATTTTACAGGACTGGCACTGAACACAGGGTAGGCTTCTGTGTGTGATACCAGAATCCCAAAGGCCTCAAAATACCATCTCCTTGTTGTCTCTAGAGCAGTAATTGTGGTTTCTTTAGGTCACTTCCAACCTCAGCCATTCCACAATGGCATCTACTACAGCTGAGAGAAGAGTGGCAATGGGTGGTACACAGTGGTCCTAAGAAGTAGTGCTTGCCTTTCCTATCTCTTCCATTCTGCTCTTCCTCTTTCCCAATCTCCCCCTTTCTCCATGTGCAGGAGTAGCAGGAGCACGGAGTCCGGTTCTCTACATCTATGAGCTCAGCTGTGTCCCTTTTCCTTGCCATCCTCCTCCATTCCTTGTGTAGCTGCATTCAGTTTTGCTTACCCAGCTGAGAAATCTTGGGTTGACTCTCCCAAGATTTCAGCATGATCCCAAGCCCAAAGGGCCACCCTGGCTTGCTCTGGCTTTTGTGCACCTGCAGGGATTTGACATCAGGATACTAAAGGAGTCGTAAGAAATACCATGAAGGTTCTGTGTTGGCATTCTCTGTAGTAGAATTTTCCCACTAATGCAGGGAAATTTAGTAATTTTTTAGTCACTTGATTCAAGCTGTATTCAAAAATTATGTCCAAAATTCCTGCTGTTTATGAAGTTTATTACACTATACCACATTTTGGAAAAAAGGCAGCGCTTTAATCACTGCTTCTGATGAGGTTCTCTTGTCTGAAATACTGGATTGCATAGAGTTATTTGGCAGTTTGTTTCAAATCAGTCTCCTGTTTACAAAGCTAATGAAGTGTCCTGTTTACAGTGTGAAACTGGAGATACTTTCTTTTGGGAGTTTGGTTTTGGCTTTAAAATTTTTGGTAGTGAGTAAATCCTACATAATCTCGAGCTTCCTATTGTACTTGAGTAATCTTCAGTTTCATGTTAGCTTTTTCATCTGTATCCCATTCTGTGAAGTCAAACATTCCACGTTTCTGCTTTGTTAATTAGACCTCTGCTTATTTGGAGATGGTGCAAGAGGACACACTTCTACCTTCTGCTCAAATTTCCTGCCAATGTATTTTATCCTTGCTGGGCCTTGGGACTTGATGATGTTGAGATTCTGTAAAACTATTTGTTAACACTAGGTCCATGAAAAGTTTGAAAAATAGCAGTCTTGACTTTTGTTGCAGTAAAATCAATGACAAAATTTTCATCAGCACTTCTCATGGCAAGGCTTGGCACACAGTTCACATGAATTAATACAGGATAAAATAAAATGATTAGGAATTCAGTGATGAGTTTGTAATACTATCAAAGACTCATAGAAATGTTTAGTTTGAGAAGGACCCTAAGATTGAGCCCACATAACACCTTGAAGCCCACCATATCTCTTAGTGCCACGTGTACACATCTTTTAAATGCCTCTCGGTTTAGTGTCTCAAATGCTTCCCTGAGTAGCCTGTTCCAGTGCTTGACAATCCCTACAGTGAAGAAATCTTTCCTAATATCAAATCAAAATCTCACTTGCTGTTGCGTAATGACACTTGTTCTTGTCCTATTGCTTGTTACAATCAAGCAATAGGATCAAGTCCCACCTGGCTACACCCTCCTTTCAGGGAGTTGCAGAGAGTGATAAGGTGCCCCTGAGCTTCCTCTTCTCCAGCTGAACATCCCCAGTTCACTTGGCCACTCCTCATCAGACTTGTGCTCCAGACCCTTCCTGAGCATTATTTCCCTTTGGATGTGCCTCAGCACCTCATTTTCTTTCTTGTAGTTAGGGGCTTGTGTGTGGTACTCAAAAGTTAAGATGTTCAGTTAGTGTCCATACACTGAGACAAACCAAACAAATCCTTTGCACTGATAGAGATGTAGGGGTAACTGATGTAGTTACAGATTGTGTAGCAAAAATACAGAACAAAGCTTTGAATTCAAATGTCCAGTTTCTTTTTTTGCTGTACTGACTACCTTATGTGTCACCCACAGGATATCCTACAAGTGACTTCAGCTGCAGTACATTTCCAAACATGACCATAAGGAAACATGTCAGTATTTTTCAGTCTCTTGCATTGTTTCTGTTTGTTTTTTAAAGCGGCTCCAAATGTAGTATGCAGGGTATTTGTTATTGTTTCTTTTTGGACCAGTTGCAAAAGATTTTTCTCATAGTTGAATGTATTTCTAATCTGATGTGACTCATAAAGAAAGTGGCTTGGGGATGAAGCAGAGACCCAAACTGGCTAGAGAATGTATCTAAAAATAGATACAGGATCTAAATATAGGATCTAAAAATAGAATGTTGATCACTGAAGGTACTGTGGGATCTGGAAACCCTTTATTTACTGTTCTACCCTTAATTTTTCTGCCAGTTTTCTTGAAAGAGAAATCCTTTGCCTTAACAAACCAGTGACAATAATGCTGAGTGAGAACAGCAAGCAGGTGGTGATAATGCCTTGGGATTCTTTGTGGAGATGGACCAACACAGCTTCTTAATCGCGATACCACAGCAGGGATAATCACTGATAGGAGTTATTTCACTCGCACATCCAGATGCCAGTAAAAGGGTTTAAGAGCTCCTTGGAGAAGCCTACAGAGAATTTGCTGCTTTGAAATTAATAGAAAGCCCCAAAGTTATGGCACTGTTTCCCTTTGTGGATCAGGTTGTATGCCTGTTCCCTTGCTCCATTAGCCATGTTCACATTGCTTTGCTAGGTTTCTGAATGTTTGTCAGTCTGCACAGGGGGGTGCTGGTTTGTTTCATCGCTGTCCTTACAGTGTGACCTGGGGTTCCCAAACCCAGCAGTATCACTGCTACTCTAGTAAAATGTCTCTGACATTGTGAGAAGGGGAAAGAAGGATTCTTTGGTTTTTTCATCCTCCTAATGGAAAACTTTCTGTACCTGAATAGGCTTGGTTTTATTTTTGTTCGGAATTAATACTTGTCACCCAGGAGAGCATATTGACATGATAATAATTTCTCACCAGTTCCTGTCATTTATAAGATCCTGGAAAATTAAACTCTTCTTTTTAAGCAAAATACAGAATTCTTGTATCATACATAGTAGTGAACTGGCTGCTTCTAGTATGTGTGTGGTCTGCTGTTACATAATTAGTATGTGCAAACATTTGAACCTCCAGAGTCAGTTCTCAGACAGTGATGCCTCTGAGAAATGGCTGCAGTGACAACTTCATCCTTGCAGAACCTTTGAGTAGTGTTAAGGTGTCTTGAGTCTGTTCTTGGACCTGCATGGCAAAGCATGCATACACACTTCTCCATACATACAGCCTGCCTCCCAACACACTTCAAGAAATGACTAATTCTCTTGGCCATGTGACAACATAGAAACAAGCATCACTCCAGAAATAAACTTGCGTGCACCACAGAGGAACCTCATGCTATAGTCCAGCATGCAGCTGAGGACTGATCCTGTACCTGTGTTGTTCCCACACTGGCAGGCAAAGGAGGATGAGAAGTGGATCAGTGTGGCTGTTCAGCCTGCTCTTTGCCAGTCTGGTCACAGCACACACAGTAAGCCTTTCCTAGGCAGTGCTCATACATTTGGCAATATTTTCCTGCAGGCAGTATCACTATATGTAAATACCTTTTGTTTCATTGTAAGGGTTGAGCATTGGCAACTTGGGAGAGGCAGAAGTGCCACCCACAGTCACTGTTACATGTGGGCAAAGAGTGGAGATCCTTACCAGGGTGCAGCTATCCTTAAAATGCTGTGTGTCCTTGCTGCCTGTGCTGTCCTACCTCATGACTACTTTCCTGCTCAAAGCTGCCACTGTTTTTGCAGATTGAGAGCTGTGTGACATACTGAGGTAAAATAACATGAATAGACAGTTTTGGGGAACAAAGAATTACACAAGATGACAGTGCGATGTCCTGTATAAAAATCAAATATCTTGATTTTCACATGCTTGCCTGAATATGACTTCAGTGGTATGGGAGTTAAATAGCAGTCTCTTCTCCAAAGAAACCCTAGAACAAACCAGGGAAAGCTATTATTCTGGTTTTGTTACTTTGCACTTTTGTTCCCTGGGTTTGGTTTCATCTAGAGCATAAGGATATAGAGGAAGGTCACAAAGAAGAAATCATAATGACTTGATATGTCAGTTCAGTTTATTTTTTTCAGGAATGACTTTGAAGGCTTTTTTATCAATGTGTGCAGGATATTTTTCAAGGCTTGCAGGAGCTCCCTTTTATTGTACAGGGATTTTGTCTCAGGATTTGTCTCCAATGATTGTGCTATTTCCTAATTCTCCTGCTATCTTTTGTGCCATCACCAATCCTTGCAGGACCTAAAGTTAAACTTTGTCAAGCAGATTGCTTTTAAAGCTTCCCTTAGGCAAGGGAAAAAAGTGTCACCTGTTTTTCTTATCAGAAATGAGGCAGAATGTATTTCTGTATATGCTTTTACAGCGAGGTGATTGCAAATGTAAGTACGTCATTGTAGTTTTGACAATTAATTGCTAGCACATCCGTTTTAAAAAAGTGTTTGAAGGTACCTTCAAAGGTATTTGGCCAAACCAGAACAAAACTACTGTGAGCTGCCTTGTTCCCTTCTAGGGAAATACCCATCCTAGTCACCTAATGCAACTTATGCTTCCCTTCTGTTTCCAAAGGTGGGAGAGAAGCAGTTCCTTCAGTTATTTATTATAAATCAGTATTCTAGATTTTTAAATTTTTATTTTACGTTTACAGTGGCTAAAGCAAAGCCTGTTCTTAAGACACAAACCACTATGAACTCCACAGTATTATTATCTTGCTAACTTAATGTTCTTGTTAGTTAAAAATTGCTTAAAATTGCCAGATAAAATAGAGGATGCAATGCCATCACGTGAAACCAGGCAGTTCTCTAAATTGGTTTTGACAGAGGTTCCTGTGCGTGCAGCAGCAGCTGGCAGAGCTTTTCCCAGAGCACGAGTGGGCCTGGTAAAAGAGCTGACTCGAAGAAATCCAGGGAGCTCCCACTGGGGGCTTGGCTGCACTCCTGTCAGAGAGCTGCGTAAGACATGCAAGATACACTGTGCCTACTTATGATGAACACTAATAAAATGTTCTTACCTGTAATTGCTGAATAATTGCACATGGAGTGTCCAGTTTTTCCTGCACATGTGCACAGCATTTTTGTTAAAAAGCTGGTAAATTCTGACTGTTTGATGCTAACGTCCAAAGCTCAGAAAAAGAAAATTGAGAGTAGAGTGGCAATACTCAAAGCTGAAGATTTCTAGAACATGTGAAATCGCCACATTTACTCTATTCAAAGCAAATCACTGCTCTTACAAACTTTTCACTAATAATATGCTTTTAAAATAAAGCAAAGGAAAGCAGCCAGAAAGAAAGCAAGCATCAGAGATATTTTCATTGCAGTTTTTGCCAGGGCATAACAGGAAAAAAAAAAAAAAAAAAAAAAGAAAACACGGTCAGATCACTGAAGATGTGGGTTTAACCTGAGACATACTTTTTAAAAAAGAATTTTGAAATCACATTAGGTAGAAAGTTGAATTGACTGCACAGCCTTGTTAAATGTTCAAAATAAAGAAAACAGATGAACTAAAAATGACAATTTTTTTTTGTTGTGGTGGTGGTAGTAGTTTTTATGTTTTGGGTTTTTTTGTTAGATGCATCATAAGGCCAGACACAGCAGGAGTGAAGGCTGAAATCATGCATGTTCAGCCACGTACATCACTGACACTGTACTGAGTGTCATAAGGAAGATGAAGAAGCTGCAGCCCTGCCTCACTTTCCCAAATAATCTTCCCCTTGGGTGTACCAGCACAGTGCAATAGAAGGGCTGGTCATTTTAAATATTTGGTAAGACAGAGAGGCCAGAAGGAGTTGGATAGCATGCTAAGACTCCTCCTTACTCCCTGCTGAAATAACTGCTTCATGTCTTGCAGTGAATGTGGAAGGGCATCCTCTTGTTTCAGTGTGCACTGGATGGGGCTCCCTCCTGCCTCCCCCCGTGTCTGTTTAACTGAAGCCACAGCTTAGCCCTGTTGTCAGCAAGCAATCTGATATACCACCAGATTTGACTTTTCACAGTTCCTCCATGTGCTGCTGCAGCTCTTGCTTAGAAAAAGATGTCCCTGGTCATTACTGGGTGATTGGACCAGATGACCTTCAGAAGTCCATTCCAACCAATTTATGGTGATATGATTCTCTGAAAAACATACGATGTGTTCAGTCTGTATTCCTCACTGAGCTGTGTCGGAGCAACAGTCCATGTATACCTCATGTGAAGTATATTTTGTGCATTTGTTTGTCAATGCATGCCATTTTTACTTCCTGTGGAAAATGGACACTAGGTGTAGATCCTATCTTCACCTTGTTCCCATGACTGGGAATAATGCAATTTTAAGCATTGTGTGATTGTGTTTGATTTGTAAATATGTAATTGTAATTATGACCTTATTAATGTGGTGTGATTTCAGCTGCAACTCACCTCCTAATAATGAACAGTAAATAAAATGCTAATTTTACAGTTTTTTGTGTTGTGAAAGTTCACATAGTTGGATAATTTAATTCACACTATTTTCCCCAGTACTCTGATTAGTTTCTCAAATTTGTAAAATTTTAGACATCTTTGCTGAAAGTAGTCAAACTGTAATGAAGCTGATATTGCCACTGTGGCTTGAGGTCTGTCTTTTCAGTATTAATTGGTATCTTTACATTCATACTTTATGAATCCATATATAACTTTTATTAGAGAAGAGAAGGAATAGTGTATGAAACAATCGTGGCTTTTCGTGGCTTTTCTCCCTTGTGCTTGACAGAGGAGAAAGAAACATCACAGAAAAAGTGAGAGGGAATGTCTTCATGTGTGCTTCCCCTCTAGATCTGGTGTATGAATGCCGTCCTGCATGCAAAGAAACATTTGACTGAGGAATACAGTATCTAGGATTGTATGTCATAAATCCATCAGGATCACGAAGTCAGTACTGGGGAAACAGCTGATTCTAATTTAAAGTATGTAAATTATGAGTTACTCTTCTATTATCTGTATTATCCTTTAATGGTTACTGTCTCTGTCCTTACGATTATTCTGGTTATTCTAAACTGGAAAATGAATACCTCAGACAGCTCCTCATAAAGAAATCCTCTGCTGAAATATGATTCAGTCTTGCATTCATCATGCCAGTGCTGGGGGTGTTAAGTGGAAGTCTTAGCTCTGGGGTCTTCTCTGGAGTTCTCTGGTTTCTAGTGTTCTCAAGAATCTAGTTTTAAGACTTCAACCATATTCTGCCACCTTCTCCCACATCCTGCTTGTCTAAGAGAGGTGGTTACTGTGCATAGTAGCTAGTCTGTGGAAAAGTAATCTAACCGTGTGCAGTCTTGCTTGATTCTAGTGCAAATATCTGTTTCCATAGAGCATTACAAGGATAATATGCAGTCTCTATGCTGTAACATTTGCATTTTTTCCTTGGCTCTTCCTGTCGGAATAATTTCAGAATAATCCTTTTCTGTTTGCCTCTGTTTTGCAAAGAATTCTTGCTATGGACTGAGTGACATTGTCAGCCAGTGAGAAAGTTTATATGTCACATAAAGTTAGAATTCCTCTCAAATAAATGCAAAGTTTCATACAATCATTTTCTTTCACAATCCCCGGTGGTATACATGGTCTTAAGCTGATGCTGATCTCTCAGTAGTTGGGACCTGACTCTGAATTCAGGTGTCAAAATGGTACATTTTTTGCTAATAGGGCCTACAACCTCCTATTTAAAATCTCTGCAGGACTTTTTATTGTTCTGACAGACAATGAAAAGCAGGTCATGCTTTTTTTCTTCTATAAAACTAGTTTTGGAGTTATCTGGACATAAAGCTTCAATAATACAATCCTAAATGTGTTGCTTCTAGGTGTAATATTGGTTTATATTTCAATGAAAATCTTTCTAATCCTATGTTGTTTTGAAGAATTGATATCATATTGTCTTGATTACATTAGAAGCTTTCTGAAGGTCTGTTTACTTTTTCTGAATTTTTTACATCTGTTGCATTGCAAACTGAATGCTGGTGGTGCTGCTATACTCTGGAGAGTATCCTGCACAAATCTCCATAAATCTGAAAACCTTTCTTTGTGATTATATATAAATATACTTTTCTTTAACCTAGGGCTCAATTGTGTAGTAATAGCATTCTTAATAAAAAATGCATGCTAACTAGTTTGAAAAAGAAACCCATTTGGAATCATGCCACCTAATTTGAAGGTGAGCAAAATGTAGTACTTTGCAAAATGTAAGACATGTTGTTGGATAACTGCAAAATGCTTTCACTGAAAACTGTCAAATTCTACTTGAAATATTGCTGTTTTCTTATGTAGGGATGGAATTTAAAACTATTTTTATCTCTTCAGGTCAGCTTAAGTTTTTCAGCTGTAGCACAGTGGGATGCCGTTCATTAAATATCAGTAAGGACCACATTTACAGTAGATTGAATAAATGTGTTGGAATTCCTTTTTTTTTTTTTTTTTTTTTTCCAAAATCTGCAATCTTTAATTACTACTGTACAGAAATTTTGCTTTCATTATTCCTGTTTTCAGTTTATCTGACAGTTGTAGAGTGAATATCCATTTTTCATTTTGTTCTATTCCCTCAAAATTGAGAAGTCAGTTTGGGCTAATGAAAGTCCCCAAACTAAACAGATCACAAACAGAACAACTGGTTTTCTCTTTCAGTCCGTAAGTAAAAAACAAATGTATGAAATCAGCACTGCAGAGAAAAAAACATCCAAAATAAAAACAGGAACAGACCTGCACAGATGCTTTCAAAAATATTTAAATTTTCATTTTATTTTGGGCCCATGAATCATTTCAGAAATATGGCTCCTATTGGTTGAATGGAATTGCTCCCATTGGAGCAATGGGAGTTGATTAATAGGCAAAATTTCTTCATTTACTAAGTCAAACTTGTTATGGTACTTGTTTTTCTGATATTTTCAACATAATTATGTGGGGTTTTTTTAAACTAAGAACTGCTTAAAATGCTGAGATATACACATTTTAATTGAATTCTGATTTCTGTCTAAATGGAGCTCAGTGCAAACCATAGTCAAAACAACTTTATTATGAACATGTCCTCTGACATCTTAAAAGTTACAAAATTCAGGCTGCACAATATATGTATGTTGAGACAAAATAGCTTTAAATATTATTAAATGTAAGTCATCTCCCTAGGGAGCAGAGCTACTTGATTTTGTGCTAAGCTGTATTTAATTGCAGACAGTGTGTTCTTGATGGGGGTGTCTTTAAATATTCTTTAAAACAAGCAATCTCAAAAACTAAGAATGAAAACCCAGAATAAAATTAAGATATAAAGCTAGGTTTCCTACCAGTACCTTTAGAACTGAGCTGAAATCTCAGATGTGATACCATCCATCTGCCTAGCTCCACAACAGATCAGAAAATATGTCATGAAGTCAATCACTTCATCTCAGGTCCTGGCTGCAGGCCTCTGAAAAGTGTGTATGTATATGTATGTACAGCCATCTCTGTTTGTGTGTTGGTTTGCCTTGTTCTTAAGGGATTCATACACATTTACATTTAGATTCAATCAGCCTTACCTTTTAAATGAGGCTGAAATGCAACGGGTAGAGAAAAAAAAGTTCATTTTAAAAACTTTGGTGGTTTGAAAAATGGGGCATCTTGCTAAAGCTTCCCTTATAATTGAAGGGGAGAGAAGGACACCTGCAGAGAACTGTCATCCCATTTGTTTTAGATGTCCGCCTTCGGGTGGGATGAATGACCTTGTTCATGTGTCTTCTTTTTGCACTCAGAGCAAGTCTAGGGCAAGTAGGTCACTAGCACAGCAAGCTCACAAAAGTACCTAAAAATATTTCAGTTTTTATTACTGTCTGAGAAATGTGGTTTGGATCTTCATGATCTCTTCAAAATGCTGCATCTTTAGGATAAGATTAAAGATTTCTTTAGAGTGATGAGCAATGGCATTATAGTAATTATTTCTGACTAGCAAGTTGTAACAGTCCATTACGCTGAGAAATGTGAGCTTCAAGACTAAATGTTCACTACCACTGCTTCTGGGATAAAATGTGGAGGGTTGACACTACTTTTGGAGTAAGAGAAGATTTAGGATTAGATTTGCCTCTTTTTTTTTTTTTTTTTTCAGGATCTCAGACACTTATTAAATAGACTTAGGCCAGCATATACTTGACAAGATCTTATGTTACCAATTTTTTATGTGTACAGAGGTCAACTGAGATTAATACTTCTCACCCCTGCCAGCTGGTTTAGACCTCATAATGGCATTAGTATCTGACTCATGGAGAATTAATTTATCAGAGGTTTCTGGCGGGGTCTAAAATCACTGCTTGTAAGGAAGCAGCTCTTGGGAACACCTGGTTGAAGGTACATAGTCACAAACACTGAGCCAGGGGTTGCTGTGGAGTTGCAGGTACTGGAGGGAAAAGGGATTGATTGAATACTGCAAAGAATATCATAAATCTTGTTGTGGTAACATTCATATGAATATACTTTGAGTGTGGGCTGGTTGCGCGACTATGTCAGTGCAGACATGAATTTACATTTTTTGAGCCCAGTACCTCTCTACCTTCTGAATCTTTTCAGTTATGTTTGTCTCACTGCCCAACCAGCTCTCTTTCCTTTCCCTCTCTTCACTCATCCTGACCAAACCCACTCAGGCATAATGCTGACTGAAAGATCTGTACCTGCAGATCTCCTCCCTGGAGCAGCTGTAGTGCATGTAGTCATCGAGACCTACATGTGTTCCTGCACCTCAGACTGTGTAGTGGGAGATAGTTGGTACCTGTCTGCTGCTCACATGCTGTAAGACACTGTTTTTCCTTGTCGATCAGAAGATACGAAGGCAAAGAAAAAATAAATAATCCCAAATATATTTAGAATTAGTTTTTAGCATTTTTTTGCTAAAACCTTAAGGCTTTGTACCTAACTGGTAGGCTGCCTCACAGGGTTCAAGAAGTGTTTGGACAATACTCTCAGGCACATGCTGTGGCTCTTGGGGATTGTCCTGTGCAGGGCTGGGAGTTGGGCTCCTTGATCCTGGTAGGACCCTTCCAAATCAGTTGATTCTGTGATTCTGTGCTTGCGATCTGCATTCTAAAGTTTTCCCCATGTTAAGGCATACTCTAATGTTCTCCCCCTGGATTGACTGCTGAACAGTGAGAATGAAGCTCTTCCCAGCTCCCTGGGAGATAGTAATACAGTCTCTATTCCCTCTGTTTTCCTGCTAGTCTTCAGAAAGCTTACAGAACTGAAATACCTTTGAGGCTTTATCCTCAATTTAGCCAACAGGTTCAACAGTTATTAGGGAAACTCACAAGTGGGAATATAGGCATAGAGTAAATCCACACTGGTGTTGTTATTGAGTGCTTATGGATTAAAAATAGATTTTGTGTATACCTAGAAGTCCATTTATGGAAACATTACAACATGAAATCAGGCTTCAGTGCTGCCTAAGCTCTCATCTCACAGGACTGTAGAATAAACTAGCAGTGACTTCAATGGAAAGAGAGTATTGGGAGCCTTCAGAAATCCCCATCCAGTCATATTTTTATTTCTCAGAGAGCTATGAGTATTTCAGACACTAGAAATTAAATGCATAAAGGAACAAAGTCAGAACATAGTAGGGAATTTCTCTTGTTTTTCAAGAAGAGAAAATTAATGTCTGTTTAAAATGGTAATAGTCAAAAGAAATTAATGAAAGAGTCTGGAGATATTCAGCTCCACTCCATTAAGAATGAACATAGGGTTGTATATCTAAACTTTCCAGTAAAGGTAGTTAATATATAATTCGTATCTAAAAGTAGAACATATGCATAGTATTATAAATGACAGTTTGCATGAGAGAAGTAGTACAGAGGTGAATCATTTTGGATATTAGACTGAGATTTATATTGTGTTAGGAATACCATGAGTCTTGGTTTGTTTAGCATTGTGCAACGTCTCAGAAACCAAAATAATTGCAGCTAAAAAGTGAGTATTTTCTGATCATTCAAATACTGTTTCTGGTTCGCACATACTGAATTTACAGCATAATCAAAACTTTGTAACTCAGAATGCCCCATTTCTTTCTTTTCAAGAAAAGACACAGCCAGTTTTTACCCAGCCCTTTACATTATTTTCTTTCAACTACTCATGGTACAAAAGCTGTTTGCAATTGGATCTTTATCTCTACAAATAACTTGTAGTTTAAATGGTGTAACTGTTAACTAGTTGTCTTCTCAAAGCTAAGCTTGAAAAGCTGATCTACAGAAACATTTAGTGAGGACTTTGTTGGTTTTTTTTGTCTTACTGCTGTGAGGCATCTTCTATTTGGTTAAATGAACTGCACCAAGAGACAGAAAATGTTTGTACATATATATGTGTGTATGTATATACACAAATGCAGAAGTGAGAGGATAGCACAAGAAAGGTTAAGATGGGATTCTTTCTTTGAACCTCTTTGGGAATATGATGGAACCCTATTTAAATGAAAACTAGTAATTCTGTATAGGTCTCATAAGGATTTATTTACTCAATAAATTTACTTTTGAAAGTTCATGTGGTAGAAGACTTGATTGCATCTAATGTGAGACATCTAATGGTTTAATATACTTTGAGCAATGCTAAGACACTTCTGGACTTGACCATATGCCCTGGAAGATAATGACATTACTGTCTTTGTTTCCAAAGTTCAGTACTGGACCTTGAATGAAATGGAAGAGGAACTGTCATTAAATTAATCAAATGTCTATAGGGCTAGGGATCCAAACAGAATTAAAAAAAAATTAAAAATAAATGAATAAATAATTAATTAAAAGCTATGGACCAAAAGATGTTTTCCTTTGTTATCTAATATTGCAGAATTGCTTATGCCTGTTGTTGTTTCAAGTTGCCCTTTGAGGAACTTGGCAGAAGCACTATCAGTAGAGAGTTATCAGACCGAATGACTGATTTGACCTATTTCATCAGAGTTCCTTCTTGGCTCCTATTATTGCGCTTAGATTAAACAGAAGAGCAAAGGCAGATGTGTGTAATATGTTGGAGATAATGGTTTGGACAAGATGTGGCTGGTTTTCCTCTCCTCTGGTTATTATCTGTTGACGCACTGAAAAAATTCACTTGGGAGTGATAAGGACCAAAGGATCTCAGCATCAGTCCTCTGTTGGACTGAATAGCTGTCCACTGGGGGAAAAGGCTAGTTCAGAATGAAGGAACTGAAGAGAGTAATAGCATTTCATTCAAATAGATTTTCAAGTCTGCAAAATAAAGGCTTTCAACATGCATTAAAAGTAGAGCTAAAGTACTCCTTTCTCTTCCTGCAGCTCTCCATCTTTTCACTTGACATCTTCATGAAGTTCGCAATTGTTAGGTGTTTTTTTTCTCCTCCTTTCTGGCTTGATCTTGAGCATTCTGAGAGTTGTGGCTCAGATATAGCAACAAATTTAAATATGTTTAATCCGAGCAGTAGATTACTCAGTATCCTTCACACTTTGCAAGCCTGTGGTCTCTCTACCCTAAGCAATAGTCCGCTTTCAGAGAAGTTTTGCCTTGTGCCTGGAGTTTCTTTATCTTGATTGCCCTCTCCCATTCTTCAACTGAACTATTTCTGTCCTTCGTTTTCCTCAGCAGCTCATTCCACTTTGTATCCTTCGGTAGGGGTGAGTACCACCTCATGCTACCCACAGGCTGTCTTTATCTTCTCATGCCTTTTTGTATTATGGTGTATTAAACTAATTTTTCTGGAGTATGATGTTCTGCCCATCGACAAAGCTGCATCTGTCTTCCTGCTAGGCAGGAAGAGGCAATATTCCTAGGGTAATTTCCTGCTCTTCACACTTTCTATGAAATCCTTTGCTACTATTCACATACCTCATTTGTGCCAGTACTTCACCTTTGTCCTTTTTTTGCTGACACTGCAGCTGAAAGGGTTGCCTCAGTCCAAGTCTCTATAAGGTCAAGTGAACTGCCTCTTAAAAATAGTATATTCTTTGCTACTGCTGGTACTACTTTGGGGCTGTAATAAAGCTCTTTAGCAGCCTTCCTGCCATTCTGGCCATGATTTGTATGTGTCAAGTTTTCATCTCTTTGCTCCCAGATGAACTTTTCCTTCCATGTTGGGTGTTTCTCTTTCTTTGAAATTAACACCATAGTGTATTTATAGAAAATGACTATGTATCACTTATCAGTGTACTGATAACTGACCCTTGCTAATAGGAAGATGTTCTGAGTAGTTTTGTTTCCTAGTCCCTTCTGGAATGCAGAATAGCATGCTGGTCTCCAGTTCTAGCACATGAGGATGTTGTTCAAGAAGTGGACAGCATATTAAGAGTGGTTGAAGACCTACGGAGATGACAGATGAATTAGGTTTTGGGTGAATGACAGCAAGTAGTTTTATGAGCAGTGAACCAATAAAGATTGATTTCTTTAGGGTTTTCAGCCTTTATAATGAGAGCCAGTGTGGATTCTCTGATACCTGGTAAGGGTCCTCCAATTGTGCAGCCTTTTCCTAAGTCAGTGTCATTAGCAGAGTCCCTTTTTCTAGCTGGCATCCTGTTTTCTCTTAATTTGCAGAAATGCTGTACCTTGCAGCCTCTTTTCCTGCCTTGCATTAGTTCCAATTGGCTTGAAGGTTAAAAATCCAGTGGTGGATATTGATGAAGAGACGTGGTCACTTAGTGTGCTTCCATGGGAAACCAGCTCTAAAATTCTGCGAGTAATTGTGGGCCTTGCAGAGGATCCTTCTGGCTATTAAATGCTATTGTGCATGCTTCAGTCAAAATGTAATCATTAAATTATATAATATTTAATTATAGCTTATCAAGTGCACATGTCACATACTTAAAAATATTAGGATAGTTTGACAAAAAATATATCTAACTAAAGAGTTTTTGTGGAAACAGTTTGAAGGCTGGTCTCCCACCTGGGAGTTCTTTGTGGAAAGTGGAGATAATGCTGATACTCTTGAAATACCAGGCATACACAACCCATTGAGGTGGTTAAGTGTTAGAGCTCTAAAGCTTTGCACCTCTGGGATTTGGCTTAAGTGGAAGAAAGTGAGCAAGAGCCTTTGATGCTCTTGATTTACTGGGTGTTAAATACTTAGAAGAATTCTCCATCAGAGTGAGACTTTCAACACCCATTTTTTGAACCTCTTGTTTTCAAGAGACTTATTTTTTGGCCCTGAATAAAGATAGTACTCAAGCACATACTTCCATCCCATTGACTTCAGTAGCATTAAGCTTCTTTGTTTTCATGTGTGTACATTGTAAACAAAGGGATGATTGCAGAAGTTATGTGAACCAGTGGCCTAAAGGTGAAAATCTCCTTCTGAGATGCCCTGTCAAATCCTCATACTTAGGAGGTCACAGTGCTGCTATGTGCCAGCAGTTAGAGCTGGAGGGGCTCTCAGCAAAAGTTGCATGTTACTGCAGGGTTAAATGTGATCAATACTTGAATTTATTTCAGAATTACCTAATGTATTTTATATTATTAGTTGGTGGGGTTTTTTTCTGTTGAGAGGGATAATGTGTTTTAAGAATAAATGAGGTTAATGTAACATTATAATAAAAGAAACTTGAATACTTTTTTAGGGTGGAAAGACTGAGGAATCTTTCTCTTACACTGAAATCTCTTTCCACGCAATCTGCATATTACTGTTACTTCCATTGTGGTTGCCAATCACCATGTGGGTGTTGAATTGAAAGACTGATCTCACCATCTTCCTCATTTCTAAACGAAGGCTATGTTTTTTTGAGTCTTGGAGACCTGTTTCTTGTTTCACACCGCTCTGTAGCTTGAATGATCTCAGCAGAAGTATGGTAAAACAAAGGAGAGGCCTGATGCATTACAGCTGTAATGCTGACAGTGGCCTTTCAAATAATGCCATTGTAGTGGGCTCACATGATTGTTATAAATGCAGGGGGTTTTATCCCAGGGTAGATATTCTACAAGAAGAGTTCTTACAGAACTGGTAAGCAAGTTATAGACCAGAAAAAAACATCGGGTTGATTCTGGCATTCTTCATTAAACAGAGTGCAGTATTTCACCAAAAGGTTACTTCATTGCAATGACATATTTCTGAGTAGGCTAAGAGGAAATTTTTGTTCCATTACTTAAAAATCCTTTTTTAAAACATTTAAACTTACTAGAATCCATTGTTAAATTATTCCACTGCTTTGGAGTTAATTTAAACTAATTTTCAGTCTGAATTTGTCTAGGCTTGTCTGAACTACAGCAGCTTGCTGTGCCTCAAATATAAATATTTGTGATAATTGTAATGAGACTAGAAGATGAGTACTGGCTAAGAAAATTTTCAGTCTGTGAATTTCCTCTAGTGTGAGAGACTATTGCCAGCATTTTAAAGCAATAAAACAACTTGTTCTTTATGTCAGTTTTATACAGTTTTGTCACTTAAGAGACTGACTGGAATTTAGATTTTTCAAGATAATTATACATTTTATTACTAAATTTTAAAATAAGATGTAACATGAAGTCAAATAGCCCTGCTATACTTAAATGAGTTATGTGGCAGGATGATTTCCAGACTCAGAGCAGCTTATGGTCTACCAGTGAAAATCATGGTCATAACACAGCTGCTTTCACAAAAATACATACCTTGCTCTATGTCCTGGATCCTGCATGAAGGTTGTTGTTTTGAGAGGACTTTTTTCCCCGATGATGTTGGGTCTGTTCCTTTCCATATGGGAGAACTCTGGAATTAGCTATTTTCCAGCTGATAAAAGGGAACCTGTGTCTCCTGTCTTCTACCTGTTAGGGCATGTTGTGTTCCCTCTGATGTCTGCTGCTCTCCTTACTGCTGAAGAAAGTCTCACATAAAACTTTAAAAGCGTGGACCCTTATGATTTATGCTTATCAGTTCCCAGAAACCTGGATTGCTGTGAGATGGTGACACATAGACAGTTATTTAAGCCATGAGGTCTGGAGGACATGGGTTTTTATGTAAAGCTTTTTTTTTTTTTTTTTTTTTTTTCCTAGCATGAAGAGAGATGTTTAAGTTTTGTTTGGGAAATATCTGAATGCAGCCACTGACTCCAGTGTGGTGATCCTTCAGATCTGGTGTAGCTTCATGGTGCTTTGTTAGGCCCACACATAATGAGTCTAAGCTGTTACCTCTTGCTTAACAGAAGAAAGGGATTGTGCTGTAGGTTGTCATTATGAATAAAGGACATTGTGAAGTTAACTGGAAATTATATTAATATATTAATTGTTGTAATGAAACTTTCGAAGATCAAGATAAAATTCCAGAAAGTTTAAGAGTCTTGCAGAGAGACTGAAAATCAAGTATATTTCCAGGACAAAAAAAAAACAAAACAAAAAACCAAAAAAGGAGTAGATTGTGGAAGTGGCAGGCTTTCTGGTTGGAGAATATTTCTAGCATTACCTAACATGCCAATAAGACAGTGAAACTTAGGCAGAGGTTTATCTCTCTACAATGTTAAATATTGTGCTAAGAAGTGCTAACATGTGTTGTTAGTGATTACAGGAGAAATGCTGATGAAATAGTTTGCCAGAGAGGATGGAAATAAAAAGTGATATCATCTTGTTTACAGGGAGATGCAGTAGAACACAGACTTGTAGTGGATTCAGAGTCACACACTTGCACAGATGTTCACTGGGGCTGCCTTACAGATGCATTTTTTTCCTCACTTGAAGAATGTCCCACTGAAATGGGGCAGAGTTGGTGCCACCTTTCAATTCATCTCACTCAATGATTTAAGCAGTGTGTGTGTGAAACTGTTCATTTGGGTTCTCTTTGCAGACAGTGAACAGTGATGGGCTCATCCTGAGAAGTCTTTACCACACTTCAGACTGATGTTAAGGCAAGATGAGATAGTAATCACCTCTTCTTTCTTTTTTTTTTTTTTTCCTAACCTGCTGACTGTTCTGTGGGACTGTTTTACGGGTTTTGTGCAACAGAAGTCTGCATCCCACTATTAGCATTTCAAAGCATGCTAGCTGTTTCTGAATTTCCATTCAGTTAAAAACTTTGGTTAGGGCATTTCTTTGATCTATGACCTGTCTTATTCCTTCTTTTCCTTATTTTATTTGCTCTAGTCCCCAGGGAAAATATATTAGTTTACATTATTTTTTCAACTTCCTTTCTTTCTCTTTTTAAATGAAGAAGCTAGGCCATGTGTTGATCTGAAGAGCTTGTAGCACATGAAAGATGTTGCACAACTGGAATCAAAAATTGCTGGAAAAGATAAAAGCTATGATAAGCTGCCAATTGCTGTGTTTGTGTCTTGTTGCTAGAGAGAAGTTAATATATTTATATATTCATTTAATATATGGTAAAAAAATCGTGAAAAGACAGAGGATAAATGAAAAATCCGTGGGAATATAGAATGTTTACTGACAGTCCAGCCTTCATGATTTTAACATCTTAGGTTAAATTTGATTTTCTTCATAATTTAGCAGAAATAATTCTAGTGACTTAACACTTGCACAGCACAGGCTGGGGAAAATAATGCAGCAAAAGTGTGTTAATGTGAGTGGTAGCAGAAGTTGCAGAGAGGAATGAAGAGACTCCAGTAGGTGTGATCATGAGTGACCTCACTGACTGTGTTTCTCTTTCCTTCACATCCTCAAGAGAGCCACACTATAACCAGAACAGATGCAAGATAGCTGAATAAAAGTAATTTTTAATGTTTTTTTCCACCCCCACCAAGGAGAGTGTACTGACCTTTCATTCAGACATCTGTTACTTGCTGGTCTACTACTATTCTGTAGTACATATGTATTTCTTTCTAAGTATACCAATGATAATAGCAAGTAGCAACATTCAGCAAAAGGTCCTGAAGGTCAGGAATCAATGAGCTGGGGAGGGAAGAACAGCCTGTGGCCTAGCTGGGCTTGGTGAGAGAAAAGCAGGAGCAGAGCAGGAGGAGAGGGGAGCTCCTTTCCAGGCACTCGCACAGGAGATGGGTGTTAGACCTGACTGTCAGCATCTTGAGGTGCCAGCTGCAGTCAGTGTCAGGCCTGGGGAGGGCTCTGCTGGGCAGAGGATGTGCTTTTGCACCCCATTTGCTACAGTGTGATGCTTGTCTGCTAGGAAATTCACTGAATTTAAAATATTCAAAATTCACTAAATGGCTGTGGTGGCAACACTTTCCTGTGAGTAGCAGCTGTGCCTTTTGACATCATTCAGTAACACTGCAGTCATTCAATTCTCCCCATGCTTTTTGCATAAAGGAGATATTGCTGTGCCTTGGGAATGAATGTGGACATTTCTCTTTCTTACTCTTATTGATTTCCTGTTATAACTTGTAGCATAACAGTGGTAATAGCTTGAACGCACTGTTTTTCTCAGCAATAAATGGTGTGATAAACTACTGGTCCTTTTGTCTCTTAATTTGCTCTGGCAGCCACATTAAGGCTTTTTACATAGCACAGTGATAGTTTTATTACTTTATTCAATTAGAACAGCAGACAACCTGAATGAAGTATGGAGGTACAAATGTAGTTCACATCTGGTACCCAGAAAATCTCATGTCCAGAACTGGATATTTATTATTACACAAAAAAAGTCAATGCTTGGACATTCCAGCTCTTTTGACTATGGAGGAAACCCAAACATTGAATTTAATGGGGTAGGATGCTTCAGATGGCTTATCCCACCTAGTAAGATCTTCGAATGCAGGGGCTGCATTGGTGTATACCCAGTGTAATGTTGGACTGCTTTGATTACGTTTTACGTATAGAGTTCTGGATAGCTTCTGAGGAAGCTTTCCCACGGAACTGGGCACGTATCTTGGTAGTTATTTCACCTTAAGCTTTATAGTGCTGTGCCTGTACTGGTACAGGTATCCAGATTTAGATACTTTGAAAGATAATGCAGTGGTTTCCATGAATTGTCATTTCAGCAGACCATGGCATAGTCATGTCTGTGTCCTACAGTCTCTGAGATGAGATCGATCTGGAAGATACTGCTTATGTAGTATCATCTCCACAAGTTTCTGGCATATATCCAGGTAAACTTAGTATTGTGACTTCAAAGCTAATACTGTGTAACAATTGAGAAGTGGCCATGTCATCTGCATCTCACACTCAAAGCTGTATGGCTTTAATAAGGTATTTTAATATACTGATGATTTTTTTTAAATTTTTTTTTAATGTCAGGTTGCTGTAATAGAAACTGTAACAGCTACTTCTTCGTACAAGTTCCTAAAGAAAATGGATTTTTAATAAATACTTTTCCTTGGGGTTTGTTAAATGGGATTAATTGATATGAATGAATATGATATGTAGGGTCTTAGCACACACGTTATCAGGGCACACTGAGTGACCTTTAAACTAGATTTGAAGGGGGAAAGGATTAAAACGAGGGTCACAAGATAAGCCTGGGGACATCACACCAGTGTTTGAGAGATGGTGTGCTAGCAAGGTCCTTCTGTGTGCCATGTCAGTGGAAGCTGGGGATGGAGATCCAATTAGCGGCAAAGATGGAAGGGTTGATGATGTGGCTGAGAATGGTCACATTGGAACCAGGATTTCTCCCTGCAGAAATGCAGTGGGATCTGTAGCCTGTGAAGTGCATCTACACCAATGCACACACCATGGGCATCAAGCAGAAGGAAATGGAAACCATGGCCTAGCAGGAAAACTGTGACATTGTCACAGCACAGAAATGCAAGGTGACTCACACACCTGGCATGCTGCAATGGACAGCTACAAGTTCTTGAGAAGGGATGGGCAAGGAGTGAGGTGGTGGGGTAGCCCTGTGTGTTGGGGGGGGGTCTCTATTGTCTGGAGCTTAATGATGGTGACCATAGGGTTGAGCATTTATGGGTAAGAACCAGGGGAAGGCCACCAACAGGGCAGCTATCCTGGTGAGAGTCTGTTACAGGCTTCCCAACCAGGATGAAGAAGCACATGAAATATTCTGTAAGTAACTGTGAGAAGTTTCTCAATCACTGGTGCTTGTTCTTGTGGAGGATTTCAGCTTACCAGATGTCTGCTGGAAGTACAACACAGCAGAGAGGAAACAGTCCAGGATATTCCTGGAGCCTGTGGACAGACTTTCCTGACACAGCTGGTGAGGGAGCCAAGCAGGGAAGGTGTCCCCCTGGACCAGCTGTATGTGAGCAGAGGACAGGTGGGTGGTGTGGTGGTTGGAGGCTGTTCTGAGCGCAGCAGTCATGCAATGACAGTTTTGGTTCCAGGACATCTTGCACTTCAGAGGGCAGACTTTGATCCATTTTAGAAGCCCAGCTGACAGTCCTTGGGAGTGATCCATAAAGGGCAGAGGAGTCTAGGAAGGCTGGATGTGCTTTTAGAAGGAAATCTTAAAGATGCAGGAGCAGGTTGTCCCCATATGTCGAAAAATGAGCCAGTGGGGAATGGAGATTACTGGATGGCTGAATGGAGAGATCTGGGTGGAACTTGGGAAGAAAAGGAGAGTTTGTGAGATTTGGGAGAAGAGAAAGGCAACTCAAGAGGACTACAAATGAATATGAGGTTATGCAGGGAGAAAATGAAAAGACCCAAAGCCCAATTAGAACTTAGTGCCATAAAAGGCAACAAAAAATATATTTTCAAATCTATTAGCAGTAGAAGAAAGGGTCAGGGAGAATCTCTGTCATTTACTGGATACAGGGGGAAATAGAAGCTCTCCAGGGAAGTGGTGGAGTCACCATCCCAGGAGGTATTTGAAAGTCATGGTGCTTAGGGACGTGGTTTATAGTGGTGAACTTGGGAGTGATGGGTTAATGGTTGAACTTGATGATTTTAAAGCTATTTTCAAATCCAAATGATTCTATAATTCTATTTCATGTTTAAGACATACAAGCATTAGCTAATCAGTTGTCAACAAACTGCTTGCAAGTTGGTGATGGCAGAAAGAGAACTGAGGTCATATGCCTTCCCCAGGGCCATAAAGACATTCAGTACCTAATACAAAGTAGTTTCTAGCTTTCTTGGTGTAGCCTCTTGCACGCAGAGAGGCTATTTTCAGTTGTGCAAAGACTGCAATAACACTGGATCGAGCCAAGGAGTATAAAATCACAGGAAAGCTGGAGCTGAAGACATTTTCTCTTCTACGCTTTCACAATGTTCAGTAATCAATAGCACTAAGGAGGCTTGCTGAGCCATAGTTTGCATCCAAAGCATCATATTTTATAGCTTACGATGGATCCATCCTCTGTAAATGTCTAATATTTTTTAAACTCATGTAAACCTTTTCCATTTTCTGTTACAGTGAGCTCTACAAGGTAATTATATGCTGTATGGAAGCTATTTGATTTTGCTGTCTGTAAATGTTCTGCTTATATTCCACAATATCCATTTTCCTTACTTTGATGTGACTTTCATCCCATCCCTCTGCAGAGGGTAAGAAGTTTTGGAAAGTGTGGCTCAGAGTACCTGGCTGAACATAGGCACATGATGACTATCCTTTTGCTGCTTCTCCTGTGCCAGATTGTGCGTGACTGTAGTGATTGGCCTCTTTACATGACATTCCTTGGCTATAGGAAAGCACAGGACTATCCTTCTTATTTTAAGTTCAACCCAACCATTTCTTGGCCTGCTTTCTTTTGGCAGAAAAAGGTGTCAGTGGCACTTTTGCTGACTCCTTGGAAAAAGACTGAAGTGAAGTTATATTCAGTGAAGTGTCTGACCTTCCCCACACCCTCTGTGTTGCTAACATGCTGTCCCATTTTCAGCCTAGGAATTGAAAAACATTTAATTCTTAAAACCACCAGCCAATTATTTCATTTAGTTTTAGTTAAATGTCCTAAACACACTTACTCCTGCTAATTTAAACAGAGAAACTTAGTCACATGTAAAATATTTTTTAATGCACAACCAATTGTATTTTAAATGGTGGATAGCAGTAGTATATAAGTTACTTATATAGTATATAAGGTGAGAATTAGTATCTAATGAGATCTGAGTGGTTAATACCAAGTTGAGGGGGAGGGCTGTGTGTTTGCTATTGTGTTTGAATGCTGGACTGGTTTCTTAGCTTTCACAAGAGAAAGAAGCAGGGAGGAGGCTGCATTTTCTCTTAAACCCACCATGACTGTGGTGCTTCTTGCAGAGCTGGTGCACATCTTTGTGCAGTAATGGGTCCCTCTGGCAGGAGAGGGACACTACAAGTGCAGCAGCATCAGCTTTGCAGCATGACATCTTCCCAGGTCTGCCAGCATTGCTCAGAAATGCAGAAATACTCAAAAGCCCTAAATGCAAATTTTTAAGGTCTTTCTGTGTTGTTCACTTTTTAGGTGGAATTTCCTTTTGTCTGAGGATGACACTTTTCCTGATTCCTTTTGATTGTTTATTGGAGACCTTCCCGCATGTCTTCCCACAGCCGCGTTCCGCAGTAGCGTGTCTGTGATGCTAAGCTCATGTTTTTCAGGATTAAAGATTTCCCTTTCTCTCCTCCTTAAAGAAATAGGAGGGGAGGTGGCAGGTGCTTCATCTCTTTCCTGTGCTGGGCAGCTTGCCAGGAGTTGGTGGAGAGTGTGTCACCTTTTGCAAAGATCTAACAGTGGAGGCAAAAATGTCAGGAGGGACCTTTCAAATGCTTTTGGACCACCACTGGACTAACAGAAGAGGATCTCAAATAAATTCTATAGGAATAAAATGCTTGTTGAAAGCTCATGAAACCTTTAATAAAAAATAAGAAAAAAAAATGTTATATTGGGAACATGCTTTCAAAAGCTGCATACCTCTAGCGTTTTATATGTGATAGGTCAAAATGCTAACAGGAAGTTTAACACCTCCTAATAAATCCTGTGGCTTTTTAGAGTAATTCCTCTTGAACTCTAACATTTTTGTAAGTCCTGGATGTAGAATACCTGTTTCATAGGACTGTTCTGCTACAGCCTGGCTTGCTTAGTAGTGTTTTTTTTTGTTTTTTTTTATGGTGCACTGATTATCCATGGTGCTATCCCCTGGCATCTCCCCCAGTAACTTTTTCCCCACCTCAGAGACTAAATCCTGCTTTATGATGTCAGTGATTCTCAGTGAGATAATTGATGATATTATAGGATAGAGTTTGGCCTCAGGAGATACTGCTTTTTCAAGTTCAGCTGGGCGGAGCAGCTCAGGTGTTGATGAGGAATGGCTCCACACCCACCAGAATTACCCTCAGAGGCCCAGGAATGTTGTCTGTGTTTGTGCAACTCCTTGTGCTCAAGACACACTACACTAGGCCACCCTAGCAGAAACCAAGAAGATAAATGAAACAGCTCACTCCTGCTTTGCCTTGGGGAAGCCAAGATGCTTCAGCAGCTTCTGTTTCCTCACTGAGGACTTGGGAGGTAATTTAGGATCCTTGAGTTCAGACCTCCTGCATTGTGTGGGTAACACTGCAGTCATTGTGATGGAGATGATGAGAGCAGTGAGGGGTCTGTGTCAGGCATCTGGAGCTTCCAGGTACTGGTCACCTGTGGTGAGCATGGGAGTCAGGGCGAGTTAGGATTGTCCAGGATGCCCAGTTTTGGGGTTGTGACTCTGCAGTGGGAGGTGGAGTCAATCGATGAACCAGTTGTCCTCCTTCTGACCCCCCAAATGGAGCTGTGCAGCTCAGTGTGTGGAGTGGTGGGGTGTGTGGGCACTGTTGCTCTCCTCTCCAGCATCTCAGGAATAGCAAAGTCGTGTTGTAGTCATGTGCTGGGAAGTAAAGACTCTTGTTTTACTTTTTTGGCATAAAGCATTGAAATAGGTTGTTTATACAGGTATGGTGCTGGATAATCTCTGGTTTCTGCTAGTGGAAATAAAGCAGGCTAACATTGTTTTAGCTTATGTGACCCACCACACTGACTAATTCTTGCTGCTGTTTCCCTCTTTGCAGGACAGAAAGGGGTTGGGATTTTTCTAGTGCCAAACCATGCAATTCAGGCAGACTTTCTGTCTGTCACAGCAGCAGTCCTTCTCTTGTGTCCAAACAGTGTTTGACAAGACCAAACTTAATTTATATATTGAAGTTTTAATGGAGTGTCCTCTTTGAAGAAAACTGTTTAGAGTCTTTCCAGCGATTGAATCTCTGCAGATAGTGGCCAGGCACTCCTGCAGTCTGCCAGCCCTTGATTTCCAGCACAGTGTTTGGGGGAGGCTGTTGCAGAGCTGTTCAAGTGCCCAGGAGTCTGTTCGCTACCTTGAAGCATTCAGAACTTCACCAGTGATGGTATTTTATCTCTTCAATGCAGTAATACAGCAGAGCTAAGAAAAGACTGCATAACTGAGTGTCAGGAGAAGCTTCTTTTCCTTCATTTCTTCTGGATACAAATTAAGCAGTGTAAATTTGTCTTCTCAAGTGATAAAGGACCTGTGATATTTTAAATTCACAGCTTGAAGAATTTTAACAGAAAGCAAATACTTCAGCAGCATGATCTCTGAAAGAGGAATTCTTCACATTGACTTTCCTCATTTTGTTCTTTTTTTCACTTTGTTATAGTGATCATTTACAGGTTTGAATCTGCTTCTATGGGAGCAGGAAAGAGTATTGAAAACCACCTTCTGCTTCTTTTTCTGGTTCATTTAAGTACAGTTTCTTCAGTCAATTAAAGTATATGATGTTTTCTGTAGTCAGCCGTGCTCCCCAGGCCTCAACTCAATCACTTGCCTTGCATGGCTGTGAGGAAGGCAGGGAAAAATAGCAGAGCAGGGCTGTGATGCTGGGTATAGTACAGTTGTGCTGAGCATGAGGTCTACAGATTTGGCTACACTTGGCAGGAGCTAATCCTGCTCCTGACATATTTGCTGTGCAGAGCTGTGGCCTCTGACCCTTGCCAGGACTCTCTTGTTCAAGTGCAGCTTGATCTGTGGTCTCTGCCCTGGCTCTCCCTGCTCAGGGGCTAAGGAGAGGGGCTGTAAGGTTGCACTGCAGTTAGCCACGCTTCGTACAACGCACCTTCCCCAGCAGCAGTTCTGCTCCATCAGCAAAGCCCTCCCATTCTGCAAGCTGTCAAGTGGCAACTTGATGTCAGCATCTCTTTTGCAACACAGAAACTCCAGGGTAACTCAGATCCTGGATCTATACGTTTTAGTATAACAAGCCAAAAGGAATAATGCAGTTCTTCCTGTATAATCTTTATTGTCCCAACTTGAATAAGAACAAAACACCAGATTTACTGAATAATGTTCAAAGGCATCATTCCTAAAGGGTTTAAAAGTCAAAACTGCCTTATACATGTGAAATATATTTTGCCTTTTACTATTTTTTCTGCAAGTTTTATCGTTAATAACAAAATAATTAATTAAACAAAATACCATTTTAGTTATTGACTTGATTTGTTTATTTCTAATACCTACATTCCAGGCCTCAGAACTGCAGTGCTCATCCTCTCACCCTGCGCTTTTATTCCCAAGATGAAAATTAGAAAGCAAGCTGCCTCTGTAGCTTTTTGTTTTGGTTCTTATTTCTTCAACTCTTGGTTGGTTTCAGCTTAGAATGAATTATTCAGCGAACCAAAAATACTTAAATAAACTGTCAAGAAAGATACATTATCTGTATTTGCAGAAGAGAGTAGTGCTGTCAGAATCAGTTTTAGTACTTTGTATTCTGGGTGCTTAGCCACTATCTTCCATTTAACTTATTACTAATAAATCACTTGAGGTACTTGAATTGTTTTGAAACTTTAACAAGAAGCACGTATTATTTCAATTATCCAGTGTAAGTAAAACAGTATTAATTTTATATTGTTTTTATTTTGAGTTTAAATAGGCCTATTGGAGACAGATTAATTCAAATGCAATAGCATAATATAAAAATACAGTGTTTTCTTAATTGACCCTTACTCACCTGTAGTTGGACAAGAGGCACCCTGGAGAGCCAAGTTCCATCTAGTTCTTAGGTCACAGACAGCTGGAGCTTGTGCAGAGGCTAGAGAACCCTAACATTCATGGAATCACAGAATCCTTTAGATTGGAAAACATCTCTAATGTTATCAAGTCCAACCATTTACCCAGCACTGCCCAGTCCACCACTAAACCATGTTTTTGAGTGCCACATGTAGAAGTCTTTCAAACACCACTGCTTCCCTGGCCATCCTCATCCAATGCTTGACAGCTCTTTCGTTTAGGAAATTTGTATTAATATCTAATTTTCACCTCCTCTGGGGCAGCTTGAGGCCATTTCCTGTCATCTTTTCATTTGTTACCTGGGACAAGGGACAACCCCCAACCTCACTACAACCTGCTTCTAAATATGGTCCCCCCTGAGGCTCCTTTTCTCCAGGCTAAACACCCCCAGCTCCCTCAGCTGCTCCCCACAGCACTTGTGCCCCAGAGCCTTCCCCAGCTCCGCTGCCCTTCTCTGGACACGCTCCAGCCCCTCAATGTCTTTCTTGCACTGAGGGGCCCAGAACTGAGCACAGCATTTGAGGTGTGGCCTCAGCAGTGCCGAGTCCAGGGGGACGGTCACTGCCCTGCTCCTGCTGGCCACACCACTGCTGATCCAGGCCAGGATGCCATCGGCCTTCTTGGCCACCTGGGCACTGCTGGATCATGTTCAGCTGCTGTTAACTAACACTATCAGGTTCTTTCCTGCTAGACAGATTTCTAGTGACTTCCCAGTTCAATTTATAGTGATTCCTTTTTCTTTTTTTTTTTAATCTGTTAGTGTTTTTTATTTAGATCTGTCTTCATTGTAGCCTTTCCTGTCCTTTATGAGGCTTTAAAATTGTTCTGTTTCTGTGAACATATATCAACTCCTGCTCACTTTTTATTATGATACATAAAAACTGTTCTTAAAGTGTATGTATTGTACAAAGCAATCTGCATGGTAGCGCTCATTCAAGGTACCATTTTAGCCTTTCTTCTTCATTTCCATTCATGGAAAACAGAGGTTCTGAATCTTGCAGTCTACAGTTTAGATGAAGCACATCTTCTTCCAGTTTCTGTTCTTTTCCTTTTGTATTGTATGTCGTTCTTTCTTCTGCAATAATTTGCTGGGAATCCCAGATGTTCATCAGGAATGGTTGTGTTGTCAGAGTCCCTGCAAAACAGCCGAGCTGGGAAAACAATAGTTGAATAAATTTAATGGATTGAGCAAACATTTAATAAGGACCAGGGGAGCAGAGGAGTGAGGCTGCAAGGAACATCTGAAGTAGTGCATTTCCCCTCTGTCTCTCTTCTCCATCACTTTGCTTGGCATGAAAGAGCTGAAGCCAGCTGCCTTCTAACATTTGAACACAGCAAATTATAGCAGATGATTCTTGTCCCAGACAGTCTGTGTATGGTCTCCTGCCAGCATAGAAGTGCCACAAACACACTGCAGTAGGTCTAGAAGAGCAATCCTGTGACACAGAAACAGCTTGGTAGCTTGTCACATAGACCATAGAGCCCACTGTGAAATCCAGATAGCTCCTGTTCACTGCTACAGAAATTCCTGACCTCATCTGAAGCTGTGATTACCTTGAACTGATGCAGACCACTTCTGTTTTAGTATTTAGTATTATTCAGTATTATTATTATTATTTAGTATTATTTTGGAAACCATTCCTTGCAATTCTCTTATTCTTGTGTAGGAAAGAAGGTAACTGAAAAGTTAAGCTTAGTCTAGTGGGAATTTATCTTCCAGTTTTTTTCCATGTAGAAGTAAATGCCTTCTTTTCCAAGGTGTATGGAGGTTGAGCTCCTTTCCAAGACAGCCTCTCTTGTCCAGCTACAGAAAAAGCCTTGAGGTGACAGAGATACCTTGGATTTTGATGACTGTACTTGGGTGAGCCCCACCTTGGGTTAACATAGCATTTATTTTCTACTTCTTAGAGGAAGAGAGGAAAGAAAATTACCTGTGTGGGTTCAAACTGGTAAGTATCTTGGACTCAAAGCAGGAAGAGGGCAGGAGTGATCCCCCCGGGAGACTTCTGGGACAGGGAAAGTTGTGTGACATAAAGAAGCCAGTTCAATCTTTCTGTTCAGAAAGCATCAGCAACCAAGTAAGTGTCAGCTTTGCTTTCTTTTTCTGGAATTTGTTACTTAGAAATCCTGGATCTTTGTAAAAAACCTGCATTCCTCTTTATCAATGTTAATTTCATTGTGGCTTTTCTTGTTGAGAAACTGTATTGATGATCTTTCCTAACATATGAGCAAAGAATGTCCAAAATATCTGTTTCAAATCTTGTTTAATGGCAGAACTGCCAGCTTTCTCATTGGGGTTGCTCTGAAAGCTCCAGCCTTTCCACCTCTGTCATAGGTCCCAGCTGTCACGCCTGCTGCCGAGGTCTCTGCTGGGGTCTGTGCCAGACCTGAGCCGTGCTGGGGGCTGGCAGCCTCTGCTCTGACCTGCAGCCAATCTCTGCCTCCAGACTCGAGCCCAGGGACACCAAGAATGAGGAGAGCCGAGCTTAAGGGCAGGCAGTGAATTTTCTTTGGCCTGAAGGAAACTTTTGGAGGTATTTTTTTTTTTTACAGGCAACATACCATTTGCACATTTCAGTCCCCAGATGATGCCATATAGTTGCAGTGAGTGAAACCGCAGAAATGGCCAGAGTTAGGAGAAGCCTGTCAAAGGCAAAACAGTATCAAATTGTGGTACTTTGCCAAAATGTGTTATGCCCAGATTGTATCTAAGTCAATATAAAAGATAAAAGTGGGGGTCAGGGACAAGGTCAGGCATCAGGCTGGAGGTTCACTTTAGCTAAGAGGCAGAAATTACAGCCTGCCAATAAGCAGAAAGGATTTGCCAGACAATTTAAAGGCTTTATGAACAACCATGGCTTGGTCTCAGAGGAATGTGTGTTACAACTGTTTATTTTTATATTCATGAGATGAGAGATTCTTCAGTCTTGGTGAGTAACTGGAGTGAATAGTGTGTCTTGGGTTTCCCTTCTTGCTTACATGTATAGAGCTAAACAGCCCAGTAAACAGTATATTGTCAGATATGAGAAAGTTGGCACTGGTGAAAGGCACTTTCCAGTCCTCTAATAAACTAGTCATAGGGCTCTCACAGCCTCAGACACGGAATGGCTGAGCTACTCTTGTAGCTATCCTTTGCATTTGGGATCAATGAAGTGACCTGCATTTGTATGAACAACTCCTGGTGGAAGGAGTGATCTCACTGTGGCCTCACAGTGACCTCACTGACATGATGTGAATTAAGGCTGTTTGGAGGGAACAACACAAGAAACTGAAGGATTGTGTTGGTGCCATTGACATCCATTACCTATGCTCCAAAAAAATTGGTGTCAGTAGCACAGTGAATCAGGGGGCATGGTCCATTGTTCAGTTATATATTAGCATATAAGAGGGGAAGACAGATTGCAAAGAGGACAGATGGTAAAATAATTTTGGATGATCAGGGAATGATGAAGCCTACTTGGGGTGTAAGGGTTGTTTTTTTAAAGGTCATACACACCTTTTTATTGAGTGTCTGTTGTAGCCCACCTCTTTCTATGGCTTCCCTTAAGTTGTTACGAAGCTGTGCAGAGCAGCCACTGTTTCTGAGAAGTCAGAGCTGTAAATACCCCGGAGTAGGGCTGGTCCTTGTCCCAGGAAGTGTAGCACAGTGACTGTCCTGAGCCTTCCTTCCACCAGCCAGTCCCTGGTGACTGCTGTGCTCTGACATTCCCTTGTGACAAGTGCCAGATCTCCTTCCTGGTCAGACTGGTATCCATCTGGTTGGGGGATTTTAAAATTACACGTCAGACCTAGGGAAGGCTTCATCAGTCTTTCTCCACAGTCGATGGAAAGAGCTATCCACCTCTGTAAGAGGGTCCATCCAGTCCTAGCATCAGTATCTCTGGTGGGTGGTGTGAACCATCCATCCAATGTGTATTTCTGGTGCTCTGGTGACAGCAAAGGCAGCTTCAGCTTGATTTCACAGGACTGAGGTTTAGCCTTTATTCTCTTTGAGATGACAAGAATAAAGCTGGGTTCTGGCAAGGGCATAAGAGTATGGTTGTGTGGGTGGTGTAGAGCAGTGATTTAGATACTGCCTTGCATGGAAAGAAAACAAAGAACAGTCATATTTAAAACTTGCTGATTTCAGAGGTAGAGATACAGGTTTCCTCTGCATTTCACCAAGTGCAAAGTGAATCAATTTAAAATATATTCAGTTTTATTTATTTTTCTTTTAATAAGAATTTAATTGTTTAAGGAATTAAATGCTTAAATGCTTTTATTTTTAATTTAGTCTTTTAACAGGAATAGGTAGAGATATTATCATTAAGTTTTATTTGCTTCAAGGTTTTTTTGATCCCATTTTCAAACAGGAAATACTCCTAAGTTCCTTACCATTTTTGTACTAAAATTTAGTACTACTTTAATGGTTAGCTGCAATCAAGAAGAAATTGCACCTACTGTGCAAGAATTGTTATTCCGAAGCAAAAGACCAGGGTACTTAACACCTTTTGACAAAGCTGATTTAGACACAGGGTAGTAAAAGCTGACTCTCTTATTGGAGTCTGAAATTGTACAGCTGCATGTAAAAATGTGTGTTAGAATTGTGTCATTGCCTCAGGCAGAGGCATCCCCCTGCTTGGTGACCGATGAATGTCATCTCTGCCTGCCACGTCCTGTCCTTCAGCCCCATAAATGCACTGCTCAAACACAGTGAATTTTCAAAAGTATTGTGATTGTACAAAAAGAACAAATGTTTGAAATATTTGAAATATTTGACTTATATTATAGTGGGAATAACTGTGTGTTATAACTGAGACTCTGCCAGTGTCTCCTCTCCAAGAGTGTTCTGCTTTACATTCCCAAACATATGCCAGACTTCAGTCACAATACATTTTTATTTTATCCTCAACATAACCATGCTATTTAAATATATACTTTTTTTTTTTTTTTTAATGGCCTGGCTTTTGCCATAGTTTTTGACACTCCATGCAAATTACCCCTAATTTATTTAGGCATTAGACTGTAACTGAGGTGAGGCCTTTGTATCTTCTCTTTTATCAAAAGAAATCAAAATACAGTTCCATATTAATTTCCTAGGTTCTTTCTCTTTCCTCATTAAAAACTTAAAGAGGCTTGAGTTCCTGATATGAATTCCCCTTTCTCTTCTTAAACTGATAATTATGGGGGAGCAGTGGTTCTGTAATAGTCTGCTGTGAAGTCATGTGCAGATGGTACATAGAGGTAGCCCGGGGGATGTTTGAAGGTAGTGAATACCAGGTCAGCAGAGTGGAAGAGGAATATGGCTGCTTGTAAAAGGGGTTGTCTGGATGGTTGCATTCAAAGAGTTACTGTCAGTAGCTCAGTATCCAAGAGGAGACAGTGGGATTTAGTGCACTCACAGAAAGTTTGCCATCGACACTGAGCTGTGTGATTCTGTTGAAGCACTGGAGATTTATTTTCTTGTAGTTTTGTATAATGATGTAACTACAACTGCCCTTTAAGAATAAATACCATGTTTGGTGTCAAGAGTAGATGTACATTTTAGGTTGAGATAATGTCAGTGTCTGATCTGTGGTGTACTGTTGCTTTGAAACAGAATGAATTGCAACAGATAAGACTAGTTTTATGCCATCAAAGTAACTATGCTGATAAATTTTTCTGCAAGGTTTTGTGGTAGACTAAGCAAATTGCACTTGAAGGTCATGAAATTCAGGAGGTCCAAGTTAGATTTCTGTTTGGAACTTGAAAGTAGATGAAGCAGTGCAAGCAAGCAAAATCATTCCTCTGTTGTACTTTGTCATGTCATTGATCTTAGTTTAGTTGGTAATTGCTTTTAATGCACTGAAGATTCCCTCATATTTTTTCCTTCAGTCTTATATAGTGTTCAGTATTACATTGTTCATCACCCAAAATTTCAGTGATGTTCTTGTGGGGCATTGTAGTGGAGCATCTTATTGAACCAGTATATCATTTCTTCACAGATAATATTTTTAGAAGTTGAAGCTCTCATGTGAAATAAGATAATTTTGTTTTCTCCAATCACAATCACAAAACACTTAGCAATTTTAAAAATGTCTTGAAACCAATAGATATTATGGCTTTGATTTCAGAACAAGCTTTTACAATGTTAAAGGGACAATGCAAGTTTAAAATTTTTGTTACAGTAAAATAGTTTACCTTTTACTGTGGGTTGACATTTCAATCCTGTAGGAATGTGCTTTGTAGTTTTGTTACATTCTGCAAATGTTCTGAGGGTGAAAGGATCAATGAGAAGGATCAGTCCCTTTTCAGAGTCCCCTGATCAGTCTGGCCTCTGGTTCCTGCACAAGAGAACAATGTTGCAGTGCTCATGTTCCTGGTACAACAGAAGAAAGGTTAATAGGGTGCAAAATTTCTTGGTAAGAAAAAATAAAAGCTGTTTTGCTGAAGTGTGTGAAACAAGCTGACATGAAAATGTACCCAGGTTTTATCAGCCCTTCTCGACTTCAAATATACCTACAAATAGACCTTCTAGTTTTACTATAGTGAGTGAGTGCTCTTGGCCTCAGATTTGTATACTACATGACATGTCTGGAGGAGTTATAAGCTCTTGAAATGGGATTGGTTTGCTGTTTGTTCTGTGTGTATGTGTTGAGGGGTGTAGGTAATTGCACATTGACCTTTTGATATAGCAGCCCTAACAATTGCTGCTATAATAATCATCCTCCTTTCAATTCCATGGGAGAATGAAAACTGCAGTTCTACAGATTGTTTCTAATTTTATGTATGAGCTTGTTCAGAGCCATCTATCATTGAAGAACATGCTGTCTCCTCATTGTGGCTTTTAAAAAGTCTGTAGCATGCCGACTGTATTTGATGACATATGATGCTGGATGCAGGCAGATCAAGCCGTGTGCATCCTGGCTTCAGCCAGATTGAGTTGTTTTACTCCTCTGCCCACGATGAGAGGTGGTGGTGAGCACTGCTGCTTTTCCAAGTGATGGTGAGTAATGGCCCTGCCCTCAGTGCTGGCCAGGTATGGAGTGGAGCTTCCTTCTGTAATAATTGTTCCCTGCAACCTTCTTTAAAGCACTGTGGTGACTGGTGATTAATGAGCTCCTACTGATATGATGTGGCTTGATGTTGCTCAAAGGTATGGTATTACCTTTAGGGGCATAGATGTCTTTGAGAACAGTTCTTGACTTGACAAAGATCTGCTTTGGTTTGATTTTGGTTGGCTTGAGGTTTTTCACTTGTTTGGGTTTTGAGTTTGGAGTAAGGAGAGAGTGTGTTCTGATTGTCTGTGGTGACAAGAGAAGTCAATGTCCTTATGTGACGCTAATTCAAGAAATACCTTTTATCCACATAGCAGGTTTAGTGTTCTGGCACTGTGCCTAAATTAATGAGCTGGTTTCTGTTGGCGGTGTATAATCTCAGTCAGACAAATCCAGAGCTTCTGGAAAAGCCCATATCCAAGTAATAGTCCCATGGCTTTTCTGTAAATGTTAATGGTGTTAAACCAGCAGAATCACTTCAGAAAGGATCAAAGTGCCAGGGGCCAGCAGTGGGGGTCTGTGGAGCTAAAGGATGGCTTGGCACTGGCACTACACTGTTTGGAAACCAGAAGGCAGAATTGTTAACATGGTGGGATCAGGGAACAGAAAGTCATGGGCAGATTTTGAGGGGTATCAAACACAAGGTGACAGAGTCAACCACAGGAGAGAACTTCCAGCAGAAGTTAGTGATAGGATAGAGAAAGTAATGAATATTTTATAAGACAGAAAATAACAGGAGAGGTCCTACATCATGCTCAAGGCATAGTGATGCTGAGATTGCCATGTGCCTCACTTCAGAGGCCTTCGCATGAATAAGAACAGGTATTGAGTTATCTTTGTGCTCCTAGAATTGAATCCAGTGGATCCAGGAGATAGTGTGTTCTGGGGATATCATGGAGAAAGTTTGTATTGTGTCCCATGCATATTGCCAGTTTAAATTACAAGCAAAAGCAGTTAATCAATTTTTGCAGATTATTGTTTTGAATTTCAGGCTTTTTTTTGTTTTCTTGGCTTCTCAAAGTCTTCATCTTTCTCAATATCAGCTGTAGGTCTCCTGAATTAAGAAGTGCAAAAGTGCTCTTTGTTTCCATGGTATATAGTGAGTGTGTTTGTAAAAAATAAATAGGTACTACTAAGAGGAATCCAAGGGAACAGCTCTTTCCACACCTTAAAAAAGCTAAAGCAAATTCATACAAAAAAATAAAAAAAAAAGAGGCTGAAAGGAATGTGGAGGACTTAAGAGGAACTAAGTGAAATTCAGCTTCAATTATATTAATGGTAAAACTTCTAAGATAACCATGGAGCCAGTGTTGCAGCTTTGGATTTAGTTTCCATTACTGCCATTAGAAGTACTGCCTGTTCCTCTGATGTAAAATGAATGCTGTGGCACTTTCCCATCATTGTACAATACCGTAAGGGTCACTGGAAAGAAAGCCCACACTAAATCCAGGTATTTGCTTCGTTTACAAAGCGTTGTTTTATTACTGATTTATCATGGAGTAGAAAGTGTGGGGAGGTTTCCCAGCTGTTTCCAGACACCTCCTATAGGGACTCTCCCATTCCTGACATCTGAGGCCACATCCCCCTGTCTGGCATAACAGTTGTACTGCCAGACAAGAAAGATAGCCACATAAAAACTCAATGTCTTTAGTGTGTGGCCTTAATTCTCCATCTGTCTAGCATCCTGCAGCTATTAGAGATGGGTAATTTTCCTGTGGGGTAGAAAACATTCCCTAGAGCTGTGGATCATAGGGGATTAGGGGTGCCATTATGGAGCCGCTAGTTGGAGAGGGTCTTAACATCTTGGATAGGCCCTTTGGTTTGTTATCAGAAGTGCATGGGTTTTTGTAGTGACTTTTCTGATACAACTTGTCTTAATTTATATTGTTCTCAGTTACTGTCTGTCAAAGTTTTTCTAGCAGCTGTTTATCATTGTGGAAGTGTATCTCCAGTGGAGAAGAGCAGATGGGCACCTCACTTCAGACTCTCTGGGGAATTAGCTTTGTGAGTCTGTCTTATAAGCAAGTTGGCTTTAGAATTTTTCTTTGTTTTGAAAGCAGAGTTATGCATTTGGCTGGAGCACTACCCTGCCTAGGAGTGGTGAGGTTAGCACGAGCCCAGTGAATGTGTAGAATCTGAGCTTCAAATACATTTTCCTCTTGATTGTTGGGTTAGTTAAGTTACTAACTATATTTTAATGTAAATTCTGATGCTGCGTCCCTTATGTCTAATACTTCATATGACCATGTATCTAGATAAGTTTGTATGCATTGGTGGAAAATTACCTCATAATTTTGCATAGCTATAGTAAAGTAAAATTGACCTGAAAAATTGACTTGAGTGGAACAGAAAACTGCCAGTAAAAGTTATTAATGGTCTATTGGTAGAGGAAAAGCTAATGCCTCTTCTTCATATTTATAGGATCCTTCCTGTTTACAGGGTTCAGGCAAAGCACTGAAGGTGCTTAAGCAATATCATATGTCAAAGAAGCAAGTACATAAGAGGCTTTCCAGACTGGTAGCTCCATCCTTGTGATCTTGTACCTGTGCTTGCATGGCAGAGTGGCTGCAGTTGTGCATGTAGCAGAAAAGCTGGACATCGAGCAGGGCACGGAGGTGATGTGCTCACACCTGAAGTGGGAAGTGGGAAATTAAATAGCACAGGACTGTGATACCAGAAACAAAGCATTTCATCACTAGTGCTGTTTGAAGGAATTTATGGGGATGCACTTGTGCAGAGCGAACTGGACAGCTGGAGCTGTTCTGTGTTATCTCAGAGAGGGCTTCTCCCTGTTTCTCCACCTAAAACACCACCCACTTCTCTGACAGCATCTTCCCAGATCCACACTTCCTGCACAAGAACCCACCTTCCCCACCACCCCAAAGTAGCAGGCAGCAGCCATCCACTCATACCTTGTCTCTCCTTAGGTATGCTGCCCACCCCATGGGCAACCAAAGATTATTCCCTCTCTCTCTCACCCCCAGAAATAGTAAACTCTTCCCATCTACTCCCTCAGAGCCAGGCAGGAAAGCCCCGAGGCCTGTGAGCCGGCATGGGAGGAGGCATTTGGCTGCTCAGCCAGCCATTCTTTGTGCTGCCCAGGGAAAAGGCAGCCAGCTGAATGTGGGCACTGGGTTTGACACTCCAGCTGCCAGTTGGGCCATGCTGCTGCAGCGCATTCCAGCCACGAGCAGTGTAAGATGATACACCGGGAGTACAGATGTGGTTTGATGGCTGGCGCTTGCTTCCCAGCATTCCTGATCTGTGCAGCATGCACGTCACAGTTTCTCTCTTTTCATTTGATTGAAAAATCATGAATACTCTGCTTTTCTGCTGTGTAGGGACTTGGGTCATGGCAGAAGAGCAGAGGTTGTGGTACTGCTTCCACACGGTATTGCAGGCCTGTAAAGGCATCTGCTGTTCTGCTTGTGTAGATTGCTGTGTGCATGAAAACATGTATGCACTTTGTAGAGCTGTTGTGCTCTTAAAATGCTGTGTATTTTCACACTGTAGGAAGGCAACTGACAGGATACTAGGAGAAACAGAATTGCAGTCACAGAATAGCTGAGGTCAGAAGGTAGCTCTGAAAATCACTGAGGCCACTCAAAGCAAGGTCAGCTGCAGCAGGTGGCCTAGGGCTGTGACCAGTTACATTTTGAATATATGTGAAGATGAAACTCCACTTTCTGTGGGCAGCCCTTTATAGAATTTGACCATTCTTGAAACTAAGTTTTTTTTTTTAATGATGTCTAAATGAAGTTCCATACATTTCAGTTTGTGCCCATTACCTCTTTTTCTTTGATTGTGCACCAGTAAGATTCTAGCTCCACTTCCTTTACACCCCCATCAGGTACTTACAATTACTGATAAGATCCCCCAGAGCCTTCTCTTCTCTAGGCTGAGCAGAACCAGCTCTTACAGCCTCTCATCATAGGACAGGTGCTTCAAGACCTTAACCATCTTTGTGTACCTTTCCTGGACTCTTTCAGTATGTCCATGTCTCCCTTAAACTAAGGAGCCCAGACCTGGACACATCCAGGTGTGTCTCTACAGTGCTGTGCAGAGGGGCAGGGCCACCTGCTGCAGTGCTCTGCCTGATGGAGCCCAGGAGGCTGCTGGCTTTTGTCACAGGAACACCTTGCTGGCTTATGGTGAACTAGCTGCTTACCAGGACCCCCAGGTCCTTCTCTGAAGAGCTGCTTTTGAACTTCATGGGGTCCTCGTCAGCCAATTCCTCCATTTTCTTGAGGTCCCTCTGGTGGCAGCATATCCATCTGATGTACCAGCCACTCCTCCCAATTTTGTGTCATCTGCAAACTTGCTGCGCTGTCTCCATCATCCAGGGAATACTAGGGATAATGAGGATACTAGGCAGTATTTAGTAGGTGCCAGTATGAACTACAGGGTGCACCACTAGAGACTGGCTTTCAGGCCGGTCCGGATTTCATGTCACTGACCACAGCCCTGTGAGTTTGACAGGTTTCAGTCCAGCTCACTGTCCACTTACCTAGACTATGCATCTGTTTATAGCTAGAAAATGAAGTCGCTTCCTTGTCCTTTGACAGCAGGTCTCAATTCCTATTCAGCAGCAGGATTGCATTTTCTCTGGCTTTTTTGTTGTGGATATACTTGTGGAAGCTTTTGCTGTTGCCTGTAATCAGATTAAACTCCAGATTTGCTTTAGTTTTTTACAACTCCATTCTTGCATGTGCAAGCTGTTTCAGCACTTCTCCAACCCCTTCGTCCACCTCTTATGCTCTTTATGTTTGAGCAGAACCTTAATCATCCATGGAGGCTGCCTGCCACTACACTTGACTTCCTGCTTTTTAGGAACGGACTAATTTTGAACTTGGAGGTGATCCTTTAAAGTGAACCAGCTCTTGGCCACCTCTTTGCTCCAGGATGATATCCCATGACATTGTTCCAAGCAGATTCCCTAACAGACCAAAGCTGGTTCTCCCAAAGTCCAGGGCTGTGATCCTACTGTTTGCCATATTCTTCTCAGGAGCCTGACTTCTGCCATTTCATGGTCCTGCAGCCAAGGCTGCCCCCCAGCCTTCACATTTCTGATCAGTCCCTGTTGATGAAGATCAGGTCCAGCAGAGATGGATCTAACTAAATAATCCTCAGACACAGGGGTTTTAAAGCTTGTCTGTGAAATTAGCTACATTTTCTTAAGCCATTGGTATCTTTTATTTGTTACTTTCTATTTGTTTTAATGAATGGAAATTCACAACACCATTCCCCACCAGTCTTGCTCCAGAAGATTTGTACTGTGGCCTGCTCTGCTTTTTTAGGTGCCATTGCATGAACATTCCTTCTCTCATCCACTATTATCCTGCATTTCTATGCAGTGGCACTTAGGGAAGCGGAGCCACAGCATAGTTATTCCTGGCCAAAATGTTTGACATTACTTGGAGACAATGTGGAGTATGCGAGAACCATTCTTTCTGAAAAGCCTTTTTAAAGATAACCCAACATTAAAGACATAAGGAAGACCGTGTCTTTGTTCCCTCACATTGCAGAGAGGTTAAGTTTGTTCTGTTGTCTTTCGTGTGTGCTTGTCACATTGATCTCTTCCTGGCCTGTTACCTGTGCCAGTGTGGACATGTCTTCCTGGAAGTGGGCTTTGGGAAGAGACGTAAGTACACAAATATCTCAAGTCTTGCTTCTGATCCTTCTTTTACCAGGTTTAGTGTGACTTTTTTTCTTGGACTTGAATTCTTGCCTAAGGACAAGCTGATGTTTGGCTCTTGGCTTTTTCAGAAAGAGCTGGTGGTGATATAATCAGTTCCTTACCGTCAGTATGTCACTTTTCAGTTGGCTAGCACAGCAATAGATCAAAAACTTAAGTGGGTGGAAAAACAGCTTTAATTAATTAAGATTGTTCATAATTATTTCTAATGTTACTGTTCTCTGAGGACATAGTCACCCATGAATATGCTGCATTAGTTTAAAAAAGACTAATTTCTCCAAAAGAGAAAGATAATTTTATATAAAAAGCTAACCACTAAGTCTATGCAGATATTTCCATTTATTTTTTTATTGCAAGTGGATGTTGTTAATATAGTTCATAAATGAAGAATTGCAGTGAATAACATAATTGAGCCTTTTTCTGCATTTGTCTCAACTCATGGACCTTAGCTGAGTGGCTTTGGTGAAGCTGGGGACAATGCTTGCCCTGGATGTGTTCACGTAAGTAAATATGTTATTGATAAGAAGCTGGACAACATGGAATATTGTGTTACTGAGTATTATCCCGTTCCCCCATAACATTTTTATGACTGTCCAAGCTTTTGATCACCATCTTTTTATATGATCAAATTCACTTGCTGTGTCTAGAGGCTAGAGAGATTAAAAGCTGATATCTCTTAGAAAATTAAGCTTCAACATTAATCTTTACTATCTCTTCCTAGATCTGTGGCACTCCCTCTGGTGAGTACTTGCCAGGAATGCTTTTCATAGGTATTTATAGCAGTATTTTTTTAAAAACTAAATCTTTTATGATAGACTTTGGCTTTTTGGCTCATTTTTATTCCGTATCTCTACTTCAGTTGCACAAGACCTGTGACATGTGGTAATCCAGTGAATGAGAATAATTTTCAGTTTAATACAGGTTTACACAAGTTTTGAGGCTTTGTGCAAGTTTTGGAATATAATTCAAACAAATTTTCCCAGTATCATTATTGCAGTCTTCCAGATATTTCACAATATATTCTGACAATTCTTGGCTTCATAACATATTGATCATTTAAATTATCTAGCTAAGGAAACAATCTTGATGAAAATGAAGATTAGATACATGAGATATTGAAAATGCATCAGTAGGGACATTTCTTTAAGAAAAGTAGATAGATCAAAGGTCTCAAAATGGGAGGAGAGGGAACTGACTGACAGCTCATCTGTCTATGTGTACTCCCTTGGGTGAAGACCTTTGATCCAGAACACTGGGAGATTGAGATAGTGGTTTAAGTCAAACAAGGCTGACCAGTAAGAAATTTCAAAGTTTGTTTTGCAAGTTGTGTGGTCATTTCACTGATACTCTTTCTGTTGTGTACATGATGCCTGATATGAATTTCCAGATGAGGGCAATTTCCCAGCACTAATAGCTTGTGCTTATCTTGAAGAAACAAATAGTCTTAGATGTTTCTTGCATCATACCTGAGGGCCTCCCTCATATCCCTTTTACTGACCAGGACTACATCCCTCTCTCATCTGAAAGCGTATGCTTTCTTGATTTTCTGAGAGAATTTAAGCAAATGTGTAAGAGTCCATTACATAACTACAAATTTAGCTTCTTTCAGAGTCCTAAGTTTTAGTAAAATAATGACTTTCCAAACTTCCTATCATTTGTCATCACATTTCTATGTAGTTTCCAGCCCTGGGAAGTCACTCAGCCTGATATTGTCATCCCATTCATTTTGTTTGTGTTGTTTTAAATTTTTGGTTGTTGACTTCAATTTGAGCAGATCTAGGCCAAAAGATTGTTTTGCCTGGTAATATGGTAAAAATACTACTCAATAACTTGAATGACTTAAGGGATGAAGAAACCTGTTTGTTTTTTTTCCTTCAGCTAATTCATGTTGATTTTCATCCTTTCTTCTTTTTATTTCATTATCCTCCCTTCTTCATTTGTGAACTTACAATGGTTACAGTAAATATGGAAAGAAAAAACATTAAAGAGTCCCTCATTAGAAAGTCTGCTGAGGCTTAAGCTCTCTTAGAAATACCTGTGGTAACTTTCAAGAAGCTGGAATATTCAGCATGCTGTGATGTGCTGTGTGTTATGATAGCTACCCTGCTATCAGTACTGAGATAGCTAATTTAAAGATAGCTCAAATATGTTCCCTTGAGCTCTGGTGACTCCTGGAGTGTTGACTGTGAACAAGTACTCTGATTACACAGTGAAATGGGTATCCTATATAATATATGGGCTATACCCAACAAGATAATGGAAAATGGAAAAGGAAGAGTGCTTTTCTTTGTTTGCAGGTATTCAGTTTGACTGTAGGAAATGAAAAAGGTGAAGAAAATTATGTGAGGGAAGTGCAGGACACCATCATGATAAGAATTACTGTGTCTGTTTCTTCTTGTGAAAGGGCAGCATTAAAATTCAGACCATCCCAGCAGCAGGCTGTGCCTTTCAGTGCCTTTCAGGAGCGAGGAAATGCAGTTCAACAGTGTTTGCATTTGTCAGCAGATCATGCAATTGGGAAGGGGGAACCCGCATTAAAGATGTCAGCATTTCTGCTCTGACTTTGGGCTCCAGAATAGAGTATTGTCTCATAATTATTTCCTTTACATTCGATCCAGTGAACTTTCCCCCACTTCTGCCATCCCACATCTGTTTTGTTGCACAGCTGTAACTAGTTTAGAGTCCTCATAATAAAAAGGAAACCTCTTTTCATTCAAAGCAATCTGTAGTTTGGCAGGGAGTAAAATGGCTACTTCAGCACTGGTGACAGAAAAATCTGCCTTTCATTGACAGAAATAACTTTCTCCAGACTTTAGTTTAGGCACATTGTCTGCAAATATATACCCTGAAGTGCCTTAGGGGTTAACATACAGCATAGAAATACAGTTTAATCTTTTATACTTTGTAATAATTTTCTTTACTGTGTTTCTCTGTGAATTCTTCTCCCTCTTATGCTGTAGTGTTTCATTCAATTTCATGCAGTTCTCTGCTACAATGCTGTATTGCAGTTTCACTTCTTTATCTTTTGCAATAAAGCGCTTACTTTTCTTTATAAATAATTTGAGTTTCTCTGCTAGTATTTTTTTCAGAACCCTCATTTCCTATTCTGAACAGAAATTGTATGTAGTAGGGTGGTTTTACAATGCAAGAAGTTCTAGAAGCCCAAACCTGACCTGCAAAAATGTGGGATTTGTAACTCAGAAATATAACAGAAATAAATTTGGAGAGCAAAATGTTATTTGATGAGCCAAGCACAGTCAGCACAGCCTCTGAATGCTTTCTTCCTACTTTCAAACCAATGCAGAAAACAGGGACAAAACACATTGCACCATTTTTGTCATGCATCCTGAAATATTTTTCAAATCTCTCGTGCCTTTTCAATCTGCAGACTCAGTCTTTGTTCGGACAGAACGTGAAGCTGCCTCTGGGCAGTGGGATGGCAGATTTCTGCAGCAGTTGTCTTCTCCAGCCATTCTGTCTCCCTCTGTTTTCCACAAGTTCACCTCAAGCCATTCAGCAGGGAATTTAAAAGCTATAAAACTGCATTATTCAGTTATGAAGTAACAACCTCATCACCATGACTTCAGCAAGGGCTTGTAAAAGGCAGCGTCAGATTTATAAGCAGAGGAATTGCCAGCTGTGTCTAACAGATGGTTTGCAATGACAGACTTGCTAGTTTTTGTAACTCAAGAAGGTAAAATTCTGATTAGGTGTTTGTTGATGGTCTTTCTTTGTAAATTACTAAATGGATTAAAAATAAAGCCAAATACTTCATGTGGAGTACTTTTTTGGGGGACACAGTATTGTCCCCTTCTATGTGATTTTCTACATTGCAAATAAACTCCCATGTTCTTTATTGCTTTTGCAAAATGATGCAGAAAAATGCTGTTCTTCCACGTCACAATTTGGTCACTGTCCCATGTACAGTTTGTCAATTTTCTCTTCTTTTGATGCTTCTTCAGTATGACACCCAAGTAGTGTATTCACCCTGTGGATTAAGTAGAGGGCTAGGGACTCAGCTGCCTGCCTTTGGAAGGGTCAGAGGCACGCTGCTTTGCTCTCCAGGTACTTGTTAGATCTGTTTTTGAAAAACAGAGGCCACATTTTCCTTTTTCTCTTTTTTTGGAAGCTCACCAGATCTACGCAGTCTTTCAAAACTAATTGCCAGTGGCTCAGAAAGTTAATTTATTTCCCTCTCACTTGAGGCTGTATTTCATAGCATTTATTAGTGAACTGCAAAATATTAATGAAGGCATCAAGTCAGGTTTTTTTTTTCCTCTCAGAAGCCTGAAAAAGGGTGAAAGACAAACAGATCCCTTATATCACTCACACATATCAGACTAAGTATTTGGATTATCTTAGAAATTGTTCTAAGACACAAAAACTGTTAGTGAAGTCTGGACCTATTATTAAGGACAAGCTGGAACAGAGATACTGAGAGGGATTTCACATTACTGCAGAATAGATGTTTCCCATTAACCCTACTGGGACCCTCATAATGTTGCAGAAGGTGTTAAAAGGTATTTAGAGATCATTAAATGATTAGGCATTTAAATATAATTTTGAAGGTACTGAGTCATCTGCATGAACCTGGAGATCTTAATAAGTCCGTGACTGCCTGCATGGACACTTCTCTTTTACAGATTAGCACTGTAATATTTCAGTAGTCATGAAATTATGACATAATTAATTAGAAACATTGAGATTTTGTGATAATATCGGCATAATTCCTATAATTTTGCCTGATTGCATGAAATTGTGTAAATCATGGAAGAGTGGGACGTCTTATTTTGGCACAAGTGGTGTTCTGGTGGCATGAGTCAGCGACAGTTTAAAGAGAGACCATGTCTGCTTCTGTTTGCTGTGATTGCCCATCTGTTTCTTCTCTATTATTTGCAATTATTTATCTCCAAGCTGAGGAAATATAAAGATGGCTATTCTGGTTTTGTAATAATGGTATTCGAAGTCTGATTCCACACCATTCTGAAAATCACAGAATCCTGAGTGTAACATTATACAGTGCAAGATTACAAACAAGAATAATTTCAAGGAAAACTCTTAATGCATAACAAACAAAGCAAAGTTAATAGTTGCTAACATCAGTGTTTGCCTGAAGGTCAGAGTGACACAAGTCTGGTGGGACAGAGGGACACTGTATTGTCATAAGGCTGGGGTGGCATGGATATGTTGATGCTGCCAGCCCACTGGTGTACTGAAAAGTATTTAGTTCTGAGTTTGCACAGACCATTGCAGTGTGGGGGTGATGCTGAATTATGTTTCAGAAGGAAAAAAGATTTGGAACATCAAAAGGGGAGTGGAAGCAGCTCTTCAACAGGTGGCTTCAGTGGTGGGAGCTGTGAGACATGGACAGGGCAATGATCATGCTTAAGGGCATGTAAATTGTAAGCATTGTCCATGGTCCCTTGGAAGTGGTCAGAGTAATTTGTTCACCTCTTGATGGATACTTGGGAGAAAATAGAAGAAGTCTCCTCTCCTATCTGCTTTTAACGTTTGCTCCAGGACTGCTTTGAGTAGAAAACTCACCAAGGTACTTTAACATATAAAAAATCATGGTATTAAAAAAAAAAAGAAAAAAAGAAAAGGTTCAACTGTGTGAAAATGCATTAAGGGAGTGACATGCCTAAAAACACCATGTTAAATAAACAATATTTCTCACCAATGCAACATGAAAATGTGGTGATATTTTAATCAGTTAAAACATTACTTTGATACTTCTGAGTATCCCGTAAAGTGCTAAGATAATCCTGGAAATATAGGGAGATGTTTCTGAAATTCTGAAGAAAAATATTGAGCTGGACTCCTTCAATTGCTCATTGTAACTTAACAGATTTTATATAAGGAAGGATGAAAAAGCCTTTTTCAGCCCTATCAGATAGTATTGTCATCTAATGGTTCCAAATTACTCCAGTAGCCTTTGTGGGCTTTGCAATTACTAATTATCGATTAGGATTGATTGAGATTATACAATTCCATCAATATCATTGCACTCTAGTCAAGGGTTGAATTAATGGATTAGGAGATCATTGGTGCAGATCATAGAATCACAGAGACATTAAGATTGGAAAAGACCTCCAAGATAAGTCTAATGTGTGACCGAACACCACCATCTCAAGTAGACCATCACACTAAGTGCTAAATCCTGTCATTTCTTGAACATCTCCAGGGTGTCCAAGACTCCACCACCTCCCTGGAAGTCCATTCCAATGCTTGCTAACCCTTTCAGTGAGGAAATTCTTTCTGGGTGTCTGACCTGAACCTCTGCTGGCTCAGTGTGACTTCATTTGCTTTTGTCCTGTCGTCTGGTTGCCTGTGGGAAGAGGCTGATTCCCACCTTGCTGCAGCTTCCTTGGGTTTGTGCCAGGTACACAGGCTGCTTTTGCACATGTGGAGGTTAAAGCTTGTTAGCTTTTGTGCAAATTGATGAATGCAATATGGGCATGGGCCCTGCTGGGTTTGAATACAATTAATAATGATGCATGCTATTAAAACCTGACATTTGTTAAGCAGAGATTCCCAAGTCTGCTGCCAGCTGTGGGCTTGGGTGTGCCCTCTCCTGTGGGATGGGTATCGTGTTCCTGAGCCGCACCAGCACTGGTGGGAAAGCAGGGGAGGCTGCAGGCACTACCAGCAGACCACTTTAACTCTCTTTCCAAGACAGTTGTAGGGATCCTGGGAACAGGAAGCTCAAATCTTCACCCAGTCTAAAATTCCAGGTAGATGCTGAACCCATGCCTCATTGAGTTCAAGAATTTGTCTCTGCCATTAATATTTGAAATTGCTAGCTGCATTTACTAAAAGGTTGTGTACATTTTCTACTAATTTTATAATGGCTTTCATTTCATATAAGACTGTTCGTACTTACTTGTTTCATTAGAAATTGCTCAGAAGCCTGTTTTATCCTGGAACATCAGAAAATGAGACCAGTTGTACTTCAAAACAACACTTCAAAGGTTTTATTGATTTTTGGTGGTTTTTTTTTTTCAGAGGAATGTTTCGTCAAGGGCTTTCAGTGAAGTTCTATCTTCAACACTTCTTGTAATATACAGTGCTCTGAAAAGTCAAAATATTGTCTTCTTAAATGATTAACCTTAAAGGGCAAAAGCATCAATGCCTGAAGAGTAGAATAAGTTGAGACTTATATATAGTTAGTAATGCAGGTTTTTCTACTTGGATTTACAGGTTTTAGGACTACATCCTGGCATGAGGCAAGATATGAAGGCAATTTTCAGTCAAAAGTGTCTTCTCTTGGAGTACATGTTCAACTTCTCAGTTTGTGTGGATGTGTATGCACACAATTTTATTCAGTCTTAATTTATAAAATCTCAGTGCTGTAATGTGATCAGCACCTCATGGTGGTCTTACTTCTTAAATTTTATACAGGATTACACTCATGAGTTGTATGTGTTTGTAGGTAAAGAGAAGGGTGAGAGAGAACAAGGGGATAAAACTGTTCTGTGGGAAATGAGATAAAGATTTTATTGTGAGTCTTCCAGGGTCTGTCTGTATTACTGGAGGTGAGGCATGGCACAGTTATGCATTTTTCTTGGAGGAGTGCTGATAAACCCTTGTGTCACACCAAAGCAGAGGTGGGGTCTGTGGTGGAGATGGATCAGGGAAGCTCCTGGACAAACTATTACCATGCTTTTAAAATGTATCTGTAGGATTATTGCTCATATCCATTTGCTTTCCAAGCCTGATTTACGTATATGGTCTGGAGTTTATCCTTTTAATTCTGTGCTTGGAGAGAGAGCTGAAGAGAGCTGACCACCGTGCCCCTGAGGGCAGCCGCCACTCAGCACACTCCGGAGCTGGCTGGCACACCAGTGGTTTGCACCACCCACCAAACACCACCCAGTGTGTTTTGGAAGGGAGAATTGGCTCAGCTCAGGTCCACTCACAGCCCCTCTGAGCATTCTTAGGAATGACATCTCTTATGAAGCCTTCATTCACTTCCTCCTTTTTCTTTGTTTTTTTTTTCTTTTTTCTTTTTTCCCCTCAAGACTGATGACTGTGCTACACTTTGACAGCTTGGGATGAGTTTTTCCACGATGAATATCTGCCCTAAGCCGTATTATTTTAATTATTTTCTTTAGAAAAACGATGACCGGAAAATGTCAGGAATTTCTGGGAATAAAGTAGGGGGGGAAAAAATGTTTGTTTTCTGATCTTGATAAATCTGTTGAATTTGAGTAGCTATACTCAAATGCTTCTCTGTATTCTGACAAAGGCTTGACATTTGTCAGGGTGTGGTTGGTGGTTTGGACTAGGGGCTGAATTTCTTTTTAAAAAGTAGGGGGTTTTGTGCCACTCCTACACATATCCAAGAGAAAAGCTGTGGTTTTGTTGGTGCTGAGTGGATATTCCATGGAGCTCCTGTGAGTGAAGCCACATGGAGTGTCTCCTGGTTGAGGCTGAAGATGAATTTCCCTGTGGTCACACCAGGGCTTCTGTGGGGAACACAGGGCTGCTTGTGCTTTCTGTGACATCCCAGCTGGCTGAGTACTTAGAATATTGCTGTCTGGTGTAAGGGAAGCACTGTATTTACCAGTGATCACCAGGAGGAAGGGACTGCTCAGGAGGGAGCAGAGTGCCTCATATCAGGTGTGTTGTCTCCAGCACAGGAACTGGAGTGTGCACTCATGCATCACTGGCTTCTGCAGCACTTGGGGTCTCCGGTTCACTCCTCACTGACTCCTGACACCCAAGTCATGGTACTCAGATTACCCAAAACTTTCCAAAACTTGGAAATCATACTCCTGCCGCTGAACCCAGCCAGCAGCAGTCACTGATGGTGCAAGTCCTGTTTTGGTGTGTGCCCTGTTTAAGTTTGTTTCTAACCTGTGTAAGTGCTTAGTGCCTTTATCTACAGCTGGATGTTGGAGGGTGAGATAACTCTGATATACACCCCAGGAGTGATTAAAAAACAAAAAACAAAGAGCCAAGGTTTGTGATGCCACAGCAGCACCAAATGGTGGAAGGGGGTACAAAAATAAATCAAGTCCTACTCTTTTTAGCCACCTTGTTCCTCCTAAGCTGTGCTAGTTTGGGGAGGCTTATTGATAAGAAACAGGGAGGAGAAATGCCTGCAGTATCCAAGTTTGTGCTACTCAGTGAAAACACGGAATCAGACCTGGTTTTCAAGAAGTCAGAAACCATATATTTCTACAAAATCAGATAAAGTTGCCAGTGTTGTCAATTATTGTAGTGTGCATCAGATAGTGTTAAGTCTGGCATAGGCATGAGTGCTGTCTCTCTGGTTTTGAGTTAGTGGGGGGGAAGAAAAAACTTGAAATATGTGGTCTTGTCCAGAAGAAAAAGAACAGAAAATCTTTTTTAAATTTCTGCAGTCCCCAGTTAGGCATGATCTAAGTACTCCTGAGGTAGTTCAGCTCTCTGCCTCTCACTGAAACTTAATGCAAACCATTCACTTCAAGCTGTGTGTGAGAAGCCCCCTGTTACTCCAGTGAGTGGAGTGTATTGACAGCAGGGCAGGCAGACCAGAAAGACAATTAATCTTTCCTGAAACCCCACTTGCTGTTGTTGTAGAAGCTATGTTAAATTCTAGTAGCTGGATAAAACTTGTGACAGTGGTCCCCAGAGTCCTCAGCCCTCTTGGTAATACCAGATGCTGTGATGGTCCTGGTCAAGGTACCTAGCTGTGACGAAGGGGATTGAAGCAAAGAATGTTGTTGGACCTTGCCCAGGTGGGAGCAGGTCCTCAGTGGATGGGAGTGGGTGCTCCCCACAGTCCCCAGAGAGGAGCTGGAGAAACCAATAGCCCCATGCCCTTGCCTGCAGCCTCCTACTTCAAGGTAGGCATTGCCACACAAAACAATGAGCATCCTAAAGCGAGATGATTCACTTGCTCCTGCCAGCAGATAAGCATCTTAATTAATTCTGAATCCACTTAATGTAAATGGAGTCTTTGTGACAGGTTTAGTGGGATTTTCAGCAGCAAACATATGATCCTCTTCAGCATGTTCACATGGCAGTCCTGGTTTTGCTTAGGTCACATTTCCCAATGAAAAACCAGTCTTACCCTCTGCCATCAGTACTGTTTGGCATCTTTTTTGTCCTGAGTGTGGCATGAACAAAAAAGAAAGAGTAGGCTACTCTGACCAGATGGAGTCCAACACAAGCAGTGTCAGATTAAATTTACAGATTGTTAAGAGCAGCCCTGCAGAGAAGAACTTGGTGGCTAAAAAATTAAAAACTACTTGGCAATGTGCACTCATAACCCAGAAAGCCAATTGTGTTCTGGGCTGCATCCAAAGCAGCATGGCCAGCAGGTTGAGATAATACCCCACCTGAAATGCTGCATCCAGCTCTGAGGCCCTGAGCCCATAAAAAAAGTGCATGGGTCTGTTGCAGCAAGTCCAGGGAAAGTGCCCTGAAAATGATCAGAGGGGTGGAAAACAGCTCTCATGAGCTTAAAGGGTTGGAAATGTTCAGTCTGGGGAACAGAGGTCTCACGGAAGATATTACTGCAGTATTTCAACACATAAAGTGGGCTTATAAGAAAGAGAGAAACTTTTTACTAGGGCATGTAGTGACAGTTCAAGGGACAATGGTTTTAAATTGGAAAGAGGTTAAGTTTGTACTGGATGTGAGGAAGATACTTGTCCAGTGAGGATGGTGAGATGCTGGAACATGTTGGTGAGAGAATTTGTGGATATCCCATCACTGGTAGTTTTCAAGGCCAGGTTGCGTGGAGCCTTGAACAAATTCATCTAATGAGAGATGTCCCTGCAAATGGCAGGGGGATTGGACTAAATGATCTTTGGAAGAACCCTCAAAAGCATTCTAAAACAAGTTACCATAATAGCCAACATCTGGTCTGACCTGCTCATTGTAAAGTTTCCATGGGTATTATATTCAGGAGAGTGTAAGGAGCATAAATGAGTTTCTCAGTGGCTGATGCAGATGTGGATCTTTCTGAGTTACATAGTGAACTACTAATTACGGCTGTCAAGGACTGCAGATCATAGGACATAGTTCATAATCAAGAGTTGGGTAGCACATAAGTTATGAGTAAGCCATAATACATTGTATAGTCTTTGGAAGTCAGGACAAGCACTGTATATTTGATACAGCAGAGTAGAGTGGGTCAGTAAGTGATGTTTAGGTGACGTGATATGGTTGAAGGCATAGGCCTGAGAAAATGGTGTGTACAGGCATTTTCAGGATAGATATGAACAGTGCACAAGTCCACGTGATGAAGGCAGAGACGACAGCTTAGACCGCATTTCAGCTGCACGGCTTGCTGTGAGACAAGAGATACAGCTTATGCACAGCAAACATAATAAATACATGACCTGGAGTGAGAAAGTGGTGCTGACACTACAGACCATAAGTATGGTGGTAGAACCCCAATAAATGAGATGTAAGGGACTACCTGTTTCTTTTCCTCCTTATCAGTACACCTTTTGTCATAGATATCTACTTTATTGGATACAGCAAAGCTCAGCATGTCAGCTGTTAATTGAAATGAATTATCCCAGGCTTAGAGTGTGCAGCAAGGCTTTGATGTCTCCCTGCCTGGCAGTGATGGTTTCTTAATGGCTGCTGTTGTATTAAATGAAAAAGTACGTAGAGAAGTATTGTGAGCATTACAGTGTCAGGTTTGGTGATTTACTCAATTTTCTTCTTGTTTAGTATTGCAGAATAACGATGTTTTCAGTCCTCAGAAATGTGACACTTGTACAAGATTTGTGACTGTCGCATCAGTAAGGAGCTTGGCACTCTGTCAGCTTGGCATGCTGTTGACTCTGCAACTTACTCCTGAATGAGGGAAAGCAGGCAAACAAGTAATTTCAGACTCTAGCCCCTGAAAACCGTGAGCATGGCCTTTTAAAATAAACGTTTGTCATAAGTTTGGTTTTAAAGCACTTCAAAAGGACTTACATGACTAATAAAACTTGAAGTTGTTTTTATTAGAGTTTTACCTTTGGAACAAAGCAAGTCTTCAGTAAAGGTCGTATTTGTTCCTGAAATCAAAAAACCAAATCCCCTTCTTTGGGCTATTTCTTACCTTGGAAATTTTTTTCTTGTATTGTAGCTCTAAATAGCTTCTTTAAACTGCTCTTTTTGTTGGCTGACTATAGCATATCAGAGTTCCCTGACCTGAAGTCCAACATGCTGTTCAGTTCCATTACAGAGCCTTGCTTGCTTTGGGTGCATGTGGACATTGGTGTGCAAGACCACGTGATTCCACCAAGAAAGCTTTGTCAGATTGGCATCCTGACCTGGCTCTGGACTTCAGGACGCAGAGCAAACAAAACAAATTGTGAGTGGCAGAATGCCACCATCCCATGGTCCATCGCAGGGCTGACTGAGCTACACACAGTTCTTCCAGCAGACATGGGCTACAAATGTGGTATAACCCATTATTTAATTTTTGACAACCAAATGCACACAACCTTATCTCTGCTAGGACAGATAATCCTGAGAGGGTAGGGAGTGAATTTTGCATATATTATTCATGCTTGTTAGAAAACAAAGAGAATGCAGCAACTCTTGTCTTGTTCCAGGTGTTTAGGTCCATATATAACTTCAGAGACATGAGAGATTGCACCAAGTGCTGTTGAGGGACTTCAGTGCCCTTTGACAAAGGACAGGAGCTCCCTTCACCTCAGTCTCTCCCTGCACATGGATGAAGCGCTATGAATAGCTAGCTGGCTCTCAAGGTCAAAAGTGCTTCTTATTGAATATGGACTTATGGAGACAGCTATTTAAAATAAAAATATTTTTTGTCCTATATGCCTGACTTAGTTGTGATCTGAATGTCTTCAGAATATTGAGGAGCAGCTGCTGGGTCCCATAGCAGTTTTATCTGACTCACATTATAAAGCCAAGGTGCTGCTGCAAAGGAAAATTTCTGCAAGGTTCCTGGAATTTTTTATAGGGTCACAGAAAACTATCTTCCTCTCTAATTGAACTTTACATACCTGTCTTGTAACTTGGAAATTTTTGCTTCATTTGTATAACACTGAGGATTTGGATAAAAAAAGAGTAAAACTCACAAAAAACACTGCAGACAAAACCCTTGTCCCCTCATAATGGACATCTTTTTTGTTGGTCTGCTTCTACTACTGCTGTTTTAAAACATTGTCTAGATTGCACAAAACTTCACAATGTTGCCACCATAACTGTGAGTTAATGTGTTTTAACCCTCTTTTCTTTACCCAATATTGTCATTTGCTTCTTATGTTGACTCTTCCATTTTCTAAGTGTGGGCTCCCTATGAAGGATACATTAAAAGTATCTGTGACAGAAAGATCAGACAATACTGTGTTAGCAGCTGCTCCTTCTGTACACATCGACCTTTTCCATCAACAGAACAACCACTGACAAACACACTCATTCCAAGGCTTAGGATCTAAAGTGGAAGAAATTGATATGATTGCAGATCTATTTTTCTGCCTTTTTGATATGTGTGTGCTTTCAAAGCAGCAAGTAGGAGAAGTGGTTGGGATCCATAATGAATGGTGACAAGTAATGATCCTCATACCTGTCAAACACATAAATATGCTGTCACACTGGATGAAACCATACTAAAGCTGTTGTCTTCTTTGCTAGATAATAATTTCTGGGAAAGGACAGGGTTAGATATTAAAGCAGCTTGGAACTACTTTCTCTGCATTCCTTTTCCATCCTTTATTTTGCCTATTTGGAAGATACTTTAGATACCATGTACAGTCCCTGAGATATGGTTACGTCCTTCTCAGAGTTCATCACTGACACAGCATTTGGAGAATTAAATTAGTACCTGAATTTAGTGGAGAAAGAATTCCATTGCTTTTTTCTTATGCCATTTTAATTAGTTTTGCTCATTATCCCTGGAGGCATCTGGAAGAAATCAGATTCATGAACATATATTCCATCCTGCTGCTGGAATCAAGCTGGGAGACTCCTGTTTGTTGAGTTGTTCATACTTCCCTGTAAGTAGCCAAGTGCCATATCTCTTTCCCATATGCAAGTATCAGTTACCACAAATATAAGTGTCTGCCAGGCTGTTCCTCTCACATGTTCTCACTCTGGTTTTCTCTGGCCACAATTACATCTGTGCCACGACTTTTATTTTCTTCTCCTTAAATGCATTATAGGTGGTAGAGATGTTACCACCATTTCTAATTCCCCCAGCCTTGGCCAGCAGCACCACATCTGTCTTGGGGCTGCCAGGGATTGGGGAAGCATCTGGCAGCTTCTCACAGAAGCCACCCCTGCAGCCCCTTGCTACCAAAACCTGGCAACACAGAATCCAGTGCAGCATTTTCAGTTATCTCCTGATCTTTGATCTTCACATTTGAGGTTAAGAAAGGGCAATTTTGGCGTCATCTGGTTTCCACAGATCTCTCTGATCCCTCTTGTTAAGACAGTCTGAAACTGAGCATGTGAATGGCCTTGGGAAATGCTCACCATGAGCCCTTGAAGGTCAGGTGCTTGCTGTTCATGTCAGGTTATTCTGCCCATTCTGCAGTGTTTTACTGCATGATCTTGAAGAGGTCGGTGAAGTGCTGCAGCCATAGCATCTTTGGGACCTCAGAGAATGATACCAAATGCTGTGGGGTAAAATTAATGAGAAGAAACACGAAGATAACAGAATGCTTTAATATAATTCAACTCAGAAGTTGAGCAAGCAAGAGACAGTAGGAAACCAATCTTCATTCATTCTGCTGTTTGCAGAACCATTGTTTCTAATCTAATGCATTCTGACAGTGGGCTATAGCCTGTATCCTGTCAAAGTTAAAATGGATATTCATGATGATTTGTTCTGATTTTATCATCTCTGAGATTTTGTCTGAGAATAATGTATTTGTTGATTCTTGCATACATATAAATACCTTGTTCCCATTTTTATCTTTCCTATTTTTTACTGCCACTGTGATTATAACCTATATATCATGGATTTAGGTAATGATTTGGGTTTGGTGTTGCTAGGTTATTGGTTTGTTTTTTCATTTGTTTATTAATTAGGTAGCTAACTGCTGCCTGTTATCTCACAACTGCTCTGAAATCACCTCTTCAGTGAGGTTTGAAAGAAAGGGATCTCAGATTTTACTTCCTTTGTTCATGCATTTTACTCTATGTTCAGCCATGGGCTTTCTGAATGAGGGTGGACTTGTGTGTCCCTGAGACCTGTCTAGGTATTACTGTAGTGTGTGTTAGCACCTTTAGGAACAACTTAGAGGCATGAACAATAATCCTCTTCATATATTACCAAGTTTCTTTTTCACAGTAGTATTCACCAGTTTTTGTGTCAGTGGTGCATTTAAAACACAGAAAAACAATACTGCTCCGAGCTTTGGTTGCAATTAGATTGTTCTCTGCAGAAATTCTTCCTCATCAGGAATTATTTATCTTAGTGCTCCATAAAACCTGTTGATTGTCACAAAAACACTTTTAATCACAATTGTTAATTGTAAACTTTTATTTCTGGAAATTTGGTATTGTGCAAAGACTTTGATGAAGCAAATGGTATAGGAGAGAGTGCCTCAGGTTCAGATCTTGGGTCCCTAGTCAGTTCTGGGTCTCTTTCTCTAATGTAATTGCAATATCCAGACATGGAAAATGTCATCAGAAATTTTGCACAAGAGCTTGATTGTTACAGGAAAAATGCAATGAATGATTTGAATCCAGTCACAAAATGGAAATATGTATAAGACTTCAGTAGGCAGAAGACTTTCACATTTTGGTGATGAAGTTATGAAGACCAAAATAGCATTGCCCAGGGTTTCTCTCTAGCAGAAATGAATGAGTATTGCATTAAAAAATTGTATTCTGAAGAGAAGGTCCTTCTTCTTACATAATGCATAATGCTTATGCAAAATCAGTAATTTTTGATTTTATGAATTCTCTCCACTGCTTCTCTTCTCTTTAATTTCTTTGCCTGTCTTGAATGTATTTTTTAAAGAAAACTTTGGAAGTTTTTAAAAGAAATTCAGAGATTGATATATGTTTTTAGCAACCACTTTCTAGTGGTAAACTATTCACAAAAATTAAAAAACTGGGAAATAAAAGTTACTGATGTAATACTGGAGTGTTTTTCCTTTATGGGTTTAGGAAAATATCTGTTGATAACACAGATTACTAAATAATAATTGAATCTTTGTCAGATTGTCATTTCAAAAGGGAAATGTTAGCATTTTTTCTTCCTATCTTTCTCTAACTACTTTTGCGCTGCTTTTACCATAAATACAGCCCCATTTTTCAGCCTTTTCACTTCAAAAGAATCAAAGTCAGGAGTCGATTGCATCCATGCAGTTGCCACGGCTGGAATGCAATTTCTTCTTCTTCAATATTTTAAGCACGTTCTGCTACTCCTGAATGGACACAGATTATTGAACAATAGTAACATAATACAGAGAAATCTTCAATCTCTCATTGTGTAGAAAATATTTGCTTTATTCTGCCTTTAAAGATTAATAGTTTTGCTGGGATATATTCAGTTCCTTTGATGTTTAAATATTAGAAGCTATAGCTCTTTCAGATAACGTTAAACAGAAATGATATTTCTGTTCAAATCTTGATGGTTGGCAGAATTCTCTCACTAATACGTGAACCAACTGAAGGGACCTTGTACACCTTCATCTGATTCTCATACTAAAACACTTGGGTCCAGAGAATATGAGGTGTGTAGTGGTTGGATTTTAAATGTGCTTTGGGTTTTGGGTTTGGTTTTTTCCTTGTTTTTTTGATCTGTCAAATTCCTAGGGGAGTTTTTGCATCGACTTCAGTAGCATTTGAGCAGGGCATGCAGGAGCCAGTAACATGGTTACTTTGCCAGGGAATTGTTTTCCTTGATCTGTTAGACCAAGCATTGATTTTGCTCCCCCATGTGCTCTGAATGCACTTCAGAATTAAAGACTGCTTTTATTAGCAGTTGTTAAGGCAGGGAGCAGTGTGGTGTCTTCTTGAGCATTTTTAGAGAACAGCAGCATCACGGCTGCTAGAAGAGCTTTGCAATCTATGTGTGTTAATTACTGCTAAAAATTCTTGTAATAAAGTAGATATGATTCTGCTTATGGGTTTAATTAAAAGTGGAGTCCAGCCCTGGCATCTCACTGGTATGCAGTAAGATAGCCTGTTTTTTAAGTCAGGAGTGGTTTAGCCCTTCTCCGTTATCCTCAAGGTGTTCACTTCCAGGAGAAAAGCTCTGGTCCCAGTGGTCTGGAGAGCGTATTTCATCTGTCCTTCCTGCACTCCCCAGTCTGGCATAAAAAGGAGGGAGACCTCAAAAAAATTCCACGTCTGAACCTCACCAGTGGGACTCAGACACAAAAAAAGGAGGATCAATGAAAATCCTGTGTGCCCAAAGGTATTTTGTTTTTGTTTAATCCAATTCAGTTAGTCTAATTAAAAATGTTAATTTTTCTTGCGAACTTTCTTTCCTACCCTCAGACCACATAATGTTTTTCTACTGGCAAATGATAGGCATGTAATTATTAATGGATGTGAATATGACTTGCTTTTTATATGTTCTTCTATTACCTGTCCTTGTTGCACCTACCTGGTTTTCATGCTCCATCTCCAGTTCTTTTCCCATCCTGCCAGTTGTCATCACGGCATCTTTTGCCAGAAGGGTTTTATGGAACCGTATGGTGACCCAGTTCAGGAAATGCCTTGCATCCTGAGGACTACAAGTTGCTGCCGTGGTATATTTTAAGAGCAGCAGCCATGTCATGGGGAGACATCTCGTCCCTGAAGGTGTCCCCAGGCAGTTGTGACGTGCTCCTCTGCCAGCCCAGAAGGAAGGCTTCCTGGAAGCTGTGGGCACGTCTGTCCTGCACTGTACACTGCACAGCAGAAACCAGCGCCACCTTTTTTCCTGAGTATTGTGTTATCTGTGGTTGAGTGTGAAACCTTCTGTAGACCTTACTACGTTCAAAGGGGGAAGCATATTAAGAAATGTGTTGCCTGTCATTGTGACCAATGGTATGCAGGCAGCCTGCTGGGGTTTTCTGTGTGATTGTAAAAGGAGGGGAGGGAGGAGAAGGATGGCTCACATAGCAGATGATGTGATTGATCAACATGTTAACTAGCGTAGCAAGTGCCCATCTGTTTATATGGTTTACATATTTCCCAGCTATGAAGCAGGGATGAGAAGAAAAGAAACACAGAAACAAAATCCATTTTAAATGAAAAATTGGAGCCCAGTCCTGTTACCGATGAAACTACCACAGTTTCAAGAAGAACAAAATCATCTCTTAAAAAAGAGTCTACATGAACATCCACTAATACTGTCCTCCCCTAATTCTGCTTGGCAAGAAAATGGGGCTTTTTCTCTCCAGATCTCTAGTTTTTGTTCAAAATGTGGTTAAGCCATTGGGTATCCTCTGTAAAAATCTAACAGAATCTAGAATCAGGGATATTATAACAAGAAAGCCTTTGGTAACTAATTGCTACTTAATTGTGATTGACATTTTTCAGTTTACTTAGTTTCTCTTATTCCTGTTGGCAATGGAAGTGAGTGGGATAGTAAAACATCCTGAGATCCAGACCTGCCTATTCTGATAATTGCATTTCTTCCTGCTAAACTATGATGACACTAAACAGTTATTTATATTTAAAAATTTTTAAATCAATCTGCTGTGAGCAGATTCTGTGGAGTAACAGTGCCATGTCTGCCTCGCTTCTTTCCTTAGTTCCTACGAAAGAAGTAGTTGAAGTGGCTTTAATTGTGAGTGAAGCAATGTTTATGTTTTCTTTAATCACTGTTTACTTTCAGTAAGAGAGCTTTTTCAAGTAATGGGAGTAAAATATGTTCTTCTATCAATCTGTCTAAACATTAAGAATGCTATGTAGAAAACTATTATAATTTAATCATAGATGTACTCATCTGGGGGGAAATAAATCACCAGAGGCATGCATGCAGAAATGTCTTAGCTGTGTATGCAGATTCTCAAAAAAAGGGCTGTGAATGTATAATTCTGCATGCACAGAAATTGAAGCTATCAACATTTTGACTTCTGTCACAGTATGTGTGCTCTGTGGCATGCTTGACAAAAGGCTTTTGTGATCTGTCAGAAGATAACTATTATCTCTTACAAACACTGAATCAGGGGTAATTTGTGTCCAGTCAGTCTGTCTTTGGGATCTCCTGGAGGTGGGCTGGGGCAGAAGGTGGAAAGTAAAGACCTGCAGGTGGGGTGCTCACAGGTATCTAAGAAGAGAGGTGGAAGTTTTACAGTGAAGTTAAGAAATACAATTCTGCCCGAATTTTAGTCCAAATGTGATGCCCACGTGGTTTTTTTGGATCTAGCCACAAGTTGGAATACAAATAATATGAGTTGTGACAAATGTATTGATTCTCCTTATAAAGCAACCCAGTGTCCAATCTCCCTGAATTGCAAATTTTGTCTGAATCCCAAGGTAATTTAGATTGCTTTGGTGATATTTATTCAATACATGGCCTCCTATGGCTCCTTTTTCCTACTCTGTTTTTCAGCACGTGCCATAACAGAGCCTTGGTCTTAGTCTGCAGGAAGTAACGGTATATTAACAATATTTCTGCTACTACCATGATGCTAATAATTTATAGTTCTAACATGTCTCTTATTTTTTCCAGCAGCCAAGAAAACTCCCTTCTTGTATGTGCCACTGTTGAATTTGGAGAGTAGTACTGTCTTTCATGTCCTTTCACTAACCTTAGATATTTACAGTAACATCAAATGCTCTGACAGTCTTTGTGTCCTGCTCCCTAATTTCTGAGAGAGGATACAGTCTTTTGGCTTCCCCCTAATCAGCCATGTGTTATGTTCTGGTAGAAAGCTGTTCTCTGCAAACTTTTGTCTCTCCAACAGTAGGTGCACTTTGTGAGTTTTTGTATTTTTGGAGGAGAAAGAGGTTAATCCCTACATCCACTCTATTCATCCTCATTTAAGAAAATAAATTCCTACTTTTTAAAATTTCTCTTTTAATTGTTTGTCTTTTTCAAACCTGTAGTTGGCTTGAGTTTTTTTCTTTAATATCCTTTTAACAAAGTGGTATTGCCAGTGGACTTTTTTGAAACCATCTCCTCCAAATTTTTTTTTTTTTTGAGCTGTCTCCTTCTGCTCTTGGATTTCTTCATTAATTTTTATAGTACATAAAGACTGAGAATTCTGCATCTTGACAAAATAGCAACATGTATTTGGAGAATGTGAAGAACTCAGCACATATGTAGTTGATTCTTTTAATGACTAGTTAACATTTCTTCCAGGACTTGCTTCTCAAAAGTAGTCTTTTTATAGCCATATGGAAATATTTCAGATGATTAAAGAAAGGAAGAAAAAAAAAACCCCTGAAGTCAAGTATCGTATACAGGAATCTGGCATCGACAAGATTTTAGGTGAATTTTGAAATAAGGCCCTGAAAGTATCTATGTGTTTGCATCAGTAGCAGACATTACATTAGCTTTTAAAAATCCACAAATGGTATACATCTGAGTGATTTTATGAAAGGTAAACTGTGTATTTTCATGTCAAATTCTTACTTAAAATCTGTGTTTTAGCTCTGTGAAGTAGTGACAATTTTGTTCAAAAGGTGACCAGGAAAGGAAAAAGCCATGACAGGAACGATGTTGTGTGATGTGTGAAAGCTGTGTGAAAGCTCCATTTGGGTCACAAGAACAATACTGGTTTGCACTGGTTGATGAGCTGACATTCTCTTGAATCACATGGGAGTCCCCAGTGCACCTGGGTGAGATTTTCAAGGGTGACTGACTCGCTGATCCCAGCAAACTCTAACAGCTCTGAAAGTGTGAAAATACTGAATGAAAACAATAAATTTTGCTGAATTCAGCTATTACATTTATGTACAGAAGATAATTTGGAAATGACAGAAAAATTAATAATATCTTGATATTTGTGTAGAAATAAATGAAAATGTTTTCCTTTTAATCAAATAACTCAGTCCATGTTGGTATAACTAGGAATCTTCCCCAACTCAACCTGCAAATAAAAAAATATGCATAAGTTCTTCAACTCAGTTTAATAGGTCAGAGAGGCTCACCTTGAATTTCCCCTATGAGCCGACTTAGTTCAGTTTCTCATGAGTTCAGTGTACCACTGCACTGAGCACTTGCTGCTGCTGCTGCTCTTGCTCAGATTAAAGTTTTCTCCTTCCCTTTTCACCTGCTGCTCTGGTCAGATCCTCAGCTGGTGTAAATATCTGTGATGACTGTAGGGATGCTGCTGATTTACACAAGCAGGTGGTCTGTTTCCAGACTCTTACTGCTCTATGAAAATGGATTTGGTGAGTGAGCTTTTTTTGTAAATGTCTGAGCTGAGTTTATTAACATCTTAGTATGCCTCAGACAAGTGGGATTTTTTTAAGAGTGTTTTCATTTTATTTCTTAGGAGAATGTTATGTTTATTCTTTTTTTTATTACTTAAAGGCTGCATTGAAGAAACAAATTGTCCATTGACATGGGTTTAGTGGAGCATTTGTTTTTTTCTTGACAGAATGGTTCTCTGCATCCATTAAAAAAGAAAGGCATTTTATTTAAAGCTTTAAATGAAATAACTGAGTAAATGTGTATGTGTCTAGACTTGTACTGGCAGATGGGCGACCCTCAGTCCCTTAATTAAAGTGAATGAATCAGGGAAGACTCTCAGCCTTTACCTTGTAGCTGTGTAGCAGCTGGTGGGAACCTGGGGTTCTGCTGGAATTTTAGGGTTTCCAGTTGCTTTTTGGGTAATGCCACCACCTTCTGCCAGTGCATGCTAGGACTGACCCTGCTGCTCCTGGACAGGGAGGGAGGGAAGGAGAGAGAGAGGGGGAGGATTGCCTTCCCCTTGGCAGATATGTGCTGCACAAATCATGGTAGTGTTTGCATATGTCCAAGTGGGCTTAAAAACTCGTACAGACCTGTAGCTGAGCAAAGAGCATGGATGTGGGCAGCCTGTGCCATTGCATACTCCATCCTGTCCATAGCCCGTGATGCCCTTGCGGAGCACAGTGAGAGCGATGGCTCTGAAATGCTGCTCCTCATTTTGTGCAATGAAAGGGCAAGGACTGGGTTGGCAAATTGCTGTGTGGGAAGAAGATAGCATGAAATATCTCAATGTGATTCCACCAGTGCTCCTGCAGCCTGTCTTAGCTGGTGTCTGCTCCACTCCCCTACTGCTGTGGCCAATTCCAGCATCTCACTGGTCCTTGCAGCTGCCCAGTGCAGCTGTGAGCAGAGAGGAGAAATGGCTGTTCATGGGGTGTGTCAGTGTTCATAACAGCTCATGAGCTTTACCATGTGGGAACTTTGTTTTAGTAGCAAATGAGAAGTGAAAGTCTGAGAAAGATGGAGCTGTTGTGAGGTGGGGAGCGCCATGAAAATGCAAAAAATTAACACATTAAATAAAGTAAATCAGTACATAGGCCAGCAAATGATAGGACAGTAGTGCTATGTAGAGTACTTAAACTTCTCACAACTGATTTTAGTAACACGCAAGGAAGCTGTCATTTACCAAAGCTGTCAGTTACTTAATTATAGTTTATGCCAGATGATATTTAAGGTCATAGTTGTGGTATTTTCTTATTTACAGTCTAAACTATAAAAAGACCCAGAACATTTCACCCTAGGGAATCCAAAAATGGTTGCTGTTACTCCTTCTTATGGAGTAATCTAGAGTGTCTGCTGTAAAGCAGGACTTCTGAAGTCTCTAAATCAAGAAAGGTTTAAAATTTCATCCTTTGCTGTGATGATCTTCCATTGCTTCCATAGAAAAAGTCTGAGAAAAACTAAGCAGGAATAAATGAAACAAGTTGGAAGTTCAAACAACAAAAAAGGAGGTCTCCGGAATTCCTGGCAAAAAACAGAAATTAGAAAAACACAGTTTTGACACCAAATTTGTCATTAATCTGACTTTCATATGTGTTCTTCTAAGATTATTTTTTTTCTGTCTTGTGTCAAACACATGAACTAAAATATTTTTCTGACATTGTACATTCCATTGCTAATGAGATACTTTTTGTCTTACTGGACTGTAATCCTATTTGCCAAAAATGATACAAAGCCAGTTGAGTAAAAGCCACTTGTTTGGGTAGTCTAAAGAGTGCCAAGGTATCCTTATGCATTTCGAGCATTAGTGTGGAAAACAGTTTTCACAGGAAATGGTGCAGTATGTCCCTGTCTGCCTTCAATATCTCTGATATAGGGTGTTCACAAAATGATGTGAGAGCACTGTATTTATTGGACTTTCTCACCATTTTTATCTCAGTTACATAAGCCTCTTATCTGGCACCTCTTTGGCCAAACAGCTGCTTGGAGCTGTGTTTAATACTCAGCGCACAGCTGTGCGCTCTGAGCAGACAGGACCTCAGCACATGGTGTTCACCTAGATATGCAATATCAGTACCAGCACAGAACTGGGGTGACACAGGAGTAAAATAGTCCCCTTTGACCTCCCCATCTAAAACAGATGGAGGTTAGACCTTCTCACCTGCAGGCTGCAAGCCTTGGTGGCCTGCTGTTGATCTCTTGGGTTCCACATGCTCTTCGGGACCCATTCTGGTCATGCCTCAGCCAAGCATCCAAGTCCTACCTGCTGTCCAGCCTCATGCATACCCCCACTGCGTGCATCTCTCCTTTTTCACTGTGCAATCTACGTCAGGAAGTGTAAAGTGGAACCTGAGATTGCTCACTTAAATCCTCTGCCATGATACCCACAGGCATTTCTCCTCATTCTTAGGCTTTTAGCTAGGTGGAGCCAAGCTGGGTTTGGTTGGTTCACCGTCTTTCTCTGGAAGCTTTAATGTGAGGGGGTTGCTGAAGGTGTATGCTGGTTAACCTTAAGTCATCTCATGCGTCTTCTGAAAGTTGGAGGAGTGAAATGTGTCCCTTGATGTTCCTGCTGGTGAGATCTGTAGCCAAAGCTGGCTGAATTTTTCATTATAACCACTTGATTCTTTTTTAGTCAAACATTTCACTGAATCCACAGTCAAAGGACGACTTTGAAGTTTGGCTTTGTCTCCAGCACAGTTGCATGGGGGACTCCAGCTTTCCATTTAAAAGTGAGAGTTCATTGAAGTCCATGAAAGTAAAGGATTGTTGAATTACATCCTGATTTGCCAACAGTATACTCAGCCCTGCTCAGAACATGAAGATACATAATGTCTGCTCCCTGTGGAGTCTTAGCAAAGTCCTGGTTATCATTGCCCCTACGCAGGTTTCAGTGTTTTCATCCGCTCCTGCAGGATCTGTTGTGCTTCTAACTTAACAAACCTAGGAGTAAGTTCGGCTCTTCTTTTTTCATCAACATCCCCTCATACAGCCTAGAAGGAATATTTCCAATAACTTCCTTTTGGTAATGGCCAAACAGCTGTTCTTTCCAGAAAGGACCTTGGAAGCGAGGTGTGTAAATCAAACCTTTGGAGCAAGCTCCTTTTCCGGTTTCATTTTTCTCTAACACTGGTCAGGATGTGTCTGTAGTGGTATGAGACATGGTTGCTGCCTGTGGTACAGCAGCTCCTGAGCTTGTGGGCTATGCTGATGCACACCAGTACCATCTTCCCAGACACTGCTCCCTATATATTGGCACTGAATGAGCTCTCCTGCACTTCAACCACATGTAGTTTTGTTCTAGGTGAAGGACTAAGGAATTGTCTAGATGGCTCTTTTGGTGCAAGATCATAACAATAAAAGAAGGCCACAGCCAAGAATTTTATGTGCCTGGAAACTTTGTTGAATTGCAGTATCTATCCACGTGACAGCTCTGCGGTATTCTGATGCCAAACCTCCAGAGAAAATCCTAAGCACTTACAGGAAAGATCCCCCGCACTTCAAGTTCTCAGTACTTTCAGTATGCAGGACTTAAATTACTTTCCAGACTGGGAATTTTGTTTCTCAACATGGGTTTTATCTGAATGATGTACAGCCGCCCCTGTGGCCCTACTCGTGTTCTGCCTTCCCACCAGGAAAAGATCTCAATGTCTTCTGCTCTCCTTGCACCAGTGCTGTGGTTTTCAGCAGAGGAAATCTGAGGCATGGGAGCAAAAAGGGGTTTTTTGCTACACACTATGGTGTGCTCTGCTCTGGTCTGAACTGTCAGGGATTGACAGAGTGCCTTGGAGTAGGAAGCAGAAAAGCTGCTGGGTCTTTAGTTTTTTGGCTATATCTTGAGTCCTGGTCCTTGTGCCAAGAATTTCTCCTGCATTTTACCTCCATCCATTCCTTGGAAAACGGACAAGCCATCTTTGGAGCAGCGTCCAGAGCCCATCCACCCCTTGAGAGGAGACAGAAGCAGTCTGAATTCTCTTGAGAAAATAGAAGAATCATAACACAGGCTTCTGTTTCCTTGGAGGAGATTAAGCTGTGTCCTGATTTTGAGAATGGATTTAATTTTTTTAGCTGTTATTCTACTGTATAAAAAGGAACAGACTACCAACAATCATATTTTAATACAATAAGTTTTGCTTTTTTTTAAACAAAGTTTTTGGTAACTTTACGGTATTAGGTATTTAGTACACCTGCCTTAAAGGGACTGAAATAGCCCCTGAAGCTTTTATCTTTGCAGAGTTGGTTGATATATGAACCTGAGAGACAAAGAACATGTCCCATGACAAATGCAGTCCAAGGAAAGGATGTCTGTTAGAGTACTGTTGCCAGACTTTCCATTATAAGAAGTGACCTTTCATTCCCTTTCAGAGATTTTAGATCTGCAGTGCTGACATAGAGGGTAAGGAAACATCGCATCACAAGAGACAATTGCCTTGATTTGTCTTACAGAACAGATCTTCTTTTACTGCCTAATGTTCCAACATGTGACCTTCACTCTGTAATTACCTATCTATCTGCTATAACATGTTCAACATGACCTCACCCTTTTGATTGGATTTTCTTTTTCCTTCTATCAACATTTTTATTTCTGTAAGAAAATTCCATGTCTTGTTCATGCTTAAAAGTGCTTGAGTGAAACAGTTCCTGAAACAATATTTTCAAACAAATTCTCTTCGAAGGCTTGAGCTATGCCAGACTTACGAGGCAAAAAATCCTTGTTTGGTTGTAAAAACCTGAAAAATAATGAGGGGAAAACAGAAAAAGGAATATATTTTCATCTCAGCAGGAGAATTTGAAGGAAACTTCCCATAAAGGTCTACTTTCTTGAAGCCACTGCCTAAACAGGAAAATTCAGGATGTCTAAGTTCAAAATGTGCCATTTCTTTGCAAAACATTATGAGCCAATGTCCAGTGTGGATATTTGTGCTTACTAGCAATTGTGTCTCTAATTGGCACCATCTTGTCCAATGCACTACACAAGTTTTATGTACCAGCCTTCACATAAAGATGTTGGCTCTCATTGCAAACATCTGCTTCAGTTATCATGTTTCCCTTATGCTCTTTGCAGCACCAGGAGAACCATTTCCCTCTGTATTTTTTTTTTTCTCTCCCTTTCTCAAGGTTTTATGTGTTTTTATGCTCATGATCGTGGGGATATATGCATTAATCCTACTGCACATCAATAGAGCTGCACATTTTTGATGTACACATTTTCTCTTTTTCATACTTAATTATGAAATCCCAAGAAAAAGAATACATAAATATGCAGCATTCAGTTTGCTGTTGGTTTAAGAGTCCAACAGAGATGCATTGCAACAGTACCACTGATCATGAGAGATCTAGTAGTTAACAAAGTGTTTTATAAGTTGGCCTAAAATATGTTACTTTTCTGAAGACACTTTTGCTTTACCGTAAGACATTCAGGATGTTCTTTTGTGTAGAAGAACATCTCTTATCAAGAAGTCAGATAAAAGCAAATAATACAAGTAAGTGCTGAAAGCAAATGCCTCTGAGTTTGGTATCTTTGTAAACATAATTAAGGAATTGTTTTCTCAGTATTCATCTGAAAAAGGAAATCTGAACAAGGCCCCCACTGAAGCAGGCAAAAGGAGAGCTTTCAAATGTAGTCCTGCCTGTTCTTCATTTCAGGACTGGTTTTTTAGTTCTATATGCAAAAAAATGCAATTATGATGGTGACCATTTCACAGGGAAAATAATATTATTAAATGCAAATAAAATTATGCTTATTATAGTGAGAGGTGCAGAGACAGGCTGTCTCTTTGAATTGTGTGCCTGGACTTCCTTATTAATTTCCCATTTAATATTCTCCTAAGTGGTCTTTGCTGAGGTCATGCTCAACCACAGATTGACTGTGTACGACCAAGACTTGTGGGGTTGCTCTGCATAGAAACACAGGCAGACTACTGACCCTTCTGTTACCAAATGGATGATTGCTCTGAATTCAATTTCAGATGTCTGGAGTGTTTTCATTCTTTGATACCTTCTCTGCTGGTGTTGTGCACTGACTGCTTTTGTATCTTTCAACTAAAGCTCAACTTTTAGTTTCTTTTGTAAACCCTCTATGGATATATTCTTCTAGCAAAGTTCTGCACACAGCTCAGGGTCTTGGAGTGAGCTGGTTGCATGCGAGGTCTGTATTTAGCTGAACATACACAGAGCATCTTTTGATCTTGCCTCCGTGACAGAACAGGTCGTGCTTTAGATTTGAACTGTGATGTTGCTAGGAGTATTTTTCATGCTCCTGATAAAAAGAAGAGGCCTGTTGATAAGAGAAGGAGCAGGTACCTGGAGCTTCTTCTTTGAGGTTCAGTGGCAAACCAACCAAATTGATAGTCTTACATCAGCTCCTGTGGGATTTAGATTCACTTTTTAATTGCTCATTTGCTGGATAGTAAGTAACAGGTTAGGTGGTGTTAAAGTGCTGTTCTCTTTTTTTTGGGTCTTGATCCAGCAAACTCCTTAAGTATGAGCTTAACTATAAATTTGTCATGTCCTTGAAATAAATGGGGTTATTAAAGTTGTATAAAGCTGAAAGCAACTTGAAGTGATGTTTTGGATGGATCCATTGCCTTAATATACTCTTACATATACATCCTTACACAAGGTTGGCTGTTTCTCAGTTTAGTGCCTCTATAAGAAGCAATTTGCAACTTCTAGTCTGGCTGGGATTGTGCTATGCTTATTTTATCACTGATCATCCCAATCCTTTCCCTCCTTTGATTTTCCTTCTTGGAGAGCTGCTGGTGAATCATGATGGGAGCAGAGCTGACTGAGGTGAATTAGACCTCTGTCATTAAAAGGACAGAGATGTCTAGGACTGGTACTACCATATAGTACTATATTCTGCATTAGAGAGCAGAAGTGTGATGTTGTGTTCACTGTCTAGGATTTATTTTATTGTTTATATCCACTTAAACAAACAAACTCACAACAAATAAAAAAGCAAATCCAAAAAGTCTCCATTTTTAACAAGTAAAATGACCTTACAGTTTTACATCTTCCCATTCCAGGTATAGAATACACTATTTTGGCAATGAACTCTGTCATCTTTTCATCTGATTTACACAGAACATTATGGATAAATTTCTGCTTATTGCAGGAGGGTGGGGAAAAAAACAAGGCAAGTGACTGCCTGAACAGGCTGCCATAAATACAACTCAATTGGCATGCCTCTCCCCAAGATGAACTGATTTGTGGTCTGGATTCAAACGTGTTTTACTGTTCTTTGCTTTTCTGTGGATTCAGCCATTTAGATCAGGCTAATTTTCAACTGGAGGAACTGAAGAGCTATTATTCTCCCTGAAGGTTATCTCATTTGTTTAAAAACTGGTGGCAAACCACTGATTGCTGTATTATTTTTTTTTTTAAGACAACAGCAAAGGGGGAGGAGAGTTATATCTGGAAAACTCCCATGTGCAAAATCCCAAGGTCCTTTCATGAAATGAAAAATACCTTCACAAGTAATAAAATGAACTTCACCATGGTTCTCAGAAACTCTTTCCTCAGCTGTACCAGAGGATGAACTCATCAGGTTACACTCCATGGCATTTGAGAAGGTATATTTCTTGTCATAATACGTTCAGACTATGGTATTTTTTCAGCCTTTACCACTGTATCAGAGTTGGTTGACCAACTTCCCCAAGGGGGAAGAAAGACAGAAGCAAACATACACATAAGACAGCACCTTAGGGAGTGAAGCTGAAATTCCAGAAACCTTAGAAAGGTGGAATTAAGTATTCCGTATTGTTCATTAGGTCCTTAGACAAGGTCATTTTCTTTGTTCTTCTTCTTTATAAAGGAATTGATACTTACAGACTTTCCTTGCTGGATATATCGTAGAACAGATGCCAGATTAGCAGTTAGAAATTGCCTTTCAGGTTGGTTGAGTTTTTTTTAAATTATTATTGCTATTGTTTTAGTGAAGGGATTAATTTTCTGTTGAGCAACGATGATACAAGCTGTATCTGTCTGTAGTAATAGACATGTCATGGCTAGGAGGAGTAGCTTTAAGAGGAAAGTGTTGACACATTGCTAAAGCTCACAAGGAAGTGCAGGCATCCAAAGAAAACACAGGAAGAAATTTGTCTTTCTGATTCTTGGTGTTCCTGCAGCATGGCCTAGCTGGGAAAGGGAAACATTGGTTGTGCTGGGCACCCATGGTGGGGTCTGCCTTGAGTCAAGCACATTTTCTTGAATATCGAACTGTACCTCCTGGTTCCCACTCTGACACCCAGCAGCGCTCCTTGCAGGGGGAGGAAGGCAAGTACTTTGGAAAATGCAGCTGCCTTGAGCATTTAAATGGGAGCTCTTCTAATTTGGACAGCTGGACTATCATGTACGCCATTATGTTTAAAATTTGTGGTTGTGAGGGAATTAAAAGGGAAAAAAAAGAGAGATTAGTTCAGATAAATAAAATATAGAGCAAGCTGCTTTGCAATCAGCTCAGACTCTCTACAAGGAATTGCCTCACCAAAGAGGATGTCTTCCAGATTTCCTTCCCACTCATCTTCGTTATGAGATAGTTTTTCTCCCCCAGTGCAAGGATGTGTTTGTGGCTCCTGCCATCTAGAACATCCTCCTTCTGTGTATGGCCTAAATGGCCTTTTTGCCTTATGACTTAGCACCTACTTTTATTCATTGTGAAATGATTTTATATGCTTTTTAGTAAATGTGACAGGCAGTGTGTTATGCACTGTCGTGTTTTATTTACTCCCATAAAGCATTATGGAACACGGTTAGAATGTGACATCCAGGACACTGTGTAGTGCTGCATTGTGTTGTGTTGCAACATGGGACAGTTCAGTGCCTTGAAAGACAGAGTATTTTCCTTTCCCTCTATCTTTTACTAAGTGTTTTTTATCCTGACTTTCCCCTTGGTGAATGTGTGACTTCTGTGAGTTCCCCCAGTGCATCTCATGAGGACAATTGTCTGCTTGGAAAGGTCTTATTTTAATCTCATAGCTTTGTTGCTACAAAAGTACAAGAGTTGCTCACACCTCCTGAAGCTGTTTCCCAGATGCTTGATGATTCACGAGAAGCCAACCTCCTGGGAGTGAGTCTGGGTTGACTCTGTTCTATCTAAGCCTGTTAACACTGTGAAATCCCAATGAAAATCCCTTTAGAAAATTCTAGTGTGTTTGATTACAGTGCAGGCTACACCACTTCAGGTTGTAATTTAGTGCATGGTCAGGAGGGTGAGAGGGAATCAGGCTGTTTCAGAGCTCCTGAAGAGTCTTTTCCAGCATCAGGTGAAGGCTTTGAATTGCATTAGATTTCATCCCATGTGGGCTATAGAAACAGTATTTATGATCATTCTCATCAAACATACTTTCTTCTTTTGTGGAAAGGGCTTTTCCTCAGAGTGGAATATTTGAATACCCCTTACTTTACTATAGTGAGAATTTTCTCCCCATGCTTCTGTCCAGCCTTTACCATGCTGCATTTACTATGATGGAAATAACAGGTCACTGTGCTTTGCTTTTTTAGCTTCATAACATGTGCGGCTCTATTGCTCCATGTACCATGTGCAACTTGGATACTGCAGAGCTGTGCCAGCCGTGACACTTCTAGTCTTGGTCAGGTGTGACACTGTAGTCTGTGGGATTCTGAGTTTAACTTAAATTAAAATCTGTGACAGACCCTCTTCTTGATGTACAAGAGAGCAGGTAGTGTTCATTCTCAGTTGGTGTGTTGTGTGCACAGTTGTTTTGTTTGGGGGCATAGTTATGAGCACATTTCAGGGATACTGTCCCCAGAACTTTAATTTCAGCAGCGGACAACAGGAGGGTAAAGCCTGTGCTAGGAGTGCCTGGGAAAAGGGAACCTTCCCCTCAGAATCATGAACCAGATAGAGCCACACAGTGAAATGCATAGTGACAGAGGGGTAATGGCAATAGTTTGCTCTCCAAGAAAGAAGACTAAAGGACTCTAAGGCACAGGATGAGTTTTGCCATGTTTTACTGCAGTAACTTTTGCTCTGACTTAGGGAATGGTTGTTTTACACTAAATTTTTTTATCATCAAATCTGTTTTATTTTTATCCCTTTTCCTGGATGTTTTGGATAAAGTCCTATGAAATATCTTGTCCTCTTGGTGTTCTGGCTGTTTTCAGAGGCCAAAGGTCCTCAGAATTTCAGTAAGAACTCAGTAGTGTTGGCTGGACATTTTGTTTCATTCCAGATCACAGGGAAAAAAAACCCACAGATGTATTTTTTCCCCTTTTATAAGAATAAAAGCAAATACAAAACAGACTTCAGCATAGATGTCCCTGATGAAAATCGCAACAAAACTAATAGGTGGGTGGTCTTTATTTTCACCAAATTGGCACTTTTCCCATGCAAAGTGGTTGGTCAAAGCAGAAGAAAACAAAACTGGCTAGTTCTGCACTTTGTGAGGTAGGCCTGTGTTTGCTTAGAAAGGGTGGCTCAGAGTATGAAAGCATCTTAGAAAGATGTCACAATTAGATCTGTGGAGATAGTTTTATAAGAAACACAGACTTTTGTGTTTTGAGTACCAGGTTGTTCGGAAGCTAGAATTACTGTGCTGTCAGAAGAGTACAATGAACTGTTGTTAGACAACCATGCTTTGCTTACAGCTGTGTGCAGAGAGGTATTTACTGCCAGGAACCAGTGAAAGCAACCTTAAAAATAGATGAAAATATTGAAACCTGAAAAATAGACTAATCATGAAGTTTGTACCATTTGTATGGATTCCTGTTTTCAATGAGCATTTATAAAACAAGTATATTTATTTCATATAAAGAGCTTAGAAAACTTCAGTCATATGTTAGATTTAGCTTTTTAAGAGTGGAGACTTAGAGTAGCGTGTGTGACAGGTGGCTGTGGCTGGTTGCTTTGGTTTTGTATTTCCAGCATTCACAGAGTGGCTTGGTGGAGATGTTTTTCCCCCATTTGTGCTTCTTTAGTAGCCAGATTCGTGAGAAGGCACCAGTTTTCTATTCCTGTTGCTTGCAGTGGAACTGGAGGTTGATGTGGCATTCAGCAGAGTGGGGTGATGTCCAGTTTGAGATAAAGACACCAGAGTTTGGGTGTCATACCCTTTTTTACATGAAAAGAGGTGTCCGGATTCATGTAGATCCCCACACATGCCGTGGGGAAGGAACACAGGTAGCTGTGCCACAGGTGGAGGCTCAGAAGTGCATGTCTTGACTGGGAACTGAAACCTGCTGTGATCTGCACATTGCCTTGGAGCTTTCTGATCCTCAGACTTTCCCCATACTAAAGTTGTGGATGCATGGCAGAATGGTTGTTTGCAGCATTTTGATACAAACCAACCCAAATTCTAGTATCAGAGACGGCTGGGCAGTGCAAATGCATGGTGCAACTGAGAGGAGAGCTGGGTCTTTGCCACAATTTCTGTAATCCTTGGAGCCATGGATTTAAAGTAGCTGGGGCTTTACCTCAGTATAAGTAAACTTTAGAAACAATTGAATATTTACTCAGGCAAAAGTTGTGGAATTTTAATTAAGTAAAGACTTGGCTATTTGTCTTGAAGTTACTGAGTAAGATGGTTGATGGGACAGGACCTGGCCTCACTTATATTGGTATAAGCAGGGAGTAGCTGTTTGAGTGAATGGACCATAGGCAGAAAATGGTTCACACCATATCAATAAAATCAAAACATGACCTTACACATGTTTCTGGGAGGAAATACTTAAGCACAATAAAGATATTTCAATTCACCCATACTTATTTTCCTGAAGCCCTTCATTGCCGCTTTTGTTTAGAGGGCATTGCTCCCCAGAGCACAAAATTTGGGAAGCAGCACTGTTTACCTTTTTTATTTCAGTCTGTCTTACTTCATTGTTCTCAAGCTTGTAGCTTTTATTAAAGTTTAATTCTGTTTTAAAACAAAAGTGGTGAGAATGAAATCATATAATCAATATAAATGTAAAAATAATGATACATTTCGTGTAAAATAAAGAGTCCATATACTTGAGTTCTGTTGTTCTTACTGTTTAATAGGGGATTGAATTAAGAGAAAATACACTGTACTCCTATTTAATAATAACTGCTCCTAGACCCAACTTTTTATAGACTTGAAATGCAAATAATTGTGCTGTGTTATAAACTGTTGTGTTTTTTGCCTTCCTGTAACTGGAACAACATACTAATTTCTACAAGTTGTGACTACTAACAGAGAGCAATCACCTCACAGACTTGTACCGAAAAGAAGAGACCATCAGCGTGGCAGGGAACGGCTGCATCCACAGTCCTCGCTTCCCCAGCAGCTACCCCAGGAACCTCCTGCTGACGTGGCGGCTCCACTCCCCAGAGAGCACCAGGATCCAGCTGGCTTTTGATAATCAGTTTGGGCTGGAGGAACCCGAAAATGAGATCTGCAGGTGAGTGGAAAGTGAAAGTTTGCAAAGGGTTCTTTAAGAGCGCCTTTGAGCTCACTGGCATGAGACTGCAGAGCAAAACCACAGCACCTCTGGCTGGGTCTAGGGTGTCCTTGCAAGGAGGACAGACCTTTCAGGGGCTGAAATTGATCTTTGAGTTCATAAATAAACTGAGCTGTCCTGGACCTGAAGCAGTTTTGTCAGGTTTAGTCCTCCTATAACATTTGAAGCACAAGGTACTTGAATGCTCAAATCCAGCTATCTAACAACATGGCTGCTACTTTAATAGGATTTTGTCCTCTATCACCTCTGTCACATTTCAGTCAGGCAAGAAACATCTTTTTCAATAGGTGGAGGGCTGTAGGAGGTTTGAGTGAGTAGGTAAGTGCTTATATTGGGGTGTGAGGGACAGATAAAAACATATTGAAAAATATAGTTATGTTCAAATTACTTGCTTATCTTTATTTTTACTCTTCACTGGTACAATTCCTTTTAAAAGTTTTAAATATAGGTTCACAAACATCAGTGTGCTGATGCATGCTGATGTATCTATAAATCTGTTAAAGCCTACCCTACTACATCCTAGTTGCTTTGGTTCCCCTTTTAAGGAAAAGTGACCTTAAGCTCAGATGATCTGGCTGATTAAGCTAGGTGCATAAACTGTTTTGTGTTAGTAGAGTACAGAGGTGAATCTTGCCAACATTCACTAAAACAGTATAAATCCATGTGTTTATATTTCTTTTATTCAGCTCTCTTTTCTGTGGGAGAAAACAGGCTCAGGATTCCCATGCCCTCCAAAAGGCAGATTGCTGTGATGCTACTTCATTAAAATGCTCAAGTCTCAGCCTCTAAGTCTACCTGATAATGTTGTTACTTACACCTTATCTATACAGAGAACTTGGTTGTTAGTATTTCTGCACACCCATCCTCTTCTTATCTTATCTTTGTCAATTAATTTGTGTTAGTAGGGCTTGGCATCTCTGCAGGCATTTTACAGGGTGGATTTTTTTTTTTTCTCATTTTTCTTTGTTAAGTTTTCTGCATTACTGACAGAGGGTTCCTGCAGGTTTGTTTTCCATGTAGTAATAAAAGAATGCAGCCTAAAACTGGCTCTCCTTCCCTGCTCCCTTGGCAGGTCTGCTCTGGTGATGTTGGTCCAAGATCAGCAGCAGAGTCAGTAACAACAGTAACCTCCCAGTACCCCAAATGCTTTCCCAGATTCAGAGCCTAATGCACACAGAAGCAGCCTGTTAATATTTACATAGTGGATAAACTGTGGCTGACCTTAAAGCATTGCAACTTTGAAACAGAGGGCTAATTTACTGTGGAAAAAAAAAGATGAAGTATTCTCTGACAAAAGCCATTAAAGGTGGTAGCACAGTGGGGGAAAGTCAAGCTGTTACTGGCATTATGTGCTTGGAGAGCATCTTGGAAGACAGTCTGCTTGCTTTTTCCAGAGCAGCTAATTTAGAATGCAGAGAAAAGCAAAGACCTTCCATCATCCATACTTTATACAGAAGCTGGAGAAATATCATATCCTTTTCTTCAGTGAAGCTTTCCCTTGAGTTTCTGGAAGACCTTTATTTGGGTAGTATTACTTCCAGAGTGAGGAATTTTTTGGTCAGACAGCTTGTGATGGCTTTAAGACTGTTAGGTACTGTGTGCAGTCGGATTTTTTGCAATGGTCAATATATTTTTCAAAACTAGATCCTTTCTGCAGCTTCAGTCCCTGGCAATCCCTGCAGTGCTGCTTTAGAGACACAGCCAGGACTGTTTTAATTGAAATGAATGCCGAGAGCTGAGCATATGTTTGAAAGCTGGGCATACTGGATAAGTAATTCAGGACCTCTGCACTTTACCTTGCTTATGTATTTGCTTTTGACCTTAAGCTTTTTTCTCCAAAAACTTTCTAGTATTTTCTCTCAGTTTTTTTATTAATGCTAATTATTGTACTTTGCATGCTGTTAAGGCTGAACTGATTGAAATTCATTCAGGCTGAGGAATGAAGAGGTATATTTTAGCAGAGCTATGTTTCTTCAGAGCTTCTGAAGAAGGAGAGGAAATATTCAAGGTCTTACAGAATGTTCAAGAAGTGCAGTTAGTATTTCCACAGGCACTTGATAAGAGATGATTCTGAAAAGCAATTAAATTACCCAGCCTTTGAGGCTCCTTGGATGCACAGAAGCAACTGAGAATACACCTACTTCCATGATTGTTGCAGCAAAGCTTCTGCTGTTGAAAGCAGATATAATCCTTGAAAGACCATGGATTTTCCCTGGTTTTGCTACTTAGTCTGGCTTCTGGCTTTCAAAAGTGGGGAGGCCAGTCAGGACAGCTTTTACCAAAGCTTACAAAGTTATCTCCTGCTGAACACCACAACCCCTTGTGTTGCAATACTGTGCTGCCTGGATGCTTGGGAGCTCTGCTGGGTACCACATCCATCACCACCAGCGAGTGGGAGCTGTGGATGGTGCAGAGAGATTGAAACAAGTTTACCTCTGCCTGGGACAGATTTCAGTGTGTAACAAAAAAAGAATATTTTAGCAGAGTTAGGGCAGATTTAAGTGGTCATGGTGGATCTGTTATTTTCTGTTCTGTGTGATTGGGGCTTGGTGAATATAAAAGCAGCAGAGCTGATATTCTCAAACCACATAGTACTTGTGGGTTTTTACTCATGGGCTCTCAGCAGAAAAAGAAAAGCAGGTCTGTTATTTACAGAGCTATTCAGCTCCCACAACTGGGCAACGAGGAGGGTGTTTGGCTCACAGACCCAGGGGTGGGGAGCACTGCATTGCTAGCAAGAATCACTTCACAGTTCTGAACACCCTCTTTGGAGGGAGCAGATGCTTTGATAATAGAAAACATTCCTGGTAAAGACCTCCAGAGTTTTAAGGCTTAACTGTACTGTGAGGATGGCACTTAAGCTGCCCCTCTTGTCATCACCTCTCTTTCTCTGGCAGCAATGTGTGGGGCCTAATTCTGGCTCCAAAGATACTGAGAGACCTTTTGTCATAGATTTAGTAATAGCAGAACTTTATTCTCTGTCCCCTTTATTCTCCAGCTCAATAATTGGACTCATTTTTTTATTGATTTATATGGTCATTTATACCCAGGAGAATGCATAGACTGGAGCAGTGAGTGCTGGCTCTGTGTCCCTTCATCCCTGGGGTTTAGTGCCTTCTGCTCCTAGCAGAGCCCTCTTTGGGCTCAGGGACCACTGTTGTGGCACAGGTGCCTGGCCAAGATGTGACTTTTCACAGAACAAGATGTGCTGTTGCATTTTCCCTGGCGACAGCATGCACATGAACTTCCCACTGCAGCATGCAGAGCGGCAACATGCTTTCCTGCTTGAAAGCTAGACATAAATCTTTCCAAACCAGCTACAGGAGCAATGTGCCACCTACAAAGAAGTTCCTAAAAAGCAGCTTTCAGTTGCATGCACTGCCCTGTGTCCCTCCAGCATCTCCCTTTGGTCCTGGCACAGTGGCCGCCCCTCTCTGGCCCTCTGACTGACACAGCAGGCGGGCGCCTGTGGCTGCTGCTGCTGCTGCTGCAGGGAGTTGGGTGACCACCAGAAAGTGCACAAGTGCTTGCAGCTGCTCAGGTTGGGCAGCCTGCCTTAAATAATATTTTATCAGGTCTCTAAATTATTTACCCACAACATGAAATGCAGTGCGTATGCTTACTGTATACTGAGCACATGCAAGTGCCTCTTATTGCTATTTTAACGTGGTAGCAAATACTGTCATGTTCCAGGAGCACAGAAATCAGTCATTTGAGCACTGCAGTAGCTTGCAGCTTAGTGTGTTTTGTGGCACATAAATTTGTCCACCATTTGTAATATTTAGTCTGATGTTTTGGAGTGGAGAACAGGGGACAGTTGTCTTTCTGTCTCCAGCTGTGCTCTTGTCAGTTTGCAAGCATCATCTCTAACCAGAGTCAGCAAAAACTGATTCTTCATACTCTTTTTTAGGTATGACTTTGTGGAAGTGGAAGATGTATCAGAGACCAGCACAGTTATTCGAGGACGGTGGTGTGGACACAAGGAAGTACCTCCAAGAATAACATCAAGAACAAATCACATAAAGATAACCTTCAAATCTGATGACTACTTTGTGGCTAAACCTGGATTCAAGATATGTTACTCTCTTGTGGTAAGTCTCCTAGGGCTAATAGGGGTAAGAGACAGCTTGCAGTGTAAAAGAGCATCAGTTCTTGAAGGCTGGATGGTGTAGCTAAGGATGGGATCAAAACACTACATGACTGAAAGTAATTTGATTCCAGCAACTGCATTAATGCAGATCAAAGTATTTGTGACATCGTGTCATTAAATATAAAATAAAGTCAAGTTCAGATCAAGATTTACACTAATAACATGTTCCAGAAGAACTAGCACTTTCTACACTAAAGCTGCACTGCCCCTGCCTTGAGAGATGCTGCAGAAATAGCAAAGAAATGGCTGCTCTGTGAACCCCTTTTTCATGCTCAATCAAGATCAAATAAAAATACCTTGAGGGGTTATGGCTGTGATTCTCAGATAAAGAGTAGTTTATTCTGTTTGCAATAAAAGTCTGCATGCAAGACAGTGTGCTAAGGCTCAGACTGTGTGCTAAGGCTCATTTTTAATCAGATACCAACATACCTCTGTATATGCACAAGCATTAGTAGTGTATCATGTACTGTTTCAATGAGATGAAAACCTCCTCTTTTTTTTGTTTTTATTTCGGTTTTGTTTTTAGGGAGCAAGAATGCTCAGTACTCTTAACTAGATTTTGATACAGATATGTATTCCTTTGTATTGCTCTGATTAATATTATAATGCTTTTGGTGCAGTGTAGCTCGAAAGAGGCAGATTTTGCAAACACTCAGGAAATGGTAAGCAATAATTTATTATACTGTCATCATTATATTTTCCTATCCATCACACTTCTTATTCCCTTTTTGTTCAATCCACTGTCATTTAACAAGAATAAGAAAGCCTGGAATAGCAATAATGTTGTAATAGGAAAGATTAATTGTTTGAGTCATTTCACTTCCACCTCTTGGCTTTGCATGCATGTATGCCTGTGTATGCTAAAAAGAGTCCATAAACAGCTCATTGTCAAGGCAGAGGAAAGCTATAAAGATTTTGTTCCCTTGAATTTAAATTGTTAGGCTTCTAGGGGAGTAAGGCATTAAATTATAAGTACATCCTGACCTCTAATTTGAAGATAATCTACTAAAATTCAAATTCAGGCAGAACAGTCTACGAAAGACCACTGGGCATAAAAATGAGATTGAAGCAGCAGCCGTTCTTTATTCTGTTTGTATTTCAGCCCAGAAACTCGGCTGCATTTAGCAGGTTTTATTCTAGATAATATACAGATACTCTGATAGTATTAGGCTTTCCAAAAAATGAATGTTATCGCTCATAAGACACAGGACTCTCTGCACTAGGAAGCTCAGCAAAGACTACTGTATTTATCTTGTTTCAAAACTGTGAGTAAACAGAAAATTTGCAATCTGGCAAAACTATTTACAAGAATAATCTTTAAGTTCACCCTCTGAATTAAATACTACTTTATTTCAGAGAAGAGCCCTGTACAGGTGATAGGTGGGATTTGTGAGAATGGGGGGTGATTTGTGCTTCGCTCATCTTCAGATTCCAAACCATCCAACCTAAAAGTGCAGGATTAATACTGAGCAGAGTCAGCCCTTATACCACAGTCCCCAGAGTTGCCTAGAGCGCAGTTCATAGATATGCTGAGCACTGCTGACCCCTGAAGGTTGGACTCGCTGTGTGTTTCTAGTCAGTAAACCAGGGAACATTAATGAAGCATGCAAAAACATATGGTATTTTGTATGAGATGAAATTAAGGACCTTTACATTGCCTTTTTGCCTTCCCTTCATAACCTTCTCCAACAAAAGGCTACTTCTGGGGCCTTTCTTGGAACGTGGTGCACAAAATATGTGCAAATCTCTCAATTCCCTTGCTTTTTCTTATGTTTGGAGTTTGGATCTGTGTGGTAGTTGTTTATTTGTATGCCAGACTCTGATAATTTTCCAGAGAAAATAAAGCAAATTATTTGGAATTTATTGATCAGCTCCATCCATGTACATCATGCCAGAATGACTGGGTGAATTTCTCGCAGTTACTCACACAGCCAAGCAGCCTTGCAGCCTGATTCTTTGGTGTTTCATTAATAAATCTTCAAGGAAGTCAGTGAAATTCACTACACTTGATGCAGATCAAGCTTTTACTTAGATCAGCACTCTGCATGAGGCACAGATAAGGCACTACACAGCTTAGCAGAAACATCCTTTACTATCTTTGTATACTTTTGCTTTTCTATTAACTTCACATTTCAGTACCATTTAGAGAAACAAAAGGCGATTATTTCTTTAGAGAAGTCATAAATTAGCTTTGTATCATGTGTATCATATTTGCCCTTGTGAAATAAGGTATAGAAAGTAAACATCCCATGTAGGATTAAAGTCCTTGATTAGATTAGAACTCAGACTGACTCTGGAAAATTAGACCAAAAAGATAAAAGGGTGGTCTTTAACAGTATAAGGTTGAAAACTATACGGATACGTGTCAATATTAACTGTCCCAAGATAAGAAAAGGGACAGGGGAGGAAAATCTATGAAACTAAGTCTGACCATCTAATTACAGCATTTAACAACTTTTGCTTGTCAAGCCTGTATCCACCTTCTTCCTCCTTCTCTTCCCTCATCCCCTGTATCCTGGCACCTCTGCCTTTGCTCTCCCCTCTGTGGGTCTGAGGGACTTGGAAGGCTGGAGGAGGAGCATGATGATGGTCTTGAAGGCATGGGATAGGTCCAGCATGCCTGTCCCAGATCTGCTCTTCCCTCACAAAGTTATGGCAGTCCCTGGGGTGGGAGCTCCAGGGTGGATCTGGCTCCAGGAGTTTGTTAGTGAATTGCATGTGTCCCATTTCCCACTATCAACTTCAAATTGCCTAAGAGTCAAAAGTGTCCTGACCTCTCTGGAAAAAGTCCCTCCTCCTCTGTGCTGGTTGCAGGAGGAGGTAGGTGTGCACAGCTGGAGGCTGGTCTCTTCACTCAACACTTCACATTCAAAGCTTCCAGTTGTCTGGGTATCCACAAAGAGAATTGTTTCCCTTGAACCTCTTTAAAAGTTGCCTTGTTCTTTAAGCTTCACAGATCTAGAGCAAAAATGGTCTGGAGCAAGACCTAGACAGCATGAGCCTAGGCATGAGCCTCATTTGATTGCAAATTTGTTTGAAATTCCTCCCTACTATTATCACGTAAAGCCATTATTTCTCAATATTTTTTAATGCTTTTCTTGAATAAGTTGCCTTAGAAATATTGTATTGTATTAAATTGTATTATAGAAGGCACTAAAGTATTCTAGCGTGGTGGGGGTTTTTGTTTGTGGTTTTTTGTGTTTTTATTTGTGGTTTTGTTTTGGGTTTTTTTGTTACATTATTTTTTACTCTAAGGACATAATCATTCACAACAAACAAAGTAGAAATCCATGAAGCAGAGGAATATAAATTTCTGTAATCCCCTTTTTCCTTCTGAAGTTCTTTCAATGTCATAATTCTGGAAAGGAATGTTAACAAGATTGGATTCCATGTTTTACTACCTCATTTGCATGGACATTTGCTGAACTAGTCTAGGAACTCATTCAGGAACTTGTTTCAACAATTAAGGTGAATGTTTGGAATTAAAATTCCCAACTCTGCATCTAATTTCATTTTAATGAGACTGCTAGAAAATGTTGAATTCCAATTGCTAATTACAAACATTATTTTAAGTTTATTGTAAAAGGCACATATTTGTTATACATTTATAACAATAAATTCCTATTGCCATACTAATTGTTTGCTTAACCCTAAATGAAATCCATACTTTGGAACTTTGACTAAAATCATTATTGGAAACAAGGGCTACCAAAAAACTAGGAGCATATCTATATGTACTTGTATAAACATGCACATATATATATAAAGATGTAAGGTTACATATATGTCTTTTTATATACATACACATATACATGTGGACATGTATTAAACAGGAGAACAGAAAAGCACTTGTCCCAAGATAAGCTTATGCATCACAATATGTGTCACAACATGTTAAATCCTAAGTAATTTTGGCTTGTTTAAAAATGAAGATTTTTGGATAAGGGAGCCATAAAGAAATTATAGGAATGGAGGAGGGAGGAACTTAGTTTGAGTACAGGCTCTATATTCAGGGAATACAGATGAAGATCGTAAGGAATGATTAAGTCTAAGATGAAGCCAGTCTGGAAGCTGCATGAGTCTGCTGCTGTACATCTGGTTTAGCATGTCACTTCTTTCACAGAATGACAGATAATTCATTTCTATATCCAGGGAAAAATATTCTGCCTGAAACTCTATTTCATGTGATGTAATGTATCTCATGTGACAACAGGAGTGATAATGGTGCATCTATACCTTCCCTGTTATTAGATAATCCACAGAAGGAATTCAAGTAAATTGCTGGGAGTACAAAAGGAAAGGAATGGGGTGGAGTGGCATGTCTTGGTTAATAAAGTGGTTGAACATGAAATAGATTTCACTATGAAAAAAGAACAACTTAATCGTGGACCTTTTATCAGTTCTTCTGCTATTTTCTCTGATTTCAGTTTTGATTGCCTGTCTGTGCTAGACAGCAAAGACTTTATAAATGCAACCCATGTGCAAAACATGTAGTAATCCATATGATAAAACTTCTATTTTCTTAAGTTCTGACAGAAAACTATTTTCTGTGTTTTGCTCAAGGCATACTATCCTCATAAAATTAATCCACCAGAGGCTCATCTTTCAGGAGAGAAGTAATTAAGTCCTAGGTTCTAATTAGATAAGACTTGCTCAAAATCTTTAACATTGCTTCTTCAACTTCACATAAGCAGGGAATTTAAGAGATTATCTATGCACAATTTTATTTTTTTTACTTTGGAAGATGTTTAATTTTTTTAAACAGCAACAGAAGATGACAGCATGTTAAAAAGAGATACTATTTCTCAGTACATCTTGAGTCATGGAGTATCTCAGAGTAATTTTATATAGGGAGGAGGAATGCTTTCCATTTAATAAGTCTTCCTGAGAATCCAGCAATCTTCAACCTGCTGCTTAATTCACAGGACCTAACCTGTCCTTCAGCAAAGTTTGATGAAGAAAGGAAGGTGACATGGTAGAAAACAAAAACAGTGTGGTAGGCAGGCACATTCTGGTTCTCCCAGCACTCAGAGCAAAACAGAAAACAATGAAGGATTAAAAAAAAAGCAAAAGTGGGAGTCAGATAGCTTGGCAATGAGGAAAAGGTGTTCTTGGATTCAGAAGGCATGTCTGTATGGTCAGTTTCACAGGCAGAATTGGCTGCTCCAGGGACAGCCAAAGTCTTTCTAATTAAAAGATTCATTCTGACATTTGCATCAAACCAAGAGCTTTTTCTGCCTTCAGCATCCTGTCACACCTTCCAAAACCCTAAACCTTTACTGACTAACTCCCAAGTCTTGTCCACCCAATCTCTTTTCCTCCAGGGTGGGAAAACTTGCTGGTTTTCAAGTCTGAGATGCACCAGCCGAATGCAGCATTTGAGTATGCTCATATGTATGAAGGAGTATATGAGGGAGCCTGGGGGCTGCAGCTGGAGCAGCCAAACCTGACACAACCCAGTGCTTCACAGTCAGACTGCATTGTCCCCCAGTGTTCCCTAGACTGTGGTCTAAGGTAGTCCTTCTCTTGGCACATCTTCTGAAGGCCCTTCCATGTTTACTCTTGTCTCAGACACTAAGATTGGTCCCAATCCTTCTGCTATGTGACTCTCTAAATTTTAAACTTCATTAGGAGTCTCCCTGTTTTGTGTCTTCATTTTTAAAGTAGTTCAAAATTCAGAGATTTCAGGGAGAAGAGGAATCACCTACCAGCTTGGCAGTACTAGAGGGAGGGAGTGATACAGGATCATCCAGGAGTGGCAATGAAACAGTGGCAGCAGCAAAGACAAAGGAGGACTGTTAAATATAGTCCAAGTTCAGAAATAAAGGTTTTTGTGGGTAAGACAAACATGCACAGTAGAAGAGTCAAGTCCACAGAGTGAGAGGAGGCAGCAGAAACACCAAAATGCCGTGGTGGGAGAGGTAGGTGAAGCCCCAGACATGCAGATGTTCTTGAATATTTGAAAATATGTAAAAAACTACAAAACTGAAGGACAAAGAGGCTGTGACTAACCCTATCAAACTTGGCAAGGACACTGAAGAAAGGAGCCTTCCTGCTTTACTAGGAAGGTGTTCACATGACAGTTGTCCGTTACAGTCACATGAATGCAGTTTCACTTGGACTCAAGAGGGTGACTGGCACTACGGAAACATTTCTAACAGGGTGGTGAAGGGAAGGTTAGAAGAGTAATGGTGGCATAATTAGGAAGGAAAATAAGAAAATGAACAGGAGATTTTAAAGAGAAAGTGGACTTAGTGAAATAAGAAAGACTGTGTCCAAGAGAGCAGGGAGGGCAGGTAGAAAGCAAGACAAAAAGACCATTTCACTAGATCAGCCTTTTTTGGCAAAACCTCTGACTGTGAACTTGAGAACTGGGTTTGAATATATGAAAAGTGAAAAGAGTCAACTGGGAACATGAATGAAGAATTGAGTTATGGCCAGGGAAATACAGACCTTCTTGCAAGGAAGATAGCAGAACTAGAAGCAGTGGGACCATATAAACACACAGAAGCTCCTGGAAGCCGTCAGACTCTAACTGATAAAACAATTGTTTTAATCAGAAAGGAAAATAGATCTTAATGCCTGTGTTTTCTCAGCTGCAAGCATGTGTGCCTGGCAGTTTTGTTGTTTGAACAGCATGAGGGAGAACTGTCCATTTGCTCTCCTCTGTCCTTGATTTGTTGACAGCTCAGTTAAAGTGTGGCTTCTGTGCAGGATGTTGTCATTGATCTGTCTTAACATAGCAGTAGTCCTGTTAATGTCCAATTCCTGCTGAAAATCCTGCATCTTAACCCCAGACATGTGCTATACACTGGATGAGAGTTCACCAAACTCGTGGTGGTCAAGGATGACGAAATGCAGCATTTTGCACCTTCAAAGGACTGTACAAACACAAGTGTGTTACTTTCAAATACAGTATCCTGTCTCAAATAATTGATTCTAACAAGACTTGGAGGCATTGTTCATTTAGGACAGCTCTAGATTTTGAAGGACTGCATTTCCTATTTCATGCAGTCAGAACTTACCTGTTTAAAGAATTCCTGAGGAAATTAGTGACCCAGAGGGAATTTCCACTTTTCCATGTTAGAGGTACAAAAGACACCAATAGGAACATATCATCATGTGCAGTTCAAGGGGGTTACTTACCCATGTTAGACAAAAATAGTCAGACTCAAAAGCCTCATTCAGCATGAAGATGATTTCTCGCAAAATACAGCAGAAGCAAATTGGAAAATGCAAATTCCAAGAAGCACACATTTATATTAGCAATGAGATCATAGCGTTTAAGAATAGCAGATAAGAGCCACAGGAATGCTGCAGTTGTTGGGAAGTGTGTAATACTGGCAGAATAGTGATTTCAGTATTTTAATTGAATGAAGGGAGCCACAGTATCATAGCAACTGGCCATGATCTTTCTACTGTGTTTGAGTAAGTGAGGGCATGTATGAAGTTTCACACATCGTCTGTCCTGTTAGCTTTCATGCTGTTGTGGATTCATGCCCCACCTCTCTCCACCCTTCCACCCTGGTGGAATGGGGAGGAGGATCAAAGTAAAACTTTTATGTTGAGATAGGAACAGTTTCATAAAAGAAAACAAAGTAAAATACAGTAATAATGATGATAACAAACAGTAAACAAAGTGAGGTTCTGTGGTGAGGAATATCCCTGCGGTCAGTTTGGGTTAGATGTCCCAGCTCCCTCCCAGTTTCTTTTGCATGGCAAAGACGTGAGACTAGGAGAGAAAACAGAGTTCTTGACTTAGGATAAATATAACTTAACAGAAACCTAAATCTGTGTGTTATCTACACCATTCTCTTTCTGAACCAGCTCTGTAACAGCTACTAGCTCTTAGAGAAGAAATTAACTCTACCCTAGCTGAAACCAGGACACACGTCCGTATTGTTACCTGGTTCATAGTCATGGTTTAGTTATAATGTATCTGGATATATGCTGGATTAGAAGAATCAATATGAAAGCTAATCATTTCGCGGTTCTTCAGACATCAGTTACAGTCAAGCAATCTCCTTTAAACAAAAGTACAGAGTATGTGCAAGGTAGGCTTCCAGTGAGCCAGAGTTTGTGATACTGGTTGTGGCAAAATTGTTCTATTGGACAAGTAAGAAATTAAACTCATTCCCAAATTTGGGAAAATCTTAAGTAGTTGTCTTAATTAGGGAAACAAGACAATGATTCCTTGTAGTCTGGAAATCTTTAGAATGAATTTTGCTTAGAAAATGGATGGAAGATATTCAAGGTATTTTTTATTAAAACTACTCTGGGTAAAATAGTCCATTTTAAAAAGTATATTTGATATTTAAGACTGCTTTTAGAGCATGTCAGTGTTAAAATCCAGAATTCTACTTACCAGGTGTGTTGAACAGCTTTCCCATGGTATCTATAAAGCAGTATTTTCAATTAACATTAAATATGTGTAGCAGAAAGGTTGGATGGATCCAGCACCAAAAACCAGAGTGCATGAAATGAAGGGGTACATTTTATATGCCATAATGAGCATAACCTGGGAGAGGGTAAAGACCACGTGTTCCCTGACTTCTCTTCCCATGTCTGTGCAAACAAACAGAAAATAGAAGTAGCTTGGACCTGGTGTTTTGACACTGTATAAGAGACAGACCAGTCACAGCTTTAATTCAGTTGCTGTTAGACAACATAGAAAGGCCTCACAGCTAATTTGTCTGCTTGGAGTTGACCATTAAGAAGACATCAGAAGGAGAGATGGGAAATGGAGTAGTGAACTGAGACTGCCATAAACACCCAATCAGTGCTGCTGGTAGACTTGTGATACTTTTGTATCTGCACTAAAGAGAAAAGGTAAATCCAACCATTCTCCCCTGTTAACCCTAAACAGCGCATCAGTGTGCATGAACATGAGGTGAGTTTACACTCTCAAACTTTTTAACAGCACTCGTTAACCTGTCAATGGCATTAGCCATTTGTTTGAAAAGCAGGACTATTTTAGGCTGTTAACTTGAGAATGTAATGCTGTCTCTGTAAATCTGTATTCTGTCCTTTAATTCCACTTCAGCAACAGTTGAAGAATCTTGGCGTGTGAAATGTTCATAACATATGAAAAACGTATTTTGGTTTGGTAAATCTGGAGGGTGTTTTCTAAAAATTTAGTTAGAATGGCAGATTAGTTGGGAGAAGAGAGGTGCCATGCTTGATTTTTAAAAAGTTTAATTGGTCACATTCTGTTGCAATGCTGTAAAGAGGTGTTAACTAACTCCACCTGGCTCTTCAATGTGGCAGCACTGGTCTGACCTACTACTGTGGCCACAAGGGAAGAGGAAATGGCCTGTTCTTCCCAGGCCCTGTTCCTGTTGAGCAGCCTCTGCTCTAGATTTTATATAAAAAACGAAGGTGCACAGCTTAATTTAAGTGTACCAACTGTGTTGGAGAAGAGTAGGAAGTCAGTCTGCTTCCTCTGGAAGTCTGTCAGAAGCAAATACCGAAAGTGGTACGGTGCACTGAAACATGCTAGACCACCAACTGCACTGAGGAACTTGTGAAAATCCATCACAGCAGGTGTTGGTTGCAAGTTGTCTTTTAAATCAAAACAAGGATTGCGTGTCTTCACAGCCTTGTGTGGAGAGGGGCTCCAAGGCACAACTTCATGTTCTGTACTCCTCCAATACTATTTATTTGACTGTGTGTCAGTACCTTGCAAAGCCTGGCAGCACAATCCTGCTCTTGTACTGTTCTAGCCAAGTTTGGGTTGCAGGGTCTGTTTCAACCTTAGCACTGTTCAATGTGTTTTTGTCATTCTTGGCAAGCCAGGGAACACAATGCATTGTGTATAATGGGTGTTTAATTGCTTACATAATAAATCTTTGCCTTGTTTGTTGCAACAGCTGTAACTGCTGTAAACTGCTTACATCTCTGAATCAGATGATAGTGATTGTTTAAAGATTACTGAATCTAAATTTAGGCTTTTTTTCTTTTTTATTCCCCAGTAATGTCTAATGTCTAATGCAGACAAACCTAGAATTCTGATGTGGGGTCATTTAGTCAACTTTCCTTCGGGACAAGAATTTTCTGTATTGTAAATTCATTGCTTGATCATTTAGTATAATTTTTAAATATAGCAAGCATATACAGAACATTTAACCATGGAATAATAAATCACTGTTGCAAAGACATATTTTCTTTCATAATAAGTTTTAATATACTTTTTTTTTTTTAATGCCATACCATTGCCTGCATTTATATTCCTTCTTGATTTATGATAAAGAAGTATGTTCTTTTTGTTGTGGGTGTATATCTCCCTTAGATATTTGCAGTTTGCTTTCACACTTCTTTGCTTTTTGCTTAGTCAAGCAATTATGTCCATATTTAGCCTTTAATCTTATCCAAAAAATCAGGCTATTTAATCCCCTCAGAGTTTTTGATGTTCTTATCAGAACTGCCCCAGATTTTCCTAACTTTCACAGTGTGTCTGTGGTAGTGAATGGAACTGAATTTGGTGGTTCAGGCATCACCAGGGCTGTGTTATAGGTGGTGGTGTTGTCAAAAATCATTTTGTCATCAGTGTCACCTGCCAAGTTACCCTGCTTAGGCAGGTCTGCATGACAGTTGCCACCCTGTCTGCCCTAACACTGGGAATGTGTTTTTTAATGGGTTTTCTTTTGTAAGCTCAGTCTGTCTTTGGGCTCCCAGGTTTCCTAGTCTCCTCCTTCCATTCAGCATGGAACATTAGGTTGCATCTTTGCACAGTCAACTTTCCTTGTGTTGGGTTATGATACCATTAGTGCTTTTTGCATGTCCTCAGTGAAGATGGTTGTGCCTGCGGTTGATTTTCTGTGGGTTTGGATGCAGCATCATGACCTCAGGGAGGCTGCTGGCTTCCAGGCCAGGCTCCACCACTGTCCTAGCACCTTCTCACAGCCCGAGACCTTGCCACCTCAAAGACAGGCATATCAATTGTAAAATACCAGGAAATCAACTTCTAAAAGAAAGCACAGAAGCAGGTAGTGGTGTTCCAGCTTCAGTCTGGGACACTGTGCCAGCAGGGTGGGCTGCATGGCCTGACCAAGAGTGATGAACAAAGGGGTTTGTCTGTTGTGCTGTTTTATTTAGATGATCACTTTTCCTTTGCTTGCTGGATTTTACCTGAGTCCTCTCTAGTGCAAGAAATTGCATGCCTACAAAATAAAGAACAGCAATCCTGGCTTCCAAATCAGGAAGGTGAAAGAATAAAAATCAGCTTCAGACCACGCTGAGCCACTGGTCTGGTGGGTGTGAAAAAACTTGTCACTATTCTCATTCCCCCACTTCTTTCTTAGGTGGCATGATGACTGGAGCTCTTGGGATCTCCACACTTCCTTTTAACAATTCTTAGTTTTGTTCTGACTCTGTAGCCCCAGGCACAGATCAGAGAAGGTCCTTCCTCCCTGCTGGGGAAGCTGGTTTGCTCACAGGCTGCTGCTGTTGTTTGCTCAGCACAGTGGTTCTGGCTTCAACAACCTTCATGCTCTACACCACAGTACCAAAGGCAGTCACAGTGCTGTGTAAATATGACTTGTGTTTTGTGTGCATGCATCTTTATTAAATCTACAACCTTTGGTTTTGCCCTGAGCACTCAGTAAAGTGTATGCATGTCTTCATAATAAAATAATGAATAGGAGAGACCTGGCAGAGTGTTCTTGGTTTGCCCTTACACACATATATTTACATGCACGTCTTTCGTTAGTTGCAGGGTTCCTGACATTTTTAAACTTGATTGGATAAATCTTAGAGGAAAATTTTGGCTAAAAGGCATTGTTACATAAAATAACCCCCTGCATGTTGCTGAGCTTTGTGCTACTGAACTGAGCACCTCCTCCAGCCCAGGGCTTGGGGTGTTATCATCATTCTTTGCTTTCAACCCTCTGTTTTTCAACCCACAGATTTCCCTCCATGTTGAACTGATTTTGAACAAACATGTCATGCCAGAAAAAAAAAAATAAATAAATAAATCCTACTTCTTATCTCTTATAGTACCAAGAAAAATGCAGTTCTGCTTTCCTCAATTGTCAGTTTGATAACTAGTCAGAGCTTAGTTAGAGAAGGTCTGAGCCTGTAACAACACAGGGTCAGATTTTGCAACTCATCTATAGCACTGAAAGCTAAAAATAACTTTTAGGTTTGTGGAATTAGTGTATCGTCTTGTTAGATCATTCTCAGTAGAATCAAATAACATCCAATTTTTCTGTGACCTGTAACAACAGGGTTGTTTTGTTTTTGTTTTTTATTTTAATAGTTTTTGTTCAGGAATATAGCTTAATTGTACAAAATGGTGTTTTGTGGCAGATAAAAATTATTTTTCAGGTCCCTTTCCTAACCTGAAGAAGCCTTTTATTTTTTTTAATAATACTTTCAATCTTAGCAGCTATAAAAATGCTTCCTTTCAATCAATTTTTGTGTCCTGATGTATTCCTTAGGTCAAGTTTTGTGGAAAACAATAATAAACTTTTCCTCAGACTGTAGGAATTAGGCACTATGTTGTCTCATTGTGTGTTCCTTATTCTTGGCACTGTTCTTGTCCAGCCATCAACCTTATAAATGAATCCTGACTGCAAGCTCTTGCAGGATCAGACCCTCTCATAAGGAAGTCTGTGTATCCAGAATTGTCAGCAGAGACTTTTCAATGGGATGTATGTGAGTCAAGACACAGGCACAAGGTTATTTGCACACATCACATTTTTAGCATGGCTAGTTTGGAGCTAGCACAGGCCCCGGGCTGTTTCCAATGTGCCGTTTGTTGTGGCTGCTCTGTTTTATAGGGTAATAGCTGTGTCTGAAGACATGAGTCACACTGTATCTGATCAATCTCTACCTCATTTTACCACTTAATACAGATGTAGCCCAGAAGTTCTCATGTGGAGGTTATCTCTTCTTTCATTTTCTTGTCGCTCCTGATAACACTGTGAGTGACACAGTTAATGGCATTTGTGAACCCTGGGATTCAGTGTTTGCAGACTTATGGTTAAGTTTAAAAAAGAATTTTATCTTTGAGGAAAGAAAACTGAAAATAACAAAAAAACCCTGAAACTTGAGAAAACAGCTTAGAAAGTATGAGGGTAATTTTTCCACTGCTGTAGGGCAGGGTAAAAAAACCCATCTTGGGACTGCAAAAATTTATCTCACACCAAGGTCTGGGCCAATAAACTCAATAATCTTGAAACAAAAAAAAGAAACCTTGAAAGAACCTGGGCATCATGAGGACAAGGAGTCTGACTGCTCTGTGTGGTTTGTGTTGCATGCTGAACACTAGTGACATAAATAGGCTGCTGAAAACTTTGTTTTCTCTACAAGAAATTGGGAATTCTCTGTTGGTGTGGGAACCTAAACCAAGCACAAAGGAATTGCTGTTTTTTTTACAGATGAGGTGGAACTTTTTTGCCTGATTGGAAATGAGATCTTATTTCAAAATGTGGTTTGTACTTACATGTGTGTATTATCTCTGAACCGCCTGTTCTCTAAGCAGGCATGGTGTACCGAGGTCTTGTGTGCTTATCTTACGCTGATGGTTAGGGAAGAGCCTGTATGTATCAGCCATGTTCTTATTCAGGCCTTCCTACTCTTCTTGTATATGCATGAGTTTATACAGAAAAATTGGCATTGTTAAGCTCTGATGGGAGAGCAAAGAAACCAACTCAGAGAAGATAATGTAAGGCAGAGAAAATAGGACACTGCTCCCTATACACACAATTTATCTCCATCAGAAATATGTGAAAATAAACACTCTGTTTTCCCACCTCAGCAGCAACTTTGTGTGCTGACAGTGCTTGCTGAGTGCCGGTTCAGGTGCATTTTCCAGGTGCATTAAGGAGTAGATTAAAAGCAGAGACAACTCTTGTAATTCCAGCTGCTGAAATCAGGACTGTTGCATGGGTGTGGGCCTACTGCTGGTGCAGTCCAATTCTAGTCCTCCTGGACAAAGTGGACAGAGATGGGCAGGGTGGCCAGGGGGTTGTACTAAAAATCAGCGGTAGAAACTAAACAGTCTGTGGGTTTGGTACTTTAAAAATCCTGTCTGGTGTTCAGGAAAGACTTGGTTTTTATGACACAGAGCAAAGTCTTTCTGCTGGAGTTTGTGAGAGCCCTCCCCAGTGTTTTTTTCCCATAGGCCTGCGTTGCTGATGGAGGTGGGCAGCTGAAAAGCCTGGTCTGTGCAGACCAGCACTGCAAGGGCAGGATGGCAGGGGTTTGGTGTCTCCTTGTCATCTCCATAGATGGGGTGTGTAGCTCCTTCCTGCAATATTTATTGATACTGATATCACACCCATGTGTGATAACTAACTGTGCCTGTTGTCTTGAGAATACCCATCTCCAGTTTCTGGAAGAGCTGCTTGCACCCACAAACATCGCTTTTTTTCTGAGCATAACCCTGTTCTGCACCCATGGGAAGGCGGTGAAGATGTGCAAATGCTCACACATCCTGCCAGTGAGGAGAGGCCCTGCCTGTGCCCATGGTCCCCTGGGAGGTGATGGTTTATGGTGATGTGGTGTCCCCTTGGTGGTGCTCAGTGGTAGTGGGTGTCCTCTTGGTATGGGGGAGCATCTCCTTGTGCCCTGGGGAAGATCTCTGTGTGTGCAGGCATAAGTCACCCTCCATGGCACATTTCAGATTAATGTCATGGTGTTTTATCTTTGTTCCATCCAGGCTCTTGGCACCCATTCCTTTCTGAGTCCATGTGTGCCATCAAATAGAGTTTATAATTTGTACCTTTTTCTCCACTTACATTCTTTAAAGTGAAAGCTTGTTCTTCTTACCTGCCACTGGTTCTGACCTCCGGTAATCCTACCATATTTCTTTGTATTAAATGATGTTTACAACTTTTTAGTTTTTTGCCGCTTTCAATTTTCTGTGACATTTTGCAGGCCATTTGTATAAAAATGATTTGAACTCCTTTGTCTTGATTTTCATCACTTGAAAATGTTTAGCCTATTATAATTCTACAGCCATCCTTAGTCTACTTGATTATGCTTATATTTAGCCAGAATTCAAATAAAATGTGTCACACAGTTATTGTGGCCCAGGACCCTCCTGGTCCTGAGATTAAGGTCTCAGTTTGGTGTTTAGAAGGATTTTCAAGGCCATTTTTTGGTAAGCTGATCCTAAAACTGATAACATGGTTTAGTTAGATTGTTTGTAAAAGGTGGCAAATATATGGTGTTTTTCACCTGGTCTTTACTCATAGTGTCATTTGCAACTGATATTTGTAAAATTATGCATAAGACAAATGAGAAACATAACTGCTCCTAAAGTACTTGTATTTAGCTCTAACAGCAGTGGTGTTTCTGAGGAATAGATCTGGATCAGGAAGTTCAGTTGGAATAGTTCTGTTTTTTCCTTAATTTAGCTGTTTGATGAAACTCAGGTTAAACAAAATCCCCAGTAAGCAGTGTCCTAAGCTGTGTGCAGTAAATTGTCTGCTTTTGATCACATCAAAAACCTGGAAAAGCTAAGAGAAAATGGACCTTCTATTCTTCAAAGGTTAGATTTTCTTGCTATTTTTATGATTATTGAACATCTTAGAAAGCTTGGATAGCAGTCCTTTTTTGTTGTCCTAGAAAATGCAGTGCCTTCCAGTCAAAGCAGGAGAATGAACAAATTGCTATGTTTTGCATTATCTGTGAAACATAACACATGCTTCTGCTGCATGTTTACTGCAGAATTGAATGCCATCCTCTTGACAGAGAGCTCAAAAACAAATGGATCCTTCACAAAAAAATCAATAGGCTGGGATTTCTGCTAGGATAGCTAATGTCCCTTACCAGTACCCTTCTACATTGTGTCCTCAGCTTTAGAATTAAATTTTCTTAGCTCCATTAAAGTTTTTCATTTTTAACATTATTGCTTCCATGTTTCTCCCAAATCACATCTGAAAATGTAAGTGTGCATGTCTGACCACTTAGCAGATCTTCCTGGTAGAACCTGGAAAACTTGGAATATTAAATGAAATTACACTGTATTTATTAATGATTATTTTTCTCTGATTATGGACCGTGTTTAAATCTATAAAAAATGTGTAGAAACCCAAGTGGAAAGAAGTCAGAAAATTAATAGCTTGCTCCTTGTCTCATTAATATTTTTCCTTCTATCCCTAATACTGGGGCCTTTCAGTACATTCCCATTTGGTATGAGTCACACCAAGGAGGAGGACCTGAAATAACCAGCTGTCACTGCCTTCTGTTAACTCTGAAAGAGTTTTTTGCCCACCTGGACACTACCAGGGCAAGTGAAGTATCAGCTTTTCAGTTTTGCTCAGGGCAGAGTTACCTATTACCAGGGATGCTGCTTCCAAAACCCTGCCAGTCAGCGTGGCAGAAGTTCACCAAAGTCCTCACAAGGGCACTAGATACTGACCTGAGAGCAAGTTTTTGGCTCATGGGATCACTCCTCCCAAGCTCTTTTCCCACTTTGATGTGCAGCTTCACCCTGATCAGGACCCCTCTGGATGTTTGCTTCCCACTGCCCTGGCAGAGCCAGCATGGGGCATCACAGGAGGACCAACAAGCCCTGCAAAATGGGATACCACCACAGCCCAGGTGTGCTTAGACACAGACCCAAGGTGAGCAAGGAACACAGCTGCCTTCAGACCACTCCACTATCACTGTCAAAACATGGGCACTGCAGACCATAAGGCACCAAGAGTCACTTCTGAACCCAGGTCTCCTTTATATTCAATAGGAATAGGAAGGGAGTGAGGAGCAGATGCAGTGTAAGCGTGCAGCACCTGGATTGCATCCCTGGATTGCAGTAAGGTGAGACAGAGCTCATGTGGAGATGGTGAATGCAGTGGCAGCCTATGGCATCAATGACAGGAGAGTGCCCCAGGCACCTTCACACTCATAAGTCTCACCTAGAATGCTTGCAGGGCACTTGTCAGCAAAAAAAAGGGGGTTAAGGATGTAGGAAACTAGGAAAAAAAACCTCCACATCTCTTTATCAAAGAAGCTCATTCCAGACCGAACAATAGCCTGGAATGGAAGGAAATGCTGTCTAGCAAATGTATTTGGACTTGAGAGGAGCATCTCACCCAGTGTCATGCAGGAAATAGTCCCTTGTGCTGGAAAAGATGGCACATGGCAGTCAAAGGGCAGGCAGTGTCATGCAATGCAGAAGGGAGTATCCAGCCAGGGACAGCTTGTTAACAGGAGTTTCTAAGAGGTTGATCTTATGGTCAGTTTTAATACTGGGATGTTTCAGGGACCGGAGTAGCATTTGAATGGTTTTTGCAGCACACGCAGTACTGAAGTTCATTACTCATGAATGGGAAAATCAGAGTATTGGAGAGGCAAGCTGGATGACCTTGAGCAGCACAGAATTGATTTGCAGTGAAATGGAACAGCCCAAATATGAGCAAAGAGGTCACTCATGTAGAGATTAATAACAAAAGTACTTGCTATTAAATGGCATATCACTGGTTATTGAAGAGGGGAAAAGAAAATTTCTCAGTGTACTAGGCATGTGACCAATGAGGCTGGTTGCATCTTTTCTGGAATACTTTGTACAGTTCTGGTCTCCATGGTACAGAGCAACTACATTTTTCTTGGACTGAGTTCAGGGACAATGGGGGAGAAGAGGACATTTCTTACTAAGGGCCAAGACAGCTTGGCTTGCTTAGTGTAATAAAATGGATGCTGAGAAGAGATATAACATCTCTTCAGAATTACTGCAGGAAGCAAACTTGGGAGGGGAAGAAAAGGATAAAGCTGGTACTTACATAAGTGCAATAAAGATAAATTTAGCTTGGAAACAGCCAACCAGTCTGAGGGGTTTGGAAGAGACAGCCTGGGAGAGCCTTTCAAGTTTTGTGTCCCTGTGTTTAATCGCAGAATCAAAATTTGCCATTCAGATAAAAATGGCAAAGGAGAAATTGCAGAATGTTTACAATGAATGCTGGTTGATTTGTGTTTTGTTTACAATTGCTTAACTGCATTATGCAGCAGATTAGCTATTAGCAAATCCTTTGTACATGGAGATGTGAGGACAGGCTTCTGTGATAAATGGGAAAAATAAAGGTAATGCACAATTTGCACAGCACGGTAATGAAGTCCTGCACACTTTCTTGTGGGCATGAGTAGCAAACAGGATGTTCATAGGCATAACAGAGTCAGATGACATCTGATTTTTCTAAGGCATAACTTCCATCTCATTTGAACATGTATTGTGTGACCTTTTAGACAGATCATTTAAAAGTCAGAGTCCCGGACATTCTTCAGTTTGCACCCAGCAATGCCTATTTCCAGAGCTGGGTGAAGGATGAAGAGGAGTATTGATGAAACATAACTTACTAAAGATAGTCTTCTGCTTCAGTTCTACTTCAGCTTTTCATAAATAAATGTAATAAACTGCAGTTAACCTAAGTCATTATTAAAGCCTTAAACTTTTGAAATTTTAAATATCTTACGTTTCCTGTTCATTTACAGCTAGTAAATGTGTCAGAAAAAAATCATGAGGGATCTAATATGTTGCCTTGCACTAGTATTAACTGATAAGGTTGTAACTACTGCTATGTAGTGGCAACTGGGCTTCAGAAACTCAATTTATGTCTTTTTTAAAGGGACAAGAATCACACTCTTACATTTGAGATCAGATATTTTGGTGCCAGTCTGACCTTTTGCTACTGACTAAAATACTGTTGTCATGGATGGCCTGCCTTTTATGAGACTGCATCAAAAATAGAAAAGAAAATTCAGTATTATTGAAGTTATTTGTTAATTTCTTAGCTGTTCCAGGAATAGCTGACGTCAGTGGTAAAATTTGCTCATACTTCCAGTTTGGATATTGCTGCCTTCGCATTACAGATACCTAGATTTGTTAATGCTTGCACTGCCAAATAAAAGGGCTTGTTGACACTGGTAATAGGCTCTTTTAGCAGACTGTGGGTTATTATCTGGAGAGACAAGGTCAATTCACATCTAACCTTCTTGAAAGACACTTAATGTTTCATTGCAAGGCATGATTCCCAGGTTATGAACCATCATCGTTGCACGCTCTCCAAATTCAGTAACTTTTATTTTAATACCTGGTCACCAGGGCTGAACAGAGCAACCATTTGACCATTACTGTAAGAAAAATGCAGCCTTTGGCTTCCTAGCAGCCTGCTATTGGTATCTTTCAGCATCCTTAGGAGGTGTTAATAAATAACATTCTGATAATTTTAAATTAAAACCCAGCAATGTGACGAAATGAAAGTATGATACAAGAAAAAGATATTTCAAAGTGTAAATCTATAAGCTTATAATTATAGAAATTGGATTGTACTAAAATGCTACATGAGAAATGAAATTTAATCAGTTGAAGTGTACAACTTTGAATATGTATCACAGCATTCTTTTTAATGGAACCATGAATTTTCTTTTGCCTCCAACTTACACAATACCATTCCTGTTATACAGCATGTTTTGAGTTTGGAGTTTATTTGCTTGAAATATGTGTCGCTTTGTATAGGAAATGTTATACCTGTAAATTCAGGTTAGTGAGAATATAGGTACTATTGCTTGTGGAGGAAAAAAAAAAGAAATATTTACAGGTTATTATATTTTATTATTAGTATATACAAATACAAGTGCATCTGCTTACCAGCTACCTGTCTGCACATAGCTTTGAATGCAGTAGATACATGTTAACTGTTGTTCAACAAAGGGTATAATTTTCTGTTTATAAATCAAAATGTTTGGGTAACTTAATCTCTTCTTTTCTTCCAGTTGCCATTTACTAATTTTTCTTTACAAACTTTCCATTGTCCTTCATCCCTAATTATTACATTCCAGGGAGAGCTCCCAACTTCATTTGGTTTCTGTACTGGATATCTTTGAGCATGCTCCATTTCACCATGATTTGTTTCTCCAGGATCTTCTGTGTGTCTCAGTACATCCCTTAGTCCCATTCTTCTGTAAATGTCTAGAAACTACTTTTCCTTTGGATTGTTTATCGTTATGGTGTCAAAATACCACAAATGGGGTGGCCACAGGCAAAGCTCAACACTTCAGCTTCTCTGTCTAAATTTTTTCTTAGATTGCTTCACTCTTCCACTTTCTCATGCTTACTTGCCCCAAGAACATGTTTGCATTTTGACCCTTTCTCCCTCACCTCTCTTCTGAGTAGAAGGGCAGAGTAGAGAAGGTGGCTCCTTTAGGAAAGGAGCTTACTGAACCAGTGGACACTAATCATCAGTCAGGGGTGCTGCCTGCACTCTTGTTAATTGCAACTCTTTTGAGAACCTTTCCCACTCACTCATTGTCTCAACTTTCATGAGCAATATTTCATAATTGTTTTGTCAGATGAGTGATTTTTCACCAAATCTAATGCAATCACTCCAGAAAGATTCAGATTAAGGAAAAGACTTGACAGAGAAGCTTATAGAGGTACTGGGCTGCTTCTTTGCGCTGGAGAGAGCTGCCAGTGTGCCGTACCCATCCTGTGGTTGTTATTGCCTGTCCCAGGCATCCTCCCTCATAGTAATCATGCACCAAGATGACAAAAAGACTAACCTACATTAAAAAGTACATAAAAAAGTGAAGAATCGCAATGCTTCTTGCTTTTAATTTGAGGCCCAGACAGTAACTCGGCATAGCTGGGAGGACTTGCATGTTTTGCCACATGGGTGGTACAACAAAGTGAGTCATGACAACATGCTTCTCAAACTGGCGAGCTTCCCAGCCCCATCCCGGGTGTTCTCCTGATGCCTCTCTGTTCCTACTGACCCTGCTAAGCCCCATGATTTCAACACTGCAGAGCCTGTGCTGTGGCAGGTCATGGACCCCCAGGCTGCAAATCACCTTCCTCAGGAACCAGTGCTATCTGGCTCTGCAGTCTCATGTATCACTGATAGCTATGATTTTGCATCATGATCTCCACTTGTGAAAGTCCTGGATGAAACATGGATTATTCCCTGTGATTCCTTGTCACTTACTGGCGATCAGTGGTGAGAGACAGGCTGTAAAGTCCACCTGCAAGGGAGAGAGTAGCTTTTCTTTGTCTGAAACAGAGCCAGGAACAGTATATCACTGTCCATACATATTTAACTCAGAGGAGTGACTCAGAATTTGTCTTGCTGAGGTGTAATTTTGGAAGCTGATGTTTGGAAGTCATTTTTCTTCCTGAGTGTAGCTGCTATCAGAAGGCGACTGGTAGTCCTGTTGTTTTGACTGTATTTTTGCTGCTTGTAGAACAGTTAATTCAGCCCTTTCCTGAAGTCTCCAATAAAGTTTTTATGTTACCATGACACAAACACAGAAATAGAAGCGCTGTTGTCAAAGTGATGTAGCCAAATTATTTCCACCCAGTTGTTCCTGATTCAGTAAGAAAATCTATGAGAATTTTGGTGGTTTTTAAAATGTTTTCACTAAAAGTTTTAATGCTGTTTTTAAGTAGTGAAGAAACAACAGCAAAACAACAGCCAAAGCAACCACAGGCAAATTCACATGAATGAGGTAGAATGAATTGAACAGATAGCACTGAAAATAGATCTGTCCTTCAGCTTCTGCTAGGGGCAAAGGTGAGAAGGAGGAGAGAGTTTTGTAATGAGAGCCACTTCGATACTATTATTTGAAATAGCTGCAAGCAGAAACCATGGATAATAATAATCTCCAAACTGTAGAGGTTGAAAGCGCCGAGAAGCTAAGAATGACTGCAGCTGCCTTGAGTGGTGGTGGAACAAAGCCATGGAGTTGTGAATAGTTTATGCAGATTGAATATAATCAGAGTTGAAATGTGCAGTCATCAGGTTTGAGATCCAAGAAGCAGGTGGTACACGTGTCTATATCAGGATTTTGGAGGGGTTTCCTGGCATGAACCAACTCAAAGAATCACAGGCTAAAGAAACAATTTTGATATCCACATTTTGATAAAACAAGTGGTCCATCCCTTTGAACACAAAACTACAGTCTTCTCAAAACATTCAGTGAAGCAAATTGTTTCTGTTTTAAAATAATGCTTTAGAACTCAATGCCACTTTTTTTTCCTGGAAGTGCTAAATAGAAGTTAATGACAGAGAGGAAATAATTTCCAAGTTTTGCAACTGGCAGCCTTTACCAGAGGATTCATGAGCTTTTCAAATACATTTTTATTTAATTTAAATTGTGGCTTGTCAAGAACTGGGCAACCAAATGTGTAGAGAATGTGGCCAAGGTGGGCATATTCAGAATGGTGTATGACCTGATTATAGCCTGTAGATCTCTTTAATGTTTTTTTTTTTAAAAAAAAAAAAATCTGCATTCACCAGTGTTTTTCTTCTGTATTCTTAGCAGAAAATAACCACATAATTATTAATATTTTAATTGCAGCTTCAGTGGTCTCTTAGAGATGGGATTTCTTAATTTCTGTTAAATACTGAAGAAGAAGAAACAGTAACAGTATTGAATAAACACTCTTGTGACTTTTGAGGCATTTAAATATTTTTCCATAGCAAATGAAAAACATTTAAAAAAACAAGTATATTGATTCTGAATCTGAAAGCAGCTCTGTTCCTTCTTGACTAAAGGAACATTTTATTGGTGAGTTAGCAAATTTTGAGTTCACTCTTCTGTTTTCCATTCCTAAGAAATAATTTAATATATGGATAGATAGATAGATAGACAGACAGATAGATAGAAAGATAGGTAGATAGATAGATAGATAGATAGATAGATAGATAGATAGATAGATAGATGGATAGATAGACTGACAGACTTATGTATGGTCCAATGCAGGATCAAGTCTAGTGAGCATCAGCTGTGCGGTTTCCTTTCCATTTCCCCTTTCAGTTGCCAGCTGAAAAAAAAGCTTATCAGATACTGATTCAGTATGAAATTGTGACCCAAGGCACTGATCCATCTTCCTCAAACCTTTTCATTATAAATTCTGTTACTAGAAATTAAAATCTTGGTACACTGTCACTTCAGTCCACTTTCCTACCTGCATATTCATGCTGATCACTAGCTATTCACTGCATGTGTGTGTTTATTAATCACTCTGTAATGCTGCCTTTCTTTTCCATTTTTCACAGTTTAGTTATTCCAGCTGGAAATAAGTAAACCTGCCAAAAGATTAAAGAAATGGCTTCTTCATTATTTATGTAGCGATTGCTTATCACTGGTCAGACAAGTGGATTGGGATTTAGGTGACCACATGTCAGTATCTACAGTTTTGACATCTGTATCTATGATAAGCCTCCCAGGTTCCCTTTCTAGAGACAATGGAGACAAAAATGAATTTTCAGGGTGCACTGTCATCCCAAGCTTCTAAAGCAGAGCAGATGATTTGCACCCTAGAAATGCCGGGGTTAGTTGATTGTAAATGGAAATAAGACTAGCTTAGATGTTGGCTTTGTAGATGTCCAAAGGTAGATAATATGAATCCCATCCCTGTGCTCAAATTAATCATAACTGCCCAGAGATTCTGTGCAATGACACTGTTAACGAGAATGTGCTGTGGCTGAGTTTTTTGATGTAACAAAACACAGTGCAGTGATGATCATGTACTGTTCAGCACAAGTACCAAAAGCACTGCAGTCATGTTAGGACCACTTTTCAAATGGATTGGGTTGCCCTGCTTTTCACCTTGACTACGTAGTACCAGGGAATTAGCGTGTTCACATTCTTTCCAACAGATCCATTTGGCAACTGCATTAATACTCTGATTGTAGACATACAGAGATGGTGTTTAATATTTATGTTGGCAGATGAATATAACGTACTTGACCAGATTAGGTCCTGCTATGCAAACCAGCATATATCAGATTGGTATTATTATTACTGTTATTGTTGTTGATAATGATAATAAAAACAACAACCATAATACTATTCACCCATTCTTGTCCAAGCAAGCTCACAAGGAGTTTATAAACATTGAAAAGGGAGGAACCTGAATGGAAGTAGCTTTATTAAGCAGTGACACATGACAAGGGACTTTTGCATTAAAAAGCGTTAGAGAAAGTGACAGATGTTGAATGCTGAAACATTTTTTTAGATTCTGTTAATTTAGGATATTGCCTTAACAGTGATTTTTCCTGTGTGTTTCTCCCCCTTAGGATGATTTCCAGCATGCAGCCTCAGAAACCAACTGGGAGTCAGTCACAAGCTCTGTCTCAGTAAGTAATTTCTCACTGTTTTGCCCATGGATGGATTGATAGGGTGGCTTGAATCCAACTCAATAAAATGGCATCTGCACAGAGAAACAATGTATTCACCTGTGAAAGAGGATGAGTAAAGCTTTTATCCAATTGATACTGGATTCAAACAGTGTTTTTAGGGATGTAAGATTCAGGATACACCTTTAGCTGTTGTAAACACAAGAGACAGCCATTGGGAAACATTTCTTGCTTTCAAACCCATCCTGCCAGTATTCAAGAAAATTCAAGATGCAAACTTAAAATTTTTAATCTTGACTTAAATGGAAGCCCATATGTAAAGCAGGCTGACAGGAAAATGGATTTGGCCTTTCATTGTCAATACTGAGAATTTTTTTTTAAGTGTTTCCAATAAAATATTATATCTGAAAATATTATATGCTGAATTACTCCATATTCAGCAGCAAATTGCAGCTTGGGAGAAAAATTAAGAAAGAAAAAAAACCTAAGTAATCTAATAGAAAATTTTAATTTTCTTTTCATTACATTTGACTTGTGTCATTGGCAAAAATCAATCCTCTCTGCCATTTCCAGTGCTGGGGAATGGCATAGTAGCAGGAGAATTCATAATATGGGCAGTTCTCTTCTGTGTGCTTTACTTCCTGCTCCGCACCATGTCTCGGTTCTTGTTAACTCCTCTTAAAACACATGAGATGGGGTTAAGTGCTTAAAGCAGACTTGAGACCAATGTCTGAAGCATTCATGGAAGAGAGCTTAGTGATAGCACCTTTGTTACAGTAGCATACAGGAGCAGCTATTGAAGGAGCAATAAATAAAATCTACGTAAATTCTACTGATAAGGGTCCAATCAAGGCAGCAAGTAAAAGAGAAAACTCTGTGCTGCCAAAATTAGATCTTAAGCCAATCTCACTTGTGTTTACTCTTGAATTTGCAAATGACACTTGCCCTTGATCATACGATTCATTGATTGCCTGGAACCAACTGTGCTGAAAGTCTTGAGGAGTGATGTTAGCACGGTTGAGATCTACTGGATGTGCCAAGCAGGAGATGCTAGAACAGTTTCACTAAAAGACACAAATTCATTTTTCATTCTAATGTGTGCTTGGGGAAAAAAAAATAAAAATCAATGTGATGGAATATTTTGTTTAAAAATATGGTAGGCTGATGTTTGAAAAAGTAAGCCTAGGGCTCCCTCATCAGGTAACTGTAAAAGAGACTAAGCCTGTGGTAAATGCCATGTTAGTTCATATCCTTAACATCATAAAATGCACAATATACCAAAGAATAACCCAGTATCCTTTTTATATTGAAAAATCAAGTTCATCTTTTTTCATCTTCTGGGATTTTTTCTGAAAAAAATGTTTTAAATATGTTGCAGCTAAGGAAGTTCAGTACAAATATTACAGGTAGCAAGCTGATGCCCAAGGTCATGGAAACCTACAGCTAAACCAGAAGCAGGACCTCGGTTTCACTGGTTTTCCCATGTCATTCCCTATCTAATAAAATATACTTTCTCCAGCACATTGCACCCGCAAATCCTTTTTATCCTCAGAGAAAATAAGGCAGGGAGATAGAGCAATTTTTCACAAAAGCACCAAGGAAAATATCTGAGGACATCCAAGTTCTTCAGAAGAGAAAGATTCAGGGATTCTGTTATGGTCTTGGGAGGCAGAAGGACAGACTCAGGCCTATCAGTTTTGGACAAGAAGACATACAATCCTGCTGATGCTCAGGTAGTATTGCAGGTCTGAGTTCTCTCAAACCCACAAGTAACCCAGAGGGTCACTTTAGTATATAGACACATTGAAACTCTCAGAATGAAAATTTTAGAGTGAGCAAATTCTTACTTCCATGTCCGAGGTCATATCACAGAGTTATATTTTGGTTTGTTTTTTGGTTTTTTGTTGGTTTTTTTTGGTTTTTTTGGTTTGTTTGTTTGGGTTTCTTTCTCAGAAAGTTAAAAAAAAATGCTTCCACCCTTAAATCATGGCAAACTCAGGGATAAAAAAGGAAACAAAATCCAGCTCCTTATAAGGTTAGTTTCCATTATATATAAAGTAATTTTATGACCAACAAAAAACTGTGGTGCACATTGAATTGCCTGTGAGGCTCACAACAGAGACAGGAAAGTGAAAGGACTGAGTGAACAGAAATTAAGGGCAAGAGCACATACCAAACAAACCAACCTTTGTGTTGCAGTAAATTAAAAATATATTGAGTGCTTATAAGAAGTTCAAAGGAGGTACATAATGTGGAGGATCTTGGCTCCTCATTGCTTCTTACATTTCCTCTTGCCCCATCTTTGGATGTGATCTCAGAGGTCAGATTACGAGGAGCACAAACTCTCCTGAAGCCAGCGCCTCATTCTTGGCAGGACAAAAGAGAGGCAGTTGGGTTGGCAGCTTTGAAGTTGCTTTCGGGCCTGTCACATGATGTTGCTGCCAGGAGGCTATCTCAGCTGTTGAAATAATTCCTCTTGATTTGGCTGTCACTGAGAAAAAAGTTAAGCTTTCTTCTGTGTTTGAACGAGGCTGCACAAATCTCTTGAGTAAGAGCTTTTATATGAAAAGAAAATGGGGAATCCCAATTGCCTGTATGAGTCTGAAATGCTCTGCATATTCACAGCTCAACCTCCACTTCTGTCATGAAATGTACAGTTGAACATGTGGGGAAAAAACCTCCTGCACTGAGTAAGCCTGATTTTTATGCTCCTGTTTCTTCAGCATCCTTGGACCTTCTCTTACTTTTGACAGGCAGTCAGGGTTTGATCTTTCCCTACTGGACTGCCATGAGCTCCACCAAGCTCTCCTCAGTAAGAAAGTAGCATATGCAAGAAAAAGTCAAAAATTGTTAGTTTTGTGATACAGCTTACCATTAAAGACAAGTGTTTTATTTTAAAAGATCTTATTTTAAAATATATATACTTTAAAACCCTTATAGGGGAAATTAAAGGACACAGTCTTGCAAACAAATGAGTGAATTTACTCAGATGAGTAGACCCTCCCATTATGGACCCAACTGAGTGAGGTTAATCACAAAGATTAATAGTTTAATATATGCATTTACTTGGGAGATGAGGCAAAACAAATATTTTGAGAAGCCATTAATTTTAACTGGCATATTTCTGCGGCATTACTTCAGAGCTGAATTTTCATGAAAGAATTTAGGTTTCTAGGGGTTTCTCCCTGATGTTTCAACTTACAGGACCAAAGAATTTATGTGCTATACTGTGCCTGTGGTTGGAAAAAATTGATTGTGGTCCATCAGAAAGTAAAAGATCTGCATGAATAGGTTTTTTGTACATATTTTACATGCTATTTGTCCTTGTGCTTGGATAAAGGAAAAGGTAGTATCAGGATAGTGAATATTGTGATTCTAAATTAAGAATTTTAAAAATGTTTCAAGTCCTCTCCAGTAAAATTGAAAATGCTGCAATCATTCTTTTGAAGTCAAATTGTGCCAGAAGTTCATTGGGAACACTCAGAAAATGGTACTTGGTCCTTACTGGTGGAAAATAAACATTCCATTTGGTGTTACGATATAATTGTGAGGATATTACTATGTTGGTGATCCAAATATTCATTGTTACAGTGCTGAGATCATGGAATTGTAGAATGGCTTGGGTTGGAAGGTTCTTTAGAGATCACCTAGTTTCAATCCCCTTGTAGTGGGCAGGGATGCCTTTCATAGGATCAGGCTGCTCACAGCCCTCTCCAACCTGACTGTGAACACTCAGGGATGGGGCATCTACAGACTCTTTCAGCAACCTGTTCCAGTGTCTCACCACCTTCACAGTAAATCTCAAATCTAATCCAGACCTATTCTCCTTCATTTTAAAGCTGTTCCACCTTGTCTTATCCACCTGCTCTTGTAAAAAGTTTCTCTTCATCTTTCTTGTAGGCTGTCTTCAGGCACTGAAAGGCCACAGTTAGGAAACCCCAATGCCTTTTCTTCTCTAGGCTGAACAATTCCAATTCTCCTAGTCTTTCCTCAGTCCTTCTAATCATTTTGGTGTCCTTCCTCTGGACTGGCCCCAGCAGTCCTCTGTGCTGGGACCCCAGAGCTGCTGCAGCCCTGCAGGTGGGGTCTGAGCAGAGCAGAGGGGCAGAATCCCCTCCCTGGCCCTGCTGCCCACGCTGCTCTGGATGCAGCCCAGGACACCTTTGGCTTTCTGGGCTGGGAGTGCACACTGACAGCTCGTGGCCAGCCTCTCACCCATCAGCACCACCAAGACCCACATACCATGTTTTTTCTGTTTGTTTAGTCAGCTGTATTTTTGGTGAAAGGTCAGTTCAATGTCAATTTATCAGTGTTTTGTAATACATTTAATTTTGGTTAGCAAAGGGCCATTTTTCCAAGTCTCTAACTATGCCAAATTTGTTGCCCAAATTGACCAGAGAAAAACAGTCTAGCAGACTTTCTGCATTTGTCTTTCTCTGCTGTGGTTTCTGATCTGCCTCATGTGAAATAACCAACAGAGCTGGCATCTCCATTTCTGTGGCCATGGCCATCATAGTGCTTTCAAAAGACATTTTCATTACATCTTTGTATATGTTTAAACCATCATTCCCTTTGAGGAGTGCATGTAAACACTGACAGTCCACCAGTGGCAACATTTTTGGTCCCTGCATCTCCTCTGGGATTTGCTTGGGAGTTTCTTGGTATCTCTTCTCCTTACAAAAAGAAAACACAGGTGTAAGAAAGTCTTGGCCCAAGGACTTGAAAAGATGGCCCAAAGTAACTGTTTGACTCAATAATGAAACAAGTGTGTCAGTAATTGTTTTTGGTTGTTTAAAGTGGTGCTGTAATTTATTCCAAGTGCACTGAGATGTATGTCACTCTTAGGGGGTATCCTATCCCTCTCCATCAGTGACTGACCCTACGCTCACGGCAGAAGCACTGGATCAGACCATTGCCGCATTTGACACGGTGGAGGATCTGCTCAAACACTTTAACCCGGACTCCTGGCAAGAAGATCTTGAGAACCTGTACACAGACAGTGGGCATCATTACCGAGGCAGGAGCTACCATGACAGGAAGTCCAAAGGTAGGAAAAGACTTTGGGACATACACATACTTTGGGACAAGGGCAAGGTACCACCTATTAAAACCAGGGATGTGTCGTTTAATCCTTAATCGATTTCTAGGTAGGATCTCACTTGAGAAATCAGACTGAAAGCTTCCCTTTTTTAAGATAAATTCACAAATAAAAACACAGATCCACATATAAAGACAGATGGTTCTCAGCTTTACCCTCTTAAGCATTTCTTTGTGTGTAAAGCGTGGGGCTCCTAATTACCTGTGTTATCATCCTTCTTTAAATACCCTGCTTAGGGACTGTTCTCTGTTGAGTGAGGAATAATCACTTTTATCACATTGTGCTTAGGGAAGCATCTGGTGCAGACACCTGTATGTGCAGCTGTTTTTTTAGGATGTGAACATCTCACTGTTTTTCACTATGTTGGCAGGGAACATTGTTGTGGTTTAACATCTTTGTCTGTAATTGAGCAAAGCACACATTTCTGGGTTAAGTTTCTTGTTTCCTTCTGTTAGTTCAAATCATCCACCAAATGGTAAAGCAAAGGGGAGTTTAACTGGCAGTACAAAGCCATAAGGATAAAGAAACTCTATTGAGAAGACACAGTTGTGCTCTGGGGCAACCATGCACTGAAGGGCCTGATGAAATTGCCCTTCATGAGCAGTATAGACGTAGGAGGTCTGTTAGGATTCTCCATCCCTGTAGTTTTCACAGAAGATCTGGAGTGAAGAATTTTATTTGATTCCTCTTGTTGTAATCTATTTTCAAGTTGTGTATTCACATGCATTCTTCTTTATAACTTTAAAATTATAATTCCCAAATCACAGTTCCAATCCTGTGTAATCTACCATTTATTTACATTTCAGATCCCACCCCCATACATTAAGCAGGGAGGGAGGGAGAATTGTAGTTCAGTGTTTGTAACATACTTGTTATCAAATTATGAGGCTTTGGTTTTAAAAGTGATGTATAGACTGCATTAGTATTAGGGAAAACTGTGTCAAGAAGTGTTCCCAGGCCCCAAAAATACAGTCACCATATTGCTGTTTCTGGGCATGAACCAGGATCTGGCAGAGGCCACCTGCCATTCATGTGTCTACCTTAGCTTGGAGAGTAAGAGATGAATGGTAGGAATGTGGGCTGTCCTGTGGCTCTTCTCCTTGGAGTAGGAGGATAATCTCATTATTAACTGTATTAGGAGACACAGTACTGGTGTACAATTTCCAAGACAGGTTGGCTTTCTTTGTTTCTGGGCTCAGCACTTCAAAGGAATCTGTGATAAAGCCCTGAGCACCCATTCAGCAAAAAGTAAACTGCTTTACTCCCTCTTGGCACCTCAAAAATTTCAGGTAACCACCACAGCTGTTGCTGGGGAAAAATTTCACCAAAGTGTTACTGCATGACTTTCAAGAGTGCTTTGATCCTTATGGGGGTGTGTGGAACATGATCTGTTGTGTCCCTTATTCATCCAAGCTGGATTTGGCACCAGTAGATATGTATAAAAAAGAAATGAAGGGTCTGCTCTGCATTTAATAGAAGCTGATTAGAATCCTGGATCCTGTACTGATTCTATTCTCCAAAAATCATTTCATTCTCAGATCATATTTGGCCCACTATCCCTTATATTTAAATAACCACATAAATATAAAATAGCATTTGATGCTCTATTGATGATAATTATGCAGGCTACAGATTGACCTGTATATATATACCTGTACAGGTATCAGATTGACCTGGTAGTGCTCAGAAAATTCAGATGCATAACACTTTTTCCATTTATTATAAATACAATTCAGCTTCTTGTGTAGCAAGAAACTAAACAGATTTCCAGTTACAATTTTAATACTTGATTTTTTTTGAATAGGATTTTTTTGTTGGTAGTGGTTTGGTTACAGGAAAAAAAAAAAAAAGAAGTTTAAAAACAATTTTCCTTTTGTTTTCAAACTAAAGGCCAAATTCCCTGACTGTTAGCAGCTCTCTGGGCTGAGGTACCTCACCATAATGAAATCTTTTTAAACTTTCAGTTAAGAATTTTTATTTAGTTATAAACTTCTGACAAGATTAAAGTCTTGTTCTTGGAGGATGTGAGGAGTAAGAAATAGCTTTAACAAATCCTTAAATTGGAAATGCTTGGTGGCTTTTAAACACAGACAGTGTGGATCTCTGAGGAATGTTTATAGGCACTGGGGTCACCTTGCAGCAAAGAGAGCAGTAGATTATATCATAATTTATTTCAGATACCTATCTGTTTCGGCTTACAGCTTGAGCTTTATTTTTTTATCCAAAGTTAGAATAGCCCTGAGGCAGGTAGGAACAATTTGATGTAATCTCTGCCTATCTTTCACAGCATTTTCAGATCACGTCATATAAATGGCATAAATTAATCACTAATAATTTCACTCCTATCCAACCTTCTGCACATACCAAACTCTGGTACAAATGAGCTAAAAGAGGCAGTGTTGCTGAATACTAATTCTGATAGCAGGGATAGGTGATAAATTATATTTAAATGGTGTGTTTTCTTAATTTGCCTGTTAATAATCTACAAATATCAAGATCAGGCAAATAAGAAGACAGTATTTTATCACAGATGAAACTCACAGAATCAGGGAATAGATGAAGTGGGAAGACACCTCAAGAAGTTAAATGCCCCTCCTCAAGGCAGGGTCATCAATAGAAGGTTGCCCATGACCATGTCAAGTCAGTGTTTTAATATCTCCAAAAATGGAGGCTGCTCAGTCTCTCTGGAACCACTCTCTGAACAAAGATAAACAAACAATAAGTGGTTTCCAACATTTAAATATTTTCCTAATGAGTTTCCTTCTTTATATGTTTTCCTGTGTTAAAATTTGAGTCCAGAGCCTTTTGTTCTTTCAAAGTACACTCCAGCTCCATCTTTGCTTCCTCCCACCGTTGCTTTGTTGATGGACCAAAGCAAACTGTATGAGGTTCAACAAGGCCAAGTGCTGGGTCCTGCCCCTGGGTCACAGCAACCCCAGGCAGTGCCACAGGCTGAGGGCTGTGGCTAGGAAGATGCCCAGTTTAGAAAGGACCTGGGGGTGCTGGTGACAGCAGCTGAACGTGATCCAGCAGTGCCCAGGTGGCCAAGAAGGCCGATGGCATCCTGGCCTGGATCAGCAGTGGTGTGGCCAGCAGGAGCAGGGCAGTGACCGTCCCCCTGGACTCGGCACTGCTGAGGCCACACCTCAAATGCTGTGCTCAGTTCTGGGCCCCTCAGTGCAAGAAAGACATTGAGGGGCTGGAGTGTGTCCAGAGAAGGGCAGCGGAGCTGGGGAAGGCTCTGGGGCACAAGTGCTGTGAGGAGCAGCTGAGGGAGCTGGGGGTGTTTAGCCTGGAGAAAAGGAGCCTCAGGGGGGACCTCATCACTCTCTGGAACTGCCTGAAGGGAGGGTGCAGCCAGGTGGGGTCGGCCTCTTCTGCCAGGGAACAAGTGACAGGACAAGAGGAGATGGCCTCAAGTCACACCTAGGAAGATTTAGATTGGATATTGGGGAAAATAATTTCACAGAAAGGGTTGTCAGGCACTGGAATGGACTGCCCAGAGAAAGTGGTGAGTCACCATCCCAGGAAATGTTCAAAAAGTGTGTGGATGTGGATGTGGCATGTGGGAATATAATTTAAAGATTATTATGGCAGTGCTGGATTTCTGATTGTATTTTTGATGTCTGAAGGTCTTTTACAGGCCTAAAGAATCTATGATTTTTTGTATTTGTATACATTAATATATGCATATACAGATCAGTTCCTTCCTGGATATGTCTTGCAAGTACCTGAAAGTCGAAGAGTGTGTGGATTAAATCTGTATTTATGGTAACTCCATTCAGTCTACAAAATCTGATCTCACACCTCTACAATACTGATGCAATTCTATTGAGTTAAGTGCATTTCTTTCTGTTGAAATCAAAATTGCATTTCTGTTGAAATTTCTATTGCATTTCTCGCTAATGAAGTGAGATACTGGTATGAAATGTGTCTCACTAACTAGCACATGAAATTTGATGTATGTTCAGCAAGGTTTGCTGTTGACCATTCCAGTGAAAGGTGACTGTAAAATCCCAGAGCAGTCCAGACTGGCATAACAGGACAGAAAAGAGAGGGAGAAGACACATAAAGATTTTCACAATTCTGGAATGATAGGCCTCGTATAAGCTATAAACTGTGGTGTACACCTACATGAAAACATGATAGACATTTCAGATAACCTCTGCAGTTGTAAATATTAAGGTTTGCTACCAACTGCTGCATTTTAGAAACTCTGAAAGTACAAATATTCAGCTTTATGTTCATCCTAGCCTCTTAAAAAAAAATAATATCATACCAAAGTATATACTTTAAAATAATTCCTTTTACATTGCTGTAATTTATTGCTGACCTGAGTGACATAGTAATTTGGTTATTACATATACATATATATACATATACATATATTATATTACATGTGTCCAAAAAGGTATCACTGGCTATTGGGTTATTTAATACTGTTCATGGCTAGAACACAGGTAAAGAAGTAAAGATCCATGCTTCACAATTATGATGATCTTCTTCACAAACAGGTTTCTATTTTTCTGGAGAGTCATAAGGAGAGTTCAGACATGTTTCAAGGAAGCTTTTTCATCCTAGTTTAAGTTTCTGAAAGCATGAATTTATCTGGTTAATAGTATTAGAAGAGCATCTAATACCATTGTAAACAATCAGCAACAATCGAGCCATCAATTAAACATTATTTAACTTTTCCCACATACTTGTTTTCAATTATGTTTTGCTGTTGTCTCTGATTTTTTACCTCCCATTGAATAAGGTTTTTAAATTCCAAAAAGACCTCCAGCTGTGAAATGGCTTATGTACAAATGAAGAAAGAAAGGAAAAGGGACAAGTTCACTGTTCCTCATCATAGAAGTAAATCCAAATGTCATGGGGCTGATACCCAAAGAAAGGAGTTGTCTTTAGGAAGGAATAGAGTGTTCTGTTTTGTTTTCCCATAAATAAACCTTGGAAACAGGAACACATGTAGATAGATACATTTGGGTAATTAACAAGACTACCCCTGCCTCTAAGCTCATTTTCTTTTTAGGAAATAGTACACAAAAAGCCTTTGGCTATCAGAGGAAATTAATCAGGTGGGACATTCTTGCAATAGCATCTGTCTGCAGTGACAGCTTTACAAGTTAAATAAATAAACACTTGCTGGCAGAACCGCACTGCTCTCTGGAAGGGGAGTAGTGAGGTCAGACAATGGTTCTTCACAGAATGTTTCTGCTGTTCATTGCCAAATCAGTTCCCAAGATCAGTCAAGTTTCACCATGTCCTTTACAATAGTTTCTAATTCTCATTACTTAAAATGGTCTAGCAAGAAGTTAAAATTTTAATGTTATTTCTCAGAGGCTTGCAAGCACTGGCCAGTAAATTACTGCAAACGTCCATGCACTCTTCCTTGAAAGATTCTGGGACAGCTGCCAGCAAGTTTCAGTGCACCAGACAGGGAGTGCAGGCATCACAAATGCTGAATGCTCGCTCATGCACGGCAAATTTGAATATTCCAAGTACATGGAATACCTTCTTAAATACCTGATAATTTAAAGTATTCCCTGTGCTTAAAAAGCCAGACTATTTCCCCCACCCTTCTTCAGTTAGGAACCAAGTTGTCTGTTGCTTTCAAACTGCACACATTCATTCATTTCACAATCTAATTCAGATCTACATTCCTACCTTCCCCCTCTGTGACAAATGAGATTTTCCCTCACATGTTACACGATGTAATCGTTGGTCACTGCAGTGAAAGATTTTCTTATTAAACCCTTTTTTAAAATGCTAGTGAAACTTACAGCATGTTATTTATCACTGAAATAAGCTGCTCTTTTCCATTGATTTCAATGAAGCTGTGTCCAATAGTTTGGCCTGCTTTTGCTACTTGACCTGTACCACAGCTGATAATTGGTTTGCCAGTCCATAATAGGCCTATATATTTTGCCCTTTGTTCCATGAAAACAGCTATAATCCTACTGAAATCTTGATCTTTTCGTTCCTCTAAAATAATAGTTGCTGTATTGAGGAAGTTTGTCTTAGTGCTGTAAAGTAAATGGAAATTGCGTGATCTTCTTAGCTCCTGTGAGAAGGATTTAGACAGCTCCCAAGTTTTCAGGTATATTTAACAAATTGCTTATTGTGATATCATTAAGCATGTGCAGTGGAACAGTGAAAACCATCAGCCATATGTGTTGAAGTCTAGAAGCCACAGGGTTTGGTCTAAATTTGGTATGGAGAATAATTTCATCAATGTCAGAGCGTTTATATGATTCAACCAGCAGAAGATGTGACTGGGAAATTACATTTCATTTGTTATTGCCATATAATTGTTAGGATATCATTATGTTGGTAATCCCAGTGTTCACTGTTATATTATTGAGATCATAAAATCACAGAATGGTTTGGATTAAAAAGGACCTTAGAGATCATCTAATTCCAATGCCCTTGCTATGGACAGAGACACCAGATATGTTGCTCAAAACCTATCCAACCTAGAACACTTCCAGGGATGGGGCATCCACAACCTCTCTGGGCAGCCCTTTCCAGTGTCTCACCAGCCTCACAGTAAAGAATTTCTTCCTAATATCTAATCTAAACCTACTTTTTTTCATTATGAATCAATATCCCCTTGTCCTTGCCCTGAAAGTCCCTCTCCATCTTATTTGTGAATTTTCCACCTCAAGTTCAGCCACACCATAGCTTCAGTCATATACAGCACTAGTCTGAATGTCGTTCATGGACATATACAGAGCCTCTAGTTTACCCGCAGATCTTTTGCAGTATTGACCCCAGCATTACCCTGTGGAGAATACAAATACTAGCCAGCTACCAATTGTGCTTCAAATTGCTGGCCATTTTCCTCATGCCTCTCAGATACTCCAGTTATCTACTGAATTTATAGTCCACCTATTCCATTATATCTCAGAAATCTGGCGGCAAGGATGCTATTCATCACTTTCAAAAACCAGCAGATGCTTCTGCTGCTTTCACCTCATCCAGCAAGACAGATGTCTCATCAGAGCTGACTCTGAAGTTTGTCTTGTTAAATATATTCTCGATGTTCCAAATCATCCCCTTGTCTGTCATGTGCCTGGGCACTGCTTCCAAGATTTCCCCCTTCATTTTATCATGGGCTGACCAGTCTGCAGCTGCCCAAATCCTGCTTGCCTTGCTTGTAGGTGGCTTGGACATGCAGCATAGGAATATCATGGCAAGGCGGCTGCCATCTCTTACACCTTCACTCTGCTCTGTGACTGATGCATTAAAAAAGTGTAGAACATTCAGCTATGATGATGTTAAGACCGTGTGTGAATTTTGAATAGATAAAGTGTTAAAAGCAACCCTAACAGACCATCTATCTCTTTAAAATTAATCAATGACCAGCCGAAGAAGCTTTCTCCTCAATCTTTAAGGCCTCCCCTTTTCAGAATAAAACATGACATTAGCTGCAGTCTCTGATTTCAGTGCCTACCTCTGATTAAGATCACAGAATCACAGAATATTTTGATGAATGCTTCAAGGTAAATACATGCCATAGAGCTATGTGAAATGATTTTAAGCAGAGGATTTAAGGGAAGGGAGGGGTAAACATTGGGCCCCAAGTATCCAGTTTAGTGGTCCATCTCTTTTATGTTTCCCTTAGTTTTAAGCTGTCTCTGATGAAGACATTCTATAATAATACTTGGGAATTATTTTCATCCAGTCTAAAAGACTTTTTAGTTCTAGTTTTAAATTAAGGACTCCAGTGGTTTCAGTCCTTGATAAGTAAAGCAGCTGGATTTCACACCAATCACACCAAGGCTCAGTTACATTTTAGTCACAGCAGTGAAGTGATGCATGAAACCGTCTGTACTGTAAAATCTCATTGTTATATGGATAAGGAAATGGACTAGCTCCTGACAGTAAAACAACCCAAAGACAGGAAAAAATGCATATTGAAGCTTTCAGGAGAGAGAGTTGTTCAGAATAAAATGTGTTCTTTTGTTAGGGAGCAATAAACCATGATCTAGAGCTTAGGATTTAATTAGGCAATGGGAACTGTTCTTGTGTGTCAGTGTGGTGCTACCAGAGTACAGTATACACTGTTCACAGAGTACACTGCATGCTCACCTTATTCTCACCAAGCACTGCAGTTCTGTAGAGCAGGGTAAAAAAGAGTGTAGGTGTTTACCTCCAATTGAATTTTAATGGAGGATGACTTTTGTGCCTCTTAAATTGTTTATTTAGGCTTTTCTTCTCTGCTTGACATTACTTATTTTCATGTTTTCAACATCACTAAAATAAGACTGTTTATCCAAGTATCTCATAGATGTTCCTCTGGATTACTGTAGTGTCAGTGTGGATGATCCAGGTTTTCCCCTCAAACAATCTCTTTAGTGATGAAGGCAGAAAGTTTCCAGCCCTCTTCTTCCTTCAGTAGTTTTTTTTTCTTCATATCAGTTGGCTGAAATGAGTACTAGCCTGATAGTGTTTGCTTTACCAGTTAACAAAGCTGATGGCAAAGGTCCTGATGAGAATGTTTAGAGGTGTGGGAAACACTTCCCTGTGGAAAGAATTAACCTGAAGCCTGCAGTGAGAAGAGGTGGCTTTGAAGAATAACAGTGGAGAAGGAAATATCATCTGTTAAAACAAAGAAATCAATATACTCTGGACTTGCCAGTCCTGGCTAAGGACACTCACAGTGTATTTTTCTCTTAGTGAATGAGTATACCACCAGTCCCATTGATTTTGTGCTTATAGCAGGAGGATGATCTATACCTCTTTTGGAGAGATGCTAGCTCTCTGGAGAGCTTCATGGGGGGATGTATCATAATTGCTATAAAATAGCACTTTATCTGCTAAATTCCCATTGACTGAGATAACACCTTGTCAGGAAAGTGAATCTGCTATGATTTTCTATAATAGCACTTCTGACATTTATGTACCCTTGCCTCTTGCATATCAGCCTTGTGAATATCTCCAGGTCAAAATGTAAAGGTGCATGATATTTACAAATCAACAGCTTTTTCAAAAATTAACTTAGTGATGTTGACAATGCCTGAGTCTCAGAAAATATGAAGTGTCTTTGTTGTAAGTTTTCACATATTTGTATTAAAGCACAAACATAAGTGTTCTCAGAACCAGAGGTTATGTTGACCCATTAAACAGGCCCTGGAAATCTGATATGTTCACAAACCAGACTGTTACCTCAGTTCTCATCTGAGCCATCCCTATTTTCCTGTTGATGCTTTTGTTAGCAAACACTGTTTGGAGTCAAGCTCCACACAAGCTCACATGTCCCCCACTCCTGAATGAATTACTGACCTCTGAACTCTTAGTTGGTGGACCGAATCCTAAGGAAAGAAGAAGACAAAAAAAGAAGGAAAAAGAAATCTATTTCTATTAGAAAGAGAACTCATTAAATCTGTTTCTTTCCTCTGTGTCACAATTGTGGAAAATATATTTATAAAAGCGGGTTTTTGTTTTGTTTTTGCTTTACAAGCTAAAGCTAGAAACAGCATTTAAACTCACATTTGATAGTCTATAAGTTATTTTTATGGCTGGCTTTACCACTTGTTTACATGACAGATCGCAGATACTAGGCATTTAAACACCAACCAACTACTGGCATTCAATGGGCCTATTAATTTTAATTGTATTTATTTGTATGCCTATTATAGTAACATTTACCAGATGAAATTAATACTGCTTAGATTGGTTTCTCCATCTAAAAATGAATTATCTAAATTCTATTCATAAGCAGTACAGACAGGCAACTTGAGAAAGTCATGCAGGCTGTCCTAAAGGCTCTTGCCCAGGAAGGGATGAATCACTCTCCAAAAATGTTTCTCTACTGACCACAGGAAATGCCTTGTTTTTGCACATAATAAAAAAGTAGATCTTAGCATCTAAGTAAGGCAGGTGTAAACAGAGGGAGGGAAGAGAGTAGCAGAAGTGGAATCTCTTGCCCAAGGATCCAACAATGAATGACAAAGCAAATAAGATGACCAGTCTTCAGCTTTCAAGCCAGTATTTTACTGCAAACCTTCCCTTCACCTTTATGGTCGGTGTGATCTGTGCTATGGCAGTCAGTGGGAGAAGGATGACAGCCTGGATGGCCACCTCTAATGATTTAAAATTGGTAGGTTTATGTTTATCTGTTCAGAAATCACTCCTATGCTTCACATATCTTTGAACCAGCACCCCATCATTCAGTGTTATTGACTGCCTGGGGAGCAGCATAAACCAGAGGAATGTCCCACTCTAACCTCACCAGTGAAACTTCTTTTGCATTGCAGTTGACCTGGACAGGTTGAATGATGATGTGAAGCGGTACAGCTGCACTCCAAGGAACTACTCTGTCAATTTAAGGGAGGAGCTGAAGCTGACAAATGTCGTTTTCTTCCCCCGCTGCCTCCTGGTCCAGCGCTGTGGTGGAAACTGTGGCTGTGGGACTCCAAACTGGAAATCCTGCACCTGCGTGTCAGGGAAAACGGTGAAAAAATACCATGAGGTATCTTCATTCTTTCTTTGTTACTTCTTTTGGGTATTTACTGCTTGCATGGATTCTGAAGTCTTTTCACAGAGCTCTGTGTGCTGCTTGTTAATAGACTGTGTCTGTGTGAGAAAGGGGTGTTGGCAGTGTTTACTTGTAAGTTAACTTAGAAGAAGTTGGAGAGAACTTTTGCAACCTCTGAGTGGATGCCACCACAGCATCCTAGTGAGCTTTGTTTCAAGAATGAGCTTTATGTTGGACTGATTTTTCCCAGTCAAGGACTAATACAAAGTAAATGTATATACCACTGGAAATACTCTTTATAGTAACACAGAGACATGAGATATTTGACTTCATTTCCTCTTGCTTTAAACTTAGGCTCACACCTGGAAATTACAATTAAGTCATTTGTAAACTCTCTTCCCTTCCAGATTTATTACTTACAGGGGGCAGCTGAATCATCCAGCCTTAGCTTTTTTTCCTCACTCAGCAAATTTTTGGGAAGGCAAAAATTTTGCATGGAAACAATGATCATTATTTCAATCCATTAAGAATGCATCTAGAGAGGAAAAACACAAGGAAGGAGCATTTTGAATTTTTTCCTCTAAAGCAGTATTTTCAGACCATGCCAGGAGTGATGTTCCCTAAAGTGTGCATATATAGGAAAGTTACTTGGTAGCTGCCTTTCAGCTGTTGGAAGGTAGGATAGCTGCATGCCATGCTGACTTTCTTCTGACACATACCTCTTGTAAGAGCCTGATTTACCACTTGGCCTAAGGCCCAAGTGAAAATGGGTTTTATGGACTTTAGACCTGGATGTGATGTAGGCCCATAACATGAAGGCATTATCTTGAGAGACCCCAGGGCTGCAATAGCAGAGGGTTGTTGAGGGTCATAACCTGCCCACACTGTGAGCAGTGTGCTTACTCTTTTCAAAGGTAAGAGATATTTTCTCACACATAACTGCAGAATTCAGCGTACTCCACATGCTAGGACTGGAGAACAGTTGATATTTTCTCTAATTTTAAACAAGATGCAGGGGATGACCCTAGTAATTACAGAGCAGAAAGCCTTATCTCAGTGGTAGAAAAGTTAATTGGAAAAAAAATTAATAGGTATAAAGCAGCTAGATGACTATGAGCTGATAAAATTAACTCAGAATGCCTTATATATGAATAAATATTTACACAGCACCACAACATGGTACAAGAATGCTAAAAGGACTGGCACCTCCTGCAGAGAGCAAACAGTCAGCCAGACAAGATCAGACATGGATTAGAAGCTGGTTAAGAGATAAAGGGCAATGAGGTGGAAGAGACGAGCAATTTTCTAAATGGGAAAGGGCTATCCGAGGGTGCCCCGAGTACAAAGATTATTATTTCATGTGTGTTCAGTCTGGAGGGAGTTGAACAGAGAGGTGGCAAAAATGACAGGTGGCACAGGAGATAACATACTTGAACAGCACAGAAGGCTCTGAGGAATTTCAGAAGGTCTTTTTAACTGCTTATAAATGCAGGATAGAAAAGCAGCAAGCATTAGGATGAGTGGTCTCAATTATTTATTCATATAACACTGGGTGTGTGAGGAGAGGAGAAAGAAATGAAGGGTGGAAATTGGGCTAAAGGTTACACAGTGAATCACTGTGAAAAGCTTCAGAAAAACAGTTGTTTGCTGCAGTGATAAGAAAAAGACAAGTGACAGTCTTCTGCGGGAATGGAGATGAAGGGGTAATAACACAGCAAATACTGTGGTCTGGATAAATTGGTGGGGAACTTACACTAAGTTTTGACCACTGATGCTCAAAAGGACAAAGGCAGGACTAGAAAAAATAAACAGAAGCAGCAATCACACATCACAAGAGATGTAGGGGAAGATACAAATTAAAAACATTTGTAAGAAAAGTGGCTCAAAAGTTTTGGATCATTTCATTTAGAAAAACAAAATTCTAAAGAGAGGACAGAGTGAAAGATAGGAAGTAATAAATAGTAGCTAAAAGAAAATTAGATCTTCCTAAATAATCTTTTCCTTAAAAACGAACAAGAGAGAGACTGGAAAGGAACTAATTTAGAATTATAAAAAGGAATTGGGTTTTTTTTTCACAGTAAATCTGTATGGAATTTCAACGCTTAAATATGAGTTGTGCATAATTTAGATTTCTGAAAGAACTAAAAGTCAAATACAAACTAAGGAATCCTGGGTTACACCTGTATCAAAAATTAAATCAATTGTTGACAGTAGCTAGAAAGAAAAATGTTAATTATAAATACATTACCAAGCACTTTTTTCAGGTGTTTGGAAACAGCTAGTGCTGGAACACCAGAATGTCACACTAGCCAGGTATTGCTCAGCATCAGGATGTCATGACTGCCCCAAATTAATCACTAAATTCAGGAAATTCAACATTCACAAAAAAATATTACTGCTAATTTATTTTCCTACTCGCTACTCTGAAAACCATATGAATTCAAGACAGTGTTTCATCTTTAACATTAAATGGCCTTTGTAAATTTAAATTAAAATTTTATCCCTTAGGGATGAATTAACAGCTCACTGAGCAGATATTTAGCCAAGTGTCTCCCATTAACAAGAGTGGAAGTCATGCAGATAAATTCATGTATGACATACTAAAGATGTGTCCATTCATTTCAGTCCAAAATGTTTTCCACTTTATTATTATTATTATTAGCCGCACACAGCTAATCATTTTTATTCTTATTCTCCTTTAACACTTTAATTTTACTTAAACACCAGGTGGAAAAGGCACTGAGGAACACCTCTCCACATGCCAGTTTTAGAACCATAGATTCAGTTTACTCTCTTAAAAGCCAATTTAAAACCCACTAACCTTATCCAAAGAGCCTTAGTTGCATAACGAAGGATGGAGTTTTACGCTTTATAAAATCCCCAGCACCATTAATTTGGTTGAAAAGCTCAGCCTTCTACTACAGGATGATACAGGCCAGATTCAAACACAAGTCTCAGTTAATCTGATTTACAGAAGACACCAGAAATACTAGGTGGTGGAGCAAAGAAGGTGTTTGAAGTAGCTGAAACTGAGTCCTGCAGACCCTAGATCCCTTACCTTGCCAGACTGATTTTCCCTAATTTCTATCCTGGAGCTTCGTCTACTGAACTCCTGAACCTGCAAGAGCTTTGTGCCTTGCACATGGATGTGCTTGTCCTCAAAAGTAAAAATGTTGCTGGAGATGACTTAAAAGTTCCCCGGCATTTCTGAGCTACCCAGTATTTCTGTGTGAGCAAATCAGGCAGGCAAATTTTCCAGAAGCGATAGGCTCCTTTTTGGCTTAGTGGTGAGTGCTGGAGTAGCTGCATGTTGGCAGCTGTGAGGACCTTAAAGTTCAGGGTGTTTCTTGAGAGAGGCTTCTAGTCCAGAGAGATTTCAAGGTTATCTTCTCCTTATGCTCTAAATGCTTTTTGGTTCCCTCTCAGTTCTCTGTTCAAAGCCTCCCACTGTAATCACTGAGCACTCTCTCCTAGCCTAACCTCTCAGGACTAATAGCTATCACGTGGAGCCTTTAATTTTCCCAAGCTGAGGGTGCTGCTCCAGTTCCCTGAAGGGAATGTACAGCTCTTCTCTGTCACAACTGACTGTAAGAAGTGATGCAACAGCAGGGAAAATGAGAACATGACATGGCCACAATGAAGGGTAGCTTTTTCTTTATTGCCCTGAGAGATGTTAATCTTGAGATCTTTGGTCTTCTTTATAGCCTGGAAGTTAGCCATGACTTTACCAAAATACTCATCAGTTTTCAGAAATGAATGGGTTCATAACTTGGGTAAACAGACACTTTTATTGGTGGGTTATGGTTTTTTTTCCTTGCAGGAGTCTTGTGGGGCTCTGTGGTTTTCCGTGGCTTCTGGGTTTGCTTTGGAGCAGAGCAAATACCCTGGACAAATACTCATGACTTACCACATAGTGTCATGAACCCTTCAAACCAAACAGGCCAAATCCTGGCAGTGTCTGAAAACTTCTCTCAGGCATAGTCTGCCATAAGTGATATGAGTTATGTTGCAATGCTCTGTGCAAGGGAAAGACAAAGCAATACATGGAAATGGACGGGGTGCAGCTTAATCAGAGCTCAGCCCTACTGCTGTCTAACTTGCTAAAGTGAACCTGATATAAAAGTGTGTCTCCCATTGCAGTTCATTTCCTTAAAATGCCTGGAGCTGCTCTTTAAAGAGGCAAAGACTGTAAACATGGAGATCATTCAGCTCAGAGAAGGTGTGGGGGAACTCAGGCCAGGACTCGGTTCAGCTGTGGCTGTGCTATCAAGCCAGCATGCACCTACCACAGAGAAACAAGAAATCAGTTTCCCCATCTCATTGCTGTAACTGATGAGATGTGAAATGAGTTTCCATGGGGAATAAGTGCTCTTAAGGTAGCAACCAGAATTTGTCAGAATGTATAAGCCTCTGCAAACACAGTGCTGAACTGCACAGCTAAGGGACATATAAAGGAAAAAGAAAAGTGGTGATAGCTGACTGCAACTTTTACCTACTTAGTTGTCTCTCCTGTAAAGACTGATGTGTTGTCCACTCTCCATAAGGTGCTTCTTCCCCCACCCCACCCATTTTTGAAGCATTATGCCTCCTTTCAGGTTTGATGTAGACCGGAGTTTGTCTGGTCCCTTCACAGGACATACATTCAGTTAAATCTCAGAGAGAAGGTTTTGATTAGTGTTAGGGTGGCAATTCCTAAACAACCTTTGGCTGCCTTAAGAGAGGCAGTAGGTACCCCAGAGCACACAATACTGTATCTTGGCACAAGTTTCTGGGACATAAAAACAGCTTCAGCTGAACCCAACATTGCAAAGGGAAAACAAGACAGAGGGAATATTATACAGGAGAAAAGAGCATGGGAGCAAAAAAGAGAATTAAAAAGTGGAACTTCAGTAAGGCAAAGTTACTGCAATGGAGTTAAGAAATGTAACTAATACAATTTGATGCTGTTGGGGCTTTTTTCTTTTCTTCTTTTATTTTTCAGAGAAATGAGAAGCAAACCTTAAGGAGACACTTGAGATAGAAGACAATAATTCTCATCCTGTCCTTACAGAGGGAAAAATAACTGGTCAAAAAATGATCAAAATGCTGCTGACATGAGAAAGGGAATTTGCTAAGGGATAAAAAAAGAGCTAGAATCATCAAAGCAGTGTGCAAGGAATATGGACCGATTGTTGTATGTCCTGGAGTTGATAGTGCATGTATAAGGGAGATAAAAGGTTGTTATGGTAATAAAGGCACAGAATTAGCCTGACAAAAGAGTTAATTCATGGAATATTGTACAAGAAGCAGCAATGGGATTTATTTGGAATGCAAGCACAAGGAAGCAGAATGAGTCAGAAATGACTGCTAGGTCACGGGATGAGCAGAGAGAGCACAGAAGTGCAGTGAGAGAAAAAAGGCTTATTTTTAACTAGATGAAAAATAAAGTTCTTGTGTTGACATCTGGAAGTTAAGCAAGTGAGACATCCTGTGATACGTGTCAGGACAGAGAGGCAGTTTGTGAAGGAGGAACACCTGTATCTAGTCAGTCCTAAAACAACAGCTGTAGCATAATGCACACATAAATCCTGACAAGATCAGCAAAAGTGAGGGTCTTGTTGATGTCATGTATGTCAAAAACATCATTGCTTTAGTGAGTGCTTCAGGTACTTGAGTTTTAAGCCAATTGATTTTTCCCATGCTTGTACTATTAAAACCGTGTGCTCCTTATGCATACAAATAAAAAAATAGAAACAATAACCCCATCTATATTTAGTAATCCTTAGTTTGTCTGCTACCACCGATCAGCAAGCCAACTCCTTTTTCTTGTCCCTGATACCCTGTAATCATCCCTGGTAAGAAAGAATACATCTTTGGGTCTATGTCATTGGTTTAGGCTATGTTCCTACTAGAGTAAAGGTTCTTGTGCTAAATTGTGAACCACATTCCCATAACACTTAGTTTCTTATACTCAGAGCGCAGCTAAACCATGTGTGACCTTTGGATTAGATAACTTTCAGAAACTGTGGAGTAAGACTTTTTATGTCTATCAGAACTTGGATCTGTGTTGAATGTTTTGCACTTTTGATGATTCCTCTTTCATGAATCTCAGACAAGTATAATTTGGTTTGCCTGCTAGAATGGTGTTATTTTTAGATGTGCAGAAGGAGATTAGATAATGCTGCATAGCAGAATTTTAAAATAAGTTCTGCAAAGCACAAATTTCACTATCTAAAATAGCATCCAGAGTTGCTCACCATCCTCTGTCACAAGAATATGAAGCTAATTAGATATTGGGTCTGCCATAGTCATATTATTGATTTTCTGTAGGCTTCTTAAGCTAATCAGAAAGACAAAAAAAAACAATTTTTGAGTGAGGCTTCATTTTTCTATTGGTGCTTAAAATACTGGTCAAGAATTTTTAAAAAAATTTTACTGTTGTTACTAATAAGTAGATGGTAAGTCAAAAATGCCTGTGGGGAACTTTTTTTTAAGTTTTGAGTGGGTTTGCTCTCCCTCTTTGCTCTTTAATAAAACAGAAATCAGCGATCATGGACTGTCATGGCTAAGTGTCGCCTGACTTCAAGGGTCAGTGATACCTGGCTAGGACCGTCAGCAAATGCTGAAGGGATGGTTCACCTCATCTGGCTCTACCCATCTAACACTGTGAGTCCAAGCTTTGGGCTCCTTTCCTGGTCCCAGAGCTAGCCCTGCCAAGGTGGATGTTCAGGTGAATCATGCTCTGCTGTTGCTGCTTTATTGTGGCTTCTACTGGAGACATGCCACATACGGATCAGGGTGAACAGGTTATCTCCAGCTGGATCCTCTTCCTGGCAGTCATTGCCACTCTGCTGTCCTCAGCCCTGATCTTGAAGTGTTCTTACAGACCTGATAGGGGCCATCAGCCCTGACTTCCTGTGCTCCACGGGCAACTGGAGAGCACCTGCTGTCCCCAGAGCACAACCCAAACTGGTACTGTACACCTCCTGGAAAAGCAGTCCTCAAACAGGCTGGAAACCCCCCAGTTCCTTGGAGGGCTCTTCAAGTGGGGGGTAGTCCTGGCTTAAGTCAGACTTCAAAACTTGAAGGTTTTCTGGCTTCAGCTTCCAGATCCTGGTTTTTGTCATGGTTTTGATCTCGTTTTAAGGAGGCTTTCAGAAGCTGGCATCCAAATTCAATACATGATGAATGAGCTATATTACTGGCAAAGAAACATATGTAAGCATTTTCTTTATATTTCCTACACTGCTGCCCCCAAGGAAAGTTATATAGTGGCTACAGTCATCTTACCTTGAAACTTCTCAGGTGCTCAGGCACATCTACAAAGTAAAATGCTATCCAGCATATTGATGTGCTCCTATAGGACTATCTGCTCATAAGATGCCCTGCTGCACTTCTATTCATATTACTCTAAGCTTCAAATCCAGCTCAGAAGCAGAATAATCTGTCTTGATTTTATGTTAATTGTTTTAATAGTTTTATGACCATAATTTACTCAGTGTTTGATGAGAGAGACATGACTGTAGTTACATGCTCTTTGTGAGGCAATGATCTGAGTAGCCGAGGCACTGCAATTTGATGAGAAGTGACAGACATTGATCCTTTCATTGGAAAACTACAAGGTTGCTCTTTTCCACCCCCACAAAAAAAAAACAAACAAACTTTTGAGCATTCTAGACCTGTCTTATACATATTTTCTTACAGCTACTGATCCCATCAAAAGATGAGTGATAAAATTTCCTGAACAGAATTTATTTGAACTGTTCTCATTAATTCAGTAGTTCCTCAGCTTTAAGGATATGACTATGTAGTAAATAAACAGCAGGTATTTGCAGAATAAAGGGTTGTCTTCAATCTACTGTGGTCACCAGAAATGGCCTTACTTCGACATTCTTTTCAATTCCCTTGTACTTAGATGAAAATAAAACTATTAGGTGGGCGTGAGACAGAGAGCTTTGAATATCAGTTCTGTGATCAGCTATTAAAGTAGCTCTGGAGAGGGATCTGGGCAGAGTGAATCTGAGATTAATAATATGAGGTTCAACAAGGCCAAGTGCTGGGTCCTGCCCCTGGGTCACAGCAACCCCAGGCAGTGCTGCAGGCTGGGAGCAATGGCTGGGAGCAATGGCTGGGAAGCTGCATGACAGAAAAGAACCTGGGAGTGCTGGTGACAGCAGCTGAACGTGATCCAGCAGTGCCCAGGTGGCCAAGAAGGCCGATGGCATCCTGGCCTGGATCAGCAGTGGTGTGGCCAGCAGGAGCAGGGCAGTGACCGTCCCCCTGTACTTGGCACTGCTGAGGCCACACTTTAAATCCAGGGAAGGGCAGCAGAGATGGAGGAGGGTTTGGAGCACAAGTCTTACATCCGAGGGTGTTTAGGCTGAATTAAAAGTGTTCAAGGGGAAGTTTATCACTCTCTCTGACTGCCTGAAAGGAGTGTGTAGCCAGGTGGGGTCAGTCTCCTCACCCAGATAACAGCACCAGGGGAGGTTTAGACTGGATGTAGGGGAAATTTTCTTCAAAGCAAGGGTGGTAAAACGTTGAAACAGGCTGCCTAGGGAAGTGGGAGAGTTGCTATTCCTGTAAGTGTTCAAAAAGCATGTGGGATGTGGCATTAGAGGACAGAGGTTAGTGGTTGACTTGGTGGTGCTGGGATGATGGTTGGATCCAGTGATCTCAGAGGTCTTTTCCCACCTAAAGGATTCAATTTGATAATTTCAGCTGTGTTTAATCACTGTTTTCCTGTCTTGTCTGAGGAAGTGCCTGACAGTTCATTTTCTTATCAGCAAAGTCTATATACTGTGCTCATGCTCCTTGATAAAAAACACAGGGAAAGTCCCCAAGCTGTCAAATAACTGTCAGGTCTGTTAACTTAAATACAGTCCACATCTTTGCTCTCATCCCATTGCATACTTTGATTTGCTCTCAGCTGGAGAAATCAGATCTACCTACCCATGATTTTACAAATTGCCAATCATCTGGATTTGTCATATTTTTCTGGAAGACTTATTTAAAGAAGGAACTTATCATGGGTTCAGTGTCAGATCTGTACTTGATTTTAAAAGTGTCTTTTCTTAAAAAAACCATCTTTGAAGACGTAGTCTATTTTTAGCTCTGCAATAATTGCAGCAAGCTGTTTGGGTTCAGTTCCTTTGTGCTTGGGATGACAGTGTGATACATCCAATTGTCCTAATGTCCATCAGGATTTATTGCGTATATGGATGCAGCCAATGTTTGAAATAAATTCAAATATACTATATTTTTGTAGCTTTAAGAAAAAAATAAAATTACATGTTTCTGCATTTCTAACAGGGCAAAGTAATTCTGTTTTCCCAAAAGAGTACAGCAGCCTGTCTATACCTTGCTTAGGCACAGTCCTTCCTCTCAGTATTACATAGGCTAAATACGAATTTCCTCACAAAAGGGAGAACAAAATAATAGACTGTGCTCAGTGCTTATCACTTTTGTGATAACTCATGACTTTTCCAGCCTCAAGGCATTAATGGCAGAGAACAAAATGGTGTTGTCTGAGAGCTGCTAGCCTGCCCTTCCCCACCCACCCTGCACAGCATCTCTGGTTGTCCTTTGGCAAGTGCTTCACATTTGCTTTCTGTGACTTTCTAATTCTGTTGAAAGTGCTAATGCTCTGTTGATCTGACACACAGCCTATTATTCCCTGTTATTCCCGAAACCATCTCAACTCTTGTATGGTGTGAAATGTGGGTGCTTCAGTGGTGGAGGTGTTACAGATATTTAGGTCCCACTTCCCAGTTGGCCACTGGCTCTGAGAGGTCATGCACTTAACAGACATCTCTCCATCTTTGAACAAGCAAGAGAAATCCAGCTGATCTAGCAGTCACTTGGCCAAGATAGCTCTTTTTTATAACCTACAACCCCCTTCCTAGGGGTCTTGAGATCATCTTGACTAGATAGAATTTTTTCAGAAGTGTCTATTACAGTATATACTTCCCTAGGAAGTAGTTCTGTTTTCTTGCTTTCTTGACATTATTCACAGTAAATTCTTCAGAAATCATTTAGGTTGAGGCAGAGATTTTTAAGGTAAGCCAACAAAACTTAAATTCCACAGAAAATCAGTGGTATCTGACACATACTTTGTGCAAGCTCCTTCATCTCCTTCTGCCCTTCACAACTATTAAAATTTTGGACAAATTCTAATGATAAGTGCTTCAGAAATTTCAAATTGTCTAAAGAAACGTTCCTTGTTCTTAAGAATTTCATCATATTTCATGAAATATTGTACAAGGGAGAGGAGGGACAGGACAACTCAAATAGGTATGGGACTGCAAAAATGAGCCAAAGGAAACACGCTTGATGGTTCGCATGCAAAGGAGCAACTCTGGGCATGGTTAGGAAACTGCATGATATAAAGATACCTGACGTAGGAAAAAATACAATCTGTCCAAGCTCCACGACAAACAATACAGCAGGAAGTCAAAGTGTGCAAAGAAAAAGCTGGAAATGAACCAAAAATGTGTCCGAATTAATGCTGGCCAGGGCCATTAGGGGCTGTTGGTGCCCTTGGGGCCCCAACGTTCTCAGCCTTAGATCTCAACAGCGTTTTCTAACTCAATGCATTTTTGTTGATCCTCCCAGGTGCTGAAGTTCACCCCTGAGGCTGGGCATGCCAGAAGAAGAGGCAAAATCAGGAACAACATGTCCTTGGTAGATATACAGCTGGATCACCATGAGCGTTGTGATTGTGTCTGCAGTTCAAGACCACCCCGATAAAAAAGGAAAAGCAAAGAAATAAAAGAAAAAAGCCAGACACACTAATTGCATCTTACTGGACATCCACTTTCAAGCAGGATTGCTCTGAGGACCTTTATTCACTAATCATTTGAAATTTGCTACTAGCCTGCCTTTGCAATTAGCAAAAATCATTGCTGTGCTGATTAATGTCATGGCAACTAAACAGATATATCATACATTTATGTATCAGCATCCAAGAATTTAGGATTGTGGTTATCTGTAGCTAGATTCTGAGGGTTGAGATTTTAAAAGCTCAGTTGCAGTCCTTAGACACACAGTGCCCACTGAATTTAAATACCAGGTATGTAGGTATTTGTGGTAGCTGGCAGTGAAATAACATTGCGTTTGTTTTTCACTCACCAGTTCCTACGCTCAAATTCTGCTCCTATTTCTACCTCCTCAGCTCTCTTGATGATAGGTAGGGTTTTATGGTGGGTATAAATGAAGAGAGAATTTGAGCCTGAAGGAGTGCAAAATGGTTTGCCCCACTCTGGGAGGGAACTTCTGGCCCAACACAGTGAGATAGAATGCATAAAATCCATCATTTCATGAAACTACACATCAGTGCAGTCAAATCTCGCTGTTTGTACTCAAGCAAATCGTGTGCTGAAATTAGTAGATGCTTTGCATAAGCCAGGACACTGAGGATGGTAGGGGGTGCAGAGGCTGGTGCTTTTGCCCTGGTAGCTCCATGGCAGCCATTGCCCAAGTGTTTCTGCACCAGGGGGCTCCTGCCAGCTCCCCAGGCAGATGCCTGTGGGCTGGAACTGATTTTGATCACTACCTACCTGACCTGGATCCCTGCCCCTTGCCCAGAGTGGCCCCACAGTTGCCCAGGAGGAGCCCCCTCTACACAAGAAGGAAGAGACAGTTCTCCCCTTGGATCCTCCTCGCAGCAGTTCGAGGAGCGCCGTGCTTTCCTGTGGAGGAGATGAAGATAGGGCACCTGTTTGTTGAAAATATTGATTTGTTTTGTAGTTGTGTTACTGGGAAACAAAACCGTGTTTGAGATTTAATTATCATTATTTGGTTTAGGGTTTCTTTATTTGTTTTTTAACTTTGTTATATATGCATTAATCTTAGTTATCTGAGGTTAGTTGTCTCATTCCAGCTCTGTGTATTGCCATGGTTAAAGTGTTGACAGTGAACTTCTTTTTTTTTTTTTTTTTGATTGCATTTTGCTGAAGCATATTAACTCATTAAGTAATGTCTGTCAGTCATGGAAAATGTGCATCATTTATTAACTTCCAGAAGAATATTAATAAATACCACCTCATAATAAATTTAGCACTTTAAAAGCTACAGCATAGCTTCCTATGCCTTTTAAACTATTACAAAAGTGCTCTAGCTGAAAAAAGAAAAGAAATCCTTCCAAACTAGCTTTAAGGATTTTCAAATGCTGCTCCAAAAATGTAAAAAAACCAGGCAGATTTAAGTTTTGCATAGAATTGGAGTTTTGATCATGAATGTAACAGAGGGAATAGGGTGGCACATTTAATGGCTGAAGTTTCGTGTGTTATAATAGACGTAGGCTGCATCAAATCATCTTGTCTGTGTTGGCTCTTGTCTTTTTGTCTCTGAAAGAGTGAAGTAGGTTGACAATAATGCATTATAATTAGTGGAAAATGGCATGTACTATAAAGTACAAGGCCTTCAAACCAGTATGTTTTAGTACTCCACAGGTTTGTTACTAAAGCGCCCTAATGTTCTCATTTTCCCTCTTCATCAGCTCAAGTATTTTGTAAGTGCTTTTTTTATCATTTTAACAAAACTTTGCTGAAAGATCCCTTAGAAATGTTGTGTTACTTTCTTTCCTGTACTGTAACCTTGGAGATTTAGAAAGTGTGGGGGTTTTATTATTTATATTAATTTTTCCTCTCTGGCTCCCAGATGTCTGTTTAAAAATGCTCCTGAATGCTTACTTGGGAAGTGATTCATCATTTTCAAAGCAATTCACATTTAAAGAGCAGCCCTGTAACCAGAGATTACCACCTTCATTTTGTAGTTCAGGACTATTTAAAGAACATCTCATTCTTTTTCTGTCTCTAGATTAATAACAAGATTGACCCAGCCCTTCCATAAGTTCTAGCTAAGTTTGGAATAAATTTGCATGCAAGACTTGAGCAGTACGGATTGTTTTTGAGATACCACACTCCTGTTTGTGTCTCTGACTGAACCATGCCTAAGCACTCTGATTTCATAGTTAGCATTGGTTGCAGGACACACGGGTTTCACAAGGCTTTGTGCTCTGAGTGGTCCTTTAATTCCCACCCCAACAGCCACATGTTGTGAGGGATGCTTATACCTCCTGATCAGCGTATTCAGCCTTGTCTGGGAGCCTGAGTTACCCCCAGAGGCAACTGGGAAAGGCTCTCCCATAGTGTGCCTTAGTCCAAAGGTTAAAATCACCCAGTTTGGGAGCATTCTTCTCTCTCCTTTGTCTATATAGGAAGATTAGAAATTTGATTTGGACATCTGAGTGGAATACACAGAGGTAGATAGTATGAATACTCCTTTTAAAGACTGAACAGCTGACAATTCAGCTAACTGAGCTGGATAAAGGCAGCAGTGGGTACCAGGATCCAACAGAAAAAAAAAATCAGATGCAAAAAAAAAACCAACCCTTGATGTGTTTACCTTCTTAAATATAAGTGAAGCTTGTCACAGAGTTTACAGTATTATTCCTGGGACACTTGCTAATTAATGGAACCATTCACTTCTTCCTGCTGCCATACAGACATAATGGTCTCAGCCAGTGCAGGAGGGTCAAGGATGGGTTTCATGTGGCAGTGTGGGGATGATAACATACATGTGAACTAAGAAAAACTCCCCAAAACCCAAGTCCCCAGATGCAGTGACCTTGGTGAACCCAAGTATCAGCAATTTTTTTCCTTTTTATTTATTAGCAGAAATTGCAAAGGTGTATCTCTATACTTTTGTCTTTGTAGAATTGTTGTGTTGTTTGCATACTATTTTACCTTACAGAGCAAAGCTGTTAAAAAAACTAATTTGGATCAGTTTTATTGGTGGAATTGGAAGCCCCCAAAATAAAAATATTTTCAAAGGCAATTCAGAAAGAGTCCTCATTTCAAACCACTCATCAGCTTTTTATTTACTATAGTCTTCTGGGATAGAGCCTACTTTCTCAAGTGCAATCTATGTATATTTTTTTTATCTCAGTTAAATGCAGCTTTCCTAGCAGTACTTTTTACTTTATGCAGTATGTAATGTGTCTTATCTTGATGAAAAAATAAATACTGCTTTTGAAAGAAGATACTCTGAGTGGTTATTCATATTTGGATGAAGTAAAACCTGTTATTTACTGAAAGACACTTCCACAACATGACACCATCCATACTCACAAGGTCTCCTTTTGAATTTTAGCAGTCATTCCCAGGAGCATCAGAGAAGGACCAAAGTGCAATTTTGGGATAATCGAGTTTGAACCCCTGAGCTGGCAGAGCTGACAGCTTCCTTGTGGAGCAGCAGCAGTGTGACAGCAGCACAGCATTTCTTAGAGCTGGATTAGGGCACCCCCTCATATTTGGTGCTGATCTCAGCCCCTGCAGGCTTGACTTGGCTCCAGGAGAGATGTCCGCACTTGTCCTGCTATAGCAGCTCCTTCCTGCTAGAGGAAGCTGCTGCAGGAGCTCTGTCTCACCTGAGCAAGGGCAGAGCTAAGCATCCAATGTGTGCAGGGCAGCTGAAGGAGCCTAGGGCCTCTCAAGCTGCCTAGTGAATTTGAGCTCTGCTTCTGAGTTTGGGCATTATCCTCCAGCTTTGCCAGCAGCAATTCTTGCTGTGTTGCAGCAAATAATAACCTTCAAAGCTTTGGTAACTACTTTCAATTTAAGGTTCTTGTGTTAAGCTGAAGCTGCCTTAGGCCTTCACTGGACTGAATAAGAACATGAAATTTTTTCCCAATTGATTATTCACGAGTTAGATCCCCTGTCTGATAAGGGAAATGCAGATAGCATACAGTAGTCTGGGAACACAGCTTTTTAGTCTGTCCTCGTGCATGAGCACCTTTTTCTGTACAATAATGCTACTGATCTGAAACAGCCATTCAGATGATTGTATTTATCCCCTTTGGCTTGGTCCTTGTTACTCAGAGAGAAAAAAAATTACTGTGTATTTTTTCCTTTTTTTTTTTTCCTAAAAAGGCAGTCAGAAGAGACATTTTCTAACAAAGGAATCATTTCTCTTGCGTACAGTGAACAGGGCCATAGTTAATGGGTAAAGGAGATATTTTTTGCCTTTTGGAAATGCACGGAATACACTTCCTAGAGAGCAACTCAGCAACTGCAAAATGTTCAGGGATGGCATAAAGCTCCTCCCACCTTGGTGGGTGCATTGCTACACACCTCTGTAACTGATGGCTAGCTAACACCAGTTTGTCCCTATGCTCACAGGACAAGGAGTGTGCTAGTGAAAGCTTTCGTAAATCTGAAACTTGGAAAGCACAGCTCTGTGTGTCTATGGTTCACAACATCATTCAGGAACTCAACCATCACCTTTTTCTAAAAGTAGTGGGTTTTTTAAACCTTCATCTTCGCCTTTTTGAAGACCACAGAATCTTCCTGTAGCCAATTTTAAGCTCTGTAACAGCTGAAAAAATGCTTGCCTGTAAATTCAGTTAAGTCTTCTCTTGCTCTTGTCCGGAGTGCATTGCCCATACACAACTGCTGTAATGTAAATTCAGCAGAGGTCCAATTTGTACTTATTCTCCCAAGGATTCCAGTGCAGCACTTAATGAAAATTTAGAAATCAGTATTCCTGTCTTTCATTCTAGGAGTTTTAACTTTTTTTATTGACAGTCTTGGTCAAATGTGCTGAAATACATAACATTCACAGTTTATTTGGTCATTCATTGACAGGCTGTGAAAATCTGCTTTAAGTGTTCAAAGTCCAAATTCAATTTTCCATTTCTTTTCAAAGAATCATAGAATGGCTTGGGTTGGAAGGGACCTTAAAGATCATCTAGTTCCAAATACTTCTCCTTCCAAATTCCATTTGGAAATGGAATTTCCAAACCGGCAAATGTTCTGCCATGAATAATAGGAGGGAAATATTCTAGGTTCAGTCTGTCTTCTAAAATTGATTTGACTAAGATGGTCTTAAATTCTTGTAGCAAAAAACTGTATTTCATAACTGAGTTTATATAACCTGATTTTTGAAACTGAGTTTCAAAACCTCATTTATGTATTGCTTATAGAAACTTGCTGTGGCACAGACATGCTTTAATAAAAATGGAAATAGTTATGTAATAACAGTGTAGTTGATGCTCCAATTTCAAGCTGACAAAGATTTCTGCTTCGCTTGAAAGAACTTCAGTTTCAGAACTAGCACAAAGCAAACAGGATAAAAACGACTGGGTACCTTCAAATATTTTGACATAAAGGGTCAAATTCTTTGATACAAGGAAAAAGCCTTTCATTCATTGCATTTCCTTAGAAAAATAGTAAGAACAGACATCTTAACCTTTTTGTTCTGAGTTTGGAGAGTATCATTTCAAGTAGGGATACACTGAAATGAGCTCTCTCATTTCAGTCTGAAATCAGCTTACTCTTCCTGAGATGAAGGTGGTCTGGAGACCAACCCTTCATATCAATGCAATTCTGTGAAATCTTTCTGTGTGCTCCCAGTCTCATCACTTTTTGTCAAAGAATTAAAAAAAAAATCATTTGGTTTGGTAATAGTGTACTTCCACTTTTATGTGTTACAGAAAGAAAGAGGATTCCCTCCCCCAAAATGGGGAACCATTTTACATTGAAGAATCCAGGCTGGCTGAGGTGGGAAGGGACCTCTGGATATGGTCTTGTCCAGCCCTCTGTTCAAAGCAGGGTCACCTACAACACCACAGCTGTGCTCAGTCCTGTCCAGTTGGGCTTTGAATTTCTTCAAGGATGGAAATTCACCTCTTTTTCCTAGACTTTATGTAGAAGAAGGGTGAAGTATTAGTTTTGACCAACTGTGTAGAGACAGAGAAAAGTCTGATGAACCCTTGCCCCTCCACTGAGGGCTGTGGCTCATGGAAGACTCTCCAGTCTGTGATGACCAGGCCTTTCTCTCTGCCACATATGTCCAAAAGCATCACCAGGATGGTAAATTCCAGGACCAGAAAGAGTGTCTCAGGTGGTATGGGGAGAAGGGCCAAACATCCACGATGGAGGATTTTTCCCCCAGGGTACAGCAACAGTTTTTTGCCTTACATGACTAAAGACTACTACCAGTGCTTGAGAAGGAGCAGAGGAACACATGGCACGGGAGGGAGCCCTAGTCACCCACCACAACAATGGAGACCCCAACATTCTCATTCTAGGCTGCCCTGGAGAGTCTCAGGGGTGGGGGATACCCATCACCACAAGCCAAGAGTACAGGGTCTCCATCACCCCATGGAGGGAGGGATGGTCACTGCCAGGGGACTGTCATGGGAGGGTGATTGCAGCAGCCTCCATCCAGCTGCCAGACTCAGGAGCCACTAACAGTGTTCAGCAAGCCATCACAGAAATCCTTTATACATAGTGGAAAGACTGGAGGGTGCAGTTATTCTGTAGCTTCCAGACAGATTCTCTCATTAAGGCACAGGAAAGCAAACTGTCCAGCTTTCCCAGAATATACAGGTCAGATGCAGAGCAGAGCCCCCAGAGCATCTTCCTGAACTTGTAGAGCACCTGATGTAAGAGGCCTTCATTAAACTGTTCTGATACCCGACAGATGGCATTCATTGCAACCTTTACATCAAAATATCAACCCTTTGATTCTGTTGCTAATTTATTTCAAAAGGTCAGGCAAGGATTTGTGCGCCCTCAAGGAATTGATCGCATTATAGGAAGCTGCACTTTCAGTATTCAAATAACCCCACACAGGCAAAAATGCTGCAATTTTCTCAGTTAAACTGTATCTGAGCACCAATTACACAACTGATTATTAAATGAAGATAAGCCATGTAGGCTTGCATGAAGAAGACTAATTGTTTTTTTCAATTAAAATAAAGACACTTGGGTCCAAATTAAGACCCTGACAAGTAAAGGTAAGCAAATTAGTTTCACTGGGAAATACAGCTGAAGTGTACCTGAAACGTTCAGGAGCGAATGAGTCAGCAATTTTAATAATCAAAATGGAAGTATCCCTTGAAAAGTCCTTCATAAAGCTAATTCAAGGAGCAAATGAAAACTAGTCCTTGAATTTTAATATCATATCTGATTGCAATGAGCTATGGTCAGCATCAAGAGCTTTTTCTTTTATCTGAGTTCTGATTTTTAGAAGCTAGGCAACTTTCATCAAATACCAAGCTGCTGTTCTTTACCCCTCTCAGAAGCACTTCTTGAAAAACAGAGACCAAAGGGTACTCCTTAAATAGACCAGAGGTCGCATGGACACACAAACCTATACATTAAAAAAAAGTCACAGCATGTTTAGAATGATTTGTTGGTGTGTGCTGAGGGAGTTTTCTTGTGGCTGATGTGTTTACAGGCAGCAGTTTGTTTTTAGTTTCCAAAACACCATGTTGAATATTCATGTCGGACCCTACTGAATAATCAACAGTGGCTACAAGTTGGCAAAGTAATAACCCACCTATCAGCTGAAAGTGGTACCCCACCTATAAACCACATCTGAGGCATCTGCTAAGTGAACTGTTCCTCCCACTGACACCTCCTGCCTTTTCCACAGCATCCTGACACTAAACCAGATTAACATCACACAAACTGCAATGTCTGATCCCCAGTTACACTGACCTTCATGACCATGCAGGTAAACTCTTGACAACTGGTTTGACCAAAGAATCAACCTGACAATTTTTTAGCTTGTCAAAGTGAAGGCTGACACACAGTATTGTTATTTACTCTTTAAAAAATGTGTGTAAGCCTCACAATTACATTCAGCATAAAACAGGCAATGCATTGCCTGTAGATAAGTGCTGGGAATTTTAAAAGGCCATGCTAAAGCCTTTAACTCAGAGAAAACTTATGGAGGCTGCAAGCTTCAGAAAAAAAAAAAAAAGTTATCTAGGTGATCCTTGAAAACTGCAAAGGTCCTTATGAACCTTCCTTCATGCAGAGCACCTGATAAGGTACCAAATAACAAAGAAATTTGCTGTACAATAGTGCATGATAAATTACTCTTGAGCTGTAGTGACTTTTCTGGTCTCAGGAAGTCTCCAGAGTAATTTCTTTAACTGCTTTTTGTTCCAAGAAGCTGCTTGTCCTCAGTTTAATAAAAAAATGCAACAATTCTCTGATCAGATGCATCTTAGGAACTTACCTGTGTACGTATAAATATAGCCATGCATATGTAGAATTTTTTTCACATACAAGTATACAAACTATTATCTAACTCTACATTTAAAAATAGGCAGAAAATGTTCAAATCCTCCACCAAGATAAAATTCATCAGCCAACAAAGAGAAATATTCTTGGGTAGGTATTCGTAGGTAAATTTCCTTTCTTTAAAAATCACTGAAGGCTTTTAATACAAGCTCTCTTCAAGACAGTCTCATTTTTCTGCCAGTCTTCTCTTCCAGGCTTCCATTGTTCACACAAGAAGTCCTGAAATGTCTGCTCAGCACAGTTACTGAAGGTTGTTAGCTGTAGTTCATTGAAACTCTTTAGCTGAATTTCTTTCTGTGAATTCTGCAGTTTGGCTTTTCTGCACAAGACCTGAAAGACTGCCAACAGCTATGCTTTGTCTTTTGGGTGTTTAAACCTACAAGACATCAAAGAAATTTGCCTTTGATAGAGAAATTCAGTGCACGAGAAAAGAGGAAATGCTACATATACCTCAGCCAAGGTCTTTGAATTAGGCATTGTTGTTGACCTCAAATGTCTTAGAAGAACCCTGAGGTCTTACTGTCTCAAGATACAGCAAAGCCCTAAGATCTTAGGGAAATGGTGAACTGCATGAAAGCGTGAACATCCTCCTTACCTTGTTTCACTTGCAAGCAGCAACCTTGATTTGTTACTCCTAGAAAACCCTCTAGCACTATCATTTTCATCTAAGGTGATAATTAGTCTTGGGTTCATAGGGCAGCAACCTACGGAGAGAGGAGACCTTAAAGAAGTTATCCAATGCATACTACAGCAGTCTTGACAGAGTGAGAAAAGACACACAGAGGAATGATGACTATGAGCCTTCTTTCCTCTAAAAGCAGCAAGAAGACTAGTCTGATTTTGAGACTCTTTGCTTTAATTTGACATTATGATTGTACACTGCTTATCCAGTGTACAACTGGATCTTTGGCCCAGAAACCTAGCACTGTTCAAATGTCTGGTAATACACCTCTGGCCCAGCCTTTTATCCTCTGACAGTCACAAGAGAGAATCAGGTCCATGCAGGGCAGCTTCCCTGACCTTAGCACAAATATCTAAACCAGGTCAGGGAAGGAGAACAGAGAGGAAGATGCGCTCCCTTGTCAAGGTCACCCAAAAAAAGCTCACTTCAGTGCAACTCCACAGCTTCAGTTCCTAATGCATACAGCTAAGTGGCAGGTGGTACTGTAAGAAGTAGGGACTGGTGAGGCATGGGAAGAGCAGCTCACACAAAGTGATACAGAGGGTTATGAAGTCTTTGTGGTGAAAGTTGAAGGCTGATCCCAGTAAACACATTTGTAGATGAAAAGCTGAATAATTGGACTGAGTTGTCACTGGTAACTAGACACACCTCTTCCTGGGCTTTGAATAAAGGTCATCTAGATTAACTGTTCCTAATTGATTGTACAGCCATTCCCCACCTCTTCCTTCTAAAACAGTGTTTTTTCATGCTATTGCTACACAGACCTGAACTGGAATATTATGTTAAATGCAGCTATATTTGTTAAACATGGTCTTGAGGTAGCATTTATAAGACTAAAATTCAGATAAGTTGGCATGTTCTGTAGAGAGGAATGTAAATTCAAGCACAAACACACTATTGCATTGCAAATAAGTAATTTTTCTCGTTGAAGAAAATTACTAATACAATGCTGTTTATTCACACTGCCTAGTCCAAGGCACTGTTTGGCAACTAAACTGACTATGATGCTTACATTAGCCGTTATTTCACACTAAAATCTGTTGAAACTAAAAATAAATGATAGATCACTGCAAGGTCCTCTCCCATATCTATTGGCAAACAATGCTCTCTGTTCTTTCCAGTGATGACTGAATGGCAGGATGCAATGTAACAAAAAAGTCATAAAAACTTCAGAAAACAGAAGCTTCCCGTCTATTAATTCTGAACAGTCTCTTAATTCTGAGCAGTTAGGAGAGAGTGAAGCAATGGGTAATTATAAAGTACATTCCGACTAATAACAGGAAGACTGAGTTCCCCTAAAAGAATTATTACAAGAGAATGTACAAGTGGCTGGGAAACCTACCCTGCCCAACTGTTGTTTGGAATTCAGCTGAAATGGGCTGTGTGAGGCAGAGGAAGCTATAGGAATTCCTCTTTCCTTTGGGAAGGATGGCAGATGGATTTATCATGCTTGTGGATTACTAATTCTATTCATGCGTACGTCATATATCATGTCATTCGTGCTGTGGGTCATTACAATTGTTTTGAGAGGTAGTTCTACAGCAAAATGCCAATCCCTAAGCTCCCAAGCTTAGTTGGGGTACATGCTTACAACTCACAGATTGGTATTTCTATTGTTTCTATTCCAACACAACCAGTTTGCCACAAGTTTTTCAGGTCCCTCCATATCAGGTAGTGTGCAGAAGCAAGATTTCATTTTAACCCCATGTCCATGTCAGTTTTTTTCCCCAGTGGATTCACAGGTTAACTGTTTCTGGTCTACAAAGAAACAGTTATTCTTTCTGTGGTAGTCCTGCTGATTATTTTACATTAGATCTTGACTGCAAGGAAGTTACTTTGCTGAAATGATGGGGCAAACCTGTCTGTGTAAATCAGAACAGCCATGCTGCACTTGAGCCATAATTTTCAGCTTGTGCTGAGTATTTATTTAAATGCATCAAAGTGACATCACCACAAGCTAGAAAAACATTCTGAGAGTACACATCCAAAAATGAACACACCTCAGAGCTTCAGTTTCCTGAAATTTCTTGATGTGTGATATTATTTGGAAAAATAGTGAAACTTATAATTTCACTATTCTAAGTGAAATTTCACTATTCTTCACAAATACTTACTGTAAAGGCTTTCCTGTGTTGTTGAAGATAAAATCCCACCTAAACCCATTTTTTCTGAGAAAGCCAGCCAACTTTTAAAGCAGGTTCCTTTCCAAGCTGTGTGCAGCTGGTGATTTACAAGTCCTGACTGCACCTACTGTCCCTGCAGCAACATTGCTCAGTCAAACCTCATCGGCATTGGCCAGTGCTCATTCCTGAGCAATGGGTGCCAATAAAACCTGCCCAAAGAGGCTGGACTCCTGAGCACTCAAGGCAACTGTAAATGGCAGAAAGCTAACACTCCCAGGATTATTTTTTTAAGAGACATAAATATGATGTTTCTGGTTCCAGAAAAATATAAATATTTATCTAGTAGCTGTCTAGCTGATTATAAATTCCCAGTCACATTAAAGACAAACTGGATATTGAAAATCAACTTCAAAATTCAGAATTTCTGTAGACACCTAATGTGTTCATTTACTCAATGTTGGGCCCACCGAAGTGTGTGATGCATTAGTAAAAAGCCCAAAGAAATAATTCAGCAGAATAATAAGGACAGGATAAGCAATATGAATTTGAGAAGAGATATTAGACTGAGAAACCATGGTGCAGTAAGCCTGGTGGGAACTGTGCAACAACCAAAAGCTCTGATGATTAACTCCCCATGACGTTCAGGTATCACAGAGGGTAGAACTGGTCATATAAGTTGAGGAATGGGTCAAGGAGCATGCTATAAATTATGATTTTGCTCTCTCAAAAATCCTCTCTGTGTTTCTTACTGTGCTAAAGAAATCCCAGATCAGAGAGAAACAAATGATAGAAGCCTTGCAGGAATTAAAGTGCAAGATGAGTACTGTGGCATCTTATTTCTAGTGCTGTATTTCTTAGCAGCACTGGCAGAATGATACAGAAGATAACATTTAATTTAGTGTTGCTTTCATACTGTAGAGAAGGACTGGATTAATTTTGTTTTGATCTAGTAAACAGAGACAGATTCTAAACACTAAAACAAATTTGTGCTGTAGCTTATTTCTCAAAACTTTTTTTTAAATTATAGACAGTAAATACCATGAGTTTAAAAATAAATACCTGTGTAGGCTTTGAGATAGAAAACAACATTATCCAGAAAGACCTCTTGCAAGTACTGCTCTACAGTGAGGTAGAAATATTTATATACAGAATATGTAAAGCATAAGTTTCCTGCAGTTAAGAAGATTTTAGGTTTAAGGTATACCTTTAAAGAAAAAGAGAAGTGCCAGAGGGGTATAAAGGGTCCCAAAGCTGGAAGCTGAGAAGAAAATTCATCATAAGCTGGAAAACAAGCTAATTTGTGTGTTGTTAATTCTGGTTTGGTTTCATGGGTCTGAGCATGTCTAGAGGGTACAACTTCAGTCTATGAATCTCAAAGAGACTTACTCAAATGGAATTTCAGCAAAGCTTGTGTGTGCATGCTTAAGTTAATTTCTTGAAGGTAATGAGGTTTGGTAATGTTGTCACTTTGGCTTAGGACAGTTTGTACTTCATCCCAAATGCAAAGTTCTAATGGCTTTGATGTCAGTCTAGTGGACTGCAGTTTCTTCTGCTTGACCTCCACTGTTGCTAACACATAGTCATGAAGTGAGCTACACCACAGAAGTATCTGCATTAAAATTAACGGAAAGGAAAAGAAAAGAAAACAAACCCCAAACCAAAACCAAAACAGACATTCAGAATCATCACTTAAAGCTGTTAGGAAAGGCTGGCTGGGGAAGGCAGTATCACCTTGTTCCCTGACAGCACAGTCCAGAGCTTATTCATCTTCATAGTTTTGCAGCTGGAAGTAAATTCTTTATCATAAATTAGGTAATTTTAATAATTAATTATTTTAGCTAGCTAAACTTAAATTTATTGGCAACCATTTAAAGAGGGAGGGAGGGAGGCAGGAAGGCAGCCAGGCAGGAAGGAAGGCAGGCAGGCAGGAAGGCAGGCAGGAAGGCAGGCAGGCAGGAAGGCAGGCAGGAAGGCAGGCAGGAAGGCAGGAAGGCAGGCAGGCAGAAAGGCAGGAAGAAAGGAAGGCAGGAAGGAAGGCAGGAAGGCAGGAAGGCAGGCAGGAAGGCAGGCAGGAAGGCAGGAAGGCAGGCAGGAAGGAAGGAAGGCAGGAAGGAAGGCAGGCAGGAAGGCAGGAAGGAAGGCAGGCAGGAAGGAAGGCAGGAAGGAAGGAAGGCAGGAAGGAAGGAAGGCAGGAAGGAAGGCAGGCAGGAAGGCAGGAAGGAAGGCAGGAAGGCAGGAAGGCAGGAAGGCAGGCAGGCAGGAAGGCAGGAAGGCAGGAAGGCAGGCAGGAAGGCAGGCAGGAAGGAAGGCAGGAAGGCAGGAAGGCAGGAAGGAAGGCAGGAAGGAAGGCAGGAAGGAAGGCAGGCAGGAAGGCAGGAAGGAAGGCAGGAAGGCAGGAAGGCAGGAAGGCAGGAAGGCAGGCAGGAAGGAAGGCAGGAAGGCAGGCAGGCAGGAAGGCAGGCAGGAAGGCAGGCAGGAAGGAAGGCAGGCAGGAAGGCAGGAAGGCAGGAAGGCAGGAAGGAAGGCAGGAAGGAAGGAAGGCAGGAAGGAAGGAAGGAAGGCAGGAAGGAAGGAAGGAAGGCAGGAAGGCAGGAAGGCAGGAAGGCAGGAAGGCAGGAAGGCAGGAAGGCAGGAAGGAAGGAAGGAAGGAAGGAAGGAAGGAAGGAAGGAAGGAAGGAAGGAAGGAAGGAAGGAAGGAAGGAAGGAAGGAAGGAAGGAAGGAAGGAAGGAAGGAAGGAAGGAAGGAAGGAAGGACATACATAAAAAGAAATTAAAAATCCAATGCCTAAGTATAGAGCTGCAACTGCAGAAAATTATGCCTTTGAATGGCGTTGCAATGTCACAAAGAAAAACAATTCTGAAAAACTAAAAATCCTGCAAGTTGAAAAAAGTAAGCGTTCTGAAGATGATCAATCTTGCGTTAATACCCCTTTGATTACAGCTTTGTGATCCTAGCAACACCACATGCCATGAGGAACAATAGCCGGACTGGGAATTAGTGTTATTAATAAAATGTGATATTTTTTCTTGTTTGAATGTTCATAGCAGAACATGCAGGCATTTAAATATGTAATTAAATGTTACCTGCCACCCCTGCTGACTGCACAGTAAATAGTGCCAATTTTTCAACATATTCTTTTTTGAGTAATGCTGTGCTGCAGTCAGCAAATGATTCTTAAAACTCTGCAGTCAGAATAAATACGCTGTAAGTTTTACACAGTGTTTAAAAGAGGTAGAAACTTTAACCACCTTATTAGTTGCCAAAAGCATACATTACCACTTTGGATTTTGAGGCAAGATTCAAGAGCTTGCCAGAGAATAAATACTATCTGAGCAGTGCACACCAGCACTTTCCATAGAATTTTACTGCACCAGGAGGGCTGTGTTTTATAGCCAATAAAAGCTTGATTTCATTAAGGAATTTTATCATATGCAACACTACATAAACTACCTCTTTTTTCACTACAAAAATTCCCACTGAGATCAACTGGGCAACTGTCTAATTCCCAGACTAGGAATTCTATGCAACAAACAGAATATGTAAAAAATAGTTTTATTTCAAACAAATTATGATTTTTAGGTAGTGTCTGGTATTGCCTTGTGAAGAATCCTGTTTCCCCACTGAAGTCTAATGTTGTGGTTCATAACATAAAAAGGCCTAAGTGCTCTCAGGCTTATGTCAGGGCTCTTCTATGCTAGAGCATTGCTGAAGATTGCAAAAGAAGTTCCACATCAAGCAGAAGCAAGTTTATCTGGGTAGAAGATCCCAAGTAATGGGAAATAGCTGAGAAAAAAGTGAGGACCCAAGGAAACAGCATGAAGCTGAATTGTGGGAGGTTTAGGTTCGATATTAGGAAAAGGTTCTTCACTCGGGGTGTTTGGGCACTGGAACGGGCTCCCCAGGGAAGTGGTCACTGCACCAGCCTGGCAGAGTTCAAGCAGCATTTGGACAATGTTCTCAGGCACAAGTAAACCAACAATAAGAACACCCCATATATAACCAAGAGAGAGAAACACACAACTTATGGTGGATTTCTGCATTTTATCAGAAGAATTATGCCCTGAAAATGCTTATTTCCCTACTGGAATTTTAACAGCATGCTCAGTATCTGCACTGTAGACCTCTAACAGCAGGTGAGATGAATCCCACTGCAGGAGTCAAAGGTGCCTCTGAGGCAGGATGAAGTACCCCCTGGACAAAGATGTGCGTGGCTGGAGCTGTGCTTCTCTGTTCCTATCATCTTATCTTCTTTTTACTGAATTTAGTAATGAAATACAGCTTCTACCTTGGGCTTCTGTTAAGTATCTGACTGTAGAAATTAGTGCATTCTCTGGACATTGTACAAGCCATAAATTTCATGAATAATACAATGTTTAATCACAAAAATTTAGTACCTAAGTCCATATTTAAGCTATTTTTTTTCTTTACTCTTTCAAAGTTACCAAGTTCACCCAGCTGTCTTTGTTTTCTGCAGGAAGCATATGTTCCCAGCACTTAGACCCTAACTGTCTGTTTTAATTTAAGAGGCCTATTGAGTTTAAGAATACGCAGTGCTGGTGTAATCTGATACACGTGAACAAACTACAAAATATTGACTGGGAAATAATGTAAACCAGATAACAGTTGTGAATTCTCTGCAAGACTGTGAACATGATACCCAAAGGTCAGTACAAAAGCAGTCTTGTTTAGTGTCTTCATTGTTGTCCTGTATATGGAGAAGTAAAAGCTTTAGCATATCTTCAAATGACAGTATATAGGAGCTGAAAAAAAGGAAGGCACTGTGAAGACAGTGCATTATAAAGTCTCAGTCCAGAAGAACCCTGAAAGCTGGCCAGCAGAAATCACACAGATTTCAGTAGTGGGAAGCAAAAATCTCTGTGCCCAGGTGGACTAACTCAGCCCACCAGTGCAATGTGGGAGATGAACAACTGCGTAGCAGCCATGATCAAAGGAGAATTAGTGTTGGCACCAGGCTGAACATCAGCCAGCTGTGTGCTCTCAGTTCAAATAGTGCAGACTGCATCCTGACATGTATTAGGGTGATTTTCATCAGCTGAACATCATTTCATTGCAGAACATAAAGAAGGAACATACTCATTCAAGTTACATTTAGGCATGGAAGGTTTTAATTTGTGGTGTCTTCCCATATTTACCAGTGATGAGGCAACACCAGGAATCCCATGTCTGGATTTAGTCCCCCTAGTTCAATAAAAACATTGGAAGACTGGAGAAAATACAAGACAGTGAGGAAGCTGTGAGCTCATGGCCATAGGGAAAGGCTGAGGGAATGGGTTTTTTTGAGCTGGTGAAGAGGAGAATTAGGGAAAAGCTAATAGTTGTCAGTGGCTGATTGAAGGAGGCTTAGAGAAACAGCAATGTGAAACTCATTTTACTGTAAGATGGTGTAAGAAGGAGCACCAGTCATAGTTCCTGGCTTAAGACATTCTGCATGAACATGAGGAAAATTTTTTTTTGCAGCAGTGCAGCCCTGGGCCAGGCTGCCCAGAGAGTCTTTCAAACCTCCATTCTTGGAGGCTTTCAAGACTTATCTCACTAAAGCCACATAGCGATCATCTAGTGTCAACTCCTTCTTTGAGCAAGATGTTGGATAAGAAGACTCTAGGACTTCCTCCCAACCATTTAAGTGACTTTCTAAGACTTTCACATAGTCCTGATGCATAGGAAAAGTATAAATTACTGAGGACTTAATTTTCAGGAATTAGTTAAATAATTTCAAGGCCTTTTAAAACTGTACCAGATACGGAAATGGCAACTTATTTGTATCCTCTTCCTCTTTCTCTACCTTCCTTCCCCCAGGGCAGATCAACTGCTAGAAGGCACATAGTGAGCTGAGACCAATGCCCTGAACACTGATATTCAGAAACACATTTCTCAGATGCTCTGTGCTATCTGAGACACCCAGCTGGGAGTGGCAGATGTGAAACAATGTCCGTGGAGTCCCAAACCCTTCTGGAAAGGCAGCTTGAAACCTGTATTTAGAAGACTGCATCCCACCCTATTAGTCAAATAATTTATTGCATTTCTGAGAAAGTACAGTGACAGCACAGCTAGACTAACATTTCAGTGAAGCTTTTTCATTTAAATGTGTCAGTTGTGGCAGATTGTTAATGCTAGCAATAATTTGATGCTGCTGATTAAAACATAAAATTGCAATATCTCATTTAAAATAATTTTCAGGGTCTTAGGGTGCTTCCTTCAAATATTTGTCATCAAACACACTGAAAAGGATTTATGAATATCCTGGGGAGCACAACTACATTTTAACCACTATTTTCCTTTAACCCTGCAATCTGTATATTCAAGACTGACACCACTGATTATAAATAACAGTCATCCAAATTAATAACTGTAATACTACAAATTTGGGAAGAAAAGGAAGATACAGGATTATCTGGGCAGGGTTGTAATTTGCTGGTGTGCAACTCAGAATTTGAAGGAGAAATGGAATATCCACGGAAAAATAGAAGACAAGTATAGCTATTTTGGTTCAAGGTAGTTTTCTTCAGCAGTTTTGAGTGTTAAAAAAATCTGAGTAACAACAGTTAAGACATCAAAAAATATATATTATGAAAGCCTCAAATTCACAACGAATTAGACAAATAGCTCTTATTATGGACATGCTCCAGAGAAAAATGGGTTTCAGGAGTTGCCAAAGACACTGAGGATATATAGGGATTTAGCTGAGTCTAGGGCCTTCTGGAACTTTTGATTATTAGTTCCATGTTTAATCACCTGTACTGTTTTTCTTCCTTTGGTTGTTTTATTTGTTTTCTTTGTTTTATTTACTTATTAATTTTTCTAAAATATCAATCATCAAAAGACCAACAAAGACATAAAAATTTAATTCAATCACTGCTTATTATAACCAGCAGAGAGCACAAACAGATACACTGGTACACATTTGCACATTCTAGTTGGCTGTGCTAATCAGTCTTTTTGGAGCCTTTTTACTGAGATGTTTTTGTTCTGAGTTTGATTTGGTTAAATAAAACAGAACATGAATTCAGGTCTTTTGTTTTACCAACTATTCGCAGAGAATTTATTGGACCAAAATAATGTGAATGTCAGTCTCATTCAGTTTCATTGCCTGGAATGAGAACCCACAACACTCACGGCTCTATGGATGACCCCCAAAAGACATTAAAAATTTAGGAGAGGTAAAGACAACAGTGCAGACTGAGATGAAATTTAGGGATACCAAAAATTAAAAATTACAGTTGAAACACCAACCCACACATTTGAACCTGTATACAGTCCCCAAACCAGTGTTTGCTTTTTAATATTCCTCTTCAAAGCTACAGCCAGTGAAAAGCAGCTTCTAACTCTCAGTGACATTTAGTAACAGTGTTTCCATCTTTAGGGAATTGAGATTGATTTTCCACAGCTACCAGTGTAAAGGCCTTTTGCCTGGGAGCATACAGTGATACCAAGGTCAGAGGATTTGAAGGCAGCAGCTTTTACGGGGTTGGACTTTAGCCATGTGGTCATTACAACTACCAATTAATGTCTCCCATTTTACACCCTGAAGTCACCTGCAATTTCAAAACAGATTAAGCAAAGTGGTCCCTGCAAATTTATGGGGGCAATTCTCTAGAGTCAAGTATCAGACTCAAAAGAGTCTGTCAGGAGGCAAGACATAAATCAAAACTAATAAAAAAATACCACTGCACTTAGTTCTGGATCTGCAGTCATCACATGGTACAGCCAAAGTAGATGCTGTTCTCTTTAATCCTGCTACTGTTGCTTTTTGGGAAAAGTGGGCTTATGCAAACAAGAAAAGAAAGTTGACCTGCTTAGTGGATAGGCTTCCAGCAGGGTCACATTGTTTTTTTCCTTTTATAATGATATTGTGGAATCCCATTTCTCATTTTTTTCTCAGGGTCCCACCTTGTCCGAAGCAATACTTACTCTTAGGTAGGCAGTTTATACACAGCATGTAGCTCCTCTCCATCACTATTTTCTCCACATACCTTTGAAATTCTGAGCCTCTTCTACTGTGAACTTCAAGTATCATTCAGCCAGACAAAGCAGAGGAAGCACTGTACAAACCAACGCAGAGAAAGCACAATAAGAAACAATAATAATGAAGCACCCAAGAACAAACAGAAACAATTTACTCCTGTACCATCCTCATCTTGAAGTATAACCCTTTGGATCTGAAATAGAGCTGAGAAAATGATTACTGTACATGGGGAGTTGACCCTGACTGGACACCAGGTGCCCACCAAAGCTTCTTTATCACTCACCTCTGCAACCTGACAGGAGAGAAAGAATTGATAATAAAATTCTCATGGCTTAAAAAAAGAACAGGGAGATATCACTCACCATTTACTGTCACAGGCTAAACAGACTTGACTTAGGGAAATTATTTGAATTTATTACTAATCAAAATCAGAGTAGAATAATGAGAAGTAAAACTAATTTTAGAAACACCTTTCCACCACCCTTTCCTGCTTTCTGGGCTTCTCATAATTTCCATTTCCCTCTCTCCTTCCCTCCAGTGGCACAGGGAGACGAGAATGGGGTTTATGGCCAGTTCATACCATGTTGTTTCTTCTGCTGTTTCCTCCTCGGGAGGATTCCTTTCCCTGCTCCAGTGTGGAATCTCACCCTCAGGAGAAAGTCCACTATGATCTTCTCCAGTGTGAGTCCTTCCCACAAGCTACAGTTCTTCATGAACTGCTCCCGCATGTGTCCCTTCCACAGGGTGAAGTCCTCAGGAACAGGATGCTCCAACCTGGGTCCCCCACAGGAACACAAGTCCTGCCAGCAAACCTGCTCCAGTGAGAGCTTTTCTCTCTATGGGGCCACAGGTCACTTCCCAAAGTGGGCTTCCCACAGGGTCATAGCATTCTTTTGGCCATCCACCTGCTACATTGTGGGGTTCTTCCAGGGGTTGCAGGTAGATCTCTGATCCATCATGGATTTTCATGGGGAAACAAGGGCACAGCTACCTCACCATAGTCTGCACCAGGGGCTGCAGGGAAATCTCATCTCTGGTGACTGGAACACTTCCTTCCCTTCCTTCTCCACTGACCTTGGTCTGCAAGGCCGTTCCTCTCACATATTCCCACTCTCTCTTCTAGCCACAATTGCATCTGTGCAATAACTTTTTCTCCTTCTTAGATCTATTATCCCAAAGACACTACCACCATTGCTAACTGGCTTGCCCTTGGCCAGTGGCCATATGTCCATCTTGGAGCCAGCTGGCATTGGCTCTCTCAGGCATGGGAGAAGATTCTGGCAGCTTCTCACAGAAACCACTCCTGTAGTCCCCCCCAGTTCCAAAACCTGTCCATGAAAACCCAATACACTGTAATACACTTTGGAGACCCGTCCTTCCTCCACTTCCTTCCCATCCTGCGTTGGCTACCAGGCTGTCAGAAAGGGTGCATTGCCTCACACCTGAGAGCAAACATTGACAGCTTTCTATAAACTATTAGATACTGAAGTCAACGTAGAATTGAATACCTTCAGGGTCTCTTTATTGTCAGTGGAAAGAAATCTGATTGAAAGAGAATCAGAAAGTAATTTACTGTATTCATGCTACCACACAATGTAAAACCTGGTAGGTACAAAAGTTATTTGACTGATATAAATGAATAAAATAATTTACGTATGAAATGTGGCTTCTTAAATTTTGTGAAGAGGCAGTGTCTTAATGCCTTTATTATTCTTCTGAAGATGTTGCACTGGGTAAGATGTTTATCCAAAGTTATTGGCTGCCCAGTAAAAGAATTTGAATTCAAAAGTGTTAAAGGGTCAGGCAAATCCATGTAGATATATTTTTGAAAATGATTCTGCCAGCTGTTAAAAGGATGTAAGTGGAAAGGCTCAGAACTGCTAATTATTTGAACCATTTAAATGGGAAGTGCTGGTTTTGTATTTAACATTTTTGCATTGCAGTAATCTGTGCTGGCAGCAGAGTCAATGAAAGCTTTACAGGGAGTCTGAACACAATGTGATTTTTCCTAGCCAGATAAATCTTCCCCGTCCCCACAATCCTTATTATCCTCCTGACAATGCATCCAACAATTGGAATAAATGTGTAATTGAGATATGTGCTGCAGAGTGAATTTGCTCTGAAACCAGTTTGCAGGAAACAGCCACAAGCAAAGGCTCAAGTTTTGTATGAGTCGTGTGTAGTCCTCATTGCTCTGGGGGACGGGAGTCTCATCTAAAAAACAGGAATGTGCATCAGTCAGGAAACTGTTTGACTTCCAAATTCATTTCTAATTCCAATTCAGTAGCTGTAAGGCTTTCCTAAGGAAAAAAAGAAATCCAATTGCTAACAGCTGCGGGATTATCTCAGGTGTTTATTGCCTCTGTTCATCCTGATTGAAAACAAGAACAACAAAAACTGATCACAGGTATCACTTTGGATGAAAAGTGGAAATGAAACGGCAGAAACAAGAGGAAAGATTGACTGGATGAAAAATAGCAATTCCCTCATAATCTTCTCATGTAAGCTGCCAAGTCTTGCCCCAAAGGCACTTGCTAAGACGATAGCTATAAGAATATGAACCAAAAAGTCTTCTTGAGTCACTCAGTCCAGTCTCTTGATGTTACATTCAGCCAAGATACTAGTTTCTCCTAATTATCTTTAACAAACTCTGCCTTAAAGGGTGTTGACTTTCTTCCCTCTGTTGGAGGAACTTTGGAAAAATCTACCAAAGATTCAGTCTTTAGAAGTTTAGGCAATTTCTTGTAAATTTTGACCTATTTTTATTCATAACCAATTTATAGCAATTAATTTTCCTGCTAAAGAAGTCCTAGAGTTCAAATTACTCTTACTCACCTTGTAGAAATATTATCCGTATTTTTAAAATGAGCCAGCATCAATTTATTTTCCAACTACCTTTAAGACCTTTCTATACACAGTAGCACCTTTGACCATGCAAAATCTCCTCAGAAGAGGTTCACTTTGGGAGACTACTTATCAACCAGACTGCTGCCTAGGAAAAAGAAGTAGTTTGGGATTTTTTTCGTTCTCAGGCTTTGAAGGTTTGAATTCCTTGGTTTTGGTTCCCTTCCCTTCCCAGAATATGTCCTTAGTCCACAAAAGAATGGCACAGCACTACCAGAACTGGGGGTATTACACAAGAAGGCAAGTCAAATTTGAGCTGACAGGACAGAATATGTCTGGGAGGGAGCCTGACTCCTGCAAATATCCAGTGACCTGAATAGCAGCCTTTCCCTTCCCCACTGATAGAGAAGACTGTGGCTCAAGGTCAGGATAACCACCTGTGTCTATCAGTAGCTGTGAAGAGTTAGTATCCCTTTCTCTCTTCTCTTTGAAGGTCACTGCAGTTCTATGACTGATATCACATGATTTGGGGAGGTGTGAGAAGACCACTTCAGTATAAGGTGGTCACAGAAGTGTGGGACAGAGCATGTCAGCCTCAAAACACCTCTCCAAACACCTATTTCTGAGCTGTTGATGCAGGTGCTGAGGGCTCTGAACCCTTGTTACTGTCCCAGCTCACTGTGAAGATGGCCATTTCTTTCAGTAGCACTACAGAGGGAATTTCTACACTTCTTTGTGAGATGGGAAGGTCTATACTTCTGTCTATGCCTCTTGGAAATACTACAAGTAATGGGAAAATGCCAGTAGAGGTATATGAGTGTAAAGGAATAAGTCATGCTGGTCAGTGGAGACAGAGGTCCTTTTCCTTGTGAGAATTAGGAATTCTTAAATGATTTAGAAACTAGGTGTCTTCATCAAAGAATGAAATATTTTTCAATACTGGCCAGTCATCCTCTAGTAGCCTGCTTTTGATTCCTTCAGTTGGATTAATTACTATGTAAGAAACAAGAGTAGAGAATCAAATTTGGTCTGTACATACCCCCTTCCACCCTCTCGATCCACACTCTATTTTTAAGGCTTATGTAGGAAGATCCTGTCAGCAACACAGGTCTGCATCAAAGGTCACATCATTTCAGTGCACCAGCTCTAATGCTGCATTGCAAGCTATCTCATTGGGTGAAATTATAGCACAATTAATGGCTACATTAAAATAGATTTTGCATTGGGGTACTTAAGACATTCCCATTAAAATCACATTAGTTCATAATGATTAACCCTCTTTTACGGAGCATGGAACAAATTAATCAGTGGATGATTTGTTTTACCTGTGCCCAGGAAAGCAACTTGCAGAAGTAGATAGGGAACATGCATTGTCTGTTATAGGTATTCATATATTTAGTGCCTGTTTCAAATCAGAGAGGTGGAAAGTGAACCTAAGTAGGGCTCTTTGTAAACAAGGACACAAGAAATTAATAATTTACAAAAATGGCCAAGTGACTCAAAACCACACTTGCTTTCTCTATGACCAAGAGAGCCATGACTGTTGCCAAAATTAGTGCATTAGATTGCAATTTTTTTCAAACAGTGATGTTAATTATTTTGAGTTTGCTGAAATTATTACTTTTCAAGCCAATGGCAATGGAGATCAGTCAATGCTGAACACACAAATCCTTCACTTCTTCAGCCAATGCTTAGATGTGATCCATTGGTGTAGTAGGTCTAAATTCTGTGGAATGCAACTCTTGATAGTGATGGGAGATAAAGGTGGCCTATGTTTTGGAGTATCTGTCATAGTGGGAGAAGCTGAGTGAGTTCACCCTAGAGAAGAGACTGGAAAACAGGTGATGTTATCTACAGTTAGTTGATGGGATATTACAGAGGAGATGGAGCCAGACTATTCTCAGACCATCATGGTTTTTCATGTTCCAGTCGAGATTGACATTAGCTTGTTAAATCTGAGCCAAAACTGACCCCAAAACAGCACAAAAAGCTCTGTTAGCAGCTAGCTAGCCCAGAAGCCTTTCATCCTTGGCAGAAAATGCTTCTTTGATGCCTTTCTTTTGCCCAAATGGCTTTAAAGAAAGAGAATATCATCTCAGTACTTTTCATTTGATTAGCTGCTTGGTGATAAAATATTCAAGGCTACTGGTGGGAAAGTGGTGTTTCCTAGCAGAGCTACATTGTTTCTTCTCCAAACCAAAATCCTAGGAATTGTTAGAAGAATAATAAAAGCTCACTCTGAGGCTAAAATAAGGAGCACAGAGCTCTACAACTCAATACTTCTGGAAATCAATGCTCTTAAATAAAGGGTAGTTTGTTCATCTCCGTATTTTTTAGTTAACTTGGCATTGCCTCTCACTTATACTTTACAGGAGATTTTTTTAACTGGTCAGCAAGAGGGATCCTGAAAGATTAACTCCCTGCACATGGAGCAGAATACATTTTGATTAACAGGCTGCCTTGTTAACAAAATTAATTAGAGACAAAATATTTATAGATGCTACAGAAGCCCACTGCAAAGACGCAAATAGCAGCAACAGCATAAAAAAACAAGTCACTTGATCATACTTTGAGATACACTGCAGGGGAAATCATGATGAATTTTTTCATGGCAGGCATAAATAATTTGCATGGGTTCCTTGTATGGAACTAATTTCACTCTCTGTCTTCTTCAGTAGCAACACAAGCATCATGATGGCTTACATCTGTCACACAGTTGAAGAAAGGGTGCAGAGAACCACTCAAAAATTTCCCATAACCTAAAATGTGTTTAATAAAGACTAATCAACTTCAGGAATCACCTTAATAAAAATATCATTATGTTCATAGAAACTATGAATGCAAATATGCAGAGACAAATCTATATTTTCAAAATTAAAAAATAGTCCTAATTTATTGAAAAAGAGACTATATTTAAGGTCATGAATTTGGGCAGACAATTATCATGCACTTCTCATTTTTTTTCTCAAAAACCTGTCTATAAACCTGGGGTTTTCTGTATTTATCTCTGACAAGAGGAGCATTATGAGATAGTTTGAGCTAAATCACTTCAAGGTCATTAAACAGCTGTTGCTATTTGTTTTGTTTTATTATTAAAATATTCCATTCATATAAAGGACTTTTAAAGAGAATAACATTTCTATGCATGATTTTTCATTTGTTTCATGACAAAGTTTAAAAGACCATACAGATTATAGAGCAGTTAAATTCCTCTGCACAATAACACACTTCTGATTCAACAGAAATTTAGAAGCCAAACAGGCAGCTGTTGTCTCTTCCTTTACTCTGTTGTCTTTATGTTTGCACTAAAATTTGGTATACCTAATTTGTATATATATAATGTAACCAGTTATTGGGATAGATAATGCAGCAAGATGCTTTCCTTTCTTCACTTTTTTGCATAGCTATTTTTGTGTACAACAAATGAGGGTGTTTCTTTTTAAAAAAATATCCTTGTGAATTTGCTAAATCTTGGCTGCAGTATTCATGGTAAAAATTTCTGATTCTTGCTCTGGATCACTCTGTAGTTTATGCGAGCTCTTTAAAAGCAGTTTCAGTATTTCAGTGCAAATTCAGAAAGCTGTTTTATTATTTCATCATAATAAAATCAAATCTGAAAAATTCTTCCACTTGATTCACTTCCTTATTAAATGGCAGCTTCTGTTAATAGTTCTGAAGGTATTTTGAACATTTTCCTCCATGTATGCATAGAAAACTAGCAGATTTTTATCGCCAGTAATACTAAACATGTGTTAGTGTACAACTATGCAGTAAAGTAATGGTTAGCCTTTACTTAATCTTTGTCCACCAGTGCATTTTTAGGTGGCTTGGATGTGTAGAAAATGGAAGGATAGTTTCTCAGGACAGATTTTGAAGGACAGGCTAAGGGATATTTTGTCTGAGAGCAATTTATTAACCACTCCTTTTGCACCTGTAACTACTAATAGGCTGCAATGACATGCCCCAGGGAGGCAAAAGGCTCCAGTTCTTGGGACTGGCACACATTTTTGTGTAAGGAAATGGTGCAAAGCAAAAGATACAGATGGAGATCATGTCACAGTCTGAAAGGTGCTACAAAGTGTGATTATTGTGCTTAAGTCTGCATAGGCACTTGATCACCCATCACACTTGGCCTATCTTCCCACCACCACCACCTTACTGTGAACTGCCCAGTGGGCAAGTCCAGGACAGCTGAGTTAACAGGGGGTTCCCAAATCCCAAATGCCTGCAAAAACACAGGAGGATGTAGTGTGGTCTGTAGTTTTTCACTCATGGGAGTAGGTCTAGTTCTCATACTTTCTCTGCTGCAAGCATCCTCAATCACAAGGCAAAACAGTGACAGCCATTTACAGCAATGACATCTATCCAGTGAAATTTCTATTTGTTCTAGAGGAACATCCCAAATTTACTGAAAAACCAAGGCCCATCTCTGCTTTGTATGACTGAAAAAATCCTCACAGAAAAGGTATAATAATCCTAAAATATTGTGGCTCTATAACTCTTGCTGTTGGATTTTTCTTTAAACTAGGGTATAACTCCTGCAACAGTCTTGTCACATCATCATTCTCTGTCCCCAAAGAGATGTGCCATCAGACAAACAGCGCACTCTAACAGATAATCATCTCACCAACATCTACAAATATCAGAGTGATAATATTTTGCAAATAACAGAAGTGAAAGAAATGCATTTGACTGCTCATTATATTAGCATCCCTGCTAGAAATACGCCTCAGCTCCTAAAAAATCCCCCAGTGTATGCATGATTACAAAATATGACACGGTGTCAGTCTGTTCTCCACAGCGTAGTGTATTGCTTGACAGCTAATGTGCTTTGCTGCACTGTTATTAGCTGTCTTGCTGCAATGCAGTATGTTACAGAGAGTAACTCTGCTCTGTGCAGCTCTGCCCTGCTCAGCCTCGAATTCACAGAGTTAATGCTGATTATCTTGGAATGGTAATAACATGATTTTCCAGTACACACCACAAACAGCGACCATATAGTTAACAGGAGCTGTGACTGTCAGCCAAATCACATACGGAGCACAATTATTTGAGCCATTAATTGCAGTATAGCATTTCCTCTTGAGATAACAATGATTAAAATTTATGCTGATAGATAACTCTTGAGTAGGACTGAAAAAAGAGATTTCTGAATGCACATGCAAATCACACCTTTGACAAGAGCTTGCTGATAAGCCTGACAGTTTATCACTGCTGTAACAAGAAGGAGTGTAAGCAACATCGATGTGAAACAGCAGCATCCAGTGGACTGAACATCAACACTGAGTTCTCTAGGCAGCTCCTGAAAGATTTGTCCTGCTGTCCGTCTGCAGATGGTCTGAGCACCTCTTATGTAAAATCAGCAGGCATAATGAGGCATTATTAGACACTCAGCAGGAGCCTCTGTCCTTGGTTTTCAGAGCAAAAGCTGCGCTTGCTAAGCTCATGAATCTTCAGAGTCCATTGGCCCAGATCTTCAGAGCTGGTCAGATAACTAACAGGTATTGATTTCAGCAAGCTCTGTGCATCTGGACACCCAGGCACTAAATCACTGTCACTGCACAGTCTCTCTGTCTCTAAGGGTCGTTTACCATCATCTAATAATGAATCTGAGAGTGCCCATCGTGGCAATGTCAATACATGAGAAAAGATTTTGTGACTACATAAGCTTCATCCCATCAGCCACTGGTGGGAAGCAGTCCCTGCCTCTCTGTAAAAAGTGATCTAAACCCAAGAATATCACAATCTGCATTTGCAAAGATCACCCTGCTCTTAACCAGCTGTGAGTTCAGCTGTGGCAGTGCAAGCTCAATTGTAAAGGCCTTGTTGGTGCCAGCAGCACCCACTACCCCTGCTCCTGTCTGTGGGTGGCCAAACCATGGGGCTGGAGGCAGCACAGTGAGGGCTGGAGGGACGGGTGGTGTCCACAAAGAGCAGTCCTCCTTGTTGAGATGAAAAATGAGGGATGGGACCACCTTGCTTTGAGATGATTTATTGCTCAAGTAGCCAGATAAGACATCAGTTTCGAGGTGTGAGATTTAGAAGCAACAAATCAGTCACAGCTCAAGTAAGTCATGAGTTTCTTTTTTGCACAATAATATATAACTTTTTGGTCTAATAAGCAGTTGATACAAAGCTTGTTTTCACTTATTAACCTATCACCTTTGCTTAATTTTGCTGCACTGCGTCTGTGTCTTAGCCACTAAGGTGACAGGTTACATACACATGCACACCTCTGTTATAGTTTCTGGATCTTTAACCTACTCTATAACTCACTCTATTACAGTTTAAACTTCAAACTATTTTACTTATTATAATTTCTTACTTACTCTAGGCATATTTTTACTTATAACTATAGGAGCATGAGTTTATAATTACCCAATGTCCGTGTACCTTCATCACTACATCAATCCAAGCTCTTTCTAAGGCTGCAAAGTGAACCCTTCAGCATCTGTAGAAGTTCCTATTTTTCAGTTTCCAACACCTCACCTGAAGTACTGAGAATATCATGGAAACTCCCCGAACTGAAAAAGCTGCAGAATTAACATACCACTGTGCCCTTGGTGAACTGCACATGCATGCAAAAAAAATGCAGCCACGAGCATGGACCCATGCAAATTGCAGCAGTCAGCAATAGTCAGCACAGTTAGTCCAATTTCTCTACTGCAGGGTGAGGACTGGGAAGATCAACCCTGAACCACTTTTATTAACCTGTTGTAATCTAAACTCAAAAATCTGTCATTCATGAGGAGTCATCATGAGGAAAAACGTTGCTGAAATTCAGCTCAAGTTGCCCTTTGAAGAAAATCCAAAAAAAACAATGACTCTGAGACTGATGTAGTCTATCCTTTTTTTTTTTTTTTTCTGTGAATGACATTTCACCTATCCTGTAACACAGCTCTGTGTGAGTGCTAATTCCCATGGTCGTTAGGTGCTGTAACCTGTATATTGTTTTTGGGCTTGAGTAGTTGACAGCACCACACTGCCAGAGCAGACAAAGCTTTGGTGATCTGCTCCCATGGGATGAACAGATTTTAGGAATTCAGGGCAAGGATGGGCAAGCATGTCTGTGCTCTGCAGCAAAGCATTTTTTCCTTAAAGACATTGCATCAAAAACCTTGCATGGTGGAAATATATTGCTTTAAGTTTTAAATATTAGAGTCTATCTTATAAAATGCGCCATCTGTGTGAGGATCCTTGGCTCCTGTGCATTCCCTTGCCTATGCTTATAACTCTCTGAACATTGCAGTATTGCACCACTATATGGTCAGTTCACTAGGTGCACAAAAGACCCACAGCTCCCACACCTATTTTTTGGCTTGTCCAAGCAGCTTGTGGGATGAACTGTATGGAAAGCCCAAGTGCCTTTTCCACGAACAACAACATCCTACTTACCAATAAGCTGAATATATTCTTACTAGACTCTTGTCTTCAAAAGAGTCTATCAACCAGCCCCCTCACCTTTCTTCAGTTCATAGTTTAGAATGAAGAACAAAGGTTTCATGGGTTTGGATTTCTCTGGGCTCTGTAATTAAATAAGCTAACCACAACAGAATAATCAAATGGCATGTCTAAGCATATTGTTATAAGTTTGAAAAATAGCGCTAAACTGAACAATACAGAGAAATAATTAAGAATATGGAATGTCAAAGAGATGCTGTTTGGTCAGGATTTTCTTGTTATAGGGCACAAAACTTATCCTTGAGTCCTACAAGAAACATGAGTATTACAAAGATAGAATGATACACCCCACTGCATTGTGAGACCCTGAGAAACACGAAATCACTTGTCCTTTAATAGTACTTATTGCATCACTGAATGTCCACTGCCTATTAGATGCCGATTACCAAATTAAACCAGAATCCATGGGCCAAATCTCACGTGTAGCTGCTTACTATGTTTTTCTGCAGCTTGGCTTCACTGGGAAAGAGATGTGGCACGTCTTTAAACAAGCACCAAAATGTGCCTATAAAATGACCCTCTAGAGCTTCTGTTTGGTGTTTGACAAACATTTCTTACAGACATGTATCCCAGCCATCTGCTGGTTCCTGCTCTGTTTTCTCTCTCTGTGCAGGTTGTTGGTATTCTCCCCACACCAGCTCTGCTGCTCAAGCAATCCATCACAGCAATCCATCCTGCATGTCAGCAATGTTGTTGCCATTCAGGCAGCAAGACATGGGTAGAAATATGAAATAGAAAATGACCCTCTTATGTCAAGTTAAAAAGAAACTGAAAATTGGTCATTGGCTAAGTCTAGTGTTTTCAGTCTCAGGAATCATTCCCTATTGTCTGGTGTAGAGGAAGTTGTCACATCTGCACAACTTGGATACAGAACAGAAAAAAAAAAAATAAAAATTTATAAATGTCAAAGCTGCTTTGACCCAAGAGTCACTGTCTAGGATTTTAGCTTTGTTTCCCAGCAATTACTGTAATTCTCAAGATAATTATTTGCACTGACTCATGAAACAAAATCTCAACACAGATAAGGAAATTAAGACAACTTAGTTTTTCAATTTGTAAAAAAAGACTAGAGTCCAATAGCCATAGCTTCCTCATGGTTCAGCCTCTACCTGAGTTTCCAAGTGATTTTGTTGAGATTCGCTCTGCACTCCCATTCCTGGACACCAGATAATTTCCTCACTCCCCTGAACTCCCTGACCTCACATCTCAGCTCAGATCAGAGACAGCACAACCACAGAATCCTAGGTTGTTTTGAGCCCTTTAAACATCAGATTTTTTTTTTTCCAAGTGAAAAAATGTTAAAGGACAACTTCTTAAATTTGAACTTTGATTGTATGTTAGAGAACAGAGGAGTGCCTTGGTACTGGCACTTACAGGAAGGTGAAGCTACACATGATGTTAGAGTGATTGCTAAATCCTACAGTCTGACAGAGACAAGGCTGCCACATCTCCATAGCCCCAGATCCAGCCATCAGTGAGGGTGCACTGGCGTCCCCAGAAGGCACATGTGCATATACAGCACATATACACATCATATGCACATATATACCCAACTGGCCACACAGAGATAGAGAATATAGCACTCCAAAAGACACAAAAGGCACCAGTGGCCTCATTCTGTCCTCTGTCTGTCAGTTCAGGCAGAATGTCCCGTGCTGGGAAATGTGATCCTGCAAGGTGAATTCCTTCAGCAGCTGGGCTCAGACACTCAGCCGTTTCAGGAGCTGCCCTGGGTTCCCAGTTTCCCCAGCTGCTGGCACTTGGACATATGAGCCTCTGAGGCTGCCACCCTGCAGCTGCTGCTATGGACAACTCTCTGATACGCAAAAATACACACACACAGAGGTGGGTCTCAGTTGAGGTCTGGATTCCACAGTCTCTCTGATCTGGACCCTCTGGTCCCTCCAGCAGCCAGCTTGGTCTCTCCAGACACCAGAGTCTGTTTTTCACCAGAGGGACAGGAGCCTCCAGCCCCTAGTCCCATTCCAGGGGCTGTCACTGAGACCCCCTGCACAGAGGACAGGACTGTTTGCCTGGAAAAATGGCCAGAAGTGGGGTTTAGTCAGAGTCCAGGATGGACTATGCTGGTCACACCAGCCAGGCAGGTGCACTGCATACTTTTACATTGCATCCCCTTATCCTACTGTTTTCCCACTCACTTCTCTCCAAAACACCTCGGTCCACCTTTCCCCTATCCTTCACAGAACATCTCATTAATCCTGTGCACTCCTAAAATATCCTTTCCCTGCCCCCAGTGGTGATCCTCACATCCCTGGCACTGACCCCTTTCTCATTGGGATGAACCCTTCCTTTGTCTTGTGGTGATGAGGTGCTCCAGCCCAGGGCTTGAGGCTCCCCAGAACATCCCAGAGGGGTGAACTGGGACTCATGTCAGTGATGGGGACACCAGGAGTCTACACATCTCTGTGCCTTAGGGTCCCTCATGGTAGGGAACAAGCCTTCAGGGGGTTAGCCCCACTCCTTCGATGCCCAAAGAGCATAACTGGGGTTCCCCACATTTATTCTGAGGGCTTCTCTATGTGTGAGGACCAGCTTCATGCATGCTACATAACCTAGCACAAAAACTATTATATGATTTTCCAAAGGCTACACAATCATAGTGTGTCGAATGCTTCACTTTAAATCTTTGAGGTGTTTAAGTTCTTTTAAAAACTTTGTCCTATTTTCAGTCACCAAAATGTTGATGAAAAACCAAAAAATCAAGGTTTGAATACTCACCTGAAGAAAGTCACTTAAGTACTTATTTCCTAAAATGTAGTCTCAGGCTTAAGTTGGTTTCTTCATAAAAATGCCACAACAGAGTGCATGTATTTCCTGTGGTATCAACTTTCTACCTATAGGAAAAATATGAAGTATCTGAATAAGTCACCTGTGCCTGAGCCCTCTAAACAGCCAAATTAACAGTTCAGGAACAAGTTGTCAAAAATGAATCCATTCTAATACAGCTGAACTCCTAAGTAAACTTTATTGTTTTTATTCTTTCAAGCTCCTCTTAATAGGAAGTTATATTTTTATAAAAAAATAAAATATAACAGGAAGCTGATAGAAGAATCATAATTTAGTCACTGAAAAAAAGCTCTATTGCAAATGATTCAGTGAGGAAAGTTTTACTTAAAGTGAAATGCTGTACTCCAAGCTTATATCACAGTCCGTAATACTATCAGTGAGAAATAAAACACATTATAGCCTGGAAAAGAATTATTACAATATGTGAATCAGTCATACAGAAAGGGGTAGGCTCCCCATGGTCTGAGGAGCTTTGGTTGCTTTGCTGAACAGGTAGGCTATTTTCAGAAACTAAGATACATTATTTATAATGTAAAGAATAATTATGAAAAGTCTTTTTCTCATTTGTAATCTACACTTTTAGTTTGAAGCCATTCACCCTTGTCCTGTCACTACATGCCCTTGTAAACAGTCTCTCTGTCTTTCCTGTAGGCTCCCTTCAGGTACTGGAAGGCTGCAAATTAAGTCACCCCAGAGCCTTCTGTTTTCCAGACTGAACAATCCCAATTCTCTCAGCTTTCCTCATATGAGAGGTGCTCCATCCCTCTGATCATTTTTGTGTCCCTCCTCTGTACCCTCTCCCCAGGTTCCCATCCTCCCTGTGCTGGGACCCCAGAGCTGCTGCAGCCCTGCAGGTGGGGTCTGAGCAGAGCAGAGCAGAGGGGCAGAATCCCCTCCCTGGCCCTGCTGCCCACGCTGCTCTGGATGCAGCCCAGGACACCTTTGCCTTTCTGGGCTGGGAGTGCACACTGACAGCTCATGGCCAGCCTCTCACCCACCAGCACCACCAAGTCCTTCTCAGCACGGCTGCTCTCCATCTGTTTCCAGCCTGTGCTGATACCAGGAGTGCCCTGACCCAGGTGCAGCACCTTGCACTTTGTTTAGTAAAACCTCATGAGATTCCAAGGGCCCCACTTCTCAAGCCTGCCTGGGTCCCTCTGGGTGGCATCCTGTCCTTCAGGTGTGTCAACAGCACCACTCAGCTTGGTGTTCTCTCAAAACCTGCTAAGGGTGCACTCAATCCCTTAATCTGTGTCATTAATGAAGATATTTAATAACACTGGTCCCACTATGGACCCCTGGGGGGACACCACTTGTCTGTCACTGATGTCCATTGGGACTCTGGGTCATTGACTACCACCCTCTGGATGTGACCATCCAACCAGTGTCTTATCCATCTCACAACAGACCCATCACATCCATCTCTCCGCACTGTACACTAACCCAAATTAATACAGAAAAACTGTAATATCTTTAAAATATTTTCTACAGAAAAACGACATTATTTTTAAAATATTTTATATAGGAAAGTTATCTTAGTATGTCCTCCTTTTCTTTGGTGTTACGCCCACCCTGTCAGTGCTGTTCTGGGTACTAATGCTGGCAGTCACTCTTTGCAGGCTCAGCATCCTGGGGTCTTTGCATGGAGAAGGGCTGGGAGCAGATGCATCTTCCTCCTTTTCTTCAGGAGAAATTGGATGGTTATCTTGACTGTCTCAGGATGCACATTACACCATTTTTATAAATTTTCTTATAATTTTTCTTAATTCCAAGTTATTTAGCTTTGTTCAGTTCTCTTTGGGACTTCAATAACTAATTTTCCTGAAAAAGTTCCTTAAAGCAAGCCAGAGGTTTTCTCTCACTCCATGTTGTCTATATAAAGAGTTGTCCAGAAGCTCCCTTTTTAGGTAAAGCATATTTTATGCTTATCTTTCTTAAAAAGAATAGATTATGGGATGCATACTTTCTTCCAGCCCCAAATCATTGACAGAGTTACATTTGCATTCAAATCTCACCTTCTCTGCCCTTTTTTTTTTTAAATTTTATTCTCCTGCCTTAGTTTGCTCAGTTTAATTAGGGAATAAATTAAATCACAATGTCATAAAATTACTGGATGCACTGGCATTTAAATAAGTTATTAACATGTTGTTTGATACTCTGAATAAAACACTTGTGCAATGAAATGTTTCAGAACCGGGAACCCACATTGCACTAACAATAGTATATATTTATAATATATACTATAATTTATAATAGGCATCTGGACTTCATACAAGTAAGATATTTGGCTTAGACCAGGAAGGGTAACAGCCATTGCTTTTCAGCCTACTTAAATTTTAATATTATTTTAAATTTTATTTTTAATTTTGAGTTGTAGGTAATTTTAAATCAGAAAGGATAAATGTTCCTTATCCCTTTTTGTTGAATGATACAAAAAGAGCCTTACAGCATGGCAAACTTATTGCTTAAAATACAAGTTTTTACAGAGCATTCTAACATTTATTTAAGCTCCTATGCCTCCATGCTAGAGCATTTTAACAGACTTATTCAGTAATAAAATTTGCAATCAGAAATACATTATATATGGTCAGCAGGTTGCACAGCTTTGCCTAAACTGAACAAGCTGTTCAATTTACTCATCAGTGACCTGGATGCGGGGACAGAGTGCACCCCCAGCAAGTTTGCTGATGATACAGAACTGGGAGGAGGGACTGATACCCAAAGGCAAATGCAGGTTCCTGCATCTGTAGAAGAAGGCTGGGGCTGACCTGCTGGGGAGCAGCTCTGCAGAAAAGGACCTGGGGGTCCTGGTGGACCACCACAAGCTGTCCCTGAGCCAGCAGTGTCCCCGTGGCTCAGAAGGCCAGAGGGATCCTGGGGTGCCTTAGGAAGAGCAGAGCCAGCAGGTCAGGGGAGGTGATCCTGCCCCTCTGGTCAGCCCTTGTGGGGCACATCTGGAGTGCTGTGGCCAGGTCTGGGCCCCTCAGGACAAGAAAGACAAGCCTTCAGCTGGCAGTCCTGCCCAGTGATAGGGCCTGGCTTCAGCTTCCTAGAGAGCTGACAAGCTGGGGAAATGCTTAGCTGGCTTACCTTCTGCCAGTGAGTAATGCCTAAGATTGTGCACGGAGAATGTCCTGAAATACTTTCCCTTGTTTGTTGGGATCTTGTATACATTCAGAAGGATTCCTATAAAGAAATGTTTATGTTGGGGTGGTGTGTGTAATAACTGATCTGACACATTGTAATTCAGCAGAAAACAATCCTCTGTATTCAGATTATCCCCATTTATTTTTGTCAATGTGTGTCTCTCAGCAGGTTTCCTCTATCCGCATGTGTGCTTTCAATCACTATCAGGTGTCTCATAATCATTAGAAGGCATTATCCTGACAGCTTTCTCTAAAACAGAGAGGCACTGCAATCCATATTTTATAAACAAGGAAATGAGATGCAGTAGCTGACACAGACCATCTACAATGTCCATGATGAAGCTGTAGAATGTTCCAGATCCTTTGAGTCCCAACAGGTGTCCCAGGCTCTGGAAACAATAACTCCCACAGCACTGTTTTTCACACTTGAGAGCGTACCAGAAACAGTCCAGAGAGAAAAATACTGCCATCAACATCTTAATTTAAATCAGAGAAATGAAAAAAACAGAGATAAAACATTCTCTTTTCATGAAATCTGTCCATTGCAAAACACATGCTAGGTTTGGCAAAGCTTTCATTAAATCCACTCACAAACTTACACTGTCTCGTTTTGATTCTGTTCAATCATTCCTGTTAAGGAACAGAACTCTTTTCTCATTACTTTGCTGCATTTTGTGCTGTCCTCGCTTCGTTGCCACACAGCCTTCGAAGCATGGTCCCTGTGAGCTCTCAGTGGATGCAGCAAAGCTTCTAAATACTTGCCTGAAGTCGGTAGGATAACTTGAGGTGCAAAGCTGGTCAATGTAGGTACCCTGAGGAGCTGTAGGTTTCAGGGCCAGTTTCCACTATCCCCTGAAATAGGCAGGAATTTTTTCACTGACCTCAGTGGGATTTGGTTCAAGTTTATTTTCACTTCAATTTGCAAAAGACTGAAAGGAGTAGTAAATAAGGGAAATATTTCAATCCTTTTTGCTCAAGGCAATCAGCTCACCAGGTCCACACTTGCAGGGCATGGTCACCCACAACTGCAGGAAGCTGGTCCTGTGCTAGGGGGGTGTTTGCACTTTCTGAGGAGCATTGAAAACCCATGATCCAAAAGTTGAGCTCAGAGGCTGCCTGCAGCTGCAGAGGCAGCAAAGGCACTGCAGAGTCTGAAGGACTGTGGTGGAGGTCTGCAGGGAGGCTTAACAGGCTCGAGATGATAAAGTGAGCTGTTATCTATGAAGATGTATCATACCGATTATAGAAGAGCAAAAAGCTTGTCCCAGACCAGCAAAATATAAGATAAAGTGAAAGAAGAAAAATGCATACCAGTTCAAATGAATATGAATGATCAAATGAAGGCAGGTGCCACTTTACATCTCCCAGACATACTGATCCATCAAAAATTTCATCAGGTATTGGTTTTAGCTGGAGCAGAGTTGCTGCTCTTCCTAGTACCTACTATGGGTCTGTGGGTTTGGCTTTGTGCTGGAAACTGTTGATAACACAGGGATGTTTTCATTTCTGCTGAGCAGGGTTTTCACAGAACCAAGGCTTTTCTGCTCCTCACCTCACTCCACCAGTGAGGAGGCTGAAGGTGCACAAGGGATTGGGAGGGGACACAGCCAGGACAGCTGACCCCAGCTAATCCAAGGGGCATTCCAGCCCATCTGACACCATGCTCAGCATATCAATCTAGGGGAGAAGAAGCAAGGGGGACACATTCAGACAAACTCCAGTTTGTCTTCCCAACAACTGTTATGTGATGGAGCCCTACCTTCCTGGGGATGGCTGAACACCAGCCTGACTAAAGGAAGGGATGAATTAATTGCTTGTTTTGCTTTGTTTGCATGCACAGCTTTTGCTTTACCCATTAAACTGTCTTTAATCTTGACCCAGGAGTTTTCTCACGTTTACCTTTCTGATTCTCTCCCCCATCCCTCTGGAGGGAGAGAGCAAGCAGCTGTGGGATTATCTGCTTCCAGGGGTTAGACCACAGCATCGGGGAACACAGGACTTCTTTCTCTTTGTCACACATCCATCCTGCTTTGCTCATGTAGTGCAAGAGGCAAAAAAAGGAAAGCCTAGAAAAGTTTTCATTTTCTCAACAAGAAACAAAGGTCTCCACCAGGGAAATGGTGGAGTCACTATCCCTGGGAGTATTTAAAAGACGTGTGGATGTAGCACTCAGGAACATGCTTAAGTGAGGGATTTGGCAGCGCTGGGTTAATGACCAGTCTCAATGATCTCAGAGGTCTTTCCCAAGCTAAACAATTCAGTGATTCTATGAAGTCAGCAGCTCTCCATCGCTGTTAGCAGACCTCCCCGTGCTGCTGGATGCTGAGCAGGTCACTCTTTGGCAGCACACGGAGGACCAGGCCGGGACAGAGCACTGGGGGGGAAGCTGTGGAGACAAGGGAAGCAGCACAGACAGTGTTAGTCATGCTGGGAGGCAGCAGAGGAAATGAAGCAGGAACGGAAACAAATAAGCAAACCCAGCTCAAGGCTAAGCTGTGCCCAGAACAAAGGTTCGACTAAAAAATAATTTATAGCATTGTAAACAAGAAGGGAAAACATTCGGCACACAGAATGAGGAAAACAGCTGTGTCCATTCTTCTATTCTCACACCCTCCCAGGCAGCGACATGCCCTCGGAAAAGTTTCCCAGGCATGCACGGAATTCCACCGGGAGGGCGGTGTGGTTGGTACTGCGGCAGCGCTACCTCCCAACCTGCGCAGAGCCCGGCACACGCTGACATGCCCTGATGCCATGGATGTGTCTCAGCAGCTGTGCCAGCCCGTCCTGGGGCTCTGCAATCTCTGTGCTTCACTCTCCAACTCGTGTTGAATGCTGAATGGAAAGAAGCAAACTTCATCGAGCGCTGGGTATCGTGGGTGTTGATGATGAGCCCTTGGGGAAGGGAGAAGCTGTTTGGTTCAGAAGGCAAAACTGCAGTCTGGGCCATGAAAGAATGCTTTCTGCTCCAAAGAGAGCACAAATTATCACATGAATCTCAGTGAAAAATAAGTTGAAATGCTAAATTGGTTTGCCTCAAGGATGAGGATGTGGCTTTTCCATGTCCAAAGAACTCGTGTAATATCCCATGCAATGAGATAAGCATATCTAAATAATCTAAAATCACAGTTAAGGAAGGACAAAAAGCAGTGACAATATCTTGGCTACAAGACCCTGGCCTAGGAACTGAGTATTTTACACCTAGCGTATTCTTTCTAAATACTCGTAACTGAGTACCCCTCTGTCAGAGATTCAGAAGCCAACAGGACAGACAGCAGATGGGATCCTACTCACTGGTTTCCACATTCAAGGTTGTTCTTCCTCTGAGGTTGTTGGAGTTTTCCTACTGACTTCACTGAGTCCAGGTGTCACCACAGACAGTGCTGTTTTGCTGCAAAACCCACGTCAGCTTCAAGAATAAATCTGTAACCTGTAGAGTCACACAACCTTCTCACCACTATCAAAGCTCTTTTTGTTGGACCTACTCAGCTATTGTGTTTCAGTCCTTCTGGGGAAAAAAGACAAAATTAAAGTTCTTGCATCATTTTTAATCCCTCTTTCAGGTCTCTCCAGAGACACAATGGACTGACTGTCTAAGTACCATTTCAGCTCTCAAGCCCTCTCCCCAACTACAGCCTACCTTTACAGTAGCTGAGAACCTAAACAGACAGCAACACCCATGAGGTGCTTATGTTCATGTCTGCATGCTTGTTCCTGCCCACCAGCAATGTGTCCCTGCTGAACTGCTGAGAGCTCCCATCACAGCCTCTGCTACTGACCCCATCTGAGGCTAAACATGGTCACTGTCCTCACAAAACACACACAAGTACATTTCTTGGAGCAGGTTAAGTCCAAAAGCTTAGGGATGTGATAATTCCTTCTTTCTGGAAGAAAACACAGGAGCATGACAGACTGAGTTATCCAACTACACTCCACAGAAATTATGGGAAAGAAGAGAGGACATAGACCTCATCTACAGAGAACATTTGGAATAGACTTTGAGGTCCTTCATGGTAAAGGGTTGACCTGGATACATTGACTGGAAATGCCAAGAGCAGGTGGATATCCACTGCTTTTAAATGGAAGAGATTCATGAGTGGTCTGCTCCTATTAGACACGTCATATTTAGTTCACTGTGTTCTCTGAAAATTCCCTGCTTACATGCCTGTTTCCTTGCATTGCACAGAGCAGTCCACAGGCTGCACTGAAGGTAGAGAGTTTTCCTGGCTGGCAGCAATAGCTGGTCACTACAACAGCTAAGGTCCTGATAGATTCTGTCAAAGGAAATATACTAGAAACTATTACAACTTAACCCAAAAGCTCAAAAATCAAGGAAAAGACAACTAAGTGTCAGAAGTTGAAGGGTTTATACCTCAATGCTCATGATTGTAACAATACTTTGCATTAATTTGAAGGGGAGAAAGATATATTAGAAAATTATATTAGATATATTAAAGAAAAAAAAATTTGAAAAAGGAAAAAAATAGATTGGATTTCAACCTGACATTTTAGTGTGATTTTCCTTGTAGTGTGAGTTCTACCAGATTAAAAAGCTTCCCAAGGGAAGGGATGACAGCTCCATCAATTGGGTGATATAATTGCTGCATTTTGTGCCTTTGGTAAAGCCTAAGAACCTCTCTCTGAACTGAATTCCATCCAGGATATGCCTTTCTAGAGAAAGCAGAATGCCTAATAAAGCTGCCAGAATATTTACCTAATTTTTGCAGATTTAATGACTGTGGGTTGAACAAGCATGCCATATGCTTGTAAGTCAAAGCATCCCTTTTATGTTTTGAGCTAGAGCTATTCCCTTGAGCATGGGCAAACCTGTGAAACATTTTATTTTCAGCCTTTAGTTGCTTTTTTTCTACCTCTTTCCAGTCCCTTATTTAACGAGGCATTGGGCTCCTAAGTAAATCTTAGCTAGGTTTGTTCCTCATGCTGCCAAGATCACGGCAGCCAGTGCTCACCAGTCAGCTTCTGAGTTATACATTCAAGGTGGTGATGAAACAAGTAATGCACAAGGGTTACTAATTTTGATCCTACAGAAATTGTAGTCAACATCTGGTACCTGTCTCTTCACATGTGCACACAGGAATACTAAGTCAAAGCCATCCTAAAATAATAAATATTAATTTCAGCAAACTTTTTGGGGGAGTAAGGAATTACAGTGAGTATAACCATCCCTGGATCTTTTGCCCATAGAGCTTGAAGCATTTTACATAGTTGGTATCAGAAGCTCACAATTTAAAACGGAAAATAAAATTAATAGAATACTCTGTGGTGTGCAGGGCATGTGAAGAGCACATATGTGAAGGCCCTACATGCTGTGGGGCCTTGTGGAAAAGTTGTTCGTGAAAACAGATTTTATATTTGGAATCCATTTTTCAAATCTTCTTCTTTTCCAGAAGTTAGAAATTCCTACCAGCTCTGGTAAACTCTTAGCACAATGGCTTTACCATCCTCACTCAAAACAGCACTGACTCACTAATTTTGAGCACCAGCCATATTGTAGGAGTCTGGGCTGACCAGCTTTCATGCAGCTGTGGAAACTTTTTTCTGAACTGGTAGAACTGTCTCATTCTAGGCTGACATGGAGAGCTGGTTTTGTCCCACATCCACTCTTACACAGAAATACTGGAGCTTCCAATGATAGCTGCAAGCCTGATGTGGCCCATGTCTCTGTCACCTTCTTTGATGGCAAGCTTTGGTATGTTTCAGGTTACTAAAGATAGAATTTACCTAATTCCATGCATCTTGAGTATGGTGTCTGGTCCAAGCTGTCTGTCTGAGCTCCTTTAGTCAGTGAAGAAAGAAAAGTGCATCCAGAGAGCAATTTGTGGTATTTTTAAATAGTCAAATAGTCATAGTCACCCCAAAGAAAACTGAGATTACCAGAAACAAGATGCTTTGGACACCTGGAGATAAGGGACCTGATTCCACCCCTTTAGATGACTGCCAAAAAAGTTTGTTCATGCCTGCACAACTCTTTGCTTGTTGCCACATCTAGGCTGAGAGAGCTCCTTACATTTCCCAGCTTATTTTGCTTTCAAATATTTCCAAACAACAGAAGGGCTCTTGGTTCTATAACCATGTTTGGGTCTTTCCTCAACAACCACCCATGCTGAAGCTTGCTTACTGCCCTTGAGCTAGGCAGGATCCCACCACTCAGGTCTGGTTTTTGAAGGCTTTCCACCTAATTTCTGAAGGATGAGAGAGGAAATTAATTTCCTTCACTATTAACATTTTGAGTCCTGACCTCAGTCTCCTGACTTCTAATGAGATTAATCCACAGACAAAAGCAGCTGACTGTACTGTGTCAAGCAGCTCTTCACAGATGAAGGATGGTTCCACCCTGAGAAAATCAGTCTACTTTGTGTTTTATCATTTCTCCCAGATAGTTTGTATCTTGCTGCTGACAGAGGTCCAGATTCTGCTTACACAAATGGATGTGAGGCAGGACTGTCTATTTTTTAGATCCATTTAGATCTCCATTTTTAAGATCTTGGCATTATTTGTGTTTATATGTAAAATAAACATGAATATGATCAGAACTGAACAGGAAAGACAAATAGGGCTAACAGATATTGTTTCTTTCATTCAATATCTTTCAATATCTGGGAGAGTTTATAGTTCTTTTTTATAGTTTATTCTAGAGGATCAGGCTACAGTTTTGTTCCATCAAAGCTTCATCACTTACAACTCCACTGCATTTCTCTTTCTTTACTCAGAGACCCACACAAGAGGAATAAATTGTTTTCTTCATGAGAACTGCACCATAGCAGGACAATTGATTTAACCACTGTCCCTCTGGCTCTACATCAGCATTCCTGCACTGTTGACTTAGACAAAATCTTTCTGTGTCCCTGAATTGTTTTGGGTTTTGAGTTAATTTAGTATTCAATGCACAGTTGTGACAAAGACAAATCCATGGCTGTGCTCATTGACATCCATGTCTGTGCTATGCTATTAATTTGAAGCAATATATTTTGTGGGCACAAAGTATTCTGTTTACCTGATTTTTTTCACTATTACATTACCCTTTAACTGAACTCAGAATATTTTTCTCCATATTTTACCTCACTGTCATTTCATGTCCTTCTACACACCTGTGCTTTTCCTAGGTGAGTTAAATTCTGTGCACTAGATAGGCCCATTTCTGTAGAAGCAGAATTACTGCTGCTGCACTTTTTTTTGGGTGCCTATCCTTAGTTCCATAAAACAAACCCAGTTAATTACATGCAGTATAAATTCCTTCATCACAGATTATGTTGAAAAAAGACCTTCAGAGCTGGCAATTACTTATAATATAAGAGGCAACTACATGATATTTTTTAATCTCTACCTTTTTTCCAGTTTCCAGATGTCAGAAACATCCAGATGCTGGTGAAGCTGTTTCAATTGAGAGAGTGAAACTCATCTGGGAGGAGTGGGGAATCATTAGGAGGATGTATTTGAAAAACCAAGCAAACAGAAAGGAAGGAAGAGGGCTGGTAATGGATGGGTCCTCCAGCAGCAGCATGCAGAAATAGCCTTGCATCTCACTGCCAGACACATGAGCTGGAAGAGCAGTGAGCAAAGATAGATTTAAAAATAGAGATTCAGGCAGTATTCATTGCTGAAGAGATTGTTTTGGCTCAGGTGCACTCTTGTATTGTGACTCAGACCAGTATGGATCAGGGAATATAGCTGAAAGAATATTTTATTATTCTTTTGAATGGTAAAACTGTTGGAAAGGTCATCCTTTGTCCTGTGTTAGTAGGAGCCTGGCACTGTGAGGTGCTGATGTATGGCTGGTATTCTTTGAGGTTACTGCAGTAACAGCAATTACAGCAGCAATGGAATGTTAGACTATCAGCTTTCTTGTGCCCACCTCTGGCAGTGCTGGAAGACTACAAGTCAGTCCTTTTGGGCATGGACTGTACAAATAAACCCTTTTACCACACACGTTCTCCCACCTGTTGCCGCTGGTGCTGAATAGATCACACGGACACAGGTCGAGGTGTGGTGAAAGAAAGAGAAAGTTTATTTTTCCTCCCAGGATTTATGGGTTTCTGTCCATGGCCAGGGATTGGATGGTCAGGATAACACTTTCTCACTGCACTGGCTGTGAGAGATGTCCATCACAAGATGTGTAACAGAAAGAATGTACACATATCTTTGTTTACAGTTACTGTCCTGGGAAGGTCTTAGAAAACTATGCAAGTCTTAGAAAACTTCAGCAAACTCAGAAGCTGTTTTCAGGGCGACACCCACCCTTGTTGCAGGACAGAAGAGGGTGACTGCTATCTGCTTTTCTTCCTGCTAAGAGCAAAAGTAGCAATACATTTTGTAGCTTTATGTAACCTTTATTAGGATGAAGACCTCTGCTTTTTAAAACGTGTTTACAGTCACATGACTTGAGTCTAGATATCTGTAAATTTAGAATCTAATGTAACCTAACTACCTAGGACTCCTGTAAGAGGTAGAAAGAATTTCACCCTTTAAATGAAATAGCATTGGGTTTGATCTTCATGTCCTTAATGAGTCTTGCTATGGGAATACAAAGTTCCCAGATCTGCCCCAGATCAGGGATCCCAAGGGGAGGCCAAATGCACAGATAGAAATGGAAAATTATGGTTGTAAATAATCTTGTAGAGATAGTTTGCAATTAACATTATTTAGTATGCATATGGTACCCTATATTAAATAAGCTTGACTTCATATTATCTTAGCAAGATTGTTTGGCAATGTCATGTGTACAAGAAGAAGGAAAACTTTAAAAGAAACTGAAAAATTACTTATTGGACTAGGATTGAAAATGGGTGCTAATTTGTGATTCTGTACTGAGTTGATGGGTTTTAGATTTTGCTATTTGATCAGTCTTTAGATTTTGCTATTTGTCTGTTCAAGAAAAAATCTGAGCATAAAAATACCATCTTGCTGTTTCTGATTGGTGATGAGTTTCCATGGTATTGAGATCCTCACCCTAAACACTGTAAGAATACTTAGCGCTGTTCACCTCTAGGCATCAATTTACTTCATATTTTTGGGTTTTACAAGTATTGAAACTGGAGATGCCTTGTGGTCTGTCCATGCACAAAGGCCCTGATGAAATCATGAACTGAAGCAATGTGGTTCTGTTATGGTGAGCTGCCTCTTCTGCCCATATTGTGCCTCTGATATCCCCTCCAGCAGCATTCTGCACCTCTATCCTCCCTGTCTGGTGCAGCCCTGTGCTACCATGCAGTGCCCCATCAATGCCACAGCTGTACTCCTTTCTGTGTATCACATTGTGGCATTTTGCTCCTTGACTTCCTCCAGCTTTTTCCAGGAATTACTTCTTGCATGCAGGTTTTGCACTGCTTTCCAACAATTTGAATCTAATTTCCCCTATAACAAGATGAATGCACTCAATATCATCTTTCACAAAACATTTTGCTCATCAGCTTTTCATTGATTTGTGCTAAGATGGTGATGGTCAGGAGCTTCGTTCTCTGCTTTCATTACTCTTACACAATCACGTCTTGACAGCAGGACTGACAAGAGCAGCAGTCCCTAATGAGAGAAAAAAGAGGCAGGTGAGGATCCCACTTATGCACCCTAGCACCCCCATTGCCAAAGCCACCTGGAGCTGGGAGATTCAGGGTGACAGTCTGCTCCATCCCCCCCATCTTGGGAGGCTGCAGAGGAACCTGACTCACTAATGTACCAGTTAAGCACAGAGTGTGCACATGTATGAGTAAATTAAATGTGTCCAGGGTCTTTCTTTGGCCCTGAGACCCACAGGGCTGAACTAGCTTGTGTTCACAGAGTGAGCTCTCAAGGCTTCCAAGATCATGTGGTGTATCCAGGCAGCCCCTTGGAAACAGCCCTTGTGTCATATCCAGGAATAGTGTGAGTGAGGGTACTGGCAAAAATGAAAAGATATAAGAGGGCACCCTACTAACAGCTCAATTTATCTCCTGTGCCCATGAACATTTTTTCACCACCATTTAATCCACAGTCATCTGTGGTGGAGGAAGGGAAGAGAGGCATTTACTATATTTTTTGTATATTTTGTAATATTCCATTACACTGGAGCTTCCTTTATCTTTACCCTGGAAGCAGCAAGAATTCGCAACCATGTGGAAGCTGTTTAAGGCAAAATGGACTCCTGCACATGGCTTAGCTAGACTGAAAATTGCTAAAAAACATTTCTATCACCCCTTGCTCTATCTCTAAGCCTTCTGAATAAAATCCTACCCAGTGTGCTGGCCAGTGCTGCGCTAGCCTCCCGGTTGTGAGTGGTTGTGGAGTGCCCTGCAAACCCACGTACAAGATGTGTGACATCCTCAGCAGCAGCAGTGCTGGTGGTGGCAGTCTGCCTGAGCCTGGGAACAGGTTGGGAAAAGGCACTTTCAGAGGCAGCTGCCTGACTTTGACTCACAGAAAATCATGTCTGAGTCCATAAATGCCTTATTGAAGAATTGTCTGTAGTCCTTCATACAAAGCACTACCTTTTTCTATCTGCTTCCAGTGTGCAAGGAATTAAAACTTCTTTTTTAAACCTGTGTCTTCTGTCTTAGTCAGGAAGGGTGCAGAGCTGGCCTTTAATCCCTGAAGGAAATGTAAATGAGAAATATTTAACATTTTGCAATCATAGTAGAATTCTTTATTGTTCAGATTCTGTGAATACATCTGGAAGGACTTGGACCTCTAGCTCCCCAAAACACCTATTATACAATAGAGGTGAATCACAGTTTCCAAGCTCCTGGAGCTAATGGACACTAGTCCATTTTGTGCATTGCTCACAAATCAAGGTTTTTTTACTCCTCGCTGCTCAGAGCTTTTGAAACAGGCTCCTACATAGGAAAAGGTTTTCTGATTCCTGTAATTTGTATGAGGAGGATCTAGTGCGGCTGTTTTTTCCTGTCTTTAATTGCTTCCTCATCAACTCAGTTCACAAAGCTCCTAAAACACAGCAATGCTGTCCTTCAGCATTTTACTTTATCTTCATGTGAAAAGAAAAGTTCTGATCTGATTCTACCCAAGTCTGAAAAGGATGCTGGTTTATTTTACTGCAGAATAATGACAGCATATGGATACAGAGACTTATCAAATAGTATTTATACATGAACAAGCAACTGCAAGTATTAACTCTGTCAAAGGAAAGCTGTCATGGAAAGATCATGTTGCCATAAACCAAGAGAAGCTAAAATTAAATTAGATGTCAAACATATTGAACACACAACCAATAATTAAATATTTTTTCCTTTTAAAAAACCTGAAATTGCTAGTTTTCATATGCTAAAACCCACACACCATTAAAATATTAAAATTAAAAATTATTTATAATAATTAGTACATGCCAAGAGCATGAAAGAGGTCTCAGCTGCACATGTACCAAATGGTTATAAGTGCAACGCGTACATAAACACATCAAATTGGCAAAATAATGACCTGAGAAGCTCTGTAATAATTTATTATTTATGGAAATATCAATTAACCATCTATTAAGCCCCAATGCAGTAATTTATATATGAAGGTTTCATAAAAATTCCTTCTTTCCTACTCATGCAGTATTGACTCAGAACATAGCCTGCAATAGTATTTAATAATGTTTACTATGAAGCAGTGTAGTACATGTTTGAGGTGACCTGAGAAGAGTCAGTTATTAAGGATTTGTTTTACAGAGCTGAGAAAGAAAACACAAATGGTATTTGTGTTGATTTTTCATTACTAGGAACTACACAGTGAGACTGGAGGAAAGCTAGGAAGAAGAGGGTGGGCTTTCTCTTTTCTGTATAATCCTGTTACCTACTAGCAGAAACATCATTTCTGCTACACCTGGTCACCTCGTTGGTTTCTACACTTGTACAAGGAATTTTAAAACAATAAATACTCCTGGAAAACACATATAAAGATGAGTATTTGGAAGCACTATGCCGTGTCCAGCAGGGTCTTTTCCCTTATCCAGCTATATATGTAATTCAATCTCAGAGCCATCATATATTTTGTGTTTGCTGGGGCACCTTGTATTCCAGAAGCCCAAAGCCCATTACAAACAGAACTACCCTTTCACAGTAGGCTGGATATTATATATTGGCCTTAATATTTCACAGAGTGATGAAGGAGTCCAGCACCTTGCTTAGAGTCACACAGACGGCAGAGTGCTTTACGCCAGTGAAGATCAGTAGGATGCACCCTGCTCACCGAGTCTATTGAGAAGGCTCCTGCCCAACATAAGGGCTGTTATGCCTCCTTCTTTTCTCAGATGTGATGCAAATGTCAAAACAAAGAAGTTTTTCCTCTCAGTTGCTGTTCCTGCTGCATATTATTCCTCTTAATGATATATCAGGCAGAGTTACATCCCAAGGTCCCCCAGAAAATACCCAGCACGTCACTCACAGACACATAACAGGAGAATTATCTGTCTGCAGAAAGACAAAGGGTTAACTACAGTAATTTACATCTCATCCTTACACCCAATAGACTATAAATGAGAGAATGAAATTGCAAAATGTGTTTGTGTGGTTTAAGAAAAAGTAAATATATGAGAGCTGCCTAATTAGGCGAGAAGCTAGGATTGCACAGATGTTTTCATCTGCTCTCGAGCCATCAGGAAGCATTGAACAGCCCAGCCACAGACAATGTGAGGTCATTTTTCAGAGCTCTTTGTAATTATATAACAGATAGCTCTTTGGAAAACAGCCCTTATTAATGAACCACAAATAGACTCCTCCCTGAGGCTATGTTAAAGCACATTGTACTCATTGTGAGTAGGACACTGGTAAGATGGGATGAGAAAATTCACTTGTAAGCTCATACAAACTCCTCATAAAATACATATCTATTATTCAATCTTTATTATCACAGTGCTTCTGAGGGATGCATTGAGACACTTGTAAACTTGTAAGTAAACCTATATTCTAAACAAGTGAAGGATTTGTTTCTAGATTCTGTGGAAGACAGTGGGTCTGCAAAATTCAGCAGTAAATAATTTGCAATTTTAAAGTTTAGTACTAATCCAGGAAAGATTTTAATAAATTCTTTTTTATGTATGTTACCATAGGAGACATAGGTGAGATAGCCTTTATAGTGATACAGGTGAGATAGCCTTTATAGTTCCATGGTTACTGTTCTTACAGATTCTTAGTTCTGGTCTTAGAGACATATATGCTGAAATCCATGAATAAGAGTTTCCATTTCAAAAGGTCAGAAAGCTGACCAAATCCCTTTGAAAGCCCTGAATTTCTGCATCAGTTCTGATTATGGTCACTTAATACCTCTCATCCCAGATAGCTATATTAGTTTACAAATGCTACAGATTCTTGTGGACCAGTCACTGTCTTCAGTGCCTAAAGTTAGTCCTTAAATCTCTTCTTTGCCTGGTTATTAGAGACTTTGGCTAACAAGAACCATTGAAATGTGAAGAAGCTTTAGGTGCTTGCCATATTTCAAGATGTCAGGCTGTTTTTACCAAAATGCTAATTAGATATATCAAACAAAGTAACGAAAAATTCACAGTACTCTGAAAATTACAATTATCCTTACTTTGGATTACTGAAGAATGTCCAAAGCCAAGCAAAAAGTATGGCTAGCTGACAGTGTTCTCATACATATAGCTAGAAATCACATTTGCATCTTTTGCTTTTACACTTCACCAACCAAAATCCTTCTCTCAACCTTCCTTGTCAATCAAATCTATGGCTCTGAAAGAGCAGGGTTTTATTCTGTGTGGGACATCTGCCTGTCTGCTGAAGATGTTCACTCTGAAGTACCACTTTGCTCTACCCTAAGCAGCAGAACAAATTATCGGCTGACAACATGCACCAAGGGACTAATGAGTCATCTGAGTGAATGCCAATGTCTGGAGTTCAGATATGCACTGTCCTTAGACTCTTCTCAGAAACAGGGAAGAAATTAGGGTGCCTAGTGTTTCTCTGATGGATTTTATCCTGAGTAGATGTCTAGAATAGGCCAGCTGATGCACACCACAGATTACCATTTCCCTCCAGTCATTATGAACACACTAGAGACACAAACTCAGCTATAGCTATTAGTAGGGATGTCTGCAGCTAGTTAGGGTGAATCCCTCCTGTGCTTCTGATGAATGATATGGAATAGGCCAGGCAGCTCTCCTACAATGAATTGAAGCCTTGCAAGCCAGAGCTCCTTTTATTTTATGCCTTTTAATAGGTCACATTGAATATTCAGATAACAAGAAAAGGAAAAGAAGAAGGAAGAATGTGTATAGCACATACAGTACACAGCGTATAGCGATGTTATAAATATACACAAGAATATGCTGCAGCATTGCAGAATATAACAATCATTTATGCATATTTTGGGTATAACTGCAAATTTTGCTGGAGAACATTTGTGATCGTCACAGATTCCCTTGACTGAGTAATCTACCTCTTCCTCAATAACATCACCCTGGATCACAAAATACAGAGGGCAAAAATGGGTTAACACCGGAACTCCTGCATGAAATAGTCAGGGAAATGCAAGTCAGGCTAAATATTTTGTATGATCCACTCTTAATAGTCTCAAACTGGTGTTTAAAAAGCATCACTTAAGATGATATATTCAGAGAGAACTCTTTGAAGAAACAAATATTTCTCTTGTATTTTTCAAACTACATTTGGCTCTTGAGATCATATCTTTGTAATAGTAAAATCTAAGAAAAATTTTATATAAAACCCATACATTTATATGCAATCACTTGAGTCTACCAACTGGGTCTTTATACAACAAGGCAGAATCATTTGAAATCATCAGGTGTAAATATCTGAACCTATTTTTTTGTCTTGGAGTCAGAATGACCGTCAGCTGAGGCATTTTGGAAAGCATCTAAGTGTTCAGTGCTATAAGATCATAAATGCAACACATCCAACGCTGTAAAAGCAGGCAAAGCAGGAAGTCTGAAATAAGTTTTTAGGCATTAACCTCTTCACTATATTCCTATAAACATTATTTTTCAGTGGCCCAAACTTCTCTGTGCAATGGGAGAACTTTTTTTGTTTATTATGAAGCTGAGGGAAACTTAGCCAACAAAGTAACAGCCAGTGACTATATAAGAAAATTCCATGGACAGTGAAGGCTTCCCAGAAAGTGGCCTTTATCTTTTTGTGACTATAGCAGGATCACAGGATATTTAGCAATATGATGTAAGTAGGCATAATGTAAATCTGTACATGCAAATGAAATTTTCTGGTATAATAAATTGCTAGGACCTTGCCAAAATTTATGCTGGGGGAATGTTTGGAAATATTCTTTCCAGTAATGTGTATAAAACTTGCACGATTGGTTCCCAAAAACATATACTCTCTATACTTTAAGTAGGCCCTCATTTAAAAAAATCCCTCAGATATGCAGTTTTTACTTACTGCTAGTGACTAAAACAAGGGAAGTAAAAAGGATTTCATAGCTGAGTGGGGTTTACAAGCATTAATTAAATATCACTTGCTGAAATAATCAAAAATATCTGCTGAGCTGAAGCTTCAAATAACCTTGATAGTATTATATAAGAGCTAATGTGGACTCAAACAGTTTTAGTGAAAAATAAAATAATATAGAAAGGATTTCACTCTCCAACTGGATTTTGGTACTTTAAAACAATCCACAATAATTTCTTAATCTTCACATAAGGAACTTTCATTTTAATTACTGTTGAGCTATTATTTTACTGGAAAGGTCTGTTCTAAATATTCTAATACGAAACTCTCTGTCTCAAAACTGAACAACTTTGTTGTCTAGGACAGTCTTAGCATGATGCTCCAAAATCCAGGTTGGCTCATGGACTCACTGTATCAAATGTCATCAAACCTGTTACAAATGCTCAGGTCTTTTGCTAGTGCCTTGGATACACTTCCAAGGATAAAAATGGTGCTTGTTTTGGTGCACTTTATCCTGTGTGACCCTGCAGTTCCACAAGTCTTTTTTTTTTTTTCCACAGGAGCACTACTAGGACATCTAAGAGAAGACCAAGCCAGCTACTGTCAGGTTCTCCTCTTCCTTAAAGTCTTTGTTGTGACTTACAATATATAAAGTCCAAACCCACAACATTCATCAACATCAACCAGATTAGAGAAGTTAATGAAGTCAAGTAGTTGGGAGACTGCTGCCTGGATCAAATCTCTAGGCATTGTTTCAGGTTATCACAAAGGTGCAGAACCCAGGATTGTCCCAGCTTGTTTAAAATGGCAACAGACTCCTCAAATCACTGTTTGGCAGTCACATCAACACCAAAACACCAAGCATGTAAATTTAAGAATTGGCATGTGTCTTCTCAATCTTTGAGCTGCAGTCCTGACTAGTTCCTGTTCAACCAGAGCTTTTCCAGAAAGTGCCTCCACCTGCAGTGCATACATGGTTATTGTCAGGCTATGCATACGATTCATCAGCCTTGACACAAAGATATGGGCTTTTCGTACAAAGTAACCAGATTTTGGCTTAAAAATAAATTTTCACGACAGCCACCTTGCTGCTGATTAAGTCTACAATTCCCAGCACAATCTGTGCCTCTTATTTAAATTATTGTTAACCGAAACAACTTTTACATCATTTAAACTAGGAATTTGGAGCAAGAATAAAAAGTAATATAAAGTTTGCTGTTCTTCTTGATGCAATAATCCTTGGAAAGAGTTTCACAAGCAGGTGCAGCAGCTGTGAGCATCAGACCAGCTCTTTATGATTTCCTGTAATGCAATTTTTGCCAAAACTAGCCTCACCATTTGTTTTGCAGCTGTTAGGCAGTATTGGGTTGATTTTTTGGATGCAGGTTTGTGTTAAGTGGTTCACTGACCCATCCAGCAGCAATAATCACATGTGCCAGATGTTATTCCAACATGGGTTGTATTGCTGAGGTATTTTTGAAAAAAAGCTTAGATGTATTTAAAATCCCTTTCTGGTCCTCATCTGTTGAAAAAAACAACCAGGTTCACAAAGGACCATATAGAGCTGCTGTGGTGCTACCTATCCCATGAGGTGGGGGAATTTTATCTAAATTTATATGTATAGCCAAATATAAAGTCAAACAAGATTTCAGCTGACACCTGATGAGGTCACTGAGCTCAAGGTAGTATATTTTGATTTGCTCTGATAATTCCATCATAAATGACATCTAAATGCTTATGTCTGTTGCACAATGTTCTTGTAGCAAGAAGGAAACGTGCATCAGGCAATCCTTTCTGCTTGTAGGTTATCCAATTTAGGAGAAATACCAGCATTTATGACAAAGCTAACATCAACAAGATGCCATTTCTCAGCAGAACAGATGTTTCATGAGATAGTTATATACCACATTACACTATACCACACCATATTGCCCTCTGCTTTTTGCCCCTATTAATATATACTCTCAGTCAAAAGACCTGGTACATTTTCTGCTCTTAATTCTATTTTATCTTTACAGTTAATTTTAAATTCAGTTTCCTAAGCCTAAAAAAAATAAGGAATGAAGATTTTTATTAAAGGTCTAAAAGTGAGGAAGACTTTTTTACAAAAAAAAAGGGTGTTATAAGTTGATAATATCTGACAAGACTTTCTGAATGAGTATGGTTTACTGCCAATCTTCATCCAAAAGAGATTTTAATCCATAGAGTCATTTGAAAATTTATGCAAGTAATGGTCCATGAAATGAATGTAGGGAAATAAATGTAAAATTGTGAAATGTGGATCAGTGAAATTTAAAACTATAAAGACCACAGAAGAAGAAAACAGTGAAATGAGACATAAGAAGCTGGAGATGCAGAGTAGCATCAACTAATGATGATGACATCATTAGCTGATAAAGAGACAAACTAATAAAGGACAAGAGCAACAGTGATCAATAATGCAATATCAATCAAGAAAATTTCCTAATGAAGATTCACCAAGAGCTCTCAGATCAACTCAAGATCAGCAGTTGGGTGCAAAAGATCATAATATGACCTTGCATGACATTCATGGGATAGACTGGAATAGAATAGTTCCAGTTGCAAGAGACCTACAACAGTCGTCTGGTCTGACTACTTCAGAGCTGATCAAAAATAAAAGACATTATTATGGCCATTGTTCATATGCTTCTTAATGACTTGGAGATCTATTACCTCTCCACAAAGCCAGTTCCATTGTTTGTCCACCCTCTCAATATAGAAATGCTTCCTAATGCCACATTTGAACTTCCACTTATTTTGTTGAGCTTTGGTTATTAGGGGCTTTTTTTATTAAATGAGGGCCACCACTATGCTTAATTTTTTAGGATTTCAAGTCAATATGCATCATGATGACACTGTATATGAAAGTTTACTGAAGAAGAAATTCTTTAAACAGCACTGTGCAGTACAAACACAAAAAACCGTGCAGATATTTTTAGACAGGAAAGTTGAATTACTTGCTGTGTGCCTCTCAGTATATCAGTGAAAGACATTTAGATTCCAAGATCTTTACTATATCCTCCTTTAAGTTTAAATTTAGAATTACAGGCTCTCAGAAATAAGATAAAGAGAAAATGTATTGGGGCAGGTATAGAAAACTATAGTTTCACAGGAGATAATGGATAAGACAGTTTACAGAAGACATAAGGGCATACTCAACATGGTCCAGTCACACCCTATAGACTTAACCTGGGTTACACAAGATACCTGTTTGCAGTGAATGTTTTTCCTGTTTTCCACAGGCACACTAGACTTCCTTTGAGGGAAGCAAAAAGAGTGTCTCTTAATGTAATACAAGTTTTACTTCTGGTGCTTAAGACTTTTTAGCTCCATCCACTTTTCAAACCATCACTGCAGGTATTAGCCACTCAACAGCTTTCATTTGCATTGATCAGTTGACACAGTCTATTCTCAGGAGAATTAATCATTAAATTACATCCTAAGAGATACAGGAACAGCAAGCTCTGTGTTAATTTTATGCCATTCTTAATTTTTCATATCTCCGAGGTGCTGCAGGCTGTGCACACGAGAGTGTTCATGCATCACTTAGTAATGAGACCTATTTGAGTTTCAGAAACTTCTTTCTCATTTTCTGTATTCAGGTAGTGTGAGAGCTGCAAAATGCCAGATGATTGCTGCACAACCAATTCTGCCTATGAATATATAAGCACATCCTATCAAAATAAAAAAAATCTCTTTGATTCATAAACTTTTGACTCATTCTGGTTTCCTTTTTCACCAGTTTAAATTGAGAGTAATTCCAGGGAAACTGGCATGTCATGAAATCAAAATTCACACTCCAAAAGATGATACTGAGCTATATTAATATTCATTCACTAGCAGATTAACCTGACCCATGTAACAAAAGCATTTAAAATAGAGTAGAGAATACAAGATATCAACTGGCTATTCTGATTCTTTGATAAAAACAAACACATCTGAAATGTTACCATGAAAGAAATTCTGATCATTTCATAGAAGTTAATACATCTGATTTTCCCTTTCCATGAAGGTTGAGAAGAAATTTCTACAGTCATCAGAACGACTTCTCGAGGCATGATAAGACCACCTGTTTTTTTGTGTACTACACTGGACTCCACTAATACTGCCCTGACTCTTCTAAGTTCTTAAGAATTCTATGAACCAAAATGCATTTGAGATATTGGACTAGAGTTAAAGGTGGTAGGGAAGCAGTACAGGTGAAGAAAGAGGACACAAGGAAGTGTGTGAACTAGAGTTCTTGGTCCTGCATCGTGCTGCTGAGCCAACATATGGCCATGTGCAACTTAGAGGGAGAGGTTCCCAAGGGTTTCTAGTCCTCCACTGAGATTCTTTAAATGGGAGTAGAGCTGTCATAAATTTCTCTTGCATATTCAGTTTGCTCTGGCTGAGTAACTGCACTAACAGAGAGCATTTGCCTGTGACAAACACTGTTCAAAAGTACTTAATTTTGCAGCTTCAAAACAAATAACATGGAGTTGTGAAACTTTGTGCTCTTGGTGCACATTTTCATTGTCATTAGCTATAAGAAGCTCTTTAAATTGAGCTGACTAAGCTCTTTCTACCAAACTGATCAGATACCTCTACTAAAGCCCATCATGTAACTCTCATCATGTGGCCAAAACATGACAACCTTTGCCTTGCCTTTTTACCTGTGTCTGATGGCTTCTGAAATTAAAAGGCAGGAGGGAACAGGCTTATGTAGATGAGTTTTTCTGGAAGTCTGGACCCAGTATCCTGAACAGAGGTTGACAGCTTCTGTATGCATTAGTATTTCCATAATTTCTATGTAGGTACAATTTTGTAGGTGGTCTATGAAAATGTTTGAAATTGAGATCACTGAATATAAGGATGAAATATAGGAGATATCGTAAATGTCAAAATTTAGCATAGGCATCCTTGCCTTTTTCTGGTTAGTCCAGTGGTAATTCATAATGGCTTTCTTTTTAAGCAGCCAGCAGAAAGATCAGAGGGAGAAAATGGTAAATTATGCAAAGCTTTGAAGCAATGTCCTTTATGCAAAAATTCCATGGCTACAGATACAGCTTTAAAGAAGGAACTGAAGATGAGGAAGGTAGTCTAAAAACACACATCTGAAGCTAAGCCCAGCCTGCTCACCTTCCCCTCTTTGCCAGCTCCACTTTTGCAAATTCATGGCTCACGGCAGTTCTCGATTCCAAAACTGTGTTTGTACCTTCAAGTTTTGATCTGTCAGAGCAAAGCAGATTATCCTGGGCAGAGGAATAACCTTGGCTTTTTTTAAAATAGATTTTGTTTCTCTTTGATAAGTTCTCAGGAAGCATATGACTGCAACTTTTGCCCTTCTTAGCTTTCCTTTCTATGAATAACTTGGCATAATCTTTAGCATGCTCAAGCAGTTTGAAGTGGGTTAGTGGTGGTTTGTAAATCCTAAAGGTGTATATGCCAGTTAAACAATATTCAGCTGTATCTAGCTTGGCTATTAATTAAAAGTCAATTAAGAGTTTCCATAGTACCAAAACAAATCAAAAGAATAACAATTACATTGTGAAGTTGGAGGGAAAACTACATTAATTGTTTCTGCTGATAGGTCTCTTTCATATTTCGGTAAAAAGGGACAATACAAAATTAGCAGGAAAATAAATGTACTGAACAAATTGCAAAGCAGGGAGATAGAACAAGCTGGAAGAACGAATTTCAGGTAAATGTTTTGGCAGACTGAATAAGGTAAAAGTGTTAAAACTTTGCCTATAATAGTTGCTTTGAAAAAGGTACATTAACTCTTTGGGTACTATTCAACATTCAATACGGAGAAAAATTAAGTTTGTTTTTGTTTCGGTGTCAAGTTTAATTTTATCCTCACATTTTCTAATAACAAGAACTCTTGAAAAATTTGATTTTCCTTGTGACAAGTCTTTGTTCAGCCATCCTGAAAGACTGAAGAGACAGACAAGCAGCCATTGCAGCATCATCTCCTCCTGACCATCAGCCTGAAGTAAAAGTCATCACATCAATGGAAGAAAAAGTGATATGCCTCAGGGATATGCTCTTCAGTAGCCTAACTCATATATTTGATTGTTTAGGATCTCGGAGATAATACAGATTCTGCCACAGTTCTACACACCTTATTCTCTTGTGGCTGTATTGGCCCAATTGATTTGGGAAGAGAAGTAGACTCCAGAGCAGGCCTCAGCATGGTTTTACTTGCCTTTAAGTTGGATATTATAGCATAAATACCTTATATGCCTGGCACCAGTGAGAAACACAAAGCTCGCTCTTGTTATGAACAGAAAACCTCAGAAAAGACATCTGCAATATCCAGAAAGTCAGCAGAAGCCACATACTAAGCAATAGGAATTTATTCATACAGGAACATAACTGAGCTTCACTATTTTTTAGGGCTACCAGACAGATAACTCTTCATCTAAGCTCCAGTGGCCAAGAAAAAATCCTGTATTAAACACTTGTTTAAATGGTTTAATGGGCCTCACAGTTTTCTAAACATAGCTGGGAAAAGGTAAGACTTAAGATGGATGACTGTATGTAAATATATAGTGATTAGAAAGCTCAGGAAGTAGCTTTAAAGGAAAAGATTTGTCAAATGTAAATGCATCATGGCTAAAGTCTTTCTGGAACCCATTTCTTGATTTTCAGAACTGAGATCTATCCCAAACCCAGTGCATTGGTCTATTCTGGTTGAATATCTAGGTTTTCATATCAAGAACAGAGGGCAGCAAGAACCCAGTGTCTTACCTGGCATAACAACAAAGTGAAACTTTTCCACTGAGTGAGCAGCAGCCAATATCTTTTAGTCTTTATTGTTCCCATTAACTGTCTTGGAAGACTTTGTTATAGTCCATGATGAGTCATCTGTGCAGATATAATGGTGGGGCAATATAAAAGTGCTAGATGAGCCTCAAGTTCCCCTGGAACTGAATGACACCTCTCTCTGTAAACACAAAGAGAGACTGGGATACAGCCAGTAATGTCTGAATGACAGCAAGTTAGGCCATTACTGGAGTCAGCTCCTATTGATAGTGACAGGAAAGAAAAGGGGCATAAAACCTGCTCAATGGCTCATTGAAAGGAGTCTTGTGGCTTCCCTATACAGAAGGTAAAACTAAAACTAGCCTACACTGGAAAAATAATTAACGTAGGGAAACAGTAAAGGGGCTTCTCAGAAAGGCTCACAGTGGGGTGGAGGGATTTCCAACAGTGCTCCACAGGCTGTTTTATAGCCAGCAAGATGCTCTTGTCTTGAAGCTGGAGCAACTTCTACTGATTTTTAATTCAAGTGCAAAGAAAAATAGAATGTGCAAAAGAGCATTTGTTTGTTGTTTGGGCAACGGGAGGCAATGCTGTGCTCTTTTGCTGGGAAAGAGAGGAAAATGCTATTGTCCTCCTGCAACACAAAAGCTTCAGGGTACACACCTCCTCTGGCAGGATCACCTGCAGTCTTCAGGTACCACCTGTGCCCAGTGAACCAAAGGGAAATTTAGTTTAATAGTTTGAATCAGTTCTATCACTGGGATAACTTGTTTTGATGTGTTATGTTTACATTTTTTTCTTTTCAATTTTTTTTTAATATACTTCAGTAAGAGGAGATGTCACTTAGGGAGAATCTTTCACTTTGCAATCTAAAATTTCTGTATCTATTTACCAAAACTCTTTGTTTCTGCATGGAGTACTAAACACAGGACACCAAAGGAGCTTCAGCCGCTTTTTCACCCTTCTGTTACAGAACAATGAAGCTTGTATAAGGGAGTAGGAAATACAAAGCTGGTAAAAAAGATAGGGGTTTTTTGTCATACAGTATGTATTTATGAAATCCATTGCTATAAGGGGTTTCTACAGCCTAGAATCAGACACTTATAGAGACCACTGAGGTATCAAAACATTGTGGGACACATGGATTTCCACACTTCAGATGCTAGAACAAGATCCCATCCTTTATGCTATTTGTCTTGTACCCCTGTTACAGATTTATTAGACACAGCCCTGGAACACCTGCTATTTCCAGTCTGTTGTCAGCATTGAACATAGTGAACATGCAAGTATGGACTTGGAAATGTGGATTTGCAACTTCCTTGCAGTTCCTCAGGTTGTAGGTGTCAAAATTAATACAAGATCCTCTTTGCTTAACCTACTCTTATCCCACATTGGGTTCAAATTTTCTTTTTTCAGATTATAAGCTGTTTCTCTCAGTTTCTAATATATATATATATATATATCATTTTTTATGAAGAGAGATTTACAGTCAGAAGCAAACAAGGCGCATACTAACCTGAAGTTTTAGTGAAAGCTTAAAAGTATTAAAGACAAGAAAAAAGGCCTGTAGTCTCCATATCAAGTGCTAATTAGAGCTTCTACAACACAAACTACATTTAACATTTACAATAGAAACAAAATTAATAGAAGTACAAAGTCAACACATGGATCTGGAAAGGGAACAAGTTAGCTAATACTTCTTAATGGACACAAATATATTTTGGTGCAAAAATATTCTCTTACAGTGTTAGAAGTGGGTTCTGTAAGCAGTTGTTAATAATATTGTCTTAGTCACTTATCTTAAAAGAAATTAAAATCTTCCATTCCCCTTCTAACTTCTTGCAGGGGAAAATGAAGTACTATGAGTGTGTCTCACTGAAGGCAATCTCTGTGTGAAGTCAAGTTTTGCCTGTGTAAGCAGTTCTGAACTGAAAGCTTAATAGTGCTGCATAAGGACCTGGAAAGGGAACCTGATACAATAAAACCTGCATGCAAGAAGATGAGAAAAAAACAGCAAAGTGAAAATACACATGAATAGTAGAGGAGCCATAAACTACAGCCCAACAGATTGATGATGAAGTTTTACAGTCTTTGTTACATTTACATATTATCCGGCTTATAGGAAGAAGAAGCACCTGACTACTAAGGCCACCATTCATGACTCATATGTACTTTGTGCAAATACATAATTCATGAAAAAATGTGCTGCTGCATGAAAGAATGACATTGACCAGAATACTCCATTTGAACCAGGAAAATGCATAGAGAAATTAATCACCAAGCAAGCCAGACCACAAATGTCTACCTATCTGATTTATATCTCATTTTCCCTTTTATTTTTTAACTCTCTTCTGGGCTTGCGAGAAAACAAAAATTAACAACATTGGAGTTAATTTATGTATAAGTTAATAAAATAAACTATTATTTCTTCACTATGAGAGTGATGAGACAATAACACTCTGGTTTCCCAGAGAAGTCACGGCTTCCCCATCCCTGGAATTATTCAATGCCAAGTCCAATGATGCTCTGAGAAACCTGGTCTAGTGCAAGGCACTCCTTCTTATGGCAGAGAAGTTGGATGATATGTAAGGTTACTTCCCATCCAAAGCATTCTGTGATTCTATCATGATGCCAGGAACTGATCTCAGATGGTTTTCTGCTAAGGTAAAATGTTTCCTGAGTGAAGCCTGGGGAACATTTAATTTAAAAATGTTCAGATCTTTAAAAAGCTGATGTCAAGACTCTTAATTTCTTTTCAAACAGGCCCTGTGGAGTAGGACTCAAGAAAACTGAGGAAGTTGATGAGAGAAGAGAGAAACCTCTTTTATTTTTTTTTTTCCCAGGCCTATGAAAGATAGAGGATCTGAGACTGATTGACATGTTTATTCAGACAGAGGAAGCTAGAAAACAAACTAAAGAAGTGATTTCACAGTTTCAGGTCTTTTTTTGAAATTCAACTTTAAAAAAGGAGGAAACACTGATAAAACAAAGGTAGCCTGTGGCTACTTTCCATATTCCAAAACAAGGAACATTTCGTGACAGTTTTATGTTTGTGAAGAATTTACCCTTTTACATCCATGCATTGTGAGTGGGGAGTGCAAAGCCCAAGATTAAAAAGTGACTGCACAGAAAAAGTCTCCCTTCTTGACATTTTTTCTAACATCATGAGAATATTTAAAAAAAAAACAACAAAAAAAACCACATAGAAAAGTGACAGATGCTGAAATTCTGAAATAAAATAGAGTTTCTGTGGCATCCACTTAACCTGAGGAAAAGCCACAAAAGAATTCCCAATATCAAAACTTCAACAAGACTTTTTTTAAAAATAAAAAATAATAAAAATGGATTAATTAAAAACAAAAGAAATCTCTGAAAGGCACAAGTACAGTGTAAAAATTATGAGAAGATATAAACTTCCATATGCTTCAAATATAAAATCCAAAGTCTCTTGAGATGGAAAAGGCATTTTAGCATCTAATAAACAAGGCACCACCATTAGTATTGTCATAATGTCTCCTCCCACCTGATTTGCAGTCAGATAAGACTTGAGAATCAGAATTTGAAAATGCAAAAAGGAATGTGGCTTACACAGATTCTCTCGGCAACTTGTGCCCTTGTTAGAAGTCCCTCTCCACGTTTCTTGTAGTTCCTTGTACATATAGGAAGGTGCTATATGGTTTCCCTGAAGCTTTCTCCTCCCCAGGCTGAAAAAGCCCAGCTCTCTCAGCCTTTCCTCATACAAGAAGTGCTCCATCCCTCTGATTATCCTTGTGGCCCTCCTCTGGATTCAGTCCAAGTGGTACATGCACTTCTGTTGTGAGGCTCCACAGATGAATACATGTATATCTTAATTTAAACACAACCTGTACCAAAGCCTTAAGAAAGGGATGCAAAAATGCTTCCAAGCATGTTTCATGCACTTCTGTTGATGGTGAAGGATTGGTCTGTTCACCAGAGCTGTCCTTCATTTCTCATGGAGTGATAAACTGAGCCTTTGCCATGAAGATTGGCACTCTTATTTAAATTTCTTTCCAATTCTTGTTCCGATCTCCTTCCTTGGCAAGCCTGTATCACATTTCACTTTTCAGGCTGCCTATCCTTAGAATGACTCTTTCCCTGGCCGGTTACAGACACTGCTAGCTCTTTTCACAGTTTTTCCATTCCCACTGATTTTAAAAATCTTCATACATGCACAGAATTTGCCTCTCTGCTCTTTTCCCAGCTGGAGTATCCATACTTTATACAGTGAAAATGTCCAGATTTGCCTCTTTGGTCCCAGGTCCTTGTGTCACTATTGGCCTTTCCTCCAGAAAAAACTTAGAGCCATGGGGCTTCTTTGATAATGTGTCTGTACCCAGTCGTGTCCTCTTTGATGCACCATTTTTAATTCCATCGAGTTAACAGAAAGTCATCCCAATTATATGATACACAGTTTAAACTCCACACATAAGGTTTCCGTTCATTGGAGAAGTCTGAGGTTTCTTGCACTGCAATATTCCTTTTATTCTCTCCCAACCTGGCTTGTGTTCTTGCTCCTTTTGAGATTGATGAATTGTTTTAGACCCAAACACTAAGTGGAAGACAGCAACTGGACACTGTTAGGAGTGAAAAATGGATAGGAATTAATATCTTGATCCAAAGATGGCATAAAATGAGAAAATATTAAGTTTGGGAGGGATCTGTGGAGACTACATGATCCAAATTCTTGTTTAAGGCATAGAGTCTGACTAGGCTGCTCAGTGACTTCTCCAGACCAGTTTGCAACATTTCCAGAGATGGAGATTTCACAGCTTCTGTGGGCTCTGTCACATTCAGTCTGTAAAGTTATTCGCTTATGCTTAGTGGGAATTTCCTTTATTATGACTTGCAGTTATTGGTTCTTGTCTGTTCATCATGCACCACTGAGACAATCTGGTTCCATCTTTTCTATAATTCTCTTCAGGTAGGTGAAGAGAACAGTCAGATTCCCTTTCTAATCTCTTCTCCAGCTGAAAAAAGCCAGCTCTGTCTTTTCATACATCTTGTGGTCTGGATTCCTGATCATGTAGTTGATTCCCAAACCTGGACATACTCAAAAAAACCAGCAAAACTGTATCTAATAAGTATTTTCCCTCTACCTTTGTTGTTATAAAAGGATACCAGTACAGCCTGGTGCTCACCACTTGAAGAATCACTGCAAGCAATTCTTTTTTGGTAGCCTGTCCTCATTTATATTTCCTGACAAAGCTTCCATCTGAGTTTCCCTATGAATTCGACCTCCATCAGGAATCCCTGCTCAGCCAAACTGATCTACTACAGTGCCTGACCCTCTTCCTGATGATCAGGATAGATGAAAGAGGCTCTGAGGAGGGAGTCAATATCCAGACTCTCCTGAAAGCAGAATATAGACAAAAGTGACACATCCATGTTATACAGTGGGTGGTTTGGGCTCTCCTTTGGGCTTCCTGTGGCTGCACCTCTCTGGCATAAATGCTGTTCCTGACAAATGTGAAGTACTTTCTCCAAAATAAGGAGACTAATTCTGAGACATGAGTGAAATTCTCAATATAAAAGGACTTAAGCCTATTCCCCTAAGTCTAAAACTGTTTATCTTGCATGAATTAGGACAGTTTGAGCAGAATGGTTAGAATTAGGTTTGCTCAAATTTTGCTTTAACTTTGGCAAGGTCATCTTTTAGTATGTTTCTGTTCATGCTTATCTTCCTAAACATATTTTCCCATGCATCATATTTCCCATACCTGTATTTCATTCCCAATTATTGAATATTTTCCAGTACGCAAAGCCACAGGAATTATGGATATAGAGAAATAAATAAATTTAAATTAATTTAAAAAATAATGGTAAAGATGACATATAAAGAAAAAATATTATGAAATACTTAGTATTATTGTACATAGGAAGCATATTTCTTGACTGGCAGAAACCAGCCAGAACTCTCTCTGTTCTTTTAACTCATGAGTAATGGTTAATAACAGGTCCTGGGAATACATTTCTCTTGTCATGATAATTCACTCAATCCTAATTCATAACAATGAACTTTATCAAATTTAATGCTGCCTTTACAGAAGAGAAGGGACATTATTTCTTTTTTGGTGGTTTTAATTCCACTTCTTCTTTAGCATTTTCATTGAAAAAAACAAGTAAAGCAACTCATTCATTTGAGTAGGAAGTTAAGAAACATCAACAGAGAAATATTATTATGGTGGTCAACATATGTAGCAAAGCATAACTCTTCATTTTTTATCTTCCAATGCACACAGTTGTGAATTTAGCAATATCTGCACATATTCCAGGGAAAAAATACTGGGATTATGTCTTGTTTTGATGCACAGCAAAATGTATTATTCCTTGATATTTGCATTGATTTTGAACTCATCAATATTTAATATCTTAGTTAATATTTATTAATTTTTTGCAACAGGGATCAACTTCTGCTTCTTATTTGGTATGTCCACTCAAATGAGGATTCCAAAACAAAAAGAAGACAAGAGCAATCAAAAAAGAAAAAAAGAAATTAAACAGGAATTACTATTCATGGTTGATCTCTGGAGAAAGGAGATCATAGGATCATAGAATGGTTTGGCATGTAAAGTACCTTAATGATCATCTAGTTCCAGCCCCCTACCATGGGCAGGAACACCTTTCATAAGTATTATGACGAGAGACAGAATCCACTAAGATTGTGTAAGTTACCATACAGAAGAAAGCAGAAGTCATCACACCACTTTTTTAAACTGAAAAATTTTTGGAAGCAGGAATATTTACTTTCTGGAAGAAATTCTTAATAAAGTAATTATATTAATGGTAACCAAGCTGAAGCAGGAAGGTGCTGATTAGGATTCATCTCCTGTATCCATGCATCTATCTTAGATGTTTCATGCATGACACACTGTTTTATAGTGCCCAGTTTCTTCTCCTCACTCATAGAAGAAAAAGAGCTTGAAATTAGTTGCCTGTAGTTAGCTGAGATTAATATCAACCTGTGGTTACCCAGGCAGTAAATTTTAGTAAAACAATCAACATAAGAAAGCAATGGAACCAAATTTACCCTGTCCCATGGTTTTTGTCATAATAAAAATATTTTTGCTATGTTTGCATATACATATGTATGTACATATACTTTCTGTGTATCTTCATATTGTTTTGAACTGCCAGTGGCTGAGAAGTTGCATCACCTCCAGAGTAATCATCCCTCTCTTAATTTTCAACCAAGATGGTAGACTATGCATAGCAGACAAATGATTGATCTCCATCAGACCCTACTGGAGCCTTCTTTGGGCAGTGAATTGCAAAACTTCAGACAAAAGAGTTCTTCATGGATATTTGCTGTACAGCTGCAGCCAAACTGGAAGCATTTTTTATGATTTTGCTCCCTCTTAAAAGCTTAGAAGAAATAACTACCCTATCATTTGTAAGTGGTGGCTGTGACTAGCACTGACTACTGGACATTAACCATTGCACAGAAACCTTGGGATTTCACACAGGCTTCTGCCAAGAAGCAGAGATTTAATCCCTGTAACTGTGCTCTGCTCCATTCAGCTTGTGCAGTCCAGAACAGGTCTTCTTGGAAAAACTGACATTCTGTGCAGACACCACCATGAGGATGGAGAGTCAAGCTTTCTGATTTGTATTAACTATGCCAATGAGTCTCTCATGAATCAGCATATCCTGACTTAACCTCTCTTGCTGAAGATAAATAAGAACGTAGAGCCCAGAAGAAGAAGACAAAACTATTAAGAAGCTGAATACAAGATGAACCCAAATAAATCTGATCAATAATAATCCCAAAATAATCAACCTGGTTCTTGATAGATGTGTTGCTGGGTTGACATAATGCCATCATAGTCGGCAAAACCTCTGACAATGCATTGCTGGTTTCTGCCAGAGGACCCATATCAGATATCCACACAGCAAGATATCACAGAAGCATAATCATCTCAGTTGTAAGGCAAATCATGAGTCCACCTAGACCACTGTCTTAGCTGAAGGGGGTCAGTTCCCAACATGAGGTCAGGTATGACTGATCTGTCTAATCTGCTTCTGAAAATTTCTGAAGACAGAAATTGTGCAATCTCCCTGGGTAAATTTTGTGGTGTTGAGCTTTTTTCCATACACTTTTTTTCCTATGATTTCCTAGAAGAGTGTTACATTTGCTTAGTCTCATCAAGTCAGCTGCAAAAAGAAGCTTGTAATACTTTAAGTCCAGTGTGGGTGAAATTTAGATGCCTAGATCCAAAATCAAGCTTAATGTTGCAAGAAAACTAACACTGGAAAGAGGGGCAGCATTATCTTCCTCTGCAGAGCCTTCCTTTAGAAATATGTCTCAAATGGAGGTGCAGACCTATTTTCTAGGACTTAGAACTATGAAACCCCCATGAAGGGAATATGTCCTGCAGCATTAAACAAGGGGCTAAAAAACAAGACCTCAGTAATCATTCTTTGCCTCAGTATTTCCTGTAATTTTCTTAGGTTGTTCAATGTTCAGTAAGTTTATAATGAGTCCTAAAATACTCCCTAAATCTCCTAAAATGAACATTCCATTCTATGGGCCATCACACCTAAAAGGTTTATCAGTCTTCATTGACTATAATCACTGAGGTAGAACTGACCAAATCAAACTTCACACCAAATTCAGCACAACCTTTTCCATGGGAAGACAATAGTGAGAAGGAATACCAAGATTTTAATAATACAATAGAAGTTTAAATGATAATGCTAGTCATATCTTCCACAGGGACCAGTCATGAAATTTAATTAACAGTCATACGCTTTGAGATCCTTTGATACCAAGCACTGTGTAAATGCAAATTAAAATGATTCTTTACAAAAAGTAATCAGTGAAATTCATTCTATACCCCATTCTGGTAGGGTTATTCAAGGAATAAATTCTGCTCAATGTAAACCTGAATAATTATTTCATTGGCATTAGAAGATAAATAAACTTTCAAACATCAAATAGTGCTACAAACTAAATACTCAGGACAAACACTGTACAAGAATAATTATCCATAATTTTTACATGTTGACAGATTTCCTGTCTTTAAATACATGATAAATAATTTGATGATATTTTAAATGATTTTTTTCCAATTGGTACTGTCCTTTCCATAGTGTTCAAATGGCTGAGAAGGAATGTATCACTTGGATACCTGTAAAGTATATTCTATTTCATTGAATAATCTTCTGTCTTGTTCCTGTTTAAATTAATTATAACCTTTTTATTGACTTAAATAGGTTTCTTAAGGGTATACTACATATTATTAAATTTGAGGGCAGAAGGTATAGATTGGGTAAGAACTAGTGTATATGAGTTTTAAATTTTCTTTTGAAAGTGCTTAGAATTTTGTGGAATATTGTTCCAGTAAAATCTGTTTACTATTAAAGATAATCCTTTATCTGATCCGAATAAGCGAGAACCTTTGATGTTTTTTGTTAAAGTGATTTTTTAAAAATATTTTGAGTTAATAAAAATATAGACTGAGGACTGCAGGGAAAATAGTCACCAAGCATGGTTTGAGAATACTGACAGTTTCAGGATCCTGAGTGATGGACCTCTCTTTACTGCAGGCAATAAATGCCTTTCTACTCTCTTCCATTCTGTGCTCCTTCCATCTCCACAAGTACCAGCTGCTCTCATTTGGATATATCTCATCCAATGCATTCCTCTGAGCCCTGGATTTTAAAGTCCTTACTTCTTCTTCAGATTTAGAAAGAGACTTGTCCATCTGAAAGCCTGTCACATTCTTCCAGCAAGATTGTTTAATAAAGTGTTACCTCTGCCTATAAATACTGTTCTGATATTCTCTGAAATACGTGTAGAGACGCAGATGAGTCTGCCCTTGTGTATTCAGCAAATGCACCAGAAGATCCTTATTTTTGGCAAAAACCATTTCACAATGCCATATATCACTCTCACTTAATACAATAATCAAGGAAAAAAGAAATCTGCCACACAATCCTTAAAATAAAGGTAAGCATTAGTTTATATTGACAAAAGGAACAAGAATTAACTGTCTAAATCTCATATTGAACAGTAGCATTGAGGCTCCTTCCCTCACAGAAAAGCAGGTTTCTTCCCTTATTATATTTTTATTTCTATAATTGATCATTTGTAAGAATCACCTATATGTAGCAGATTTTCATTAAGTGAATCCTAACTGTTATCCAACACTAGTGAATAATTATTGACTTAATTACATACTATGGCTAATTCATTGATTAGACTTCAGTTATCATAGTCTGGAGGAATGCAATACTCAAATTTATTTAGTTTAATTACAGTTATAGAATTTTAATCCTATTTTGATGGATTTTGATTTTTTAATGTTTTGCTATTAAGCCCATAAGGAGGACAAGTTTTTGTGGGGTTTGTTTCATTCAAAATTGTAATAAGAGTGACCAAAGCAAGAAAATAAAAGAGGCATCTAGACAGTTTCTCCCTTTCCATGGTTTTGCTTCAAAGCCTCATACTTACATGCCAAAAATGAAAAGTTATATCCTCAGATAGAGAAATCATGTCTAACTATTCAAGAATCAATATCAAATCACCTTGTTTACTACTTCATTTTAAAAATTAAACATACAATGTGCAAATATTCTAACCATCTAACTAATGTCTGTAGAGAAATAAGAACCTTTATATAGCATTTTATCTTATGCTATGAAAGATATCTCATTTAGACAAAAGTCTCTGTTCTAGCAGGAATGTGTCATTGTCTCCATAATGAATTCACACCAAACATATAACTTTTATACAGAAACTGGGAGAGGTAGAGTCCATGCCTAATATAGATAACTCCTTGCAGTTTTTCAGCTTTCATCGTTCATGGAAGTTAACTTGAAATCTTGGAAGAGCAATCTTAGACAAGCAAGGCTCTTTCTTATAAGCTTTAAGTATTTCTAGTTTCAACCCCAGATCATAATAATTATAAATTATGAAATTAAATTCCTATTTCTGCTTAGTTATAAATCACAATGAAAGAGCAAGACGCTTTAAAAGCTTTGTAGCAGAAAGAAAAATCTTAAGAATTCTTTAGAATGTTAAGATGCTTAACCAAGCAGCATGAGAAATCTTAAGGTACCAGTTGAGAGGGAACTGAGAACTGACTGAAAGCAGAAATACCTGATCTTTGAACTGAAGTGATGATTAAGAAGACTTTAAGCACACATATGATGCAAACTTAACACTGGACTATTCCACATCGCAGAAAAGTCCAGGACTGTCAACAAAGGGAAGAAAACATTTTTCACCATGGCTGGTCTGGGTCATAATAGATGTAAGCATCCACAAGAGTCTCAGTGTGAGCTGGTGCCCACTGTAAATGCTGAGTTCTGTTGCTTGGGACATGAGGTTTTTCATGGTATCTATGGTTTTAATGGGTTCAGTACTGAGCCACAAGATGCAAACCTCTCTGCACATCTGTATTCAGCAGAAACTGCAAAACAGAATAAAAATTCACCTAGTTTCTTCTTTAAACTTTGGATTAGGACAGAATTGCAGGCAGTTTCCTCTGGGATGTTTTACTTTCAAGCAAATGAAAATTGATTATTAGCCAAATTGTTCTTAATATTCTATAAATAGCACTGTTCAGAGACAGTTTCCTCAGAAAAAAAAGTAACTCACATTATTTCTTTCCTAATAAGGAACTATTTTCTTAAGCTAAAACCCTAAGCAAAGCTTTTTCTATCTGCAAGTATTAACATGGTTAATATTGATTCATGTAGAATTAGGGTCACATATTGAAGTCATGGAGGGAAAAAGGATGAAATATTAATTAGTAGAAATGGCCAAAAATTCTGTAATTCCTAAAGAGCAAAGAAAACTATAGTATATACGTTCTGCATTAACTGTGTTCTCGTGTTGGCAGAAATATAACTAATAGATTAATTTGCAAGCTAGAACACAAACTCATGGCAAGTGGAATTGCAGTCAGGAGCAACAACAGAACAGTATTTCACAATCTGACAGCTTATGCTAAATACACTTTGCATTTTAATGCTGTTGCTGCTTGCCTGCCTGTCCTTCCTTCCCTTCTCAGGATGCAGGTAACTTTTCCTTACAAACAACACTGATAATAAAGGTTATGGCCCACCACAGTCCTCTTAAAAAAGCTCTTACAGACATTGAGATTAAATGCCAGACCACAGTCTTTCCTCATTTACCAATTCAAATCCATTCCTTTCCTGCAGATGTGAAGCAGAGAGCAGCTGTTCTCATCCTCATCTAGAGGCTGTGAATAGTTACTCAAGCTTGTGTGTAATCTGACACTGATCCATCCAGGTAGCAGCAGTTCTGCCTGCATACCAAGCCACCTTGGGATGGACTGAAGTTTACCCATTAAAAAGACTTGAAAGCATGCAGATGAATGAAGATGCAGAACCAATTACATATGCCTGTCAGAAAAGACAAACCTTTTGTCCAGCATGAAGGTCACCAGAAGTCTTATATTTTTAACATCTTTCACAGTACCAGCAAGACTGTGAGATTTGTGGTTATGCTATCAGTTTGGAAAAGATCAATATGGATAGGAATGTTTTGAAATCCTGGAATATTCCTGTAAGGCAGGGCAGGATTACCTAGTAAATATGCACATTTCCCCTTTCCTCACACTGAATTTAACACACATTTTTTCCTTCTGTTCCAGCTTTGCAAGATGCATTATGCACTTAGGTATGTGTCAAAGAGCTTGTCCAGTATTTGTGGAGATTGCCTGCTGGGTCCAATTGCAGACATCTCTGGAAGCAGGTATTTGTACAAAAGCTGCTACCTCATCTGATCTACCAACACCTTCAAAGCTAAAATACAGATGTCTTTAACCTGGATGTGACCCTCAAATTACCTGTGAATCCAGCACTGAAGAGAGAGCATAACACACTGACTAGAAAGCTGAATTTGGTGATGCAAGAAGTAAATTAGTATTAGGAAAACAGTAGGGCAAATGCTTGACAATAGTGAACTTGGCAATTAAATGCCTGTGAAGTGTTAGTTACTTGTTGCCTGCTGTGGGATGACTGGTTTACAGTCAGCTTTCTGGTTCTCACTGAACATAGCAGCTGACTGATAGGCAATTTCCCCTTTATTTCCAGCAACGTTTGTCACACTAATGCAAGATGTTTCGAAATCAGCTTCAGACTTGCTAAAATTTCAAATTCCAAGCACTGATTTTCTCATTCCCTTCCTCTGAAAAGACATTATGAATTTCAGCAAAAAAACAAAAGAGTAGCAAGACACTGAGACAAGAGGTGACACGGGGATTCTTAGATGAGTACAGATCAATACAACACCTGAGCCAAGCCTGCCTTTCCCTCTCCACCCCCTAAAATTTAGGGATAAAAACTTGTGCCTCTAGCACCTTTGCTTGGACCATAAATGCTCCAATCCTTCCTTCCCAACCTCCTCCCACAGCTGCCTGTTGCTTTTGTTTCTTCCTCCTACCTTCAAAATACAACCTGCTGCTGCTGCAAAGTGCCATTTAAGCACAATTCATGCAGGAGCCACGGGCTGAGGATAATCCACAAGCCATCTCTATTCCCTGCCTAAAGCAGTGTGTAAAGCTTAATCTGCACCTCCACATGAAATGGTGCACAATTTTGTGACAGGGAACCTGCAGTCTATGATCATACTGGAGAGGTTATTGGACTTTAGCTGTCAATAAACACAGCTATTTTGAGATTAATTTCAACTGCAGAGTAGCTTGAGTTCCTGTGAGTATGTTCTGTGAAAGATATCTAAAGAGAGTGGGTTTCTTCAAGGTTCTTTGTAAGCTGAGGCACAAATACAAAGGAGAGGATCTTCAAGAAAATAGCACTCCTAGAATAAAAAATAAGATACCAAACAAATCCACAATAAATAAATTCAAAATAAATAAAGGTTAAGAAAAAAAGGAATAAATATGTAACCTGTGCATCTAATTGCAATATATATTTTCCCTCTAATGGATGAACTTGCTATAGCTGTTCCTGAATGGGATGAGTGTGTGCATCTGAGAATATAATTTGTCCCTTAGGGTAATAACTGTTGTATGAGGACAGAATCAGGCAGTGCTCTGATTAGACATGTTTCAAATTGGCCATGTTTGTGCCCATTAACAGTTGGAGGTAGAAGGCACTCCTAATTAATGAGTGTTGGAGATTTTTTTAAATGGAGGTTGGATAACTTAGTGGCTGACTGGATAAATTAGACCTTAAATTATATTGTGTGCTGTCTACTCCTGAATAACCCATGCCATGGGAAATAGTCTAACAGAGCCTTGTAGAAGAGCAGACATTTAGACCATGATTAAGTATAAACTGGAGGAGATGTTCTTTTCCCTTCCCCCTTCCCTTCATCAGCTCCAGTGAGATTTGATACAAAAACTGAGATTACTACAGATTTTAGTGCCTCAAGTGTCTCAAGTTTTGATGCTTCTGCTTAGGATTCAGCTCAGAAACAGCATAGTGGCCATGGAGCTAGATCAGCTGACAAAAATGCAACTTGCTTCTTCCCCAAGATGTAAGTAAAAAAAAAACTTATCCTAGAATACTAAGTACCCAAAATGCAGAAAGACAAACAGAACCTTAGAAAGACAGAGGAAGAACTGATTAAATACTAAATAATAATTAAGTTTTGTCTTCCTGTTTCCACATATTTCTCTTTTACATTTTCTCCCATTTACATACTTAAAGAAGGACTCTAAAATTCTATGGTTTATTTCCCACCTCAGAAAAGAAGTTAAAGTTAGAATGTTTCACTGATAGCATTCTAATTAATTTCTTGATTTTCTGCAAGCATCCTGCTTTGGGAGATACTCAGGCTTGACTAGTGATCTGAGCAATAAGACTTTCCAAAGTCAGCTATTGGTAATATCAGGGTAAAAGCAAAATGCCTTTCCATCCATTTTAGAGCAATCATTCTGTAAAAATATGATTCAGGTAGATCAATGTTTATTTTCTCGCATTTCACAGCAGATGGGAGTTGAGATATTTACCGAGAGATGAAACCAGAGGCTTAGTCCAAGATATAAAGTAGATGAAGAGGGCACAGCAATGTAATCCTTCTGGGATACCAGGGATCAGCAGTGTCAGTGCCAGTTAAGTTAATTTGGAGCAATACAGTTGAAGCTCACAATCACTCACAATACAACAGGATACCTTCCACTAATTCTGCCAGGCACAGGAGAGGATGAAAGTTCAGCTTTTCTCAGGATCAGGTGTGCTGTACAACAGAGAGAGAAAAGTCAACTTAGATTAAACAGAAGCTGCCCCTACTGCCCTTCTTGTCACTAGAGAACTCTATTTTTTACACTTTGAAATCACATAGTATTCAGTCAGTCCCTTTTTCTTTCCCCACCAACACCTTGCCCCCATCCAGCATGCTATGACCTAAGAGAAAAAAGGGAAATTTTTCCAGCAGTATTACTGGGCACACCACTTAGCCTATGCAGCTACCAAGTGAGCCATGCCAGAGGGGACTGCTGAACTTGTAGGACAGTCAATTTCAATACTTTACAGTAAAATGTTTAGATTAGCCAGTGTTTTATAAACTAGCATTTTGAATATCTTTGTACTTTAGCAAAAACCTCTTTAGTTAAAAGCATTTTAAGCTGCAGCCTTTGTGTTATTGAGATGAGATTTAAATGCACTTTTATCAGACTTTCTTTGTAAATTTCAGAAAAGACAGAGGCCCATTTTTGTAACCTCTTATGTTAGTCACCAACTGTTTATGTGAGTGGTCCAGTCAAGAATTCTCCAGGAAGCATGCCATGCATTTTGAAATGTCACACCTACAGTCAGTAGTAGGAGTGACATGGGCACTCAGAAAGAAAACTTTCCTGCTCAATTTGCAGTAGGGAGGAGCTTTGTGTCCCCTTTCCCAAAACACAGTTTAAGGACCACAAGGTGAAGTGCAGATGTAGCATAGACAGGAATGCAAAAAGAGTTTCAGAGACCTAGGTGGGAAGTTTAATTTGAGTAAACAAGCAATATTACAGGTCTGGAACCATGACATACAGAGAAACAAAAGGTACTTCTCCAATGCTGCTTGGAGCAGGACCAGGAAGATTAACCTTCATCAAAGCAGTTTAGAGTTAAAAAGTTTCTTTAATATTAGGCTAAGTCTGGTAGACAGTAGAAAAGACCAACTAAAAATTATAGAAAATTCCCTTCTTTGGATTAAAAAAATAAAAAAGCCAAACCAAAACAACCCCCAAACACCTACTAGGGATTATTAACACATATTTTTAATTCTTTTTGTAAACAAAGGTCCTAGGGAAAATTTTCTGCCATCTCACAATAACCAGATATGTGTCTGACGTCTGACTTTTTACAATGTCATTGCTGTCAAGTTTTGTGATTTAATGTTTATCCCCATGGAAGAAGGAACAGTGGGACACACCAGTAGGTGGAGAAGCTCCAGTCACACTCTCAGATCTCTGGTAACCATAACCGTGGAAGCAGTGGCATCGTTTTGGGATGCAGCGCAAAAATATTCATAGGTTGTACACGAATTACAATAAATCAGTAGAAGACTTCAAAATTTAGCATCAGATCTCAGGCACCTCCATTAAAAATGGCTCCTATCAGCTTGAATTTATTGTTGTGTCTCCTCCCTGGAATTTATTAGCAGCTCACTGTCTTGCTAGCCCTTGTGCTCATATCTCATAGGCTCTGCAGTTCGGTGTTTTAATTTCAATTGAGCTACACAATTAGAGCAGAAGCTCAGTTTTTTGGCTAAAATCATATAAAACAAACTCCAACCTTTAAGCCTGAAAATACAAATAAAGCAATTACAGAATTCAGAATACAAAGTAAAGTCCTGAGGATATTTGTTACCTTCTGGAACTTAAAATTTCAAAATCACCCATGAGCTTGGCACACTTGGAATTGACTGGTGGTATTCTATATATCTATATCTATATCTATATCTATATCTATATCTATATCTATATCTATCTATATCTATATCTATATCTATATCTATCTATCTATCTCTTAACATGAAATGTCAAACCTATTCTGAGCATCTGGCCATGTTTTTCCCTAAATTGCCAGGAGCTTGTAGCCACTGTCCTGCAGAGAATTGATTCTAAGTGAAAATCTCCAGTACTGCATAATGAAAATAGGACAGCACTGGAATCCGTGGAACAAGATTGTAAGGCTTATAAACCTATTATTTAAGACTGTTATTCTTTGTGATTGATTGTCTATTTACTTAATTAAATAGGCCTGCAGTCTTTAAATCACTTAACCTTACTCTGACACACTGTAGTGCCAACTTCCATTGCTTCCTCAAAGTAATAACCTCGCTTGTTTTGCTATTCAAACAGCAGTACTCTGTAATATATGGGTTTCCGTGTGGGATTCATCCCTGCCTTTAAGGCTTTACAGAAATCTGCTACCAGGCAGAGCTCCTCAGAGCCAGGTGCCTTTTAAACAGCTGCATCCAGGCTGACCTAAGTAAAGAACCTCTGGGATAATCAGAATTATTTCCACACTGTATGTACAGCACAGCACCAGGCAAGAAATGATCTTTAGAAGCACTGAAGACCAATCAGGAGTCTCATGTTTTCCCAGAGAAAAGTCATGGACAATTAGATGCCTGGCAGACACATCAGCCATTGAAAATCTTCTTCGGTACTATCTTAAATTGTCTTCTAATTTTCCTCTTTAGAGGTTCAAAGTATGGAAAAAGTCTGTTTCTTTGTGAGTCAAACTTAAGGTTCAGCTGAAGCAACTTTTTTATTATTCTCCATATGGGAATATTTGTCATTGTTTACTTCTAAAAATAAATACACCCACCACAGCCTTTTTGAGAACAAGTACATAAAAGAAATACACAAAAATAGTTAACATAATGAACTGCAGCATAAAGGAGATCATGCTACTGACTCCTCAAGCCAGAGGTCAAGTGTACAAATGGGAAAAACTGAAAACTAGTCATAAGACTGAAATGTGAATTGAAGTCTGACTAAGTTCCTGGTTTAGGTACAACAAGGAAGGACAGAGTTTCCCTGCTGATGTGTGACAGAAAGGTAAGCACAAAATGAGCAGCAGAAGTTCCCTGACACTGAGAATTAAACCTAAACATTTTAAGGAATATCTCTGTTTGAATGTCCTTGCATGCTTTATATAACAAAAAGGGCCCTGAGTGTTAGGAACAGCCTTTACTTCCCATAGGTTTTTCACAAATATAGATCACAAAGTACTCAAACCTGATATACCCTGAAGTCTGCATAATAATCTAAAAGCTATTATCTTTTCCTACTGAAGCACAGAAGCCAAAGGCAAACAGAAGCTTAGTGAATTTCCACTGTAGCTCACATAGTGCTGGTGGTCTTGCAGGACAGATCTGCTTCATTCCCCCTATTTTTAATGCACAATGCCTTCCTTCATCAAGGCTTCAGTACCCAGAAGGGAGCTATATTATTTACAACAACTATTTGTATTGCAATCATACTACTTTCCACACTGATTTTCATGGGCCAGAGCTTCTTGTAAGAATGTATTGAGTTTTGCTCTTGAACAGGGCACATGTGTCATTTTGGCATGCCAGACCAAGGTGCATCAGGGGCAAGCTGAGCTGTTTACCTTATGCTAAATATGTCAGGAAAGCTGGGGATCATTGTTTTAACTGTGTGACATCTCTGACTGAGCTATCAAGTAAATCATCTTCTTGGTCTCATTATTGTAAAAAATTCCCTGGGTTACTGGATAGCTACTGCTGACATCAGCACAAAAATGGTGTTTGGCTACTCTCAGCCCCAAGAGCCTCCCAGAGTCTCAAAGCTCTATGAATATGTATGTTGTGCTTCCTGGCTCTCCTTATGCATCACTGAGAGAAGTCCTGCAGGACCCTGTACCTGCAAGGTAATGAGCCTGCCACTCGCACTGCTTAAACCCACTGACAGTGGCAGAAATCACCTGAGCTGCTGAGTTTTGGTGCCCACAGAAGCACCACCAGAAGGACTGAGCCTAGCCCAGCTCTGTCTACATGATCTGCAACAGCCAGCAAGGCATGTCTTTCCCACAGCCTGAACACAGGTTGAAGTGAAGCTGAGACATGATAACACAGAGACTCAGTGCAAAATGCAGACACCAGAATCAGGTGTCTGCTTGAGATGCTTGCCCGTCAGTCACATGCTCCATTACAGAAAGCAGTGGAGCAATCAGTACTGCCAAGGAGGCCTCAAAGCTCTTCAACACATCCTTTCCAAATTTCTTTGGACAAGAGTATCAGGTGTAAGTAGGCCTTGCTGGTGTACCCTGGGGATAACCTCTGCAGCTCAGCTATTGGTGTGCAGTATAAACACAGGAGTCCTTTACACAGCTAATCTAAGGCTAATCTAAGGCATAAACTATGAACAGGGCTTAATGGAGGAGCTTGAAACAGGGCTCTTGAAAAATGGGCAGTTGACCTGTTAGCAAACTCAAAACTAATCACACCAGGGTGTATGGAGTTCAGGGTGTTCTGGTTTAACCCCAGTTGGCAACTCAGTCCCATACAGATGCTCATTCACACCCTCCCACCCAGTGGGGCAGAGAACCACAAGAAAAAAAAGAGGAAAACTTGTGGGTTGAAATGGAAACAATTTAATAGGCAAGAGAAGCAAAGTAAGACAAGAAATTAATTCACTACTTTCCATGAGCAGGAGGGTGTTCAGCCATCTCCAGGAAGCCAGGTCTTCAACACATGTAATGGTGACTTTGGAAGACAAGCTCCATCACTGTGAGTGTCCCCGCTGGTTCCTCCTGCTTCCTGCAGCTTTTTCTGCTGAGCATGACATATAGCACAGGGTATGGAACATCCCTTGGGTCAGTTGTAGTCAGCTGCCCTAGCTGTGTCCCCTCCCAAAGCCTTACACACATCCACCCTCCCTGCTGGTGGGGTGGGGTATGCTACTAGGAAGAAAATTAACTTTATCCCAGACAAAAACGGGATGAAGGTCATTCTTATCACGATCAAGGCTGTCATGCCCACACTAACAAATCACCTAATTTGCTCAGACACCAGTTAATTTGTTACCTGAGGTGCCCTGACGAAGATGTAAACCTGAGTGACATTTAAACTATTTGCTTCAGTTCAGTCCATAGCTCTAAAGGTGCCAATTAAAACAGACAGCAGGGCATTAAAAAGGTGCTAGTTTAGCCCAGCTGCAGTTAGCTAATAAGGATTTCTAAATGGCTGCTGGAAATGACTCGCCAACAAAATGCCAGAAGACTCTTGAAATTACCATATAAGTAATATGATGACTAGGACTTTCAACATTGCACACAAACACATATTTTACCTAGGTCTTTTGGGGGCCCCTTTTTTCCATTAAAATTTAGATTCCATTATACCTTTGTATACATTTTAATGACTGCATAGATTTTGTAACAGCATTCTCAGACTCGTGAGATGGAGGTTAAATACACAAATTTTCTTCAACCAGACACACTCTTAGAACACAGAGATGAAAAAGACCTATTAGTTCACCTACTCCATTTTTCTGGCCACTGTGAAATTGTTCCCTTAAGTGCATTTTGCAATACTTTGCTGAGACTACTTTTATTTTACCAAAGAACTGGCCACTGCTTCTTAGGGGACATTTTACCACAGCTTAATGAACTTTATATTTAGGAAGTATTTTTCCAGACAGTCTTGCAAATTTTCTTTTTTAAAAATGTCTCTTTATATCATAAGCCCCCATAACTAACTGAAATTGTTACCTAAATTATATTATTACTTAATGTGAAAAGCATTCCAGACTTGATAAACAGTATGTTTCCTCCTGCCACAAGCTTGCCACGAATTACATTTTTCTCTTCAATTACTGACATATAAAAAAGATAAGAATCTTTTTACTCTTACCAGCAACTCTTTTAGCAATTCTTTTGGCTGAACAGGGACTGCATAAGTTTTTCAGGTAAATCTGATGGCCAGAAATTCAAAAAACCCTGTCAGACACCTAAAATAGCATTTAGGGAGTATGTACATAGGAAAATCCTAAATGGAAATCCTGAAAGCTTCTGGCTCAGCTGCTATGCAAATCTGAAGCCACAATCTTTGCAACAATATCTGTACCAGCCTAAAATGTTTTCCTGCCCTAGAAAATCTAAAACTAGACCTGACAATTTAATTTGAGATCTGATTTTTCTCAAAATTGAGGTGTGTTTGGATTTTGGATTTTGCTTTACATTTATCCATAAAGCTTGAGTAAACTTTTATGCTTTGTCTATGTTTTTACCAAGGAAGTCAGTCCCTGTAGTTATTGAACTCTCACCTGCATTTGCTAGCATGCTAAAAGTGGTAGGCAAGCACAGAAGTAAATGGGAATAATCCCTTCCACTTTGGCAAAATTCATTGTGGGATATTGACCAGCAGAACACATTTTAACCCAACCATACAGGAAAAACAATACAAAAATATGCCTGAACTTTTCAAATATATATATATAAGTGTGTGTGTGTGTGTGTGTGTGTCTGTGTGTGTGTGTGTGTGTTTGTATATATAAATAAATTTATGTGAAAAGCCAAGCCAAACAAAAAAACACTGATGCCTAGGAAAGTGAAATAAGAAAAACCCCAAAGAACCAAATGTCTGAGTCTTATGGTAACCTAGAGCCCTCATAACTGCAGGTGCTGCTGCCCACCCTGAGTAAAGGTTTTTCTTACTCTCAGACTGAGCACTACATTTTTCCTCAAGCTTTTACTCTCGTTTTATGTTCTTAGAAAAGCATGTCCTGTCAGACTAGAACTGCAAGATTGCATTCAGGTAGGCTAAAATTCAGCTACTGTTAAGAAATCAGATGTTGTTACAGAACAGGTCCTCTTCACAAATCCTATGGCCCTTGTTACTTTTAATTTACTCTATTTTCTCCTTGGGTCACTTTGATAATACTGCCTTGGCAATTTTTCATCCTTTTTCCAAATTTGGAAAAAAATTTACTCCATGCTGAATTGTTTGAAATTGATGGTTTAGTAGCACCATGGGCAAAGAGGCTCCTGAGCAGTTTTAAATCATTGCAGTAATTTATCTTGCATACAGAGGTAAGTTTAACTCATCTGTGCTTTCAGGAAGAGACATTTTGCCTCTGAAGGATTTACTTCCAAGCAGTGTTTTTATACAACAAAATAATTATTATATTGTTTCTTTAAAAACAGATATCATAAGGTAAACAATTAAATTTTCTAATGCATTAAGTGCAAACAAGATTTGGTTATTCATGATGGGGTACAGATAGCTTTAATTTTTTTCAAGAAAAACAGGATAGGATTTTCACATGGGACCCCACTGGAGTCATGGGGAAAAGCCATAGAAGAACTGATGGTAACTGAATGAATGAATGCTGCAGAAATCACAGCTGTGGAAATGTCTTGAAGCTGGAGCCTGTTGGGCTGCAGAATACAGAAGTTTGCGCAGAATACAGAATTTTGCACAGAATACAGAACTTTCCCCTGTCCATGACACAACCCGAGGTAGGCAGTGGGAGAGCCAGAGCCACAGATTTGTGCATTGACCTCTCTGGAAGCTGATCCCAAAGCATCAATGTCAAAGGCAGTACCACTGTTTTCAGACTGCATTAGCAGATACATCTTTCAACCTGAGTCGTGCTGGAGGGAACTTCAGGACCCCCTGCCCAGATGATTTTTGTGCAGACAGGGAGAGGCAGTCACGGAGGGCTTGCCCCACAGTGAACAATGAAAGGCACATTAATCCTTAACTTTGCTTTTCTCTAGCTTGCCATCTGTCTGAGCCAAACTACTGTGTCTTTGAGAACTGTTAACCTCTGACAGAGAAAAGAAAGGTGGGACAGTGAGCCTTCCTTTTTCATTTCTCTTAGAAATGAAAACCCATAGATGGAGGAAAGAGATGTCAGTATGTGGTATTGAGTCTTGCATTGCCCAGAAGCTTATCTGTACTTTTAGCTGAATCTAATAGCTCTGATAAAAGATGTAGCCACTCTCCCCAGAGCTTGAACTGTTTATACCCTTAGACCTTCACGGCTATAGCACTGCTGCTACATCAACAATGTTATTGTCATTGTCAGGTCACAGCTGAAGTAGCTGGAAAATGTTCCACATGGATCTCACAAGCACCATGAAGGCTGTCACTGCTCCTAATCATATTATATGCAAAACAACTGGAAAGGACAAGAAATTGCACTAATCTCACGGCTTGTGTGCCACCTTTGATTCCTGAAGGTGCTGTTAAAAACAGAGCAGATGGGTAGGTAGATGAACAAAAAATTTACAGTGGTAAATGCATTGGCTCTTTCTGCACCTCCTGATGGAGAGAGATGTCTAATGGAAAATGCCCACATCCCTCGGTGCCCTGTCAGCATGGTTTTCTGGTACCATTTGGTTCTGGGGGAGCAGGGATAATGGCATGGAGAAGGGTTTGTGGCTCCTGGTCAGCTCTGCTCCCCCCATTACTGACAACCCTGCACAGGGTTTCCTGCAGGCTTGTTAGACCCACCTCCCCCAGCAGTGGATAGGAAATGCTGGGTGAAGAGGTTAAGTCAGGGCATGAGTTGCAGCCCGATTTGATACTACCCTCACCTCCTTCTGTGGGTCACCCTGTGACGTGGCTGCTGAAATACTTGTTGTCAGCAAATGCTTATTTTGAAGGTGCCCCTGTCACTACAAAGCATTGCTTAATTCATCCCTTCAAAAGGGAAAAGTATTTAGAGCAAAGTTTAAATGCAATAAAAAGCCTACGCAGATGGAAACTGCCTGACTTTTCAGCTGTCCTCAGCTCAGCTTAACTCTGCCGCAGGGGCTGTCAGCAGCTCCCAGAAATGCTGTAACTCAAGGGGAAGTCCAAGGGAAGCTAACTTACACAGAAGACAATGCAAAGGATTTTCTTGCAAAACGAAATATGTCCTTTCTAATGAGCACTCGTGGGTTCAGGGTGAGGATGGACATGAAGAGCCACCTCGCATATCAGCACATAGGCTCTGCATGAGGGTGGAGAAAATCCTCAAGGGCTGTGCCACCCTTGTCTCAGCTCAGGAAACATTTGGCCAATTAAACATTAAAACAATGACTCTGATGTGATTTTATTGCAGTTCTTATGCATCCATATGTCCCACTGCCATTTGAGCAATGAAATGTTGCCTCTTTGTGTTGCTCTCCAGGTTTTCTGCAAAGAAAGTAGAAGTGTCTGCTGTGACACAGCAGTTCAGCAGCAGGCACAGGGAATGTGACTTGTGCCTCATTTTTGCCTGAAATGTTCTCATAGCAGATATTTTTTATAGGTAAATCCCTTCCACCATTTATAAATATGTGTGAAAGGGGATGCCCAAAGGATTGTTTTGGCACATGCACCAGCCCCTTATTTTTCTTCTTTAGGAGTCAGCAACATTTTGGAAAGATGCTGCAGCTGAGCACATGAATTTCTACACAGTTAATATGTGACTTCATGGACAAGTACATTAAGTTACTTATTTTCCATTTTTACCCTCAGTTGTCATTTTAGTGGAACATTATGCCCCATTTTTGATGCTGCCTCTGGTGAACTTCTAACTTCAGCAGGTTGCCAACAAAAATCACTCTGTGAAAGTTCCAGTTAGCCCAAAAATATCCCATACCTTTAAACATTACACATCCAAGAAGAATGAGGGTTTCTCTTTGACTTTCAAAGAGAGATCATGAATTTGAATAGGTCTTGGAGCGTGGACCTCCACAGTTTCCCCATTCTCTTCTTTTCTGGACAGATTTTCCACATATTTTTACTTATGGGGCACAGACACCCATCTATGTAGTCTTCTTGAGCTATAACAGCCACATTTAGATTTATTGTTTAAGAAATTCTGACTTTCAAAACTGCTTTCAAAGAGGTTTAGGACAGGAAAGTGAAGCCAAACCAAACAACACGAGCAGAGAAGCTACCCTAAAATCAAATATTGCCCACTAACTAAACAGAAGTCTATTTGCATCCTTTCTTAATCTTCTTTGTATAAATCAATGAAGTCTCCAGAGGCAAAATGTAACATGAATGCAACATATTTATTAAAAAAAATTATCTTGTTTTCTTCCTTATTAAACATTCATAAAACCCTACTTTTTGGGAAACATCTGTTACATGGACCTCAGGTCATAATAAAACTGGTTCTGTACTTTCAGTAAGGCAGAAGAGCCACTGAACAAACAGATTGACTCATTGATACAGGTCTACATCAGGTCATTATGACTTTAGGTCATGTACACCCTATGTTACTCTCTGTGAAAACAGAGTGAAAAAGAGTTCACTCTGCTAAACTGGAACTGCTTCTGTAAACAACTGTGTTCCTGGCTTATGTTAAAGACACTTGCATTTTTAAATGCAAGATCAAAAATTAATCCAAATTCCAACAAATGCCCAAGTCTCTGGCATTCATGCATAAATTATTTGGAATTAGCCAATTTGGATGCTTCTAAGGAAAAAATGCAGATCTAAAATTCATGCACTGTTAGATCAGGGAGTCTTTATGACTGAAAACAGGTTTGTAATGGAAACTGCAATTTTTAACCATGCCAGTGTGAGCATGCTGTTCTAATATGCAAAATAAAATGCTATAAAATAAGAAGACTGCAAACTTTACTGCAGCAACTGTGCATTAAAAGGCAATAAAGCACACATCATTTATAGCAGATTCAGTCAGTTATAAATTTCAACCCTTTCTGCTGTTTTATAGTACCTATAATGAACAGAACTCTGATTTGCATTCAGATGGTGCAAGCAAGAAACAATTCAGGAAACCATGCAGTGCCTTGATGAAAACAAAGCATGATTTTCTGTCCACTGCTGTGTAGAAATTGTACACAGGGATGAAAGGCAGTTCCTCCAAGACTTCCAGTAAAACAGACAATTCCTCTTCTGTTAGCAGAATGCACTGTACACCCTCACATTCACAACAGCTGCTGCAGGAGTAGCTCATCCTTCTTGAAATGAAAGTCAGCACAAGGAACACAGACCTGCAGAACTGCTAATGAAATGAGTGGCTGTGTCTAGCTATAAGAGAAGGTATTTAACAAAGTCTAAGCATCCTACACCGACTCTCCAAGATTGTGACTCTCCTTTTCCTTTCCCTGTTTACAAACCTAAAACTACATTTTGCTTCAGCTAGAGGCTAGTGTTAATACCCTATTTTAGGCCACTGAAAGTATCTGGGTGGTTAAATGCCTTGTGAATGAAGGCATCCCACTCAAGTTCTGCTTGTGGATGAGACTGTCCTCCAGATCTGAGTCCAACACAGGATCTGTGCTGACTCACTGCCAGTCCTAGATGAAATAAGTGGTTTCTTTGGACTACATTTGTACCGCAAAACTCAGAAATGTTTTTTAATTCCCAGAACCAATTGCATAATCCAGCTGTTTCCTAACCTCACCATGTGTGGAGACTCGAGCACAAAACAGCTCCTGATGGTTCTCTCCTACTCCCTAAGACACATATGCTACTCTCCACGAGAGGAGTCTGCCAGGAGGCACTGGGCATTCTGATCAGTTGTTGCCTACATAATTAGCAGGAAGGTAGCAACCTGGAGTCATCCAAGAATTGATCTGCACTCCCCTTTGTAAGATAAAGTTCTGCAGTCTATTCAATTGAACATGCCTGTAGACTGAAATTCATTTTCCTTTAGGTTGGGCACTAAGCACACTGTTTACTTGCACTGGATCTGCTGAGAAGGAGTTAATTATCTTTATGATGGCCCATATGATTCTGTGCTTTGGATCTGTGACTAGAACAGTGTTGATTACACAGCAGTGTTTTGGCTGTGGCTGATCAGTGCTTATTCAGCAGTAAGGCCTTCTGTGTCATTTAGTCCCCACAGGCAATAAGGTTGGGGATCCAAAGAATGTGAGGCAGGACAGCTGACCCAAATTGGTCAAAGGGGTGTTCCACATCAGATGATGTCATGGTCAGCAATAAATTAAAAAAAGATGTGTAGAGGTTGTCGTCCACTGTAGCTGTGAGCATTGGTCTCCTTGTGGGAGGTGACGAATGATTGTGTGTGCACTAGTTATTGTGTGCTGCTTTGGTTTTCTCTTTCCTTCATTTATGAACTGTCTTTATTTTGACCAACAAGTTATCTCCCTTTTGTTCTTCCTACTGTCTCCCCCATTCCATGGAGGCAGCATGGGGCATGGCAGTGAGCAAGCAGCACTATAGGGCTCAGTTAAATAATACAATTATTTAATATAATACAAGATAAATTCCCCACAATACAGTGTTCTGCATGTTGGTAAAACTGTGCCTGTATTGATAGGCAGTGTTAGAGCAATAGCTGGTCACTGATGACTACAGCTTTGTTGGAATGTATTGATCTGGAAATGTCTCATTTCAAACACTTTACAGTGTCACAAACCCATTCTGCTTGAACTTATATTAGCACAAATAGTCAACAAACATCAAGAGCAGACAAAAGATGAATCCAATATGAAAACTATTATTAACAATTTTTCAACAGATCACACTACTATGTTATACCATCCTTGATTTCATACACATTCTGGAGTGGTTTTTTGCCTGAATACTATTGATGCCTTAAGTATTAATTAGCCTTCATATTTTTTAGATTTTGTACTGCCTTAGTGTGTGACTCTGAACTTCATATAGAGTGTTAGCAAGTTCTCTGCACAGGGTAGTTAGACAAAACAATCCTTTTCCAGCCCGAGAACCAAGGACACCATTGCAGCTTCAGGCCCAAAAATATAAACAATGGCAAATTGAGGAGAGCAGTCTGAGAGGATGGGACTTCATAACCTGAAGCTGTAATTGGACAATTGACCTCAATATGTAAATGGACCAAAGCTTATAAAAGTGTGAAAACTCACTTTTACCATGACTGGTCAATCATTTTTGGTCCATCTTAGGTGTAGCCACAGCTGGGCTCTTGTGCTGCTCAAGGCGTATCCTTTGAAGGCCTTTTAATAAATACCTACTTTATTCTTTTAACTCTGCCTAGCCTCTGTTCCAGATCACCTTCTTAGTCATCAGTATTAGATGGTGTAAAACTAAGATAAACAAACAGGATTGCACAGCAAAGGATAACAATTGCCTGGACACTGATATATCTGCTCTGCACTTAATCTGTGTGGATGGCCTGTAGCACAAATCAAAGGTGAATTGCATTTCCAAATTACGTATATGAAAAGAGCACATGTTTTTGTATAATTAAATGTCTGCCCATTTCTAGTACTCTAGGAAATCCTAGCATGGGGCTTTAAGCAATCTGGTCTAGTGGAATGTGTGGCTGCCCAGGGCAGGGGGCTTGAAACCAGATGATCTTTAAGGTCCCTTCTGACCCAAACCCTTCTATAATTCTATGATAGTGCCTAAATAGAGTAGAACCAATGGCAATCATGAACACATTCCTAATAGCTCCTTCTCAGTACTCAAATAGTTTATCATAACCTGGAAGGTGTTATTGAAGATAATGAAGGCTTCAAGGATGAATAAATGTAACATTATAATATTAATTGAAGTTTCCTTGCTGGAGTGGTGTTTGTATAGGAAATGGGAAAATATGGTAGGGAGAAAGAGAACAGTTTTGAAACAGTGCAATAAAACAACTTGCCTAAGCTTGACAGGTTTCTGGCCAACTCAGAACCACTGCTAAATCTAAGAGACAGTCACAGGTTCCAAACTCTGATATGTCACCCACCTGTTAAAGTCTGAACAAGTTACCATCTGTCAAGTGGACACTGTCCCAGTAATGGGTAGAATGAACTTTCTTAATTTCTGTAGAAAAGAGAATACATGAATAGTGTCTGAAATATATGTAAAGAATTATTTCAGTGATTCCTACCTCAGTATTGGAATGTAATCATCTCATCAACTGTTCTGCATCTAGATACTTGCAAGGGATTTTCCTAAAAAAAAAAAAAAACTAAAAGAAATGAAGGTCTTGTGGAAAATTGGATCAGCTGAAACCTGTGAACACCAAAAAGAAATTTATGACAATAGTCAGAATTCAAGCAGACTAAGGTTATAACATAAATGCATGCACAAAAGTCTCTCCACTGTTTTTATTAAATAATATAATTAAAAGTTTCAAGTTAGAACTTTCACATCATTAAGATAAAACAATGAGAAGGCATGGACTACTGGATTAAAATAGTGATGAAATTTTCTTTCATGTTCACATATGAGTGAATTTAGTTTAATGCTTCACTCCCCTCCACAGCTGTAACAATCTATGTTTTTTCGGACTCTTCCTAATAGAAATAGTAAAATGTTCTGAATTGAAGGGGTCAAACAATTGCAAATGTGTATTAGGTTGTTATCCTTTCCCTTTTAGAACTGCCTAAAGGATAGTCCAGATGACCATTTTCAGTCCTTTCAACAACCACTCCTTTTGCTAGAATTAGAGTCATTTCCCCAGTGATTTCATGGGTTTTTTTCTGTGGGACGAGGTCACTTGGACATCACACATCATTGCCTGGCTGCAATTTATCATCATTTACAACAACTTCAATGTTTTAAATAAACATTACCAACTGTTCAATTTCTTGTGCTTTCTATTATATGTAACTAGGACCTGGTCAGCAACGTGTTTAGATGCCAGCATTTCCACCTCACAACACATGTGAGAGTACTCAGGGCTGTTTGCTGTGGGTCAGGCTGCCCCACATCATTTAATCCAAGGCAGTGTGATAGGAATCATGATCTTTCCTGGCCAGCCATGGAGCATAGGTTACATACAAGAAATGCTGGCAAAACTTGATGTGGGGTAAAAAAATCTCACTTAGTATCCAACAACTGTATTTTATTACAGTCATTTGGCTAGAAGGACATACCCTGGGCTGCATCAAAAGCAGGCTGGCCAGCAGGTCAAGTGAGGTGATTATCCCCTTCTACTCTGCTCTTGTGAGACCTTGCCTGCGGTGCTGTGTTCAGCTTTGGTTCCCCTCAACATAAGCAGGGTGTGGATCTGTTGGAGTGAGTCCAGAGGAGGCCACAAAATGATCAGAGGGCTGGAGCATATGCCCCATGAAGACAGGCTGAGAGAGCTGGAGCTGTTTAGCCCAGAGAAGAGAAGGTTTTGGGGAGAGACATTATAGTGGCCTGTCAGTATCTAATGGGATCTTATGAGGGAGCTGGAGAGGGACTTTTTACAAAAGCCTTTAATGGCAGGACAAAGGGTAAGGGCTTTAAATTGAAAGATGTTAGATTTAGATTAGATATTAGGAAAAAATTCTTTACTGTGAGGGTGGTGTGACACTGGAACAGATTGGCCAAGCTGTGGATACCCCATCCCTGGAAGTGTTCAAGGCCAGGCAGAATGGAGCTCTGATCAATGTGGTCTAGTGAAATGTGTCCCTGCCCACAGCAGGGGATTGAAGCTAGAAGATCTTTAAGGTCCCTTCCAACCCAAACCACCTTAATGTTGTATAACTTTATGACAATTTGACTCAGTGTCAAGTGACTACTTTGCCAGCTGTGTACAGTAAGCAGCTATTTGCTCTTTGCAATCAATCTTCTTCTCTTAGCTTCATGAGTAGTCTGGAAGCACTTGTAAGGAGCAATGCACAATGCTTGCGGCTTCCTGAGCTCATTAGAAGAGCAACTGGATTTCCAAACTTGAAAAGGAAAAATACTTTAGCAGTATAATGCCAGAGAGAAATGCTGCACATTGAAGATGTGAAGAAAACGTGAACACTGACTTACGTGTTAGGATCAATGACACTAAGAGTTTACAGGATAAGACATAAGTACTACTTAAAGATACTGTTTGTAAGCCAGTCTTAATTCAGCTTGATGAAATGCTCAGCTACAGATGCAGGAAGCAGTGGTTAAAAGCACAGACACTTATGAAAGATGGTAAGGTGGAGTTGACTTGAGAAGACGACATTGTCTACTCATAGACCACCACGTATTTTATGAACTTCTGGTTTTAGTTTCTTCAGAAAGGTTTTAGTGTTTGTACTCAAGTTAAGAAGTTCACAGGCATGTGACTAACCCAGATTTAGCACCAGCTGCAGGAATGACTCATTGCGCATTTTCCCTTTTGGAGAAAATAAATGTCTCAAGCTATAAATAGCAGTTTCATTTTGATATCAGTTCTTTTCTTTTTTTTTCTTTTTTTTTTTTTTTTTGTTTCAATGATGAATAAAGACAAAGCATTCCCTATAAACACACTTCTAAGAAACTGTGTGAAGGACTAAAAATTTCAAGATACTTCCTGAATCACTTATGTTCTCCAGGCACATTTCATTTAACTTCACTACAGCATTCTCAGTTCATGCCATTAAACATTATCTCAAGGTTTTTACTATAATAGGATTTGGCAAGTTGATGTTCAGCATAATAAGTCCCAGTCCGAACTGAACATCAATATTCAATACTTTGGGGAAACTTATGAAGCGCATCAGCCTTTAAGGGGCACTTTTAAAGAAAACAGCACAAACATTTTATGTCCACATTTTGACCCCCTATGGATCCAAAATTTCATTCAGAGGGAGGAAAACAAGTTTGGTCTTTATATGCTGGTCTGCCGTGGTAAAAATTTAATCTTGTTCTAATTAATAACCAATTACCCTAATTGGTTTATTTTGTGTTGGGTTTCTAGGGTGTTTAAAGTAAGGTCAGGCTATATTCCCTGCTGGAGATCTTCAGCCAAAGTTGTTCTCCAGAAAAAGAAGCACAGGTATTGAGCAAACTGCACACCTTTTCATATTTCATAAGAAATAGCCACTCTTGCCTCCATGTGTAATGTTCAGCCCATTATTAATATGCAGTAAAACTGTAATATATTAATGTATCTGGAAATAGTCTTGAAGTCTCATGTATTTTTCAACATACTGAAATGTGTCTCAGCATATTTTACCAGCATATGGCATTGTCATTTTCCATCAGGTGAAGAGGAAGAAGCAGGGAGAGAGAAATACTTCCTTCTCACAGGCACTGAAGTTACAACAGTTAGAATTAGAATGAGAGACAGTAACTGCATTGAGAAAATGCCCCTTTATCAATGTTTGATTTGCTGCAGAATCACAAAAAATATCCCTGTCTCCCCTAAGTCCAGATATCCATCCTAAAATGCCAAAATTTAGTCATGTTCTAGACATGATCAGAGCTTTATCTTCAGCATGAGTATTGCACTAAGGTATCCAGTATAACTATTTTCTACATGTTACTAAATGCCTTGTGTTGTTTTGGGGGTTTCTTGTGGTTGTTTTATCTTTTTCCTCAGACACAGAAGGATAAGGTATTAGGTCATGTTTAATATTTATAGGTAGTTATAAGAAACTGTTTTCTCTTACCAGGGAAACTGACTCGGGTCAATTGAACTAAACCATCATTTTAATCAGTTTTGTTTTTCAGCATACCCTCTAAAAATACTTCTTTGCAATCTAGTGCTACTTTATATGACATAATTGATGTTTTTGCTGAGTAAAATGGTATATTCTCTCCCTATATATTTATTTTAGAGAGTCCTTATGTTGGCATACATTTTTAGAAGCTTTGTTTTTCTATTAATATTTTAGAGATTGAAGAATGTCACCTTCCTTGTTCCCAGTCATTGTGAGAGTTATTTCAGACTGTATTATGCAGAAAGCTGAATTTGAACTGAAAACAACTAAAACAGAATTGTTGAGAACGACTATGACAGAATTCTAACAAAATTTAATAAATTTTGTCCAAAGCTATCCTTGACCAAAATTTCAAGGTACTTAGGTGCTTATATATGCCTATATACAATTATGTAGTTATACTGAGCAGACACTTGGTTGTCTAAACAGCTTTGAAAATATAAGGCCCTATTGCTTTAAATCTTTAAAATGAGAGCTTTGCAAGTGTTCTAACTTCTTGTTTTCTTCACAACGTGGAAATGAATAGTAAACTTCAAATTTTTCAGTTACCATTTTGTCTTTTTACTTCAAATGCTCTAAATCAATTAAATACTTTTATTGCAGCAGAAAGACTGGAAGAATATGTAAGTAAACAAAGATATCTTCATAATGTAAGCATCACTGATCTTTGGAAAAAAAATCATCATGTTATCATCATGTTATTAAAAATTTGTAAAAGGGTCAGTAGATCTTAAAAAGATTAATGTGTTTCTCAGTTCTTTACAAAAATAGAAGCAGGAACACTCTTGAATTGAGATATTTTTGTGATACTATATTAAAAAAGAGTAAATACAAATATTCAGGTTAGTAAGTAAATGCAAGTTTTCATATACTTTAGCTCCAAGTTGCATTTTGAGGAACTGTAGTCCTACTAACTATTAAACAGGAAGATGGCTTTGCTCTCCTATTGAATGAGGACACATGAAAACTTCAAGGGAAAAATTCTGGTATTTTCTTAGAAAATAGACCTTCCCTTATAGGGATAGCATTAATAATTACAGATTTTCCTCAAATTCTGGAATTTCAAAATTTATTTTTTTCAGAGTAACTGCAAGTTGGAGTGATAACCTGATTTCAAAATATAGCTCAGCCTAACATGCTTATGGTACTGTTGGGCAAGTAGGAGCAATTGGAGGAAAGAACAGAGACAAATTGACCAAACATCTGCTGTGTGATTTAATACTTGAGCAATGCAAAGTGTTTAATTCATCTGTTAGCAGGAAGGTTTCAACACAGAATTCCCCTCAACTGACAGAAGACTCCAACTGCTACTTAAAAAAATAGTGCCATTCTTCAATGTTTCATTCCTAGGGCTCTTACAGAACCCTGGGTAGGACTGACACTCTGGTTATGTTAGCTAGATTTACTATCCACCTAAAGAATAAAGCTAATATACTGCAGCTTATGTTAAACAAGGCCATTTATTTTTTTTTTTGCTATATAAATGAAGGATTTAATACTTCCTCTGAAGCATAAGGCAAGGTGAAGCACTTACTATGAGAGGTAATGCAAAATTGGATTTTCTAAGGCAGTTCTTTGTTTCTTTCTTGAAGGCAAGCAGGGTAGCATGTTGAGATGAAATTAGGTGCAGAAACAAATCATTTTTTAAAAATTAGTTTTCATTAATAGATTTTGGGAGAACATTTCTGCCATAGTGCTATCATTCAATTATTATGATATCAATACATTTACATTTCATTTTGCATAGTTTCCTTTCTCATTTATCACCACAGATCCTTAATGTCTTCAATTTGTTGTATCATTACATATGATTTTCTATTCATATTCTCCTCATCTAAAAAACATTTGTGATTTTGCTTGGTCAGTGATTAGGCTGCTGCTGGTTTTATGTAAGAGGAAGATATCCCTCTGCATTTCAGTATCAAAAAACAAACCTGTACACACCTTTATTCTGATGAAAAAGACAGTAAGAAGTGTGACAGATCATGCATAACTCATGGTAGCAACACCCACTCCTCTCATAGACAGTCTTTCCTATTATTCCTATAATTCTCCATTGTGCCAAAATCTGATCTGTCTCCCTCTCTCCTCTTCTCTCCCCTCTTGTCTCTTTTATTTTTTTATTATTCTTACTATTAGAAAATAGGAAGAAAACATATATCAATTTCCATGCTGAACATGTAGTTTGCTAATGAAATTGAACTTTTTTGCCTTTCTTTTTCGATCACAGGCATTTATAAATCTTGAGTGCTCCCCTCCCTTAAGGAGTGGGACATGACAGTAATGACTTTACATTAAAGGTGGGTAGATTTGGACTAGATTTAAGGAAGAAGTTTTTTGCAATAAGGGTGGTGAAAGACTGGAATAGCTTGTCCATAGAGGTTGTGGGTGTCCCATCCCTGGAACCATTGAAGTTCAGGTTGGACAGGGTTCTGAGCAACCTGACCTAGTTGGACATGTCTCTGCCCAGGGCAGGGAGGTTGTAACTATGCGACTTTTAAACCTCCCTTCCAACCCGAACTATTCTATAATTCTTTATTTCTATGATTATAACTGTTGTATGCATAAGGTGATCAAGCACCATTGAGAGATGCACTCAAGTGCTCCATGATGAATCATCCTTGAGCAAGATGTAGTGAGCTCTTTATTTAGCTAGAAAAAATGATAAAACCTTATTTACTAGTGCTACTGTAAGGGATTTTAACATTAAGACGAAAATCAAGACTGTTCCTTTACTACAGACTGGTCAATACCAGCACACTCTCCTCAGCCAGAGACAATGGCCCATTTAAAATGCACTCCAGTTCTTCAGGTTCATCTCATGCAACCTTGTTTTTATATATGAACTGATATATATATAAGTCCTTAGAAATAAAACCACTTGTAATGGACAAGTCAAAATTAAAGATTAGCAGATAGATATGGTGGGTAGTGCAATTATGCACTAATTGCAATACCAAAAGTTGAGAGACACACAGACTACTGTTCAAATCCATAAAGGGCTATTACATCTGTGTAGATATGTGGAGAAAGCAAAATATTTTTATCTTTATAATTTTCTAGTCGTTATTTTGTAGCGGTCCTAAGCAGAACAGTAACATGTACAAGCCAAGTGTGTATAGCAATGCAGATCATCAAATAGAAGGCATGCTAATTACTCACTAAAATTCATCCAATCAGCACAAGATATATTGACATTAAAACGTTCCTGAGACAAAGCATTTTACCTGTGCTTGGTATAGACTCATCCATGAGTGATTTTATTGTACTATAAATCTCCACTTTTGAAAACTTCCAAGAATCTGATCAAAGTCACTAAATGCAACAGATATATATTTTTAAGATTTATTACATCAGGTTAAACCATTAATCTCCTTTTTAACCATGCCCCCTTCCCATCAAAGAAGTCAAGCAATTATTCCTAAAGTAATCAACTAGCCAGTCTCAAAATAGGGCTTTTACAAGACCCACATTTGTCACAACAAGCAACTCTGCTCAGTAAAATTTCTCATGTTGTGGAAAACTGTTGTTACTAGATACTTGATGTTCTCTTAATTCATAAAAGCTTAAGGACAATTACACTCTGAAGGAGTGTTCCCAAAGGTCTCATAGAAACAAGAAAACTGGGACAATACAGATCCATTAAAATGTAATTTCCCAATACCCTTTTAAAAAACAGAGTTTCCTTTACATGCAGAACCCTCCCAGAGGACTCCTGACACCTCAGAAAAATGTTGTCTCTACTTATGTTTTTATACATGTATATTTGAAGATAAATCCACCTGCAAACCCACCATTTCAGAATCTTGAAGCTGCCTGTTAGACTCTGGATGCTGAGTTATTTACTCAGGGTAGCTCAATAAGCACTTAATTCATAACTGTATGTCCTGGGCTAGGTGGCCCTATGTAGAGGACTCATTTTGGCTTCAAGAGCATCAGTCTGGCAAGACTTCCTCACATTAAGGCCTACTATTTCAGATATCCAAGGACTTTCAGAGCTTTTACTGTTTTATGGTTTCCATGCTCGTAGGTACAAATACTGAGCCCTTTGCAATCCTGATTCAAAATCTCAAAAATCCAAATTCTACTGAACTGACAGTCAAAAACTGCTCTTAGTACAAAAATCATAAAATGCATATGAAGCGTACTAGAGATGATGTGGAAATGCTAATACACTTAGAGTTTTTATGAGTCTGTCTAAATTTAGATAAACTGTGAAAATTATGTCCTATCACATCCTCCAAAGAGGAAAAAAGAATGACAAAAGAAGCAGAATCAAAGGAGATGTTCATATGTGGCAAATGGTGCTCATCCATCTAGAACAAACCACAAAATTGGATTAAATTGTCTAGACAAACACTGAAAATCAAATTTAGGTTAAACATTAAATTTAGTTTGTCAAGAGACAGACAATTAATACTCACTTACTACACTTGCAATAATGAAGTTTTCTGTCAGTGATTAGACCATAAAAATTCCAATCAGCAGTTGTAATGAGATACTCTCTTCTGAATTAACAGCTGAGGCTTGGACAAGATTAGGCCTTTCTTAAGCAGACCACCCATAAGTGTTTCTTAATATTTAAACCTTATAGTAATGATTATTAAATCTCTGCATATTTAAACAATTGCAAAGTTTATAGGTTTCTTTCATGAACTATTGTATACTTATTTATGTTTCATTTAATGTTTCCATAAGCAATACTTCCGAAAAATCCTGACCTTCAGAACACCATCACATGAACTTCTTAATCAAAATTTGTGTGCTGTACCTGAGTAAAAGAGTTCTCCATCAATGGTAAGAGGTCATAGACTTTGTATTAACCCAGCAACACAAGTTCTCTGGACTTGTCTGCAAATCTCTTGTCCTGAGCTGATTTTGGCTTGTCACAGCTGTGACAGCAGCTGTCTAGAGGTCACATAGCTCCATCCCAAATTGTTCTAGCTTTAGTTTAGCTGTGTGCAATGGTGCAGTGCAATGAATACCTACTGCTAACTAATAGGTAATGATAACATGTAGTTATTCTGGATGGGGTGAGCTGTCTAGAATTGAATCCTAGAATAAAATTCAGTGTAGTATAGCAACGGACATACTCAAAACCCCAGGACTGCAAACACAAATGGTAGTGGCAAATTACTTGGCACTGTAGGAGTGCAGCCATGTGTGTCTGGTAAAATGTTTTGAAAGGATAATAGAAGAAAAAAGCAAGCAAAATATGAAATTGGGGACTACTAGAATTAAAGAAAACAACATTTTAGTTTAGATAGCATATAAAGATAATTCAAGCAGATTCCAGGCTGAGGAATGCCAGTGTCACACTCCTCCCTGCAGACAACTTGAGACACTGATCACTCTTGAAAACCTCCACTGTTCTCTTGAGAGGGCTATGGCAAGAAGAGGGAAGAGGATGGGTGAGCAGAACAGCAGTGAAAAGTGGTGGGTACCGGAATACATCCTCCCTAACTGTGTTGTTAACAGGTCAGCAATATTGTAAATGGACAAAGAAAAGTTTTGTTTAGACATAAAAGCTTTTAATTGAACTAATGGTAGATTCTTCGTTCCTCTTTGGAAGCTTAGTTCTCATCAAGACTTTTTTATGTAATAGCATTCATTTGGGACAATTTCCTTTTCATCTGTAATTCAGATTTCATCCTCTTTTTCTCTTCTCTATCCTTTTCTTTTGAAATGTATGAAACTGAAGCAGGAAGAAAATCAGACTCTTTGCAGAATATTTCCTTAATTCCTGTAGATATCTTGCAATGTTTGCAAGTTACACAATATTGAAAAGTGCTTTGAATACAGTTTTTTATTTATTTTTTTTAAAATAACATGCCTGAATTCCCCAACAAGTGGAAACCTTTAATTTCTTGAAGTATTTTTGAAGAAAATAAGTGTATTGAGTTGACTGTTCCCCAAACAGTACCACAGTGAGTTATATGACAAAAAGAAGTTACCAGCATTGTAATTCGATCAGCTCATCATTTCATAGCAGCTAGCATGACACGATTCTGTTTACCAACAAGCAAGGACTTTGCTTTAATGAGGGAGGAATTACCTCACTGAAATGCCTGACATGTTGTTCCATTCAAGTCCAGGAACTCAGAGGAAGGAATTCAGTAAAATATCTCCACTCATTGTATGGGAGAGTACACTGCCATGGAGGCTGTCTCACCTCACCTGCCAAGGGAGCACAACAGCTCTCTGCTGGTGGGCAGCCAAGAGCAGAGGGACTTCTATGGCTCAGTGCCATCCCAACCTCTCCCACACTGTGCTCTGGCTGTTAAGATCAGACAGAAAGTCAAGGCCAGGGCTGTCCCTCTGTCAGAAAGCACTCGCGTCACTGCGGCTGCTGGTAATGGTGAGGGAGGAGGGAGTGAAGTCAGGCTGTACAGACCTGTGTTAAGGGCCAGCCTCGGTATCAGATAAACCAGAAACCAGACATGGAAAAGGGAGCTTGCAGGTGGCTCTGCACTCCTCCACAAAGCCTTACCATTGTCCCCAGAGGCACAGTCAAGAACTGAATCCAAAGTCTCACGGTGCAGCGTGTTTCCTTGCTCAGGATATCAACACTTTTCAGCCTGCCTAGTGCCTTTTTATCCCAAAACTACAAACACAGATTTCCTTAGGAGTCATGCTCAACAGACATTCCTGTTTGTATTAGACTGCACATGCTCTGGGACAGGAAGCCGCAGCATTTCCAATGCATTGATAACAAAAAATAATAAAAAGACACATTTTGCGCAATGAGGTGTAACTTTGTACGTCAGTGAATGATTGTTAGTAGATAAAAGCTTCATTTGACTTAAAGATTTTCACCGTATTTTGTAATTATGGAAAAGAAATGCCATTTCCCATATTTAAAATGGGTCTGAAACCAAGAGAGGACTACTTCAAATGCTAAATATAGGCCTGATCATCATATGAGTTATGCCAAGAGGAGCATGCTGACTGCTTGTCTAAGGCTTTGTTGTATCAATCATTCAAAAATGAGGCTGTTTGTTTGTGAATAGAGCATGTCCACACTACATGACTAGGCTAAGGCCTTACATCATTCAAACAGAAAAATCTGAACTTATCTATGTGATTAATGTGTTCAATTGCACAACAGTGGAGGTGGCATAAGGACCCATGTGAGTTACCTGTCCCAGCAAAGCCCTGTGTGGAGGCAAGAAGTCTGAGCCTCCTGGCTGGATGTTTGCTCCCATGACATTACCTCACACAGTAGACCAGTGTAAAGGAAAGAAGTTTCCAAAAGATCTGTGTCAGATTAGTTCCCTTGCTAATGACAGGAAAGACGAGGACCTGAGCCAGCTAAACTGAGTCAGAGTCTATCCCACCCTGCTACATGTTGTACTCCTGCTCTTCCTCTCAATCAGGCTGGAGTCAAGGGAAATTCCTGCATCTCAGGGCAAATATTTTAACAACCACCAAAGTGACTCTAGGTTACGAGCTTCACCCCAAGTCCATTGCATATGTAAAGACCTATGGGATACCCATTACTGCTGTACATTAGCAGAGTACTCCTCACCCTCCAAAGCCAGGTGGCCTTTGGGTGATGGAAATGAACTCTTCTGAGGCAGCTCCAGGCCTTAAGGAGACAGAAGTAAATGAGCACAATGAATGAGAAAATGTGAAAAATCTTTATTAGAAGTGGAAGCATAGAGAAATTCTATTCTAAGCAAAAAATACACAGAGCAGAGGAAGGGAGAGAGAGAGTGAGAAACAGGACAGCTATTGCAAGGACAGGAGATTGTACAACACAGGGTCTGGAAATTTTGGAGACAATGATCCAGGGAAGAAAATGGATGAACCTAAAAAGAGGGATGAATGATGTAGGAGAAGAGGAGTGACTATATTTTCCTGCCGGGAGTATCCTAGTATATACTTGCAGAAATGAACTTTCTCCACAGCTCTCACTCATCTCTTTCCTCACTCCATCTCTTTCCATTTAATTTACTGAGTTAGAAGTATTTCACTACTGCAAAACTTGCAATTAAACTTCTCATTTTCAAATCTCCACACTTCCTTCTGTGCTGGAAGATTGTCAGCAGTTTCACAGTTAATGTGCCAGCATGGAGGGCATCCAAAATACCAGGAAATCACAGAAGGTTTTCATCTGCCGATGTCAACCTTGCTGATACCTCATTTAGGGTCAGCATTGTCCCATGTGCAAATTTTTCATTATACTTTTGTCTCTTTTATTTTCTTTCTTTTTTTTGCTTGTTTGTTTGTTTGTGGTTGTTTTTTGTTTTGGTTTGGTTTGTTTGTTTTGGTTTTGTTTGGTTTTGTTTGGCCTGGATTTGGGTTTGGTTTGATTTTTTTTTTTTCACTTTTTTTTTTAGGCAATTGCATTAAAAAGCCCAAAACAAACCAGGAAATCATGGCAAAGGGAGCCATTCAAATGTAAAATCCAAGTTCAGTCCTCATGCAAGCATCCAAACAGAAGAGAGCTTCAGATTTCATAATCATTATAGCTCCCACTCCACCATTCCTAACTGACTCAGTGCCTGGAATGAGCAGTGCTGCCTGTATAGCAGCTATTCATAATTTATCGCAAGCTTCCTGAGGAAGTGGTGTACCGAATTCTTTTGTGTGGAACTACTCAGAAATATATCTACAGGGAGGCTATTACTAGAGTATCTCAAACAGTAGCATTATGTGCATCTTTCTCTGCACACAAAATTGCATTTAAGATTAAAGCTTAGCGAAACAAGAGAACAGAAATGGGATGAGGGAAATCGTGCTTTTCATTCAGCAACAGAGGGTACAATTTGTAGGTATGTATCTTCCCTCAGAACCAATATTTTACAAATTTTAAAGGTCACAATGAGATTAATCTCTCAATATCACACATTTCCCAGGTCATTACAAGAGTAGAAATTAATATTAAACTCCCAAACCACTGAAGCTTTTTGATCTTAGCCAGGCAGATAGTGGAATATAACGGCAGTAAAGGGCATACTAAGAAATTCTGTGTCCCTCTGACAGCAGAAGAGGGGAACAAAGGTAATCCCATGGTCTTCCATCTCCTTTCTGCACATTTTATGAGCTGAAGTTAAAAACATTTTGCAGTGTCTCTGAAACAAGGATGACATAAAGCAGAAGTAATGTAATGAATAAATGAACATAGCTAGGATGTAAAAATGTTTAACTTAAATGGCTATAAAATTTTAAGGACAATCAACACAGACAACCTTGGCTGTTTTATCCAGGTTGATGAAGATTAGGAAAAATGCTTGGGCCAGCTCTCTGGAGAACAGCTGTAGTCCTGGGAATGACAAGGACTTATTAGCTCTTATTTGCTTGGTACTGTATAAATATGTGCAACATACTTGTCCCATGTTTAAAAAATTGCACTTGCTTCCATACATATTAAAAATAGAGACAATAGAGACCCTTGGAACTTGAGTATGATCCATATACATATAGAAGAGGCAACCCAATAACATGGTGGTGGCAAGACAAGGATCTGGCATGGCCTGTGAAAGCCAGACCTGTGCCCATGCTGGAGATGGGTTATCTCTGTGTGGAGCAGTTTAATGTACCTCATTCATGGGAACACTGGTGTTTGCAACACAGGTTGGGTGTCTAACAGCTAAAGGCAGTAGCCAAGGAGTTAGACAGAGTGCAAGGTTAGATAAGTTATATATGAAAATCTAATTCAACAGATGCAAAATTAGAGCAGTGGTTAAGTTACAACTCTTTAATATAGAAGTGGAGAGACGTGTGTTGTCCTGAGATCCACAGAGCCACCCTACAGGCCTGGGTGGGGGGTTTTGCTTGGACTGTCTGTTATCTGGTGCCATGGGTGGAAAACCCCACAGGCAGCTGCCCAGCTGTGGCTCAGGCCTGCACCCTTCCCTTCTGCCCTGTCTCCAAGGATTGCAATCCATCCCTCGGGATCTGCTCCCTCCTGGAGCCAGAACACCCATAACACGGACAATTAGGAGATTCTTACTTCAGAATCCAAACCAATGTGGTGACACAGGTACAGCCCAAAAGGATTTCCTGAATGACCCCTCGTTGTAGCTGTTTGCCAGCAGCCTCTGTGGCCCTCTGAGATTTTCTTGCAACAGACTGTAAAACACTACAGACAGCAACTTCATAATTTTTTTCTCTTGATAGAATTGTTGTGGTTCAGCTTACATATAAGTGAGCTAATAAACAGTTAATATTTTTATTATTTTTTTTACTTCTAGAATATATGATTTATTTACAAACTCAAAATCTTCCATCAACTTTTCTGTTAAGGAATTTTAGCAGGATACCAAATTCTGCTGAGTCACACCATATTGAACTCAAAATAACCTGATTAATTATTATAATTAGTATAAATTACAGGTTAAGCAATAGCCATCTGTCTTCTCTCCTGTTCTTTGTAAGCATTTCAGGGATGTAAATATCAGGCAGGGAAAACAACTGTTTAAGCTAAAGGCCATGCTGACACAAGAACAAATGGGTATAAATTGGCTATGAATAAATTTAGGCTTGAAATTAGGAAGGAAAAAAGGATAAGCATTACAACAACAGGGATCTAAAAAGGAATTTTTATGGAAGCAGTTCAGGACTAAAATAAGCCTGCTCTTAAGGCTGAGACAGATAAGTTTAAAAAACACTAGAAATAATATGGAACCTTCTAAAGAAAGGAAAAAAAGAGGTACCTTCAGAGAGGCTTCTCTGAAGCCTTGTACATGACAGTGCAGCTACAGCCACATCTACGTATGGCCCAGGAACAGGGAGAGATCCAGCTTCGGATGACATTGGAGGTTTCTATAATCAGACACCATTAATTACTTCATGTTATCTGGTCCAGATAAGATCACATGTGGTTCCACAATATTTTGACTGAAGTTTAAAATACACATATTTTGTTTGAAGCAACAGAACGTGCTTTAAACACCTAGAAAGAAATATTAGTGCATGTAGAAATACTTGTAAGGCAGGAAAATCATAATCTATCACTGCAGTTCTAATGCTAAAATATCTCTCTTCAGTTATTGTTACTTTGGGTTTTCAATTTTTATCAGATTATTCATAATAGATATAGGTAATATTATACTGTACAATCCTTCTTATAGCTTTAAGGAACCTACAGAAGGCACCAGGAAAAGCTGATCTGCCGTGGGCCAGTGATAGATGAAAAAATTATATATCTAGTTCTGAGGAAAAATAATTCTATTACAGGGCTTAATTTAGTCAATGAGAAGTGAAACAATGTAAGCTTCAAATATATTTCTGAAACAGTTTTCTACTCTTTTCATAGCCTTTTTCCATGTTCCAGATTCATAATAAAAATTATATGGTTTATGGAGCACATATATTAAATTAGCTCCAATTCCAACTTTTCCTGCAATTTTTTCAGCCCACATCTTTTTTTCTCTGTTTGTATAATATACCTGTAATCTTTTATTTGCATTGCAATTTATTATTAAGCATGAGTAAAGGGAATGGACTTTCACGTTAAAAATATTTTAATTAATTACTCCAAAAGAATTAGGATACTATTTTTTAGCTTTTAGCAGAAAAATATTATCGAAATATTTATTTTATTGAAAATAAATAAAATATTTTTTCTACTTAAAAATGCATGAAGTAGCAGTTTGTCCTAAGGGCCACACTACCAGTTAAGAAGCTGAAGGATCATCTAGCTTAAGTACAGCTGGAGAAGACCAGATTTATTTGAATAAAGCCTACCTTTTATCTTTGGATTTCTGAAATTTGTTTTTTGTCTAGATTGAACCTGTTTGGGGAAATTTTAAATTACTGAGTCCAGTGCCCAATACCTTCAAAACAGTATATTATTGACCTGGTGAAAAGGAGGGAAATGTGATGGCTTGAACATTATCAGTATTTTCCAACACTCTGTGAAACATGCCCCAAAACACTGAACAAAGAAGTGCATAAGCTTGGAGGCTATCTTCATTATTCTATTAGTTCAGAAATGCTGAGGGCAAGAACATGGCTTTGTGAATCCATGAGATAAGGGGAGTAGCCTCAAAGTCTTGGTTGCTTGTACTTCACAGAATCACTAAGAAATTCTATCTGCTCCACTTAAAAGGAAACCAAACTTACCCACACATTAGAATTGTGGGAGTATTTTTATTCAGCTAAACCTGAGAGCCCTGTACTGAGCAGTTCTGAGCCATACACATCCTCTCCAGTCAGACACCTGCTCTCTGAGGCTGGCCTTGTATCCCAGCTCCCAGGGGATTCCGGCGGCTGCTCTGCGCTTCTGAGCCGGACGCCTTTCCTGGCGCAGTCCTGGGCCTGACCTCCCGTTAGCTGGCTCCCTGCTCCAGCTGAGAGTGCTGAATGGCTCCACTGAAGTATGAAGGCTCCTGGCACAGTCAGCAGATACAAGTAAATGCTCCACTTTTGATCATTATCCAGAGATGTGCAGGGATGCCTGTATCACTGTGCTGACTGCGTAGGGAGTCTGGGCACATATCTAAGTGCTTTACATCCCACTGGCAGGCCATGAACCTACATGTAGGACATCTCAGTGCCTGACTCAGAAACTTTATTAATATAGAAACAGAGACACAGCAGTTTTGAGTTAGTAGCTCAGGATTCTGACTGCCAGGTCATTGTAGGACTACTGAGAAAGCAAGCACAAGGCCTGTGAAAAAATGTTAAGAGTCATTGGCTTAATAAGGCTGGTAGGGAGATGGTTTCCATGCAGTCTGAAAATGTGCACATGGGGATCATAAAGGAAAAGAGTCAAATTCTTCTTGGTCATGTTATATGTTATTAATGTTATATGTAATGCAAAACCAGCACAAGGTTTTACATACAAGGAATAACAGTCACAAGTTGGGCACTGAGAGATTCAGCTTCTACTTTAAGGTCAGCTTTTTTCACTGGTGGGTAGTTGAGCAATGAAGCAGATTTTCTAGAGTGGTGGTGGATCCTTGTTTCAGGCTTTACTTACCTGGTACAGTAATGGTAGTAGGTGCACTGGGAGGAGGGACAATATGATCACTGAAGTCCCTTCCAATCAACACCAGTAGTGTTTTTTATTTCCACCTGAACCTCAGAACTTATCTTATAAAAATAACTCCTCAGGTTTGTACCAGCAGTTTTGAGCAGAATTTAAGGACTCCACTTGTGTGAAATGTTTAGAAATTACTTTTAGCTTATGATTTGTATTTACTGTCATATGTCCAAAGTTCTTTCCATTCCCTGGTTAAAGAGGTAGAGCTGGCAAGAAGCATAGGGGACCTGAAGACATGTGCCATGTGTGTTCGCAGTAACTGTGATGCTGAGGGCAATCCACACCAGAGAGTTCCTAAGAGTTGTTTGCTGGGAAGCAGAGGACACTGGAGTCTGTTAAGCACCTAAATTGTAAAAGACATGGGTCAGGATGTAAGATATAAAGAGGTATTTCTTACAGCTCTGATTTTCTTGCAGCAACAGTCCTCATGTCGTTCTGAAACAATTACAGGATTGTAGTTGATATTCAAGTGCAAGAGTAGGTGGATTTTGCTTTACTTGGAGAAAGAAAAGGAGGAATTAGTAAACCCAAAGCATTTCTTTAAAAAAGTAAGAACATTCACTGAGTTAGCAGCAGCAAGCAAAAGATCTTTCTTTCTATCAGCTTTGCAGGTATAAATCATACACAATGGCAAAAAAAGAAAGATGAAGTCAACTCTGAACAGTCATTTCCATTTGTGAGAAGGATAGAAAAACAATGCACAGTTCCAAAGAGAAAAAGGAACTCAAAGAATGTGAAAGAGTATCTGGAACCTCTCCAGTTAGTGGCCATAGATGAGAAGAAACTGTGGAGAGCTCTGATTTCAAAGCCAGTTCCAGCACAGGGATGCTCAAACCAGTAGAGGTGCGAGTCACTGCTGATTGAGGCTTGAGCCTAGAAGAATTCCAGCCAGGTTAGTTCTGCTGCTGCCCTTGTTAAGGCACACTCCTGCACTTGGGCTGTGTCCCACGCTGCCCCAATTCCCTGTTGGGTGTGCCATCACTTCAGGGATCAATGCAAGTATGCTGAGCTCAAAACCTTTTGGCTGCATGGTATAGATACACCCAGCATTTTCAAGAAATAGAGCTAATGCAATCATCTTTATTAGCTGATATTTGATGGAAATATATTGACAAAGGCACCCTGGTAGAAGTCATTAGACTTAAATGCTTCTTCATAGAAGAAGCAGGACCTGACTGATCTAAACCACTGATTCTGAAGTAGACTTATGTTTAAAGAATCAGGTATGGTTAAATATATTTATTAATGATAGAAAGTTTCTCACATGTATCTCTTTTCACTGTTTAGGGCAGAAAATTAGTTAATATAATTATAAGTGATGCAAATATGAAATTAAAAACTGATCCAGATGTTTTAAAATTCAAATGTTCAAAAGATTAATTTGATTTACTGCTGTCATTAAATTAAGAGGAAAGGAGTCAGTTCTAAACAGTTGTAATTGCATTGCATAATTTTGGATGCTTTGAGGTCGCAGCAAAAAGGAGATGGCTACTCCTGCCAGTAGTTGCTACATAAACAAGATGACTTTTCACTAGCTTTCTGGAGTTGTTTCCAGCAAAACACAGACCAGTGCTATGTAATATATTAAAAGGAACTGAGGCTCACAGATAGAGTATTATGTTTCACTACTGTGCAAAGGAAAATTTTAGGATCAAATAAACAGAGAATAATTTCTTGTTATGAATGTAATAATGTTAAGATGTGGTAATGTTTCAAATTCCACACCTAAAAAATGTTAAGACTGGATCCGGCCTCTGGGAGTGGTTTACAGGGGATAAACTCCTACTAAATGTGAAAGAGGAAGGTAATTAATGGGCATTTATGGCAACCAGCAGTATATTTCTTTTTCTTCCAAACTTTAAATGTCATCATTTGATATTTAGATTGCTAGAGCCACTGGAGGCTTCTCAAAGTTTCTGAAAAAGAAGCAAAAATATAGACTAAGAGCTATCTGCATATCCTGGCAATATGAATTTAGATTTTGAACTGTAGTAGACTACCATCTCATTCATTATCCTGATATTTAGTTCAAATAAACTTTGAACCAGAAAGCAAGGTCAGTCTCCTGAAGGTGCTGTAACAGAAATGGATCATTTACATCAGTTTTCATCAAAATTTTAAACCCTTGTAAATTCTGAGTCCTCAGAGTCTGGCTTTTAAATTATACTGCCTGTCTTTAACACCTCCAGCTGAAGGTTCCTGCAAGTGGTTCCTGCATCTTCAGTTCTCTTCCCTAAGTAAGAGATTGTGTCCATCAACATTAATGTGTCTTTGAGGACACCTTCTGCACTGACAAGAAGTGTGAATTTCCTGGGAGTGTCAGGGAAGGCATTGTCTGCTCTGCTGTCAATAGTTAGAGAGACAAAGGAATCTTCAAGAAACTTGGACACTGCCCTGGCTGAGTTCTGTACAAGACTTCACCTCATTCATGGTGTATCATGAAAGTACAACTCCCTTCTCAAAAGACCAAATCCCATGGAGCAGAAGGTCTTTGGGCAGCCTGGCTCAACACACTCCCTAACACCCAGACATCAGCACAACACTGCTTAAAGGATGAACAGGCACTTCTTGTGTTCCATCTCAGCCAGCATAAATAGAGGAGGCACAGTGGGTCCTCTCAGATTAGACCTGGTAGGAGTTCTCATGCAAGTCATTTAAAATTTGACTGCATAGTACACTATTAGCAGATAATTTTCCACCAAGGGGGAGGGCTGTGACTAAATGGGTCATGACTGTGTAATAAAACACTGCATGTGGTAGACAGGTGCTGAGCGAGAAAAATCAGAACTTCAACATCTGCTGTGATTAGATAAGGGAAGGATTCTTACTAAATGCAAACTTTCTCGTTCTTCCATGCATTTATCTGACTATGATATTTACTCCAGTGAGGCCTATCCAGTGGAGTATGCTGTTGAAGAGATTACAAAAGAACTAGAGAAATGTTCCCAGGGAAGGGTCTCCTCTAATAGCAGCACGTTCCAAATTCAGCCAAGAACGCCAGCCAGATGAACATTTCAGTAACAAGTATTAGAAACAAGACAGGATTGTGTTCAGCAATCATATAACACCAGGGACTGGTTTGAGGTCTGTGACTAAGAAGGAAGCTGCCACCATACTGCGGATGGTTCTTATTACATGCTTATTGTTGTTCATCAGAAGGCACTTAATAAAACAGATCAGCAAATAAAACAAGCGCAGTTTACAGATGTAACATAAAATCAAATTAACAGTAAAAAGTTTCAAGACACATTTTTTTGAGCCCTGACTCTGCAAATGCAACAGGCAGAGCTCTGCACATTTCCAGCAGAAGGATTTCAGAAGTCTGAAGCAACTCTGAAAATTCTTCTGCCATCCTCATGGATAAGACCAGGAAGAGCTATGCATTCTGTCATATCAAGTATTTGTTGAAAACCTGATGTGAATGTAACAAACCAAATTCTGCTTTTAGCAATATTTTGTATGACCCTACTGGCTACAGCAAACAAACTTGATGTGTTAATGAGAGCAAATTTTAGTCAAAGGGATAAAAATTTCTTCCAAAAGGCAGAATGAAAATCAAGCTGCAAGTGCATTTGTGTTATTCTTTCTACCAGCTACCCAGGGGCAAATATGTAGCTGAAATCTTAACATCCAAATCGACTGATTAGGAATAACTTTAGTCTAAGCTGATGTAACTACTTATGACTAATTATTGCAGTTCAATACATCATTAGGAGGAAAATAAAAGCAGTGGAAAATTGACTGCACTGTTCCCACTACATTACCTTGGTTCTGTGTCAAAACAAGAGGATGTTTTGAGCAGGTCAAATAGTTGCTTCTCGAGGTCCTTTCCAGTTCTCCTTTCTTCTCTCTCTTTGATGGTAAGATTATGCAAGCTTCATGAAGTAAAGCACTTCATGATCTTCAGAGGAAAAGTAATTTGGAGAGTAGATTATTATTTTAGACCAATAAATGCCATACTTTACTGCAAGGCAAAGATAATTTGACTGCTGTTGGAAGAAATGGAAAGTAGCAAGAGAGAGACTATAAGATTATTTAGGAAGACAAAAGCTCATGCCCTCTCATTAAACAAATTTATATTTGTCAGATATAATAGTACTAACAGATTGTGGGCCATATGCTTTAAAAGCAAAGGGTACATTTCCTCTTGTTGACAATGATTGGGGTATGGTTGATTTAGTGCAGGGATGTTGCTGATTTAATGAAGTGCAAAAAAAGATAAGGAAAGTCTAGGACATATTCCAGTAAGAATGGAACAGAATAATTTTTTGCAAGGCTCCAATGTCAAACGAACAGGCAGGTGTCTTAGAGTAAAAACATCACTCTGGCTAAAGCAATTCATATGACATGTATTAATGATTACCTAGATTTTTGCTACCTTAGAAGTTAAAAGGGACATCCAGTACTTTAGACAGAATATGTTAAATTCATACAGAGGTCTGCTGAAACTAGGAACAGTCTTCAATACAATTCCCATCACCTTCCAGACATTTTACCATAAGAATTACTCTAGTAGATTCTGGCTCTGTGGTTGAATAGAACCCTAAGCATCTGTGTTACTGGATAATTTTATCTTAGTATAAAAATCATTTGTTCTCTACTTCTGTGATTTTTTTTTTTAACGAGTTTATTATTTAATAAAAAAACTCTCGATGAGGTGCAAGTTTTCCAGTTCATGAAAGATTTTAGTCTCTCCAAATTCAGTTTCAGCACAGTTCAGTTCAGTCAACATCCTTTTACAAATTCTATCCAGAAAACAATCATCTAAATAGGGGCACACTGCACTGGATAGTTTGTGGGAAAAGTGGAAGAGCTACTGCCACTCCTGAATCCCTCTTTGTCCACCACCCATATTCAAAATAAAGTTTCTCCCTCATTGTTAAATGCCCTGTCCTGGAGTGCCAGGACCTGGAGGTGGTTGACAGGACCTCCCAGGTTGTGTGTCTGTCCCCATGGTTCCACTCACTGTCTGCTGAAGAGATGGCTCTCACACATCTGTTTGCACAGCATAAAGCACGGCAGGGCTGTCTCCACAGCTGAGTGACTAGAAACCCATAAACACACAGAGTCCACTCAGATCCTTGTGGGAGAAGCATGGGTCTTGAAAGGTTGTGTTAGGGACAGGGAAAACAGAATGTCTGAAGAGCACAGCCATGGATTTTGTAAACTTCTTTTGCTTGAGAAAGTCTTCAGTGATTACTAGAGGCACAATGAGTAGCCTCATCTGTCAGCACTTGGTGAAATTCTGCACTGTTTAACAGAAGGACTCTTCGTTAATGTAAAAATTACATTGTTTAAAGAAAAATACATAGTTTAAAGAAAAATTCAATACATTTCTGATAGCAAATTCCAAGAAAAATCGAACCAGAAAACTGATTTCCTGTTATCAAACTGTGGTGGGTTTTGAAGAATATCTTCAGCACAGGTAGCTGAGTGTGCAGATGCATTTCAAGCAGCAGGTTGAGCTCTGGGGAGTAGGAGCCCTAGGCCAAGGCAAAAGGCCATGAATTGCTAACCCTTTGCATAACAAAGCACAGGGGGACTTGTGTCCCAGAGGCACCCAGCTCAAGCTGTTACTTTTTTTATTTAGTTATTGCACCATGATCTATATACTTCAAGGATCTGAATGTCAGAGACTCTGCTATGGGAAGCCTGGTGTCAAGCTGGTAAGGAAATCTGGTCCAACTGTGTGAGTGTGAGGTGTGTCACTGTGAAGGGGCTTCATTCTAGTCCACGTGGTGTGAGTGTGACTGCCAGAGCGGCTCCTGGATGGTCAGACAGAGCAGTTACTTTAGCTGTGGTTTGACTTTGGCTGGATGCTCTCTCACTTCCCCTTCCAAAACAGACAAAATAGAACGGAATAGGGAAGACAAAATAGAATAGGAAACTAGTTTTCTCTGTATCAGCTAGGCTGAGATAAGACAGTATGCTAAAGTACTGGCAAAAGGTTGTGCACACACAAGCAAACAAACAAACAAAAAAAAAATTTATTCGCTACTTCTCACCATTGAGCAATGTCTGGCCATTTCCTGGGCAGAGGGGCTTCAGCAACTGCCCCAGAAAGCAAACACTGCAAATAATGAGTGTCCCATTTTCCTCCTCCTTTTCTTAGCTTCTATATCTGAGCTGATGCCACATGGTATGGAATACCCCTTTGGTTAATTTGGGCCTGGTTGTGTCCCCTCCCAGATCCTGCCCATTCCCAGTGCCTTGATGGAGGGAATATTGGAGAGCGCCAGCACTGTTCAGCAGTAGCCACAACACTGCTGTGTTATCCACAACTTTTTAGCTACCAGCTCAAAGCACAGTACTCTCAGGGCTGCCATGGGGAAAATTAACTCCATCTCAGCCACTCCCAATACACTGGAAATTTACACATATTGGTGGTGGGGCGGGAAAGTGTGAACACTTTGAGTCCATCAGCCCAGAAACAAGTGTACACCCCAACTGCATCCCCACAACACAGACACTGCAGGCACAAGTCATTTTGCTAGATTTCAGAAGGTTTGATCCAGTTGCCCATATCTGTGTGTCCTGTGATGTTGGGGTGCTTTAATAATATTTATATTATTTTATATTAATTAAATTATTATATATATTATTATATTAATTTAATAACCTGGCCTGCAACTGCTAGCCTTAAAGGATACGGCCATCTCTGGGTGCCTCAAAGTCACCAGGTAAATATACACATAATAGATTTTTCAAATTGATAAAATAAATTCCAATAAAGACACAGGTCAGCAGTGAGCCATGAGACTGACTTTGGTTGATGTGCACACATTTGTAAAAGTTACATGTCTGAGCCCTCTTGCTGAGCTGAGGAGTCTGAACAAGCGTAGCTCTGACTAGAGGTGCATGCCAAAAACAATAGAGCTCATGGGAGATATTCATCACTGCAAACTTATAGCCAGCTTCAGTAAATATTCTTTTGTTTTCACTCATTAATTTAACCATATAGCCAGTTAATATCTAGTACATATACAGGCTATAGCCATCATTTTCCATGGAGGAATTTGGGGTGAGAGATCTGGGGACAAGTCCATCTTCTCAGTGACATAATTCTAAAATGCTGTTGTGAAATCATTTTTCCCTTGTCAGCAAAGAGCAATGAACTAATAGCTATGTTAAAAGAGTAGCTGCCTGTTTATGAAAAATTAAATAGCCAGTCCTCAAGCTGACAAAGCAGTTTAGTGATGTACTACAAAAGGTGTTTGTCAATAAGGACCAAGGAGCATCAGGAGCGTCTTTCAGAAATTGAGTCCCCTGTGATAAAAGGAGAACAGGACAACGTGTCAGTGTGTGTCCCCTTAGAGCTTCAAACCTTTTATTTCTCTGGGAAACAAACAGAACTCAGAGCAAATATGTATATAAGGAATTGAGATTTTTGTTTACTCAAATGGGAGTTGATGCTGTCATCAGAGCTTGCTCATGGGATTACAGTGCGGCAACAATTTACTCTTTTTTATTTTACATTTATTTTTACCTTTACTTTTTGCTTTAATTAAGCATGGAAAATAAGCAAATAAGACATTTTAACCTATGATATGATAAATAAAGGGTCACTATGGAAATTTTATAAATAAATGTCTATATAAACCTACACAATAATGAAGTGAATTAATACAGCAACTAAAGACCATTGAAGTGAATAATTCCTCTCAACTGATTTTATTAATTATTAAAAGATCTAAAAATTCCATAGTTTGGAGTTGGACTCTTGGCAAAACAGTCCCTCATCTCACCTGAGAATTTTAGCAGGAATGCAAGAGTCTGTTTTCCTACTCATACTGATCTGTCTGCAATGATATCTTTAGTCAAAGTGTTTTTGCCCTGGAAAACAAATATCTTTAGAAATATATATGGAATATTTTCCCATGACAACTACTAATCACCCACAGGATGAACCACTGTTCCAGAGGAAATCCAGTCCTGTCCCAGTTAAAGGTAATTTCAGGGTAAATATTATATTCCAAGTCTTCCATGTAGCAGCAAGGCCAGAGAGAAACAGATTATGGGCCCTTTGTTCATGTGGGAAACTGCTGTGAGAGACTATGTTTTATGCATATTTTTTATATCATTAGCTCTCTAATCAGTTTACAAACAAACACTCCTAACACAATTCATTCTCACAAAACAGAAGTATTTAATAATACAGGATATTTCTATTCTGTTCCTACACCTGGGGTAATAGCTTTTAATTATGTAATTTCCTATACTGAAATACTTTAAGTAGTGTCACTGTGAATACACTCACCTTGAAACACAGACTCTTCTATTAGAGTTTGACCAGGAACACAAATTTTGTGCCAGCTGTACACCATGATACCTAAAATGTGTATGAGGCAGGAGTACTGCATAATATACTCTAAATGTGTGTGTGTCTGTTTGAAATCCCAAGGGTACATAAAAGGATATGAAAAAGATTGGCCTAGTAATAGCTAACATTACTTCTACTTGCAAGAAGTGCTATAAAAAGGTGCTGCCTTTTAAATCATAGCCAGGACCATACAGAGAGGGCTACCCAGCCTGGAACCATGCCTGTGAAAGTTCAGTAAGTAGGCATGGTAGGAATATAAAAGCAGAACCAATACCAAGTTATCCTTCCCCTGGTATGTCCTCCCTCTTCAGTATGGAGAGTTTTCAGAGCCAGAGATGTCCTCTGTTCCTTTGTGCTTCAAGGCAGCAGAGGGGAGATCCTTCTTTCATTCCTGAGCATGTTGTCACTCAAATCCCAATCGCTTCTTGTTCTTTTTATGCCCTTCATGTTTTTATATATCTACAATAGTCATCTCTATTCCAAACTAAAAGCTACTTGTCAATTCTATCTCTTTTTATAGCCATGCTATTTTAAAGCCCTGATTATACTTGCCATCCTTCTCTGATTAGCTTGCACTGGCATATGCAGAAGCAAATTATGCTTTTGATAGCCTTGTGGTTAACACACTGATAAGGTTGTCCATAACTGAGAAATCAACCCCACACACATATCACAGTTCCCATGTGGTTTGCAAGGCAGAGATTTACAGAGACTTGAGTAAGAATAATAGGAAAACGGTCCCTAACTTCTCCTTTGTGCAGTCATTCCCTTCCAAAATGACCTATCCAAGATCCATGGTCAGGTCCTTGACCCCTCCCCACACAGAATGTCCAGCTATAGAAATTTTTGATTCTATTGGTTAGAATTGCCAAAACTATAGGACTTGAGAAAGCAACTTGCAAAACCAACATCAAGAGAAAAAGACAGTGGCAGGTTTGGCAACCAGTGTCCCTTCCTTCTGGCCAGGGGCACTCTGAGCTTGGAAGCAGAGGTCAGTACTAATTCATTCCATTTCAAAGGCTTGGCGCTGTTTTCTTCCTTGTCAAAGTGTACATGTTTGTGCTTGACCAGTCTATTCATGGCTGACATGATGTAAACTGTGAGCAAATTTTGAAGTCCTCTCTTTGTGCAATTGCCTCGATCCATTGTCCCTTCCATGTGTTACGTCTTCAGAAAAAGAGACATGCTGGGAAAGCACAGCGGCATCCAATTCCTGAGGGCACATAAAATGGCAACAGTGATTACTGGTTTAAATAAATATAGCAACAGTGGTGGCAATGCAATCTATTCCTACAGTGAATAAAATTTAACATCCATGTTCAGACACTTCCTGTTATCCATCAATTACTGGATCAGCAGGAAGTAGCATACTCAGGCAGAGCCACATGGGTAATTGCACGGCAGGTAGTTAAAGGAATAGGCAAGACAGATGATTAAAACTTAAAGGAAATCAAACAACTTCTGTTTGAAAATCTCAGATTTTAGTGAGGATTATGTTATTAAAAATTTTAAAAAAGTATTTCTGCTTCTCGGACAGAATTCCTATGGCACATAGCTGCATAAAAACAGAAAGCAGAAAGATCAGCTGGATCTCTCCTGTCACTTCCAGCATCAGGCCCTTATCTGGAGACCTTTTCTCATAGCACAACAGTGAGTCACTGATAGCAAAGTGATGGGATTTCCCATTATTTCCCTTTTGCAGCTATCTCTGCCAATCCCTGATATTAAGTTTTATCCTGACAATTTTTGACATTTTTTTAATCATTTTTACCATCTTAAATATTTGTTTAGATTCCTACTGTATGAGAAGAATAAATATATATTTCAACCACAGCCTGAGGTTAATTCTTTGCTAGCCTTACACAGAAGATAGTACAATTCTGTAGCGGATTTAGTGACATCCACTAGCTGACGTGCTTAGATGGATAAAGTTCCCAGTGGGGATCAGACTAGGAAGCCCTTTATTGAACAGGTATATTCTCACATCCAATATAACAGCAAAACAAGGAAGAAAAATCAGAGACAGAGAGAGTACCAATATAAATTTGAGAAAGAAGAACTAAGAGAGAGGTATCGATACAATGATTGTTGTTGCAACTAGGAAAGGAAGGTGTGATGGGTTCTGGTTACTCAGGTTGCACAATCTCATACCTAGAGAAACAGGTATCATATCTGGACTTCAAATGTCCTGCTGTCTCCTAGGCAAACTTCAAGTGTGCCAAGAATGCTGTTATTTTCAAAGAAGTCAAAGAATGGCTACAAGATTCTACTTTCCAGAGCATGTTCTTTTCTGCCAAACCCGACATAACTGCAACTCCAACTTGGTGAATTTAATTTTTACTTAATTTTTAGCAAACTACAATTTCAAAGGGAAATTATGTACTTATTGTGTTTAGAACAATGAAAGAGGGAGTTCTTCTAACCCTGGAGCAAAAAAATAAAGGAGAGAAAAAGAAAATAAATTGATTTATACAACCAAAATTCAAACAGTAAACAACAAAAAGCCCTTCCTTAGTCCCTATCACATTCTCTGTTTTATGCCTGCAGTTCATTTAAAGAAAAATTAGTTATGAAATCTTATGAAATTTCTTGTGGATATTTTTAAAATAGAAATTGTTAGATATATATATCTAACTGTCAGACCTCCTTACATTATAGCAATAAAAATACTTATATTACTTAAAATTTACATATATATTTTACCCAAAATAGTTATTCCTAATGATTATTTGAATTACAGGCTATTTTCCCTAGTATGATAATTTTCCACAAGTTACTCACTTTGCTATTTCCTCTTCTGGTGGTTCTTTCTCTGTTTTCACTTAAGTTTTAAAAGCTGTTCAGTCCATCAGCTTCTGGCTGTCCACATCAGCAAAAAACCTTAGTTCATTTCCCACAGTTACAGCCAGGTAACTGGATTTTTCTGTGCTTTTAGATCATATTTTCATATTAGCAATGTTAATATTTACTCTTGCTGTGTTCTTCCTTCATGGATATGAAATAAGTGCTCAGAACTTCCTATCGTGTTGTAGGAATGATAAATCCATTAATCCCACTTAAAAGCCATGTTGCAAAAGAGGATGCACAGAGCACACTGTACAGAAAGGGACTTTAGGCTCTGACAGCAACACTCTGTTAGGTACCTTCCCTAAACAGGTACAGTATGGCTTCCCTTACCCAAATTTGCAGCATCAGTGCTCAAGGCAATGCCCTGTGTTGTTTAAACACAGAGAAATTTGCACTATTTTATGATTTTAAGTAAAGTCAAAAAAAAAGAAAATAAAAGTGAGAAGGCCTTGATAGACCTTCTTGAACCCACTCACTTTGAAGCACACAGTGTGGCTGTTTGCCCCAGCCAGGAGCTCTCCTTCAATGCTCAGCAGATTATCTCATGCATCTATTCCTTCAGGCACAGACCATTCGGTACCACCATGGAGCCACCATGTCAAGGACATACAAACCATTTGCAGGACTCCTTTTCTTCTATCTTGATGTATTTCTCCCATGCAAAGAAACCTCAGAGTGAAGACAATTGTGTTACTCGTTTTGAATACTTCTTCACTCGGATTAAGACAAAAAGTATCCCAGTAGGTAAAAGTGTGTCCCAGAGTGACATTCTGGCAATCAAGCAAAGCCAATGGCAAAATCTCATCACACTCAATCTGACACATGGTTCTATTCTGGACTTCATATACATGATAAATGGAAATTTAATTATACCTTTTTACACTGTTATAGTCCACTATTTGTCTCCTCCGAACTACTGACCTTCTTCTGTCATGTCTCAAGCATCAAGGTCCTGTTTGTTCGATTTAACTGCCCACAGGCAAGTCCAATGTGTTCTTCTTTGTCTTCGTGATGCAAGTGCTGTTAATTGAGAGTGATTACAGCACAAGCCATGTTACTGGGGGAGCTGGAAAAGTCAGGCCAATGTGTGTAGTTCTATGGAATAATAAGAATCCTTAAGCTTTTAAGGAATCAATGCAAGTTGAAAAGATGAAAGATATGGCTACGTTCAGGAAGTGAGCATAAAGTGATCACACTCCTGGAGGGAGGCAGGGAGATGTCCTTCATGTCCAGCTACACGTGTCCTTCATGCCCTTCCCTAAAGACATGTCTCTTCTTCATAATACCCTTATTAGGGAGTGACTAGGTAGTGCTGCTTTTCACAGATGAATGTTTGCATTCAGCACCACGCTCTTGAACTTCTCCGTTTTATCAGGTAGCAGGTAATTACCATGCGTCACATCACCTGGAGTGCCATTATGTAAATTTGCATGTGGCTTGAAAACGCTGCTTGGATAAATATTTATCATCCTTTAAAGCTTCTCTTGGAAAAGAATGTCATACCTTCTGGTCTCTCATATCGCTTCACATGTACAATTAAAAAAGAATTTTTAGATGAAGGGAATGTCTGTGGAGGAAAGGCTTGGTGCCCGCAGAGAAATTTCTTTCAGAATTCTGGAAGAACAGGACAAAGGGAAAAATTTTAAGTAACTAGCATATAAAAAGAAACATATAACTTGATGGTCTACCTTGTTCAGAAGTCATTTTATTCTCTTCTACCCAGGTTCTATTCCATACATTCTTCTCCTGAGCCTGAACCTCAAAGGGTTCAGTAATCATTGCAGGAATGTTATTATGGAGAAAGGCTTTCTCTCTTCAAGGTTGTTGGAATCTTTGCTACCATCTCTCATTTGTTCTCTCATTGAAAGTTCATAGAATAAAATATATAATAAAAAAGCCTATAAGAATAACAAGCAAGAAAAATATGCTCTTAATCAGGTTTCCTTTGGAGGTATTAAGGATTATCTGCCTAAGAAGTGAGTGAGGACTAGAAATGACCCTTTTGCCCAAAAACTAAGCTGGTACACTATTGCCTCATTTAAATTTCTGGTGCACAATTCTAATTTAGAGATCCAAGCGAGGCACACTGACAAGTGCAAATATGCACTTGGTTTTGATGGAAAGAAAAGGACCAGGGAAAAAGGATTCTTTTTTATTAAACTTTGAGTTTAAGAAAGCGTCAAATCTCACTTGAGATCCAGGCATGGCTTGAAAGTTCAGGCATTTAAAAACTCCCAGTCTTGACTTTTAAGAATGGATAGACTGAGGAGGTTGCTCAGGGAGATAGAACAGACAGTAGACACAGATTAGGCCTGCTTGCTATTCCCTCTCCATGCATGGTGCTTGTGGGGCCAGGGAAAGGTCAGAAAAGTTCTCCGTACCACAGGGATGAGCTGCTACAGCTGGAACTGGAGTCTTGTAAAAGTTTCTGTTGATTGCACAGAGAAAGACCAGATGTTATTGCAGTGAGTGTTTGTTGCATTCACCACTGATTCATCCAGCTTGATATCATTTCACCTACACACAATAAAAAAATTTCTGCAGGCCCTGTCTACTGCTCTTCTTGTGGTGTTGGTATTCCTTAAGAGGTCTCAGAAGGCGGAAGCAAAGCACCATTGCATCAGCTGAGCACTCTAAATCCGCATCATTTGAGGATCCCACTCACATGTTGAAGCTGAAATCCCTGTTCTGTTTACATGCATGAGCTGAGTATACGCCAGACATTCCCCCCGCCCCCAGTTCTAGCTTGCTCTTTCTTAGAGAACGCTACAAAAGGTACATGGTGCCTTCCCAAAGACACAGCATAAGAGCTTGTGATTAATGAAGGAACAGCAATCAAGAAACAAGGGAAGAAAAGAGAGTTTTTTATTTTAAATTATAACAAGAAACTGGCTTGATTTTATGTAAGTCAGACTGATCTGGTACAAAAATAGGTAGATAGACCAGGGAAAGGTATTTTGTATCATAAGAAGTGTATTAGTTTGAAATCAAACCAGTGAGAGATCGCAAGTCAGAATTATAATTTAATAGGAAAATGATAAAAAGAATAAATGCAATAATATCAAAAACACTGACAGAGTCAGAATACAGCCTGGAATCCTGTTAGGGTGATGGTAGTCGTCCAGATGAGGTGGTCTTGTTGAAGCGTGATCCTCTGGAAGAAAGGGGGTCTGGTCTTCAGCTGAAAGTCCAGCAGTAGCTCCTGTCCTCTGGAAGTCCCGTAGGTAAGGGCTGCTGTGGTGTTCGAATTCTCAGCTTATATCCAGTATGGAATGCTTGGCTCCTCCCTCGGGGAGGAGCATCTCACAATGGGATGGTGAGTCATGAGATAAGGCCTTGATGAGCCATTAACAGAAAACAGTCCAGGAGGAAGTTATCTCTGAGTCATGCAGCAAGGCAGTGGTGGGCCCATTAACAGGGGACAATACAGGGGGAAGTTATCTATGAGTCATGGGGCAGGGCATTGATGGGCCCATTAACAGAAGGTACCCCGGGGGGGGGGGGGAAGCAGGGAGCACTGCCTCACCTGGTTTCAACAGTACATGAGGATGGTGATAGAATATACTGCAACCCAGGACATAATCCACCCCTTATTCTATTACCATCTACATAATTCCAAATCAGTACCTTCCTTAAACTCCACACACACACACACACACATATATATATATATATACAATGGAACCTTACACACAGTTCTCACTTAAAAGGAGGTCTCCTTGTGGCACACATCGGGTTTCCCCATTTTTCCGCATTACCCACCAAGTGCAACCAGGTCCTTGAGCGAAGACAATCTCACGGATAGGTTTGCTCTTGCCTGAGGTGGGATTAATCTAAACAGTCTTTCCTAACATACCTCTCATGTGTACCACAGGGACTTTATCTCCATCTACCGTGTGCAAGGGTTCAGACTGGGCAGGACTAGCTCGATTGATGGATCTTCTGGTGTTAACCATCCAGGTGGCCTTTGCTAAGTTCACTTCTCAATTTTTGAAGGTTCTTCCACCAAGTGCTTTTAGGGTAGTCTTGAGTAGTCCATTGCACCGTTCAATTTTCCCAGCAGCTGGTGCATGATAAGGGATATGATAGATCCATTCAATTCCATGTTCTCTGGCCTAAGTACTTACGAGGCTGTTCTTGAAATGCGTCCCGTTGTCTGACTCGATTCTCTCAGGGGTGCCATGTCTCTAAAGGACTTGCTTTTCCAGGCCCAAGATGGTGTTCCGGGCAGTAGCATGAGGCACAGGGTATGTTTCCAGCCATCCAGTGGTTGCTTCCACTATGGTCAACACGTAGCGCTTGCCTTGGCGGGTTTGGGGAAGGGTGATGTAGTCAATTTGCCAGGCTTCCCCATACCTGTACTTGGACCATCTTCCACCGTACCACAGAGGCTTCACCCGCTTGGCCTGTTTGATTGCAGCGCAGGTCTCGCAGTTGTGGATAACCTGTGAGATGCTGTCTATAGTAAGGTCCACCCCTCGCTCACGAGCCTATCGGTACGTTGCATCTCGTCCCTGATGACCAGAGGCATCATGGGCCCAACGAGCTAAAAATAATTCTCCCTTGTGCTGCCAGTCCAGATCCACTTGTGATATTTTCACCTTGGCAGCTCGATCCACCTGCTCATTGTTACGGTGTTCTTCATTAGCCCGACTTTTGGGTACATGAGCATCCACGTGTCGAACCTTCACGATCAGCTTCTCCACCCGAGCAGCGATGTCCTGCCAAATCTCAGCGGCCCAGATGGGTTTCCCTCTGCGCTGCCAGTTGGCTTTTCTCCAGCGATCCAGCCATCCCCACAGAGCATTAGCTACCATCCAGGAGTCAGTGTAGAGATAGAGCCTCGGCCACTTCTCTCTTTCAGCAATATCTAAAGCCAGCTGGACAGCTTTAAGTTCTGCGACCTGACTCGATCCACCCTCTCCCTCGGTAGCTTGTGCAACTCGTCGTGTGGGGTTCCATACAGCAGCTTTTCATTTCCGGTTAGTGCTTACAATTCGGCAGGAACCATCGGTGAAGAGGGCATATCGTTTTTCACTCTCCGGTAGCTCATTATATGGTGGGGCTTCTTCAGCACGTGTCACTTGCTCCTCTTCTTCAGAAGATAATCCAAAAGTCTCACCTTCAGGCCAGTTTGTTATAATTTCCAGAATCCCAGGGCGGTTCAGGTTTCTAATACGGGCACGCTGTGTAATGAGGGCAATCCATTTGCTCCAAGTAGCATCGGTGGCATGATGCGTGGAAGGAATCTTTCCCTTGAACATCCACCCCAGCACCGGCAGTCGGGGTGCCAGAAGCAGCTGCGCTTCAGTACCAATGACCTCTGAGGCAGCTTGGACTCCTTCATAGGCGGCCAAAATTTCTTTCTCTGTTGGGGTGTAGTTGGCCTCGGATCCTCTGTAGCTTCGGCTCCAGAATCCCAGTGGTCGACTCCGAGTCTCACCAGGCACCTTCTGCCAAAGGCTCCAGGACAGACCATTGTTCCCGGCTGTAGAGTAGAGCACGTTTTTCACTTCTGGCCCCGTTCTGACTGGACCAAGGGCTACTGCATGAGCGATTTCTTGCTTGATCTGGGCGAAAGCTTGTTGCTGTTCAGGGCCCCAATGGAAATTGTTCTTCTTGCGGGTAACCAGGTAGAGAGGGCTCACAATCTGGCTATATTCAGGAATGTGCATTCTCTAAAAGCCTATGGCACCTAGGAAAGCTTGTGTTTCCTTCTTGTTGGTCGGTGGAGACATCGCAGTGATCTTATTGATGACTTCAGTGGGAATCTGACGCCGTCCATCTTGCTACTTTACCCCCAGGAACTGGATCTCCTGGGCAGGTCTCTTGACTTTGCTCCTCTTGATGGCAAAACCAGCTTTCAGGAGAATCTGGATGATCTTCTGTCCCTTCTCAAATACTTCTGTTGCTGTGTTCCCCCACACAATGATGTCATCAATGTACTGCAGGTGTTCTGGAGCCTCACCCTTTTCTAGCACAGTCTGGATCAGTCCATGGCAGATAGTAGGACTGTGCTTCCACCCCTGGGGCAATCGGTTCCAGGTATACTGCACACCCCTCCAGGTGAAGGCAAACTGAGGCCTGCACTCTGCTGCCAGAGGAATGGAGAAAAACGCATTTGCAATATCAATGGTCGCGTACTACTTTGCTGCCTTGGATTCCAGCTCATACTGAAGCTCCAGCATGTCTGGTACGGCTGCACTCAGTGGTGGCGTGACTTCATTCAGTCCACGGTAATCCACCGTCAGTCTCTATTCTCCACTGGACTTACGCACTGGCCATATGGGGCTGTTAAAGGGTGAACGAGCCTTGCTGACCACCCCTTGGCTCTCCAGCTCACGAATCATCGTATGGATGGGGACCACAGAGTCTCTGTCGGTGCGGTATTGCCGACGGTGCACTGTTGCTCTGGCAATTGGTACCTGTTCTTCAACTCTCAGTAGTCTTACAGCAGAAGGGTTGTCTGAGAGACCAGGCAAGGTACTCAGTTGTCTGATGCTTTCTGTCTCTAGAGCAGCTATCCCAAAAGCCCAGCGATAACTTTTTGGGTCTTTGAAGTACCCGTTCCTGAGGTAATCTATGCCGAGGATGCATGGGGCCTCTGGACCAGTCACGATGGGGTGTTTCTGCCACTCATTCCCAGTTAAACTCACTTCAGCTTCCAGTACCGTGAGCTCCTGGGATCCCCCTGTCACCCCAGAAATAGAAATGGGTTCCGCTCCCACATACCTTGATGGCATTAGAGTGCATTGAGTGCCGGTATCAACCAAAGCCGTATATCTTTGTGGGTCAGATGTGCCAGGCCATCGGATCCACACTGTCCAATAGATCCGGTTGTCTCTCTCCTCTACCTGGCTAGAGGCAGGGACCCTCTAATCCTGGTCATGGTGCACGTTGCTCTCCTCCGGTGAATATGCTCTTGATGTCCCTTCAAGAGGATCACTCATATCATCATTTCTATACTTTCTGATGTTCTGGCCACGAGAGACCGGAGCGGCGCTGGCTCTAGATGAGCTCCTTGTGGTAGTTGTCCCTCTTTTTAGTTCACGTACCCGGGCTGCTAAGGAGGAGGTGGGTTTTCCATCCCACTTCCTCATGTCTTCTCCATGCTCCTGGAGAAAAAACCAGAGGTTACCTCGTGGAGTGTATCCTTTCTCCCTGGCTGGGGAATGCCTACTCTTAATAGCAGAGACTCTTGTTGGTTCTGGGGAGACGTGGTAAATTTCTTCCTTAAGTTCCTTTTTTAGTTTCTGATGGCCCTCTTCAATCAAGCTCCGGACTTGCTCAGCCAGCCTTGTTTCCACAGATGAGACATGGGTGCGAAACGGGGCAGTGACAGTGTCCTCGTAGATTCTTAGTTTATTGGCCAGGACACCCACCCTGTCCTCACCTTCCCTCCATTGCAGTGTTGCCAGGTAACGGGAGTACATCTCTGGTCTAAGCCGTGCAAATCTCAGCTACATCTGTGACGTGCACTGGACACCATCTGGGCTCTTAGGAAATCTCTCATCTTCTGCAAAAATGATCTCCAGCACAGCCAACTCCCTCAGGCATCGGATACCCTGTTCCATTGTGCTCCATTTTCCCTGGTGCACCTGGAGGTCTTCTTTGCAGAGGTATCTGTCCCTTACACTTGTCAGCAGTCGCCTCCAGAGGCTGAGAGTTTCTTGGGTTCTCCCAATCCCCTGGTCAATGACCACATCCCGGGACAGCAATCCCAGTTGCTTGGCCTCACTTCCATCCAGGATGGTGTCGTTTGCTGCAGCGTCTCAGATGCGGAGCAGCCAGGTTAGGATGGACTCGTTCGTCTGGCGGGTGAATTCCCTCCGCAGGTCACGCAGCTCACCTAGGGATAGAGAGCGAGTGATAATCTCTGGTTCTGTCTCTTCCGCTGCGTGTGAAGGTCCTGCCTCACCCTCATCAGTCACTATGCGGACTGATTTGCTTTTTGATTTCTTTTTCTGAATGGGGGCAACTTCTACCGGTTTAGGCTGCTCTGGTTCGGTGACTGTTTGTGTGGAGGTGCTCATGGCCCTTTTGGTTCCTTTCTCCTCTGTGGCAGTCTGAGTGGACACGGATGCTGTTGCTTTGCTCTTGGTTTCTTTCTCTTCTGTGGCAGTCTGCGTAGACACAGACGCTGTGGCTTTGCTCTTGGTTCCTTTCTCCTCTGTGGCAGTCTGTGTGGTCATGGATGCTGTTGCTCTGCTTTTGGTTCTTTTCTCTTCCTCCTCAAGAAGACGCTGTACCACACCAAACAGTGCTTTGTTTCCAAGCATGGTGTACATGGTGCAGGCCATGCAGAGAAAACAAAACAGCAAGACTAGGCTGTCCTTGGCATCCAGAGAGAACTCAATATTTTTAAAAACTGCTGTGCCTGACCTGAAAGGCTGGAAGAAACCACTCTCCACTCTTCCCACCAAGGGCAGGGTGCGATTGTTGAGAAGGTCTCAGATGTAGCAGCCCAGACTAGGACAAGCAAACAAAATTGAGTATATATTCCGAATGGTATTCATTGCCTCACAGGTTATCATGCCATAAGCATAATAAACCAATAAAGCAATTCTCATACCATTCCCTGGTCTCAACAGGAGCAATACAACAGGCAAGTAGTTCCCTATGTGAGGGAAAATATAGAGAGCAAGATACAGTACCTATATAGACAAGCCAACCACCATGGTGGATAGGTTTCTGTTAATATGAAATTGCAATTCTGACTTTCTCTCAGGTTAATGCCCCACGTTGGGCGCCAAAATATGTACTAGTTTGAAATCAAACCAGTGAGAGATCGCAAGTCAGAATTATAATTTAATAGGAAAATGATAAAAAGAATAAATGCAATAATATCAAAAACACTGACAGAGTCAGAATACAGCCTGGAATCCTGTTAGGGTGATGGTAGTCGTCCAGATGAGGTGGTCTTGTTGAAGCGTGATCCTCTGGAAGAAAGGGGGTCTGGTCTTCAGCTGAAAGTCCAGCAGTAACTCCTGTCCTCTGGAAGTCCCGTAGGTAAGGGCTGCTGTGGTGTTCGAATTCTCAGCTTATATCCAGTATGGAATGCTTGGCTCCTCCCTCGGGGAGGAGCATCTCACAATGGGATGGTGAGTCATGAGATAAGGCCTTGATGAGCCATTAACAGAAAACAGTCCAGGAGGAAGTTATCTCTGAGTCATGCAGCAAGGCAGTGGTGGGCCCATTAACAGGGGACAATACAGGGGGAAGTTATCTATGAGTCATGGGGCAGGGCATTGATGGGCCCATTAACAGAAGGTACCCCGGGGGGGGGGGGGAAGCAGGGAGCACTGCCTCACCTGGTTTCAACAGTACATGAGGATGGTGATAGAATATACTGCAACCCAGGACAAGAAGGAAACTTAAAATCCCTTGAGTGGCTAGCAATCCTGATTCCACCAGCTAAAGAAAGAGATATGGAGATGTATGCATTCAGATAACAGTTTCAGATGTCTTGAAAGAAAAGGTGGTGATGGTAAAATCTTTGCTAAGCAGAAATTAGTAAAACAACGATTTGTTCATTTTCTTACCTGTTTTTTTCCTTAATTGTCTTCTTTGTCATGTGAAATTTACAACCCAAGTTCAAGCAGACCATAGCAGTACATTGTTAATGGCTCACATTAATCAGGTAAATTAGCTATTTTTAACATTTTTCTTCCTGAAAGCTTTAAGACCAATTTGTGTTGCCTGCCCAGTTGAAAGAAAAATATCTGTGCCTTTTGCGTGTTGATAATGTGGGAGCTGCAAAAACTGTTGTATTAAATCAGCTGTTTTTTAACATATGATTTTCCTGAAACTGGCATGTTCACCTGCTTTAGAGCTACTCTATCCTCCTTCTTAGTGCTGGGATATGTTCAGAGCTAGACCCTCAGTACAAAAGAACTTTAAAACAGTATCATTTTCTTGTCTCTCACTACAATCTCTAAGTAAAATGATACAAAAAACTCTCAAGCATGGCAAAGTATTTATGCTTCCTTCATGTTGGAGGTGCCTTGTTTCAGAAACCTTAAAAAGGCCCTGGTTTTCAGAGAGAAGTTGATGTTGATATCACATAAGACATTATCTTCCTTTGGTTTTAGTTCCTGAGTGATTTGACCGTGATCATACAAAAGAAATCAACATTATCTTTCAGACTACTAAATGTTCATGATCAAGACAGGAAATTAACCCAGACTGGAGAGTGGCAAGTGGCACTGAGCAGCCTTTCATTTTACACTGGAATTAAACCACTCCATCTTTCTTAAAGCAAATCCTGCTTTGCATTTTGTACTCCATGCCCTTTGTGTACTTCAGCCAGTCTAGCTGGTAAGCCATGTTCTGAGGAACAGAAGTTACCTTGTCCAGCCCAGGAGTAACTACCATAAGTAGTATGGATCATTAGGGCACTGCACTTTCAGGTACAGCCTGAGTATTCTTGCATCCAACAAACCCCACTGCTTCAAAGCAGGTGACATTTTTCTTCATTAAACACTTCTGATGTTATCTCAAAAACATTGAAAATATTTGAGAAGCAAGGAGGAAATTTTTAAAATGTCATAAATACAGCCAGCAGAATCTTGCATTTTCCCAGTAAAGACAATAGGGGTTCTGTTATCTTCAGTAAGGCAAGAGAAATTTCCAGAGAAGAGCTGTGGTAACTGGTTCTGGGGGCTCCTCTCTGATGTGCCACTACAGCAAAATATTTCTCATCTTACAGAACCCAGGAAGAATATTTAATGCTAGGGTAGCTCAGAAAAATATGATTTTCATTGTGTGAGAAATGGCAGCATTTTGAAATTAACTTCTGCACTGAATTAGATTGTTCATGAAGAATGCTAAAATCTATGAAAAGAAGAATGCCTCTGCTAAAAATGGGAAATGCCAACTAAAACTTTTGGCATTTTCAATACAAATGAAAGTATTCCATTTGCTGAAAGAAAATCAATTTTAACCTGACAAATGGGTGCTGTGTTCTTGTGACTTACTCACTTACAAAATATAGACTACAATTTTCACCTTTCTGTTTTCATCATCAGATTTGTTAGAAAAATAATAAAAAGTAAGATTTGGTCCAAGTTATTTACTCCTGTTAAAAAATCATTTTTTCTGAAGGGAATTGTCCTGCATAAGTAGCTTTGAGAAGCATTGACTATGTACAGTGTGTGATAAGTGTGGTGTGTACATGCACATCTCCACACATATCCACCCTATTTTTTCCTGGAGATCCAAGTAAAATCTCCAATTCTAGAAAAAAAGGCTTTAGCTTCCATTGTGTCAGGCTCCCAGCAGGGTCTCTCCACCTCACTGCAGCAGATTTACTGCTTGTGTTAAGCTTTGCTGCTCTGCAGTATGTATGCACTTGCAAAGTTAATTCTGACTACTGAGAGACTACTGGAGCCCCAATTTAAGCATGGGAAATATAGCTGGAATTGGAAATGCTTCTGAAAGCACAGTGAACTCCTGAAGTGTGCCTACTGTTTCTGTAAATTACATCTGCCTGGGAAATGCAATGCTATATGCTTTGGGATTTGTTTTATTTGGCTTCTTGTTTGTGTAAGGCTAAGAACATAAGCAAAATCAAATCTCAGTAACTGAAAAGTTCACCTGTGAAATAATAAGCAAAGGAGAAACACTTCTTTCTCTTTGTCTCCTGGTGGACAGTTATTGCAATCAAAATAATGGTTTTCCTAATTTCTTCACTGTTCTTTACACAAAGCTAGCAAGCACAGTCTCTACATGACACAGCCTCCCTCCTGCTCCCAAAAAAGATAAGAAAAAAAAAAGAACACCTCTTTCCCTTATACCCAAAAGCTACAGGAAACACTTTGTATTCAGATTTGCCCTTGGCTTTTTCAAAGAAGATTTTGTCAATTTAAATTCCCTTCATGCCCCTCTATAGTTAACTTTCTCCTGTTTGCTCAAGCTTCCCGCTCACCATTAGAATGATATGAATATTTTTCAAATGTCAGCCTTTACCCTGAGTCACCACGCTGCTAAAGCATCTTGACTGTGGCACTGGATGCAGAACACAGAGTGCTTTGATTAGGTTCCATTTTAAAAATCTGATGTGGGCAACAGTTTTTTACACTATCTCCTAATGCAAAAACAAAATGAAAGACTGAAATTAATAGGCTATGGAGAATTGCATCAGCTGCATGAGAGATAGGCTGGCACTGCAGAGTGCTATATTTAACCTTCGGGCTCTGGAAGCGTGAGAGCATGCTGACCACAGACATCAGGGCTAATGGCTATTTTCAGGCTGCTGTTTATCATCACTGCTCACTGCGTTTAGGTACAATAGTTTCTAATACATCAAAGGCTTAAACTGAGTGAATGGATTAGTGAATTAGGAAGCAGGTGATAATAGCCTGGAGTTCTACAACAAAACAGTAGAAATGTTTAGTGCATACCTGCCTCCCTCCTTTAGCCTGACCAGCTATGGTCTCAGGCTGTGACAGCTCCAAGATAGAGCTTGTTTCAAACGCACATCCCAGGGTGACGCAGGAACACACTGCTTTTTAAAATTGTGGCACTTGAGCAGAAAGTGATAGAGATTTGTCAGAGTCATGAGAAGGCAGAACACTATAGAGGAGATCATATGGATTATTGTCAATACTGTCACAAGCACATAACATGCTGCTCCCCACTGCGCAGGTACCTTTGTGTCAGGCTGGAAGAAAGAAAAAAATAACAGCAACAACCCAGACCCAAAGTCTGAGGGGAAAAAAAAAATATTATTAACAAAACAAAATTAACATAAGCTGTACTAAAAAAGTAATTTTTCTTAGGTCTTTCAGCAGGACAGAACATGGCAAATGTTACAGATGAGTTTTATCTCCCTATTCAAGGTAAATGCAGAAGCTCATAAATCCATGACTGTATGTCCCTTGTCAATGCTGGGGACCTAAGAATGACTAGCAAAGACAATTAATTTCTGATTTATATTGCTTAAAATTTCAGACCAAACTCACCTTTCTAAGGAATATACTGGTAAACATATGGATTAATTCAAGTTTCCTCACTCAGACTCCTCACATGATAAACAAGTTTTGTTCATTGGTTTGAAAAATCTTTTCATGAGATACAAAACACTTAGTTTATAAATTCCTCCATAGCTGAAACCACACATTTGACAACTGAAGGATCTTAAAATCAAGTAGATCTTAAAATCACATCTTAGAATCACTTAAGCTGGATAGTAAGCCTGAGATTGATCCAGTTCAACCCTCCCATGCAAACCAGGGACAACTCTTATGCAGATCAGGTTGACTGGGGTCTTGGGTAGCTGAGTTCTGAGTACCTCCAAGAGTGGGGATTCACAGCCTCTCTGGGCAGTCTGTGACGGTGCTTTACCACTTGTGGTGTAAAGATTTGCTCTTCTCCTAATGCAACTCACATCTGTTGCCTGCAATGTCTTGTAGAACCCCTCCACAGACAGTCTGGTTTCTATGCATTCTCTGTCTGGGTATTCAGACACTGAATAAGATTCCCCTGAGTCTTCTCCAGGCTACAAAGTTCCATCTCTTGCACCTCTCCTCACATGTAAGATGCTACAGCCCCTTCACCATTTCCCTGGTCCCTCTCTGGCCCTGCTCCAGAATGCCCATGAGTCTCTTGTACTGCTAGGGCAGCCTAGCACAGGACTTGGAACTCCAGTGGTGTTTCACCAACACTGAGCAGAGGGGAAGAATCCCCTTCCTCAGGCCCCTGCCCCGTCTCTTGCTGATGATATAGTGCAGTAGCAACCTGCCAGGGCACATTTCCACTGCCTGCTCTGTTTGTGGTTCCTCAGGTCTTCTCTGCAGAGCTGTTTCCAGATTTCTGGTCATACCCAGCCTGTCTTGCGCCTGGGTTGTTCCTCCCTGGGGTTAGGACTTGGACATTTGCCCTTGCTGAGCTTCATAAGGTTCCTGCCAGCCCATTTCTCCAGTCTCTTCAGTTCCCTCTGAATGTCAGAGCTGCCCTGCAGCTCATCAACTGCTCCAGCCAGTCAGGTAAACCATGTCTCTGTGTTCATTCTCAGAAAAACTCCTGGTCTGAAATCAGATCCTGAGAAAATTACTAAACCAAGGAAACAAAGCAAACCAACCAACCCCACTACACACCTCCCAGCATTGTGTATCACCAGTAAACCAGTAGACCAGAAGTCTCTGAAATGGGTTGCATCCAAAATTTACCCCAGGTGCATGACACTTCAAATCTGACACCATCACCTGAAGATCTCTGAAGACCTTCCATTGCTACCACTAGTAATGAGTGGGAATATGTGTTGAAACAGCACTAAAGTGCTGAGCATTGGTTTTTCCTGTGTCATGGCCTGATCTCCTGAGAATCAGTTCAGCTGGGACAACCTGCACCTCTGTGTGGGCCCTGTGTCCCCACCTTGGTGGTGGCTCTCAGTAGGCTCTCTGTGCTAAGATCCCATTGCAGACTGCAATGTGAGAGGGCTGCTGAGCACTGTGTCTGTACACCCAGGAGAGCTGTGCTCTGTGAGTAATAAATTTTCTCTTGCATTCCTCCTTCCTTTTCCTAAGATATAACTGGTCAAATTCACTTTCCTGACAAATTGCTCTCAGCCACTCAGCATTAAAAGTGGTAGCTCTTAGGTGGCAATCAGTATATTTTTTCAAATGAATTGAACAATCATGACAATAGAAAAAGGAAGTAATTTTTACTAACAGTACATTTGCAGACAAAGTGGGGGATAGCCATTAGAAACAGTGAAAAGCGTGAAGGTTAAAAATACCTGATTTTGCACTGGCAGAATATTTGTACAAAGGGGAAAAAAATGAACATTTTCCAGTATAGCCATAGTGTGATTTTGTTTCAATAAAATCAGGAAAGCCATGGAACAGGGAGACAATGCCAGTTTAATCTATGACTATTAGAGACTGATTTCTACTGAGAGTATGCAGGAAAAATGCTGATGTAATTACTTTCCTTTGGAAAAATGCAGTCAAAGTGAAATAGCATATCTTTGTTTTCCATAGTATTTTTATGCACAACAGTTAATAATAGTGTAAAGCAAAATACTTGGATGGTAGGAATATGCAGATTTTATGATACAGGAGAAACCCTGCCTAATGTAGAGACCTCATTTCTACATACTGTGCTTCTGAAGGTAAGGTCTGACCACCTGCAAGACAAGATTTGCTTGTGCCTTGCAATTTAAACATGACCTGTGTAAGGTCTGTTATAATTCTGAAGCTCTTTATGTGTGCCCACTTCCTACAGAAGACACAGATTTATGGAAGAACAAATATTGTAAGAACCAGCAGCCTTAAATCCATTATTTTAATGAATTACAAGCGAATTGTCATCCCTTTTGCATAGTTTAGAGGTCAGAAGAGAGATCTGATGAGTTAGTAAAATTTACTGTATTGCACAGGGAACATTGAAACCATCAGGCCCATTTTGAACCTCCAGATATGAAGAAAATTCAAGCTCTCATGCAGCCCTCCATGTAAACTAGGGATCCTAGTCATGGTTTCAGTGATAACTGAATAATGGTAACAAAGTGAAATCAATTGGTTTTTGAAGTCAGTAATTTTCTATGTTTATTGTTTTGAGTGAAAAAGATGAATGCACATGGGAATGTGAACAGACTAAACAAATCATTTACATTGAAAACATCTTTTCAACAGAAAAATTTTAAAGCACAGGTGAGATTTTCATGAAAACAAATAACATAAGTCACCTGTAAGACTGCTGGGCTTGCAAGAAAATATTAACTGACTTTCCTAGCAGTTCATGCAATCTGTTGTCATAGAAGGATGCTTCAGTTTAGAAACTTAAGCATCTGCAGTCTCATGCTTTTTTTTTTTAAGACACAGAGAGAACAGTGCTACAGTGCACATCAAAGGCTCATTTGCATGCAGTACAATGCCTCATTATTTTACATCTGCTGAGGCCCCCACAGTTTTTCTTACTATATGTAAGAAAGATCCAGTCCTTGGAAAATCTCTTACTAGGTCTCAGGTACACACACTTTGGAAATAATAGAGAAGTGTAACACATGATCTGCCTTGAAAGACAGATGAAGATCTTAGTCAAATTTTGTAAGGGTTGATAGCAATGAATTTTTAAGATGAAAACCTTTTATTTAAATTATTACATGACTTATTAAATTATTAAGTACTAGCTCTGTCTTCCTCATTAGTAAATGATTCTAAATCTCAAAATTTTGGTTAAAAAACTTAACAGTGTTAATATAAAATTTTATTGGCAATTAAACTTTAACTGATGTATCTGCATCAGTCAACCCTGTAAGATAGGGTGAATTAGAAAAGGTAAAACATTTTTTTCTCTATCAGACTGTCACTTTAGTATTTCCTTCCAAATCACACAGTTAATGGGTTCAGTCTGGTGAAGTCTCCTTCAGGGTCAACACTCAAACACTCACAGCTAAATAATGCCAATCACTGTTTACATGTGGTCATTGTGCAGGCTCAGACGGTGATGAACAGATGTTTTGAAGGCTGGGCAAGTAAAAGACTGCACCTGACAATGTGGAAGTACAACAAAAAAAAAATTTGGGACCCAGCAAGAGGTGCCTGACTTTGACTTGGGAGTGTGTGAACTTTGCCTTGGGACAGCATAGGACAATAGGCACAAAGATGTACTATTTCCCAAAAAAAGGAGGTGGGTGGCACCAAGGGCTGGATGTGACAAATTCACACCGACAGGCCTGAGGCTGTGGCTCATACAGGTCAGCACTGGGCTAGAGACAGAGCTACCAGATTTTCCAGGGAGGAAAAGGCAGTGAAGAAAGGAGCAGTGGAGTACCTGCCCTAGGAAACACTCACACAGCAGATATCCTCACTTGGACAATACCATATTTCTAGGAACAATATCCTCAGGAATGCGATCCTTGGACAAAAGTAGCTGAGCTCTGTTCCCTATTCATTTCCTTTAATTTTGGTTTGTATTCTATACATTTCCTTTGACTGGTCTCCTCCCTGGAGAAAAAAGTTCACTTTCCTCACAAAGGCTTTTAAAAACACGAATGGTACCTTTATACAAAATAGAGGCTGTAGACATGACTCTCCAAGGTTTTTTAAACCCTTGGTGCAGCAGAGAGCTTTGACAGTATGCACATTTTTTGCATCACGCAATTCCTTCACTGTCCTATTTTTTTCCTGAAATATAGGCCAATTCTGAAAGAGAAATGTCAACATCAGTCTTGAATTCTGGTTCCCTCTAAGATAATTAAGCATTTGAATACAACATAAGCATTTTAGCAAAAAAAAAAAAAATCCCACAAAAAAAAAAAAACAAAACCAAAACCCCAAACCAAAACAGACCAACAAAAAAAGGTACAAAACCCAAAAAAACCCCAAACCCCAGCACAGATATACTCCAAATGTAGCAGAAATTAAATCAGAAAAGATCATCCGTGGGTTCTCAGTTTAACAGCAAGCAGGAGGTAGGACTACAGGTTGTCTGAGTTACTTTTCATCCTGTGCTTCTATAATTACAGGGGAAAAAAAGACAGGAATTGAATATTGTCATAGGGTAATCTCTAGACTAAGATAAAGGATGCATTGGCCAAGATGCCCTAAGTTGTGGTCTTTAGAGGGTATGACCTTTCCACACAGGCAGGGAGGCTCTGGGAGCTCACCACTGGCACACCTTACTGCTCCACTGCTTTTCTTAGGAGTTCTTAGGAGTTGCTTTGTTGTAGTTTAATGGTAGGTTATTTGCTTTATTCCTTTGGTTTATTTATTTTGGTTTATTTATATTATTCATCTGGTTTATATTTATCAGCAATACTCTGACACATCTCTGTCATTTGATGACCAAAAGCCTGAGCTGAGTGACCACTGGGAACACAGGCCAGCTATGAAAAGCATATTCATACCAGCATATCTCTCTCTGACACTGCATGTGTGCTCAGTTAGTCTACACAGCACACAAGAGAAACCCAACCACTATTGAGAAGTTTCTAATTGTGGCTGTGCAAAAAGAATTCTTGCCCTGATGGCTCCTGGGTATCCGCTTTTTCCCATGTCATGGCAAACATCACTAGATAATCCTCGGGCTGGATGGTGACTTTACACCTGCTGAGTCCATACAAGCACTGTTCACTTGCTCGGTTTTGCATTGAGCAGGTCAGGCTTTGAGCTCATCCACCTGGTGTTTACAGCATCACAGAATCATAAAATATACTGAGTTGGAGGGGACCCACAAGGATCATCATTCAGAAAAATCTAAGGAAGGCTTCACTGTGGCTTGATTGGTGCAGATCTGATGTCCTTATGCACTGGACTGTGTAAGGGCTTGAGCTCCTCCAGGCAAAAGCCATGGAGCTCTGCTAACCCTGCCCTGGGGCACAGGAAAGCAGTGCAGGTAGTTATGAAGATGCTCACAGCCACATGCCTTGCATGCTTGTGACACTGTGAAAAGCATGTTGACACCTCTTTTACATGGTCAGGGTGGTTTTCCACATGGAAAGTGGCAAAGTTTGGGATTATGCCTGGAACTCCTGGTATGGGGTCACCTGAGTTCTGGGGCAGGCCATGAGACTCCCAGCCACCACGAGCCCCTCTTCAGCAATAACCAAGGGCATGTTTCATCCCTTCTGAGTTCCTTTGTGTCACAGGCAGCTTATCATTTCATTTGGGGTTCATACTGAACTGTGAAACAACAAGAGGACTGTCTCTGCGGGAACCTGCCCTGTCTTTTACCCTTACAAGGTAACACATGGCTGAGACAACAGAGCATCAAGGCATGTGGAAAGCAAAGGCTTTTTGGAAAAGTCTTCAAACTCCACTCTGAGTCAAGGCATCAGGACATCGTGCAGTTCCATCCATACTGCCAGGGAGAATGATCTCTGGACCATCCATCTACCAAACCACCCACAGTTTTTACATAGTTATTTCTTCCATTCTCAAAAATTGTTTTGGGTTGACGAGGCCATGGTCAATCAGGAAAACAGGGTCCTGGTGGGAAACAAGAAGCAGTCCAAACCAACAGTGTAAAATGAGACAGCTGTTGCAACACAAGTTTTGCATTTAATGGAATAATTCACTTTGAAATTCTGGAATAACTTTCTGAATATGAAAGGTGACAGGATTGCTGACAATCCACATATGAGTTTTCCAAGTGTGGGCTAAAGTCTTTCTGGTTTCTGTCTTGTTGCTCAGATCAGTTCTCACATGAAATACTCCGACTCAAGCCCTAGCTCATGACTAGACATAGATCTTCTATTATAAAACAGTAATTCCATTAGAATCCTAGTAGAACACGGACAGTAATAGATCCTCTACTCCTTCCTTTTCTTCAAATGAAGCTTTAACCTTAGGCTAAACAAATCTGCAAAATTACTTTTGGAGGAATTTAATTTCCCTGTTCACTAGTTTTACTTGCATTAATTAAAAGAAAATTCTCAGTCATATCTTATTTGACTGAGAGAAAATATTTTACCATCAAACCTTTCTGAATAAAATATCCTTTCTGCCTTGAATAAGTTCCTCCTCCAAAATATCCAGGTAAATTATCTAGGTATGCACATTTAATGAGTCCATCTCATTAGTATGTAGGTATCAGTCAGAAACCTAAAATCCATAATAAATTCAGTTAATTTCACCTCATCCTGAGTTTAGCAATATTCATGCATGTTCCAAGGATGTATCAGAATGTTTGGGTTTTAAGTGTATACTTTGTTCCTTGCCTTATAAAGACACCTTTGCACTGCTTTTTGATTTCTATTTGTAGAGCACGACAATCATGACATTGAACATCTTGGACCTTCCTCATGGTCAGTCTCAGGAGTCCTAACAAGGGCAGAGAGTATCTTACAGGGAATTCAAACTGTGATTTATCACTGGGAAAAATCCCAGTTTTACATGTTTTTTTCCTGACTGTCCTTTTAGTAAGACATTCTGTTTCATGGGAAATAACTGGACATTTTAACATGGTCTTCCTCTCCTGTGATATTCCAGAGAGGTCAGTTAGATTATTCTTTTGTACTAATAAATAGTTTTTACTAAAATCAGCAGCAGGCGAGTACATTTGTGTAATCACAATCTGCATCCGTCCTTCTCGAACAGAACACAGTACCTCGGTAGCAAAAAAGCAGAAACATCTGAACTGTTCATTCCAATCTTGCTAAATGACTGCTCAATTTGCAGGTGTTACAGAAGACTGTAGTATCAACCACAAAAGTTATTTTCCACTGCAGGACTTGGTCAACACAATCATAAGCATGGGCAACCTTTCAGAGGCAGACTGGCTGCCTATCCAAAGGTTACAGAGGCTCCCCAGAGAGGTGGACTGAGCTTCTTGTCAGCAGTAAGGCCAAAGTGATCACTGGTTTTTTAGCTCATCTTTCTACCATAACACTATATTTTCACACTGGCGTATATGGCATATAAAAATTCACAGCCCTGGATAGGTCCCTACTGAAACTTCTCTCCCACGCTGGAAAAAAAATCAACATGTTTCATAACCTGTGTTCTTGTATGAACATGGTGCTAATAACACCAAGGTCGTGGGTTTGACCCTCACCTATATGGGCCATTCACTTCAGAGCTTGTGGGTCTTCAGCTTCAGATGATCCTTGTGGGTCTCCTCCAACTCAGAATTCTGTGATTCTGTGATTCTGTATTTGTCTCTTGCTGTAATAGTTGAGTTTCTACAATTGGTAACAAGCCTTGACTACACTCATTGGTCGTGTAACCTCTGGAGAGAGGTATCATGGTTTTACCCCTCCTTCCTCCCTGCAGAGGTACTACTTGGGCATTATAAATGGAGTCCTCATCTCTGTGTTTGAGATGTCAGTGCCCTGGGCAGAAGGGATGTCATCCCATATCATGTGATTGTGGTTGCTGTCAGAGTCTGCAGATTTACATATCCTACCAAACAGCTATTCCTGTAAATATACCATGGATGATGAACTTCTATTATGGTAACAGGATCAATTTACAGAAAGGCTGTCTTTATAGGTAAATGGATGATGTGCTCATTAGAGTCATCTCTCTTATAGTGGATGCCTTTCTTCCCTCCAGGACAACACTGACAGAGAAGTTGAACATTTATTATCCAATAAGTAAGTTATTATCATAAAATATCATGAAAAGTATTGACTGAAGAAAACTAAATCTTTCTTAACATATAATCAGGAGTTCAGGACAGCAAAAATTATTTAATAACTATGAACTGACAGAAGAGATAATGTACATTATATCAATTCTCCAGTTGATACTGATCACAAAGGTTATTTGATTGAGATTCTCTGATGTGTATAATACAGCAGGACTGTAGTATAGTCTCTGTGACAAGTACAGCTGAATAATTCAAGTTGACATCTGTCTGGGTGCACTATCACAACTCGTTCCTTAAATTCCTAGATGCTGGTCTGAGATGTTTGTTCACATCCATGAGCAGTGAATGAACAATTCCCTCCCAAGACAGGTGTCCATTAGCAAAATGGCATGACTCATTTGGCCTTAAGCTTGGGTGACAGCTAATAAAAGCATATGAACATGTGTTATGTGTATATATGCCATAAAGCATAATCCTTTTTGCTCTATGCAGAAGTATTTCCTATTGCCCCGATTATTGTGAGTGCTGGGAAGTATTTCAGCATGGAAAATTATGTCCTTAACATCTGTGTCCAGGCTGGAAACAATCAAACATTGTAGAGTACTTTTCACAAACATGCATTTAGGGGTTATTCCTTTCCTGCTGTCTATCAGCAATAGGATCCATATAAAGACACTTCACTGACACATGCTCCCTTCCTGCCAGCTGTCACAGTGGCTGCTGCTGGCCTTGGCACTGAGTTAGGGATGACAAGTGGCACAGACAAAGGCTGATGCCAATTCCTGGTGCAAAGTTAGCAGGAAGGGCAAATTATTACTCTGGGCTACTTTCTGAAGCAAATCATGAATGGAGATCTATCCTATAAACCACCAGGTATGTTTCAGCATTTGAGCCCAACTTTTTCCCAGTGCCTTAAAAAGAGATGTAAAAATGCCTTCTAGTATGCTCACTGATAGGAAAGATATATTTCATTTTAAATCTTTTATGAGACAGTAGGTTTCACCAAGTAGATAATAAAAATTTAAATTACTGAAGAAGGGGAGAGGAGACATGAAAATATTTCAAAGCTTACTGAGAGCTTGTACAAATCTGACTGTGCATCAGAATTTTCACTTAGGCAAATGCTTTCCATCTCCCAAAGAAGAGTTTTTCTGACTACTGAAGGCTTCAGCAGTGGACATTGATTTCAGCTGCACCTCTGCAATACCGCTAACTGCAATGAATATGTCAAAGCCAATATCCCAACTGTATTGGAGAGCAAGCTGTCTCAAAGCAGTAACTGAGAGCTCCTGCTAGATGAGTTTTCCACGAGAAAACAACGAACTCTTGTTTATCTAAAGCAATACAGCACTTTCTTCTAAGCTGGCCAAAATAACAAGCCTATGGGAGTGTTTGTCTTAGGTATTTTGACAGCAAAGAATTACTATTACTGCAGGACATGAGCTCAGAAAGAAAAGAAAAACGTTAGGAAATGTCCTTCATATCATGAAGCTGGTTTCTGCAACTCAAAGCCCCAGGTAATAGCCTCTATCTCTCAGCTTTTAGATCTTCTAACAGTCACCTTCAGGCATTCTCCAAATATGTCCTCAAAACAACAAAAAATTCCCTTTAACCAGTCTCAAACACTCACAGAATTAACTTCCCTAAAGCTCCCCAGAGATAAATGACTACAGAAAACAAACCTATTGGACATACCTATGCAGTATTCATTACAATCAACATTCTTTCACAACTTCATTACGCTCCTTACGTGCATGCAACACTATCACACCTTACACTTTGTACACACAGATCCTCATTGCCCTCTGGGCTTGTGCACAGCACTAAACAAAATGGTAAATTCACTTGCAAAGTCTGGCCAGACGAGGATTCAGCAGCAGCTCGTGTGTCTGATGGAGACACAAAGAGGCAGCTGATGACCAGCTCCTCCTGTACTGCTTGACTGACATATAAAGGTCAGTGTTTCCTGACATAGTGCTCTTGAACATATTGTGGACCCTCTTCCTTGCGCTGACTTAACATCTTGGTGTGCTTCTCTTTTCTCTCATTCTTCACTGCCGCTTTGGTTTCCTGATCTTTGGCTTAGCTTCCACACTGCTGGGCAGATCACTGTTTATCTTGACGTCCAACCATCAGAACTTGGATAATGGAGGAAAGGGGGGAACTGAGAAATTATTCGCATTCATAGAAGTGGTAGAGGAAGAAGTGGGAGAAGACACTCAAATGAGTATTCACAGAGAGACCAGGATTAGACATTATCTTGGGACCAGAGGCCACTCTGGGCATGGTTACAACAGGGAGGTCAGTGAAGAAGAGGAAACACTGAGATCTCAGGAAGGTGTGTCTTTCAGCCAAAGCATGCACAGGAGGATGAGTGGTGGAGCTTGGAGCACACTGTGTGTGGTATGACTCTGGTCTTCCAGCTCCTCACTGACATGGAGGGCAGAGCCAAGCACGGGGACCCAGCCAGGTGAATAAAACTAATAAAACTAGTGCATAAAAACTACTCCCTCTTTCCAAGACATCACACAGATATATGGATATATTTCCCAGGTCAGAAGTATGTTTGGAACACAGAAAACACAACTACCGGTTTTGTGATTTGGAAGGTTTCCAAAACAGTTCTCCTAGCTGGAGGCAGATGCCGCAGGCCACAGAGTTTAATAAAACAGTCCCAACCAAAGGTTTACAGCACTAAACTGCACACTTGAGGCCAGATTAGTAGTAACAGATGGGCAAAACATAAAGCTGCACAGGCTAATTGGGTGCCCTGTTAGTGGACACTTTCCATAATCCAGGGGATTCTTGAATGACATATGTTTATCTTCCTCCTCTTCTTCGGATACTGTTTCATTATACACAGTAATGAGACACCTGGCTTGGTGATTACTGGGCTGAAAACCCTTATGAGGATTCACCTTCTGTGTGCCAGCTTTTCACTGGTAAAACATAGATCTTTTACCGTGACCGCTTCTCTGGGCTTCACATGAGACTGGCTGTCTGAAAATCACTGTGATTGGAGCTATCAGCATTTGGAAGGTGCATCTGCCTTGGCTAAGAAAGTCACCTGGAGGTCACTTTTTAGCCACAGAGGAAAGGCAGAATGGGAAAAGGATGAAAAGAAGTGGAAATTACTTCAGATACGTCACAGACAATCTGGATAGAGGCACAGCAGCAGAGAGTGTGTTCACAAGACCTCAGTTACCACCCTTGTTCGTAGGTGAGAAGCCAGCCTGGTGTCCTACAGCTATTTGAAAGGTCCACCTCTGCTTGGGGCAGCAACAGCACTTGAACCACATTCTCTGAAATCCACATGCAAACAGCAGAATTGTTCCTCCAAGTAGGCTTGGGTCACGGAAGCATTGTGGTGATTTTTATTTCTTAGTGATGCACAGACCTTTGTTCTCATAGTTCCTGTTCAAGCAAGAGACCTCATGACTGGCATATCCAACACCTTAAAGGGAATTTCTAGCTTTCTGTGGTACAAGTACCGTCCCACCAAACATTTAATATTTTTTTATTCTTGTCAGTACAAGACAAATCCGTTCGTGTCCCTGTCACTTTATTTCTACCTTTACACCTTCTACCATACATATCTTATGTCCTGATGGACGTAAGATCCTTCCACCTGCCCTGAGATGTATGTCAAAGCTGGAGCAGGGCAGGTCTGTACTAGTTCTCACCTCTGAACACCTGTGGAATTGCTGGTATGGAGCTCTTGAGAGGAGCTGGCCGTGGCCACAAAGACTTAACAAAGCTCAACACGAGCTGAGTTATAGGAGACAGGCACTGAGTAATTGTGTTCCTACCTGTATAAACTGGAATCAAAAGTGAGTTATTCAGTCAGTGGAAATAAATGGATTTTTCCAGCTGGTGTGGCTGATGTGTACTGTGTATATCACATTTATATATCTTCCTTCCGCCAACCAGCTTCCCTTTCAATAATCAAGCTCTATAGCTATAACAATTCTACTGACTGGAAAGAAATGTGTGTTCACAACATGCGCCAAGAGATAAATCTTGTTACAGAGCCGGCAACACATTCCATGCATTACATGTGCCAAAGGAGTAGGATTTATTCAGGTCATTTATGCTCCACTGGAGTGGAAAAAGGAAAAAAAAAACAGGCTTTGCTGTAATGAATTGGACCCTTTGAGTCCTGCAAAATATAATGCCCGTGCATGGGCTGACAGGGATTGCCGTACATCAAGGCAGCAAGGGGTGGCCTTGCAGGACGTGTCTGTCCGGGACTCACAGCTCTGTGTGCTCCCTTCCTTCTTCAGCTGTCTGTACCGAGAGCCCTGCTCCGTGTGCTGCACACCTTGGCAGCAGCCCCTCACACAGCCATCACCATGCTCTCCCCACACTTCACAGAGGCACCTCCTGCTGCCCAACACACCCTGTCCCATGTGAAAACCCTTCCTGCAGATCCCTGCTCCTTCTGGACAGACCACGCTGAGGGAGTTTCATTTTGCACTAGTTGTTGTTCATCCTGCAAAAATGCCCAGAGGAAAGTGACTGGTGTCCCACTTGGCTGTGCAGCTGCAGAGCCACAAATTCCTGTGATCTAAACAGGGCAATGAGGAGAAAAAAGGGCAGAGGAAGGGGAGCACAGCAGGTCAGAGCTATGGCTGAGACCAGATCTGGCTTCAAAGCCATCACAATTCCCTCACACAAAGGAGGAAAAGTTAATTTATAAACTTCTGGGAGTTGCTGCCTCCTCCTTCTCCTCCTTTGTCTGTCCATAGAGCTGTGAGATCCCAAAGCAGAAAACACCCCTTTTCCAGGATTAAAAAAACAACTGGCATGTTGTAGCTAGTGCTACAACTACAGGGCAACCCAGTGTACACCTGCAGGCACAGGTACTGTAGGTAAACAGCCTATCTCTCTATCTATCTGTCTGTCTATCTGTCTATCTATCTATCTATCTATCTATCTATCTATCTATCTATCTATCTATCTCCATCTATCTAACCCTTTATGCACCAGCATGTTTCCTTTCTTCATCACACTTAAAATTCATTGGAACAGAGAATGGGAAGTTAAAGGAGAAGAATAGAGCAAGGAGAAAAGAGCCAAAGTGCCAAAGTTCTCTATTTGAGTTCCAGCATCAAACAGAATAAACCCATTAGGATGTCACAGGCCACCTGTCCCTACATGGGGAGAAGGGACAACAAGTTCACCTTTACTCTAATGGAAATAACATCAATGGTGCTTTTAAACCGTACTAGCTTGCACTTTACCCAGAAGACATTGTGTGAAGTCAAAGAAGTCAAAAAGTATCTTAGAATGTAGAAATGCAAGTATGGAGTTGTATTCACAAAGAATTCAAATGACTCTGTACTTTTTGAAAGTGAAAATTAAATTTATTTTTCTGAATCAATATCAGTGCAGTAATAGATGTGTGGATCTGAAAGGACATGATCTTTAGTCTTTCATTGTGAAGGTATTTTTGATAGTGTAGATATTTCTAGCTTTTAAATTCCAACCAGCAGACTACCAGGATCATTTCAAAAAACTTCACAGGAAGAAACTTTACAAAGAACTGCACAGGAAACCATCAATTATGTATTTGCTGTTCAATCAATTGACTCTACATCTGCATTGTCACAGGGAGGAAGAAACAAGGACTATTACACTGTGATTAAAATGGTAATGAAAAGATCTAGGAAGGGAGAGTGCCTTTGAAAGAGTGAAGGAAATGTTTGCACAGCTCCTGAGTGTCTGGTAACACTAAGCTTCTTGGTCTTTCTACTTTGAGGCAGGTCTCCCATATTGTCATAACACAAGATGTCCTGGGGAGGATAACCAAATATACCATGTTCCACTAAGCACAGAGAATTTTTGAATTCCTCAACTGATGAACCAGACAAGATCTCTGCTGACTTGTTTTCCCATCATCCCATCACTCCTCATTGGTCTGGCCAAGAGGAATGAACAGGAGATACATGGTATACAGAAGTGAATGGCATGGGGGACTGCAGAAAATTCCCTTCCCTCTGTCATTGTCTGGGAGTGAGACACGTATTTAAAAAGGACATATTTTGAGATGATACAGCACAATCTCTGAGGCACAGGATGCAGGACAGTCGGTGTCAGAGGATCAGCAAAGGAAGGGTGAAGTATATGGTAGCACAGGATTTGGAGTGGACTGTGGGGCCACTGACTCTAGCTGGCAACAGTCTTTGCAGGCTATCTAATATAAACTCAATCCTTACACAAGCACAATCCATCATGAAATGCCGAAGGATGCTCCTGTTGGAAAGAAAATATACCTTGCTCTTGCAGTCAGAAACATACCCATTATTCTGTCTGATCTTATTCACAACCATGTAGGTTTCTGTTTGTTCATACAAATCTACTCTGCTCCTGTTTATCCTTTCCTACTATTGTCTCTAAGAAATACCAGTCCTAAGGTTATTTTGTGAAAAAGAACTTTGACATTATCAGTTACTGCTTCATCTTATGCTTCATCTTATGCTGTCTCATCCTTTACCTCTGTGTGTTCAGTCCGTTTCCAATTCATAACTGGATTGTTTTGTTTTTTTTAGTTTTGTATGTTATGTGTTATGTGTACATTCATGTGAAATTGTTTGGGGTATGTACATTTAGGCTATTCTTTCCCTTTTTCTTAAATCGAGGTGATGTGGGTTTTTGCTACCAGGGAAGATATTTGAAAGCAAAATGGTGTAAGAGGAAGAAGGATTAACACAATGGGATATGAAGTTTCAGAGTGGAAAATGCAGTTGTATATTGCATATGGAGACATAAATTGAAATGCAGCTTCTTAGGTTCAAATATTAGTAAAATATTTGATATATAAAATATGCTTACATATATATGCACTCCATAATCAACAATTTTAGGGAGACAATTAGGTAAACTGTTTAGAAACACAAGAGACTTAAATGTTGTCATTTCTTTTTAAAGATAACTGGAATTCAACCTCAACATGGAATCTGCAAAACCACACAAAAGGCAAACTGATTCACATTTTGTGGTTGGATGCTTATCCTTAAGATAGTAAATAATACACAAAACAATAAAGGATAAAAATACTTTGAGTAGATATTTTGTATATTTTTGTATGTCCTGATATTTCTGCCTCATTGAAATCAATAGGAAAGGTAGGGCATGAGCCTGAAGCCAGGGTATAGCAGTGGCTCCAGTATAGTTGGCAGAATCCAGCTGCACTGCTGGAGCAGATGGCTCAATATAAGCAAAAAGAGTTGTCAGTGTCTTCAGATAGATAGATCTGACTAAGCAGTCACTGATGTTTGGCTTTTTTCACAATCTCCCTCCAAACCATGTTAAAATTATAAATATGCCACTGGTGAAGTAATTGCTCTATTCTCTACTTTATAGCAATCCAGATCTCTTTCCCATGGCATCCTGATGAATACAAAGAGCCAAGAACATGCACAGGCTGAGAGGAGATACCTGAAGTTTCCATGGATAATTTGTGTCCAGGTCTATATCCCACCTAGCAGTTCAAGGTCCACTCTTAGCATGGGTGTCTCTACAAGCTGGGGTAACTAACAAACATCAATGTCATTAAGAAGAGCCCTAAAAGGAGTGATATTCATGCTTTGAAAGCTCCCCTGTGGAAAAGAAGGTCTTCAGGAAAATCTGATAATAGGACTCAACAGTGAAACACCACAGTTTCTACTCTGCCATATTCTCTGTGCATATATTACCTAGACAAATCATCCCAGGAACAGGAGACTAACACTGTTAATCAGTGTAGCATATTAAATATTCTTGGTGCTTCAGGGGGAGTGGGGGAAGTCAAATGTAATTGTCCTGAGCAGAATATATTTCCATAACAATGGAATCTCAAAATCAGTCCCCTGTTCATTTTAGCAAAGGAAAATTAGCATACCCCCAGATATTTTGGATCAGTGGGGATAGCATTACAACCTTCTGAATCTGTGAGAGCCATTTTGAGCTGTATTGTTTTATGATGACTCTGTTGCTGCAGTGTGACAAAATAGCACAGGTTTTAGTTCAGACCAGTAGATGGGGATTAATCAAGCTGTTATTCTTGCTGTTGTATACCACCAGTGGAGGCTTTTAACTAACCAGCTGAGAGACTTATGAGTGTAGAAATTGGTTTTTTGCATATTCATTAAGAAGGAGAATTGTTCTCCCTTAGCAGAGCAATCTGTATGAGAGCAGAGGACCAAAACTTCCAGCAGTCAGGCGAACTGCCTGGTTACAACTGAGCCACATCTCTGGCAGTGGGGATGAGAATTTGAATGCTCTGGGAATCTGGACTAGTCTGTAAATAAGATGAGATTTTCCCTGCAGACAAAATCTCTGCAGATTTTAAAGGGACACCCAGGAAACACTACATTTTCTCCTGAAACCATATAAAAATTAGGTTAAAGTAGAAAAATCTGCTGTGTGTTCCCCTCACTGTGACGTGAGACTGTTACCTCTGCATCTGGAGAGAACAGATTTGGAAGAGGTACAAAACTTCCTATTGTCTTCATCAATCTCCAGGTGAAAACACTGACATTCAGGGAAGAAACTGAGCTGCTGCTGGGTGTTTGTGATTGGTTTGAAGGGCAGAAGAAGCAGCACCTGGATCTCTAAATGAGAGAACCTGGTAGACACAAATTCTGGGCATCTGAAACAATCACCTGAGATAGTTACCTCCATAATTTGGCCAAGGAGCAGTCATGATCAAAGCACCATGTACATCTGACAGGTCCGACTGATCTTGGGAGCTGTGCCCCAAATCAGTTTGTGTCACATCACTGTCCAGAGGTCCCAAACACTGCCTCTAGTGCTGGCATGGTGACCTGTTTTGTAGGTATAAAATTGGTTGGGACAATTGCTACTTTATTCTCAAATCCAAAAATGACCCTTGAGATCCTCAGACAAGTGGACTTTTTGTGGTGTTTTTGCAGCCTCCTGGGATGCACTGCAATACCATGTGCTACACATGGTAGCCTGTAAGACACCATGGTCCTGGGTGAGGTGTGGATAGAAACAGATAGCCCAGACTCTGCATGGTATGTAGAAAACTGATGAACTCAGAGATGATTGATGATGAAGACAAGTTTAGTGCATTTGGTAGGTTTATATTTTTCTAAGTCATGGCCCAGACTGGGCCTCGACAGTCTATTCTTCAATGTCAAATCCCTGAGGAGTATCATTTCCAGAAATGTTTAATGACTATTTAATAACAGCTGCATAAAATATCTCGGATCATATTTTAATATTCCCAATGACAGAATTGTTCAGTGATGAAGTATTTTATGATTATAAAAAATATATAACTCCTTTCTCAGAGAGCTGTCCTTAAAGCAAGCCCTGGCCATGCAGCATGACCCTCTCATCCCAGCTGAAAGGGTAGTCCAGGTATAAACTACATGAAACAGAGGGAGAAAAGGAGTGAGGGTAATGCTTTGCCTGTTCATTGTTGCAGTCAGCAACCTCAGGATCTCGTCCAGGGAAGCAGCAGGATTCTGGGGACCAGCATGAAACACCAACCTAGACGGGCTCCCGTTCATGAAACCATTTATTCAGCATGGGAACAAAGTCAGGTCCAGAACAGAGAGCCCTGAACAGAGGCACAGCAGGGGTTTTTGAGGGACAGAACTCCACAGGGTTTCCACCTTTGAGGGTGGAGTTCAGGATCAGGGACCAGTAGAAGCACACCAAGGGAGAACCCCCCAGAGACTCAAACCAAATCAGAGCACCTGGGCTGCCCTTCACAAGGGGTTTAGGGTGGGACAATGTAACTCTTTGTCTCCCCTGAGGCCGCTGCCACAGTTCATAGGAACTCTCAGTGGCAAAACCTTTCACTGGCTTTTTAGAAAGGCTGAAAAATTTATCACTTGAGCTTTTGCAAGTGGGCAAGTAAAGACAAGACACAAGTAATGAAATTCCTTGCTTGGAGGCACCAACCGATGGGATTCAAGACAAGAGTTTATTTTCTGATGGCTGCCTGAAGAGCTGATGCTAACAGGTTACTGGAGCACTTGATTTTTCCCTGAAACAGAAGTTGCTGCCCAGAGGTTGGATACAGCTGTGCAGGGGGTTTTCGCACCCCAGCTGCATCCAACCTCTGCCTCGTGGGCAGCCAAGGCAAAGCAGGCACAGTGCAGCTACCAGAACCTGCCTGAACCTACAAAAGGCACTTGGGGCTCTCCTTTGTGTGTGCGGCGTTGCTGCTCTCCTCAGCTCACTCTGGCTGCTTTTCCCTTTGCTTTTGGAGCAAATCACATCAGCATATTGTGGCAGTGTCCTCCCCCAACGCCGGGGTTAAGCCATAACCCTCAGTATGGCTGGGATGGCTGCATCCAGTTCACTCTGGAATCTGGGGAGCAGATGTCAAGCTGAGGGTTGTCTGGAATGGTGACCCTAACATCTTGCTGCTGTGCAGATGTCATCTGTGTGCAGTCACCTTTCTCCATAGGTAGTGGACAGGCCAGGGCCCACTGAGCAGTCCTGCATGGCAGTGGGCTGCATGCCAGGATCTCCCCTTGAGCAGGGACATCAAGGTTCTTTCTCAGTGTTTAGACAGTTCTTATAGCATCAGATACTAAACTCTGAAATCTTAAGCAGCTTTAGTGTATTAAACTTTGAAATCGTAGCTGAGTGATATAAAAGATTGGGCATATATAATCTTTCAGACATGAACTGTTGACCAAACTGGGATTAAGATTGAAGCTTGGTTCCTCTCTGAAAAGGAGTTTAGAATAGTTTAGTTAATAGAGGGTCCTTTCTGAGCGCCACAACTCACCGTGCGGGTCTTCCCGATAGTTCTGACCCTGCATTCAGTTAATAACCAAGTTTATCTTGCCATCAAATCTTGTTAAACCACTGTTGCATTTTCCATTGAACATTTTTAACTCACTGGTTTAGATCAATGAAGGATATTGTGGTTTCCCTCTCACAAGCGAGGTGCTTGACTCCATCTGCGACACAGCTGCAGCCGGGAGTTAACTTGTCTGGGGAGAGATGTCCTCGTGAACCGAACCACTTGTTACTGTGGATGTGATGCTAGTCAGGAACTTCCCCTTGTAGCAGGTCTTACTTTTCTTTACCCAGACATCATCTGGAGCCAGCTGGTGGCACCTCCCTGCTCCTGGCCTCAGACAGGCCTGGGTATCACTGCCAGCCGTATTCCCCATTTTGTACAGTGGTTCTTGGGGTTCACACTACCGACAGGGACATCTGGAATAACCCTAAGTATTACATTATATCTCTGGTCCCAAGGAGGACTGCAGGTCAAGCATGCTAAGAGGTTTACAGCCTTCAGGTAGGTGAAAGAAATACTTTAAAACAAGTTAAATATGTGTGTCTGTATGTGCATAAAATATGAAGAGAAAATTTACATGAGTTTACAGTGTTTACACATTTTCATGACCATGACCATTAAATGCTTCTGGTAAATGGATTATTGGCCCAGTTGATTCAAATTCTTGGCTTCCATAACTTATTACTAGTTTAAACAGTTGCCACTCTTCTTAAGATGAGGTGGCTATGAGCTGGGGAAGCAAAATATGTTCTTAAAGCACTTTGCAATCCTAAAGGGGATTGAAATAATCCTAGACCCTGTTACATTTCCATTTTTATCTGAATTAGTAACCCTTTTAAAAAGTGCAGCAATTAGACTTTTCTTTGCAAATAGACATGGTTCCAGAAGAAATCTTTTTTTTTAATGTATCTATCTTCATCACTATCCAAAAATTGTTTTCTCTAAGTTACTTACATGTGCATTTATATTCCATTTTGAATGGGCTTCACCAGTCTGAGACCTTTGAAGTGCAGCTACCTCTGAGGAAAAACACCTTTAAAATCCATTCAGTGTAATCTGTACATTGCAGAGTAACAATATGGAAGAAAATTCTGCTGGGTGTCTTGAAGATTCATGCCTGTTCTTTCAAGAATTTTTACAGGCTATGTATTTTTGGAACAGACATTTCCTAAAGCTGTCTGTAAAAGAACATTTCATGGCAACCTAAAGGCATCAGTTTATCTGCTGCTTTCTAAAAGGGAGCAGCATCTCTATAATTCTAGCATTTACAGTAAATCTAAGCTTATATACAAAAGCATTGCTAAATTCATTGTTTGTGTGTTGATGATTTTACTTTTACCAAAGGAAAGCAGAGAACTCCCTGTAACTAAAATATTCCTTTGAATGGGGTGACTTTAGTACAAGTTGTGTACCTGTTCCAGAGAATTTAGTTTCTGCTGAGCGAGTGAGTGACATGACTGATGCAACTCATGTAATTCAGACTTCTCAGTGTGTTGGAGGAAGTTACAGGGCATAGAATCCTCTCCCTTTCTGTATGTGGAGGTGCTTGGTCAGTCATCTGCACAGCAAAGTTATCATTCTATAGATTCTTATAGTACCTTGAACTATCATCCTTTTCTAATACCTGGCTGACAGCTTACATTTAATGAGCCTTACGAGGCAGTGCTGGAAGGAGTCTGGCTGCTGCCTCAGCCTTCAAACAGCATCACACCACCGTGAGCCAGTGTGGTTCTGCCTCGTCAGGCAGCCCCAAGCAGATGCTGTCTCAGTCTTTACCTGTGGGGCTCAGGAGATAGTTGGAAGGGTAGAAGGGAGTGTGCTGGTTTGGGCTGGGGTAGAGGTTATTTTATTTATAGTAGCTTGTATTGGGCAATGGTTTGGATTTTTGCCAGAAACAAACTGAGGAATAACTGAGGAATGTTTTCATAATGGCCAAACAGGGCTTACACAGAGCTAAGGCCTTTTCTGCACGTGAAGAGGCTGGAGGTTTGGATTTGGGAGGGGACAGAGCTGGGACAGCTGACTACAACTGACCCAAGGAACATTCCAAACCATATGGCATGATGTTCAGCACAGAGAGCTGGGGGCAGGAGAAGCAAAAGGAAGCACATCTAGAGTGATGGAGTTCCTCTTCCCAAGTCACTTCTATGTGAAATGAATCCCTGATTTCCTAGGGATTGCTGAATATTTGGCTGCTCATGTGAAGTGGGGAACTAATTCCTTGTTTTGCTTTGCTTGTGTGTGTAGCTTTTGCTATTAATTTGCTATTAATTTGTGGTTATCACGACCTATGGGCTTTTTTAGTAAATTTGCTCTCTTGCATCCATTTACATATTCTCAGTGGAATGATAGTAAAATCACAGAATGGTTTTGGGCAGAAAGGACCATTCATCTATTCCAATCCCCTGGGATGGACAGGAACATTTTCCACTAGATTAGCTTGCTCTGGGGTCCATTCAATCTGGCCTTGGGCAATTTCAGTGATGTCACACCTTCTCTAGGTGCAGCTCTAGGTGTCTTCTCTAGGTGTTTCAGTGCTTCACTACCCTCATCAGAAAAATTTTCTTATTTCCAATCTAAATCTGCCTTCTTTCAGGTAGCTGTTAAAGCTGTTGTCCCTTGTCTTGTTAGGCCCTGGTAAAAAATCTCCTTCCATCTTTCTTATAAATTCCCTTTATATATTGAAAAGCCACAATAAGGTCTACCCAGAGACTTCTCTTCTCCAGGCTGAACAACCCCAGAGGTGGTGGCTTTTCACCCATGCCATGGAAAAATGGGGTATCTTTGCAGACAGAGACATTACAGTCTCACACAGAGAAGCAAATTTAATGGGCTGGATTTTTTTTCTTACAGAGGAAGACAGGCACACTTGCTCCTGCCCTCAGCCTAGTCCTGAGAACCCTAGATAGGGATGGCCTTTTCTCCTACCTCAGTCTTAGTCCTGTGCTAGAAAAGACTGTGTATACATACCATGGGATTTCCCCAGGAAAGACACCCCTTAATGCCTGGCTTCAAACCCAGATCAAAACACCTGCATCCAGCTCATAGATGCCCAGCATCAGCTGCACAAGGCACACAGACACACAGGGAGATAGATAGTCGCTCTTCTGTTGCTTCCTTGAGACACTGAGAAGTACATCGTGATCTCCTTTGGGGTACCTTGTGAGGACAGAAAGAGCATTTTTGAGCACATATTTGTGATCCAGCCCTCCTTGGATATGTTTGCATGGAAGACACATGGCTGTTTTGAAAGGAGTCTGAATGGGATTTATTTATTCATGTGGTCTCTGAAAGGTTATCGCCCGCATCAAGCTGCCGAGGACTTATCCTGTCATGTTGTCTGAATGAAAACACAGCTCCTAAACCTGCGTGACTTCAATAACCTTAGTGAAACCTTGCTGGCTTTGATGGAACAAGTGGACATGACATCAGATGACAAGGGTTTGCTTGTCATTTCCATTGTAGCTCCACTTTGGGATGCTTGCTGCGTTAGAGAAATCTGTCACAGACTAATCTGCTTGGGATGTCAAGGAAGCCAGAGCTGAAGCCTTGATGTATGAATCTTCTGAGCTGATAACTCTCTGCTGAGCTTTGATGAATGCATAAAGAGTTGGCAGATGAGTGGGGTTTTTGATTAACTGTGCTAGTCTATGCACACTCAAGCTTCAGTGAGATTGTATATTGTCAGTCTGCTGTCTCCTGTGTGCTGAATTCTCATTTAAGCTTTTGTATTTAACAGAAAATTTTGATTTCTCTTTCACTGTGGAGTTTAAAATGAAGTTCAAATCAGACACAATTTACAGCATTATAAAGACTGAGTAATAATTTCTGTCTCTGTAAGTAGCTTTGAGATGGGATTACCTTTCATGTTTATAACTTCTCGTATTCACATTTGCATTAATGCATTTTCTTTAACAAGATAAAAATATTTCTCCACCAAGCACATCCATCTGGAGTTGTACTCATGAATACTTTTTTCCCAGGTACCAAATTCCTTAATTTATAACAAAAAAAAAAGTTAACTTATGCTTTTTAAAGGGCAACTTGGATCTAACTGAATCATTCAGACACAGATGAAACCTTAAAAATTACTAGGAAGATCCACTTCTATATTGCAACATGCATCCTGAGCAAGGCAAACATACAGAAAATTATATATTTCAAACCTGTAAGAGAAGGTAAATAGTGCATCTTGCTTTTCTTCTAATGCTGCTTCCTAATGCATTGCCTAGACAGCCACCCAGATGGGGAACCACTGTTGTCATCATGGACAAGCATTACAGGTAATGCAATTTCCATCCTGTTGTGCTTGTGGACTAAAAGCAAAGTGAGGCTGTAGAAACAAGACACACAGTGAAAAAAGGATAGAAAGCTATTAGAAAACATCTAAAGAAGGGGTATGAAGATGGTGAAGGGTCTGGAGGGGAAGCTGTATGAGAAGCAACTGAAATCACTTGGTGTGTTCAGCCTGGAGGAGACTGAGGGGAGACCTCATTGCAGTCTGCAGTTTCCTTGTGAGGGGAAGAGGAGGGGCAGGCACTGATCTCTCCTCTGTGGTGACCAGAGACAGGACCTGAGGGAGTGGCCTGAATCTGTGTCCGGGGAGGTTTAGTTGGGTATTAGGGAAAAGTTCTTCACCCAGAGGGTGTTTGGGCACTGGATCAGGCTCCCCAGGGAAGTGGTCATGGCACCAAGCCTGCCTGAGGTCAGGAAGCATTGGGACAATGTTCTCAGGCACATGGTGTGACTCTTGTGGTTGTCTTGAGCAGGGCCAGGAGCTGGACTTTGATAAAACCCTTGTGAGCCCTTTCCAACTCAGGATATTCTAAGACTCTTTGATTCTATAAAGAAAAGCAGTCAACATTGCAAGGTGCAAACATGGCCCCAGGGTGTCTTGATGTGTTTTTTGTTTGTCATTTTTTTATCCTAAATATTAAACATGTTCTTGTAGCCCTTGGTTTTAATCAAGTTTACTTTCAGTCAGTATGTCAGACCATCTCCTGCAAATCATCCTGGCCTAACTTGTTTCCTGCTTCAAATTAGCTGGAGTACATCTCAATACATTGGGACGAGATTCTCACAAACAACAGCAGATCTCGTTTTTGCAGCACATCTGTGTTGACTATAGGAGTTAATCCAGTTTTCAGCAATGCAGGTGAGGCCATACCCTGCCTCTGACCCATGAGCTTGTACCTCTTCATACTTGATCTCACTTTGTCACTATGACAGTAAAGCATTTGCCTGATGAAGAATTATATGGCTTCATCTGCTGTATTCTTCTGCACTGTCCCTTGCTACTATCCATTTTTTTTTCCAAAGAAATCACTATGGAGAATTAACCCAGAGCATGCATTATTTAATAATTACTGTATATCAAAATTATTCAGTAATTTTAATACATTGCCTCACTGCTCTATCTTGAAACCTTTCTGCCAGTGCCAGTTATATTTGTAGAAGACACCTCCTTCAATTATCCTCTAATTTATTACTTTAGCTCTGTTAAGCAGAATACAAAATATAATTCAATGCAACATAAAAGTTCACAATAGAGCAATTTATTGAGGTAAGTCATCTCCATTGTATGAAACTCCTGAAAAGGAAGAGACAAGGGAGAAATAGCAGGCACTGGGTTTTCCTGCCATGTTTTGCATTCTTCAGTGCACAAGTTCTAAAGAAGCCTCTCAGCCTCTTTTTAGCTCATTTTCATTATGATGGGCAAGGGTAGCGCTTACGGCCTCCACCCTTTCCTGTGCCCTTTGCTGTTTCTAAGCCAGTCAAAATTCACAGTCTGGATGTGGTACCGGGGTTTTTCAGCTTGCATGGCTCTGTAGACTGATGTACTGACAATGTTTAAATGTTTTTATTGCCTCTGTATATCCTGTCAGCTGCTTTTCCTGCAGAAAAGCCCAAGAGGTCTTTAGGAAGAATTGGTCACAACTGACGGGTTTTGAAAACACAATTTTCACTGTCCTTTATAGGAATGGTGCCATTTACAACTATTTCTGGCAGAATGCCCCTCTGTGCCCAACAGAACCAGAAGAAACCAATGAAGTGTGTGGCTGAAGTGTTTCTTTCATTGCTTTGGGGACCTCACAAGTTTTGCGTTAGACATAAGGAAATACAAACAATTCCAAAGCCAGTTCATTTCATCTGTGTTTGGATGACATTAAAAGGTCTGTCTCCTACTACCAAAGCTTGGTATGCATGACTTGTTTGCTCTTAACAAGCCATCCTATCTCTACTGAAAGGTGTGTGAACCATTGAATAGTGCAGAAAGCCAGTGAAAAAAGAAAAAGGAGGAAAAATCCCACATATTATGAGTTACAAAGGATCTACTTGTTCCCTTCTCTTGAAAACAATGCAACATTTCCATACACCAGTCTTCAGTGACTTTTAAGCTATCTTTCAAAGTGACTGAGTGTACTTGAGAGTGCAGCCTCCCGTTTTTCGCAAGCAGTGCAGCTGTCCAAGCCACAAGTAGCCAGCTTCTCCAGGAGAATGCTGTGGGAACTGGTGCCAGAGGCTTTACCGAAGTCCCACATAGACAAAATCCACAGCCTTTCTGTCATCCACTGAGAGGGTCACCTGGTCACATAAAGAGATCAGGTTGGTCAAGCAGGTCAACCTGCCTTTCACAAACCTGTGCTGGCTGGGCCTGATCCCCTGGTTGTCCTGCATGTGCTGAGTGTTGGCAGTCAAGGTGATGAGTTCCATGACCTTCCCAGCACTGAGTTTAGGCTGCCAGGAGTTCTAGTTCTCTGGGTCATCTACAAGTACAGCCCACTTGCCTTCAGGTGGCTCCTTCCGCCTATTTCGCAAACGAATTTCAGCATAAGATGAAAGGACTCTTACACTTTCACTTTAAAAAAACAGATTAAAAAGTGGCTGCAATAAAATGGTGAGCAAAGCCCAGTGTTTCAGGACAGCTGGTGCCAAAGCCAGCTGCCCTGCCACCCCTCCTAGATGGTGTGGGGAGCTGGAGAAAGGCTCTCAGGACCTACAGCTACACCAGGATTTAAGGTCCCATCTTGACAGATGAGGATGACTCGCCAGGCCAAGTGACAGCTGTATCTGGTCCCAGTTTGGACCAAATACCTTGGCTGGAAAACACCCAAATGCCGAGAATAACTTTGTGTAGAGAAAAATACCCTGATATTATTCCCAAGTATAAGCCTGTGTCAACACTTCAGTAAAAACCACAGAGACCTGGGGTTTGCTGACTACCAAATCCTCATGAAATCCTTAAAAGCACAAGACAGGATTTTTCATAAGGTTCATAACTCCAGAGGATTAATGAGCCTGAGGCACTTCCAAAGTCCTGTTCATAATTATCAAAATATCACATCCCATATTCTGAATTCTGAAGGGAAATATTGGTGTCTGTGGTTTCAGATTGTTTTCTGTACTTTGTACTGTGGGCAACAGCTACTTTAGTAACTGAATTTGAAATTTTTGGTAGTCTTCTTGCTTGTCTGGCAATGCATCTTTTTTATATTTCTGTTCCAGCATCCAGAACAAACTCCAAATATTGCAATCTGTAGGAACAAAATAGCATGAAAATCCAGGGCACATGCTCTAAGACTGAAACTTATCTCCTATCATAGGTCTGAACTGCTCATGCTATTATAGTCTGGGAGAAGTGCCACATGTTTTGGAGTCATAAGCTGGCAGACAATTTATCCAGAAGGAATCTAAAATTATAGTCACATTTTTTTGGAGTAAAGGCTACAGTATGTACATTGAAAGTAGCCAGACTCTGAAACTAAATTTTATAATGGTAGGAATGGGTCCCTGTAATTGACAAAAAATGCACTCAGGTATCTTGGATTAAGTCAAATAATTATTTACAAAGCAAAATAATTGTCCTGATATATAATTTTAGTATTAATTGTTTGAAAATATTTTGTGATTGGATAATTTTTTAGAGAAACAGATTCACCTCAGATGTATTCTTTTATTTATTTGGTATCCTTTGGTGTTTTTGGTATTTAATTTATATTGGTATTCTTTTAGATATGGAGGAATATGTTCAGATTTCAAAACAGAAGATGCCTATGAATTGAGGGATAAAAATTTCTGTATTGCAGCAATCCTAGAGGGACTGTCTAAAGTGTTAAAACCCTTTTTTAATCTCTTATTTAAGACTGGTTTCAATGTACTTTCTTTCTCAGAAGTCATGTTCTAGTGAATCATAACTTTCCAAAGGAAAATGAAATCAGCATAAATTTCTTAACAGGCCCGAAAAAACCCCTAACCAATAAGTTCTGCTATTCACCACAGCCATGGCCCCAGTGCACAGAATTGTTTAAGGTCAAATTAACTCAGTGAGACATTTTATCTGTTGATGTGAATCAGCACCATTTCCCTGAAGAAAACAGAGATGTGTTGATTTACAGCTGCTCAGAGCATCCATGTAAATTTTCCAGGTTTTCCACAGCATATTCCTTTTGATGATTTATATTAATGACATTGCCCCAGACAGGTCTTCAAGGTGGTCATGATAGAATGTAGTCAACAAATAACTTCTGTCAAGCCACAGAATAGTCTGAGTCGGAAGAGACCCACAAAGGACCTCATGTCCAACTCTGAACTGAATGTGGGGGTCAAGCCCACAACTTTGGCATTATTACAGCACCATGCTCCAAACAGCTGAGCTGGCCATATGATAGCTACTGCAAAATCTCACTTGGATTAAACAGCCCACACAATGGATCCAACTCCTTGTCCTTCCTTGTCTCCAGCAACATTCAGTGGCAGATGTTTTGAGCTGAGTGCAAAGATAGTCCCTCAACAGATGTATCATTCCCTTCTTGGTTTTCCAAATAAATCTCCACAAGGCTCTTCCTATACTTTGCAAATGTCCTCCATAATGTTAATAACAGTTTATAATAATTGGCGAAGATAAAAGTGGTTTTAATATTTCTTTTATCTTGAGTTCTTTTTCAGAAAAATAAAAATTTCTCTGCAAAACACCTACCTCTAAAACAGTTCCATCTGTAGGTGGGAAAGAAATGTGATCTATTTATAAATAACTTTAAAGTGAAAAGATAAATGCAAATTTGTAAATATTTATTTAAATTTAATGTTCCTTTAAATTAAAATGGCAGGAATAAGTAAGTATTTGCTTAATGGATCTTGGCTCAACTCCCATCATTTAATGAAAGGAGATGGGCAACCCTTCACATTCTAATACTTGTCTTGTTCATGAAGAAGCACTGGAAGAGTGCTGTTCAAAAGGATATGAAACCTGTGGGAAGCAATTTACTATAGTATACGGGTATTGAATAAAATCAAAAAATTTACGTGGTGTTACCTGAAATTTTGTGACCACCTGATCATTAAAAAAGAAGAAAAAAAGTTCAAAACCAGTTGAAGATGGCTAGATGGAAAATAACTTTTTTTCCTATCAACAGACTCTGAAAGGCTGTGATTGTTTTGTTCAGGAGGAAATTATTAAGAGGACTTATCATAAACATGTATAAAGCGAAGAAACTCAGAAGAAAAATCCAGTTTTCAAAAGTATGTCGCAGGCTCAAAATTTCAGACAACTCGAGGAAGGTTTATACACACATACATACTTATATAAGTATCACAGGAACATTCAGGGATATACTGGGTAACACATGTTTTCCTGGAAAGGGAATGAAATCTTCCCTTTGGAAAGATGAAGACAATCTTTAGTCTGGAGGAAAGAAAAGGAAATATACACAGCTTTACCTTACTGCTTTTGCCTGTTGCTGGGAGCATTACCTTTTTTTTTTCCTTTTTCCCCAACTATTTGTAGTGGCAGCATACTGGATCATGCAGTCCTGATCTAAACCAGCAATTTTCACCTTCCATTCATGATGGCAGCACCTGGTCAGATGCTAAATTTGACTCATCTTTGCATTATTCCACTGCACAAGAATGTTCTGGATTACAAGGCATACAATTCTTCATCAAGCTGATAGATTTGCAGTGCGCACTACTCTTCAGGGTAGCTGGCATGACACTGGTGGCTGTCTGGCTCTTAAGACTGCAGTTGCCTCACATTCCAGTATTGAATCATGACACAATTCCTCAACAAACATAGCAAATCCATTATTTGGGATTCTTCAATAATTTTTTAGGTTTTTTTACCCCTTAATTTTTAGCTTTTGCTTTATTTCATTTTGTTCTGTTCAACTTTCTATTGTTTAGGAAATTGCCATGTTTCATTTGCTTTTCTGAAATCTGCATCAGCTTTCTACTACCTTAATTTAGGCTGGTTTCCAGTTTCACCAGTCTGGACCTTTTCATTTCCATCCAAAGAAAAACAATTAATTAAATAATAGTAAAATAAAACATATTTCAACCATCTTGCTTAAGCTGTTTAAAAATGAGATTTACATAGATTAGTTACATTGGCATCACAGACACAGGACAGGGTAATTTTTACTTGCTTGTGGCAACACAAATTTCACATCTCATCAGCTCACTCCAAGAAGCAGCTTTGTGAAGTGATCAGCTTGAAACCTTCGGGTGTGTTTCTTATCCCTTCAGGATTTGACCAGGAAATGCAGTCAGGATACTTTCATTTGTATTAATTCCTGTGATTCTGCTGCTCCTGCTCCAGGCAATCCCAAGAAGCAGGTGTGATACAGTCTATTCTTTGACATGAACTGGATCATAACTGCCAAGATGTGATAAAATGTGTTCGTTCTCTCCTAACACCTATTTGAGTGAAGTTTTTCCTCATTTTATCTACCTTAATGGCCAATCATGTATCAGATGAGTTAGAGGAAGGATGTAACAGGAGGGAGGGAGGGAGGGAGGGAGGGAGGGAGGAAGGAAGGAAGGAAGGAAGGAAGGAAGGAAGGAAGGAAGGAAGGAAGGAAGGAAGGAAGGAAGGAAGGAAGGAAGGAAGGAAGGAAGGAAGGAAGGAAGGAAGGAAGGAAGGAAGGAAGGAAGGAAGGAAGGAAGGAAGGAAGGAAGGAAGGAAGGAAGGAAGGAAGGAAGGAAGGAAGGAAGGAAGGAAGGAAGGAAGGAAGGAAGGAAGGAAGGAAGGAAGGAAGGAAGGAAGGAAGGAAGGAAGGAAGGAAGGAAGGAAGGAAGGGAGGGAGGGAGGGAGGGAGGGAGGGAGGGAGGAAGGAAGGAAGGAAGGAAGGAAGGAAGGAAGGAAGGAAGGAAGGAAGGAAGGAAGGAAGGAAGGATCTAAGAGAGAAGCATAAAGGTTACACAGGTTGAGATAACTTACCCTTGGGCACAGCATGTCTGAATGTAGGAAAAGCAGTAAAATCAACGTAGACCTCTCCTTAAAGAAATATGCCATTGTACTGAAGAGCCACAGCAAATATTCTGGGATTCTGGGATTCTTGCCTTGATAAAGGCATTTCCTACCTATCTAGTAGGAAATTAAGATCCTCAGCTGTTGTAAAGTGGCACAACAGTACTCACTCTGTCCCTCCATTTGTCTCTCTCATTTTTTCTTGCTGTACAGCTTAGTTCCTTTCCCCCACCTTTTCCCACATTATGAAAATCCCTTTATATTGTATCAAATTATTTTTCTGACTCTAACAATAAATTCAAGCTTTTTTAAAGGCTAAAATATAATTTATTTAAAACATGACATACAAAAAAATCCATGCTGACCTTCTTTGTTTTTAAGATAGTTGAGTATCAATTTAATTTTTTTTCTAATTTTGTAGGTTTTACATAGAAGCTTTTATGGAAGACTGTTAAAAAAATAGAGAACTTTTCCTTCCCCTAGAACCACAGCCCACTTAAATGATAGGTTAGACACTTATATTGACCAGTGAGGCAACACTGATCTGAAGATCCTTGAGTTTCTTAAGGACTCTTGGATGAGGACCTAATAAATTATTTCTTACAACTATTTTCTAGTTTCTCCTAAAACTTTTTATTTTGACAGTCCAGTTTAAGATGATCCCTAAGGCTCATCCCTTTTTTAAAAAACACAGACTGAGATATCAGTATGGGAACCACACTCAGGT